>NC_133510.1:38835000-39460000 GCF_049354715.1 Callithrix jacchus | reverse complement strand
AAGAAGGGCCGGGCGCGGTGGCTCACGGCTGTAATCCCAGCACTTTGGGAGGCCGAGGCGGGTGCATCATGAGGTCAAGAGATTGAGACCATCCTGGTCAACATGGTGAAACCCCTTCTCTACTAAAAATACAAAAAAAAAAATTAGCTGGGCATGGTGGCGCGTGCCTGTAATCCCAGCTACTCAGGAGGCTGAGGCAGGAGAATTGCCTGAACCCAGGAGGCGGAGGTTGCAGTGAGCTGAGATTGGGCCACTGCACTCCAGCCTGGGTAACAAGAGTGAAACTCCATCTCAAAGGAAAAGAAAAGAAAAGAAAATTTCAGATTTATTACGTCAAGAGGAAAAAATTAAGTCCCAGAAACTGAGTCATGTAATACGGCTGTTTTTCTTCTCTGGTGCATGAGCACTGCTTCCTGACCTTTGTGTTGAGATGTTATACATTAACCAGACTCTCTATGCTTTATTCAAACCTAGATTAAATCTTGTGGGAGATAGAGACTCTTTATCTACCTCTTTATATGAAATGTTAAGCAACCACTTAGAGTGTAATCGATCATAACCAATCAGATCTTGTATCTGTTTGTTAGCCTTGTATGGAAAATGTAATTCTGTTCAGCATTCCTGTTTTTATCTATATAAGCGACCCCCACCTTTCTCCACACTGGGGAGCACTCAGCACCATTCTTTGGTATTCCTGTTTTCCCACACACCCACCCTCACACTTTGCAGTTGAATAAGCTATTTTTAAAATTATTTGTATAGGCCAGGTGTGGTGGCTTACGCTTATATTCCCAGCACTTTAGGAGGCCAAGGCAGGCAGATCACGAGCACGAGGTCAGGAGATCAAGACCATCCTAGCCAACATGGTGAAACCCAGTCTCTACTAAAAATACAAAAGTTAGCGGGGTGTGGTGGCGCATGCCTGTAATCCCAGCTACTTGGGAAGCTAAGGCAGGAGAATCACTTGAACCAGGGAGTCAGAGGTTGCAGTGAGCCAAGATCGTACCACAGCACTCCAGCCTGGATGACAGAGTGAGACTCTGGCGAAAAAAAATTATAAAAATATAAATAAATAAATAAATATTTTTATAGTTTTGGGGGGATACAAGTACAGTTTTGTTACATGGATATATTTTTCTAGTAGCTTTTAGTGTAGCCATCACCCAAATAATGTACATTGTACCCACCAAGTAATTTCTCATCCTCACTATCCTCCCACCCTTTGTTTGTTTGTTTGTTTTTGAGACAGAGTCTTGCTCTGTCGCCCAGGCTGGAGTGCAGTGGCGCCATCTCAGCTCACTATAGCCTCTACCTCCTGGGTTCAAGTGATTGTCGTGCCTCAGCCTCCTGGGGTTTTGCCACATTGGTCCGGTTGGTCTCAAACTCCTGGCCTCAAGTGATCCACCCACCTTGGCCTCCCAGAGTGTTGGGATTACAGGCGTGAGCCACTCTGCCTACCCCATACCCTTCTGAGTCCCTACTGTCATTCCACTCTCTATGGCCATGTGGACGCAGTATTTAGCTCCCACTTATAAGTGAGAATGTGGGGTATCTGACTTTCTGTTTCTGAATTATTGCATTTAAATGAATGGCCTCCAGTTCCATCCATGTTGTTGCAAAAGATGTGATTTTATTCTTTTTTTATGGCTGAGTAGTATAATAAACTCTTAACTGGATCCTGAGCCTTTTGGTTATTTTAGATTGACAATCTATGTGACAGTAAATTTGGTCAGTCACGTTATTCAACATCCTCAGTAAGGTTAGATTACATTGAGTTTCTACAGACTCTTAATCCATTGAGCCTACAATTTTTTTTTTTTTTAATTGAAACGGAGTTTCACTTTTGTTACCCAGGCTGGAGTACAATGGCGCAATCTCAGCTCACCGCAACCTCCACCTCCTGGGTTCAGGCAATTCTCCTGCTTCAGCCTCCTGAGTAGCTGGGACTACAGGCATGCGCCACCATGCCCAGCTAATTTTTGTATTTTTAGTAGAGACGGGGTTTCACCATGTTGACCAGGATGGTCTCGATCTCTTGACCTCATGATCCACCTCGGCCTCCCAAAATGCTGGGATTATAGGCGTGAGCCACCGCGCCCGGCCTACAATTTTCTTTTTTTAATGCCATTGACTTGATTACAAAGCCAGGTTATTTGTCCTGCATGATGTCCTAAATTCTGGTTTTGACTAAATACTTCCTCCTAGTGTTACCTAACTTTTTCCTCTATCCTCTATTTTTTTTCTTGTAGCGTACAGGCTTGAATAGATTCAGGTTTAAGGTTTTGCTTTGTTTATGACTACTTCGTAGGTAGTGCTGTGTACTTAATATTGCCTTATATTCAAAAGCGTGTAGTAGCTGGTTGTTTCACTATAGTGGCTGCTAAGATGCATCAGCAGGCTCAAGTGGTGGCATCAGCAGGCTCAAGTGGTGGCATCAGCCTTTTACCTAGTGGTTTTATTATCTATGGATAACCAGTATTTGAGTCATTTTATTAGGCGTTACAAAATGATGAATTTCTAATACTGACTTTATTATCTGTAATTATTCCATATAGAACTCTTATCTAGTAGGGTTATTTGATTTCCAGGAAATGCTGTTTGTACTGGAGAGGTGATATAAAATCTCGGTCCCTCCCCTTAGTTATCAGTTTTTGGAACAATGAGTTGGTGCACAGCAACCTTTTCTTGGATTCATTCACTATGGTGTGTTTGTTGTTTCTCCTTCTTTAAAAAATTGTAACTTTTTATATATTTATATGTTTATTTATTTACTTGAGACAGAGTCTCACTCTGTCACACAGGTTGGAGTACAGTGGCATTAACACAGCTCACTAGCCTCTATCTCCTGGGCTTAAGCAGTATTCTCACCTGAGCCTCCAGAGTAATACTTTTATTTATTTTAATGAATTGAAATCATACTTCTTCTTGTTGTTCAAATCACCTTATCTTTGGCCAAAGGGAGCCTCTTCGAGCTGGCCTATGGAATTTTTTGTTATTTGATGTGTCCCATCATTAGCCTTTGATAGTGCTTTTGCTTTCTGGTACAATAAGCTGTTTTAAGCTTATTTTTCTTCCTTTTTTTTTTTGTACATTTTCTGCCCTGGACCTGGATTAGGTGTGGTGCTTTTTCTTTTTTTCTTTTTTTTTGAAACGGAGTTTCACTCTTGTTACCCAGGCTGGAGTGCAATGGCGCATCTCGGCTCACCCCAACCTCAGTCTCCTGGGTTCAGGCAATTCTCCTGCCTCAGCCTCCTGAGTAGCTGGGATTACAGGCGTGCACCACCATGCCCAGATAATTTTTTGTATTTTTAGTAGAGACAGGGTTTCACCATGTTGACCAGGATGGTGTTGATCTCTTGACCTCGTGATCCACCCGCCTCGGCCTCCCAAAGTGCTGGGATTACAGGAGTGAGCTACCGCGCCCGGCCTGGTGCTTTTTAGTGAGAAATGGTATTGAATTTTAGCTATTCTAATGGAGGATAGTGGTGTTTTATTGTGGTTTTAATTTGCATTTCTCTGATGACTAATGATTTTGAGCATTTTCCATGTGCTGATTCATCATTCATATATCTTCTTTGGTAAAAGCGTCTGTTCACTGAGAGGTGGAGGTTGCAGTGAGCTGAGATTGCACCAATACACTCTAGCCTGGGGGATAGAACAAGACTCTATCTCAAAAAAAAACAAAAGTGTCGGTTCAAATCTTTCACCCATTTTAAGAAAATGGGTTGTCATTTTTTTTTTCCTATGGAACAGAATTTATTGGATAGTAGCATATTAGGAAAAACACACCCGTGCGCGTCTGTGCTCCACCCACGGCTGTCTAAGGAGTCGGCGGTTATTTCGTTTTAGTGGTTCCAGTGGGGAGAGAAGGGGGAAGCAGGGAGCGGGGCGGTTGTGGGGGGACCTGCCGCGGCTGCTGCCACTGGCGCCACCACCGCCTCTGCTCGTGGCGTGGGAAAGGAGGTGTGAGTCCTGGGCGCGAGCCAGAGGCTGGCGGTGGGAGGGCGATGGTGGATTTAGATAAACTCAACATTGACAGCATCATCCAAAGGCTGCTGGAAGGATAGCATATGACTGACATCCTTTGCCCTATACAGACATAAGTATAAACACAAATGGAAGCCCAGAAATTGCATGGCAAAATAAGTACAACGAGTTAACATTTTCTTAATGAAATGAAAACAACACATTTTTTTCACAGTGAGAGGGTCCAAGCCTGGTAAGAATGTCCAGCTTCAGGAGAATGAAATCAGAGGACTGTGCTTAAAGTCTCGTGAGATCTTTCTCAGCCAGCCTATCCTACTAGAACTTGAAGCACCACTCAAAATATGTGGTGACATCCATGGGCAATACTATGATTTGCTGTGACTTTTTGAGTATGGTGGTTTCCCGCCAGAAAGCAACTACCTGTTTCTTGGGGACTATGTGGACAGGGGAAAGCAGTCATTGGAGACAATCTGCCTCTTACTGGCCTACAAAATCAAATATTCTGAGAATTTTTTTCTTCCCAAAGGGAACCATAAATGTGCCAGCATCAACAGAATTTATGGATTTTATGATGAATGTAAAAGAAGATACAACATTGAACTATGGAAAACTTTCACAGACTGTTTTAACTGTTTACTGATAGCCGCCATCATGGATGAGAAGATATTCTGCTGTCATGGAGGTTTATCACCAGATCTTCAATCTATGGAGATTTGGCGAATTATGCGACCAACTGATGTACCAGATCAAGGTCCTTGTGATCTTTTGTGGTCTGACCCTGATAAAGATTTCTTAGGCTGGGGTGAAAATGACAGAGGAGCGTCCTTCACATTTGCTGCAGAAGTGGTTGCAAAATTTCTCCATAAGCATGATGTGGATCTTATATGTAGAGCCCATCAGGTGGTTGAAGAGGGATATGAATTTTTTGCAAAGAGGCAGTTGGTCACTCTGTTTTCTGCATCCAATTATTGTGGAGAGTTTGACAAGGCAGGTGTCATGATGAGTGTGGACGAAACACTAATGTGTTCTTTTCAGATTTTAAATCCTGCAGAGAAAAAGAAGCCAAATGCCACGAGACCTGTAACACCTCCAAGGGGTATGATCACAAAACAAGCAAAGAAATAGATGTCATTTTGACACTGCCTAATTGGGACTTGTAACATAGAGTATATAACCATCATTTTTAGGACTGTGATGTATACTGATCAGCTTGCTCAATAGATCTGCATTTGTGGGGGCCCTTCCTTCCGTTTTTTTTTTTTTCTTTTTGTGATGGTACTTGTCCTGCCATTGATAATGGTGTCTTTATAGGTCTGTCTTCTGGAAGACCAGGCATCAGAGAAGGTAGGGGCCAAGTCTTGCCGACTGAAGGCCCCCAATCCCAGCACACCATCCTAAAGCAGGAACAGTTAGTGAGCACCATTTCTTTTTTTCTTTAAGAAGAAAGAGAAAGAAAGAAAAAGAGGGAAAAAGGAAAAAAAGAGGGAAAAAGAGAAAAAGAGAGAAAAAGAAATATTACTTCATTCCTAAAATGGGTATCAATAATGGCCGATCAATATTTTGTGTGTTTAAAGTGGATAATGTATATTTTGTGTGTTTAAAATGGAGAGCTCTATTGAGTTTATTTGTTCTGGATCTGAGTTCAAGTCCTGGATATCGTTATCAATTTTCTGTCTCATGGAATCTAAATCTCATTATGGGTCTTATGTATCTGGGTGTTAAGATCTCTTATTATTACATTAATCCTTTTACCCTTGTATCCTTGTAGCTTTGAAATCTATTTTATTAATTGTGAGAATTGCAACTCCTACTTTTTATTTATTTATTTTTGCTCTCCATTTAATTGGTAAGTTTTTTTCCAACCCTTTATTTTGAGTCTTTGTATATCTTTAGATATACCGTTAGATTTTGTCTGTATCTTTTGATTGGGGGATTTAATCGATTGAAATTTGGGGTTACTGCCATTTGATATTAACTGGCTATTTTATCCTTTCATTGATGTAAATTCTTCTTTATGTTAATGCTCTTTACTTTTTGGTGTATTTTTAGAAAGGCTCATACTGGTTGTTCCTTTCTATGTATAATGCTTCTTTTAGAAGTTCTTGTAAAGCAGGCCTGGTGGTAATAAAATCTCTGAGTACTTGCTTTTTCCTAAAAGATTTTATTTTTCCTTCAATTGTAAAGCTTAAATTGGCAGGATATGAAATTCTGGGCTGAAAGTTCTGTTCTTTAAGTATATTGAATATTGGCCCCCACTCTTTTCTAGCTTGTAGGGTTTCCGCTCAGAGATCTGCTGTAAGCCTAATAGGCTTCCCTTTATGGGTAACCTGATCTTTCCCTCTGGCTGCCCTTAATATTTTCTCCTTCGTTTCAATCCTGGTGAATCTAACGATTATGTGCCTTGGGGTTGGTCTTCTTGAGGAATATCTTTGTGGTGTTCTCTGTATTGCCTGGGGTTGAATAGTGTCCTGCTTTGCTAAATTAGGAAAATTTTCCTGGATAATATCCTGAAGAATATTTTCCAGCTTGAATTCATTCTCTCCATCACATTCAGGTACACCAATCAAACGTATATTAGGTCTTTTCACATAGTCCCATATTTCTTGAGGACTTTGCTAATTCCTTTTTATCCTTTTTTCTCTATTCTTGTCTTGTCGTTTTATTTCATTAAATTGGTCTTCGACCTCTGATATCCTTTCTTCTGCTTGATCCATTCAGCTATTTAAGCTTGTACATATTTCGCTAAGTTCTTGTGTTGTATTTTTCAACTCCATAAGTTCATTTGTATTCCTCTCTATATTGTCTATTCTTTTCATCATTTCATCGAACCTTTTTTCAGAGTTCTTAGTTTCTTTACATTGGGTTAGAACAAGTTCCTTTAACTCCCAGAAGTTTCTCATCATCCACCTTTTAAAGCCTACTTCAGATAATGGAACACAATCTTTTTCCATCAGGACTTGTTCCGTTACTGATGAGTCCTTTTCCATCAGGACTTGTTCTGCTGCTGATGAGTCCTTTTCCATCAGGGCTTGTTCCGTTGCTGATGAGTCCTTTTCCATCAGGGCTTGTTCCGTTGCTGATGGGTTCTAATTTTGGGTATACTCGGCCTTCTTAGGCTGTTTTTTTCCCTTCATTGTAGATGAACCACCTTTCTAATTAGGTTTCTGAGTCGACGTCCGATTTATTGATTCCCAGTGCTGGGATCCGAGCAACCCACTGTGGCGGCCTAAATAGCAGCGATAAAACTGATGGTGCTCTTCTGCCCGGGAATCTCTGGTCTGGCTTCCCTCTTGAGTCCGCAACAAGCGGCTCTGACTTCCTGGAGCTCCAAACTCCGGTCAGTAGGTGTAGCAGTCCTGTTTGCTCTGCATGAAGAGCTGCTGCGCCGAGGCGCCGGCAAAACCACTGTGGCAGCCACAAGAGTCGCACTGGCGACCCGTGGGGCTCCTCCACTGGATATCAGCTGATCCGTGAGTGATGAAAATTTGTCTAAAGATGTGGCGTCGTCTGGTTCTCTGAGCTTTCACTGGGAGCTACAATCCCGAGCTGTTAGTGATCAGCCATCTTGGATCTGTTCCTTCCGTTTTTGATTTAGTGAATGGCATTTGCTGGTTATAACAGCAAATGAAAGGCTTCACTCTAAAAAGTGTTTTGTTTTTTAATTCTCTATTCCTTTTGCAAACAATTTTAATGATGGTGTTAAAGCTGTACACCCCAGGACAGTTTATCCTTTCTAAGGGGTAAGTGTACAATTGATCTTTTTTTAATTCAGTACAACCCATAAACATGTAAGCGCTCATTTTCTTTAGGACATAAAGAGAGCCCTAGGGTGCTCTGAATCTGTACATGTTCTTGTCATAAAATGCATACTGTTGATACGAACCACTGTGAACATTTTTTATTTGAGAATTTTGTTTCAAAGGGACTGCTTTTTCCTCTCATTGTCTTGTTATGTACAAACTAATTTTTTTTTTTTTGAGAGAGAGTCTCATTCTGTCACCAGGCGCCAGGCTGGAGTGCAGTGGTGCGACCTCGACTCACTGCAACCTCCGCCTCCCGGGTTCAAGCAATTCTGCCTCAGCCTCCCGAGTAGCTGAGACTACAGGTGCGTGCCACCACGCCCAGCTAATTTTTTGTATTTTTTTTAGTGGAGACAGGGTTTCACCATGTTGGGCCAGGATGGTCTGGATTTCTCGACCTCGTGATCCACCTGCCTCAGCCTCCCAAAGTGCTGGGATTACAGGCGTGAGCCACCGCGCCTGGCCCAAACTAGTTTTTATAGCTATCAACATTAGGAGTAACTTTCAACCTTGCCAGCATCACTGGTATGATGTATATTTAATTAAAGCACTCTATTCCCCTACCGTATACTTAAAATGACAATTAAAGCCATTCTTTTAAATATTTGTGACTCTTTCCTAAAGCCAAAGTTTCTGTTGAATTATGTATTGACACACCCCTAAGTACAAGGTGGTATGGTTGTGTACACATGCTACCTTCTTGGGGATTCGAAAATTCGTTTTTGATTTTGAATAGCAATTAGCGATATAGTGCTGTTTAAGCTACTCATGATTAAAGGTAATAACATTTTGTACAATTTCCATATAGTCTATTCATTAAGTAATCTTTTTACAGTTACATCAGGCCTGAACCCGTCCATTCAGAAAGCTTCAAATTATAGAAACAATACTGTTCTATACGAGAGACCGATTATGCTTTCTTTGGCCTACATTCTTTATTCTGCGGTGAAGTGGAGACTTATAAGTTAAAACAAGGGATCTAACAGTTTATACAGAACTCACAGTATCTATGACTTTTTTAAACCAAGATCTGTTAAAAAAGAAATCTGTTTCAACAAATGACCGTGTACAATACCATGTGGTGAAAATGAATTCAGACTTATTAAATGATGAACTTGTTAAATCCTCTCAGTGTCTATTTATCAGCACAATACACACAGGAGAACTGTTGAAGGCATATTGAATAGATTTTTCCAAATTAATTGCTCTGGAAACAAAAAAAAAAGGAAAAACATAAGCTCTACTATATATAAATAAATAGATAGATACACACACTATATGTGTAAATGAACTGTAAAGTCCATCTCAACTTCAGAAGATGTAAAGACATGTCCATCTTAGAACTGAAGAAATTCAGAAATGGCTGTCTTACAAGTTTGCAAGAACGTGAGTGACATAATGTATAAAGTACTTAATATAAGTGTTCAAAGGGTAAATGTCATTACTATTATCAACTATATTAGTTCAACTGTTTTGAGATTTATCTAACACACATGGTACAGATGTTAATAAAGCAGCTGACTGCAGGTTTTTGGTTTTAGTTTTTGCATTTATGCCAATGTGGAAATATGAACAGATCAGTTCTACCTTCTGTTCCCTGAAAATACCATCAGAGCTATTAGACAGTCTCGAACAGCAGTATCTAACATAAGCTTTGTGTGTTCATGGATATGTGTTCAATTAATAACATTTAAATAATGAGGGAGGCCACTTCTAAAGACTTACCATTCACCTGATCTACACAATATCTTGCATAGGACCAGTTCTCAAATGACGGCAAATAAGGCTAGCAGGTCGCTTCATTTGGAACAGACATTGCAATTGCACTTGAGTGATCATGCCAAGTTTTGCAGGGATTGTCCTTAGTCTTATCCCATGAAGATATAAGTCGTGCTGTTTACATATAGCGTTTTCTAGACTAGTTCAATCCGCAATGTCCTTGCGCTGAGCAGGACTCCATTTTCTTTACCAGCGGACTATGATGAAATGATGTGGAGTTCACCTGGCTGAGAGGGAACGACTGTGCATGGGCTGGACACCCTGTGGCTTGCTCAGTACACCATACAATGGTATTTCACCTTGGTCACCAGATCGCAGCAGGAGACAGGTAACTCGTGACGATTTTTTTTTTTTCTTTTACTTTTACCATTGTTTTCATAGCTATTCCTAGGACAGTTCTAAGAGTTTGTTTCTTGGGAGATTACAGTGACAATCAAAGTGACAGCAGGGTTGGTTTTTTTCTTTTCTTTCTTTCTTTCTTTCTTTCTGTCTTCCTTTCTCTTTTCTTTCTTTCTCTTTCCTTTTTTTCTTTTCTTTCTTTTTTCTGAGACAGAGTTTCGCACTTGTTGCCCAGGCTGAGTACAATGGCATGATCTTGGCTCACCACAACCTCTGTCTCCCAGGTTGAAGCGACTTTCCTGCCTCAGCCTCCCGAGTAGCTGGGATTACAGGCGGGCACCACCACACCTGGCTAATTTTGTATTTTTGGTAGAGATGGGGTTTCTCCATGTTAGTCAGGCTAGTCTCGAACTCCTGACCTCAGGTGATCTGCCCACCTTGGCCTCCCAAAGTGCTGGGATTACAGGTGTGAGCCACCACGACTGGCAAGTTTGTTTTTTTCTAAGGCCTCTCTCCTTGGCTTGGAAACGCCATTTTCTCAGTGTCTTCACATGGTCTTTTGCTCTATACCTGTCCAAATTTCTACTTCTTGGGCTGGGCATGGTGGCTGATGCCTGTAATCCCAGCACTTTGGGAGGCCGAGGCGGGTGGATCATGAGGTCAAGAGATCGAGACCATTCTGGTCAACATGGTGAAACCCCGTCTCTACTAAAAATACAAAAAGTTAGCCGAGCATGGTGGTGCGTGCCTGTAATCCCAGCTACTCAGGAGGCTGAGGCAGGAGAATTGCCTGAACCCAGGAGGTGGAGGTTGCGGTGAGCCGAGATCGCGCCATTGCACTCCAGCCTGGGTAACAAGAGTGAAACTCTGTCTCAAAAAAAAAACCCCACAAATTTCCTCTTCTTATAAGGACACCAGTCGTATAGGATTAGGGTTTTCCCCTCATTGTGACTTACTTACCTCTTTAAAGGCTCTATCTCCAAACATAGTCACATGCCAAGGTGCTGGAGGACACGGCTTCAGCACATGAATTTTGGGCAAAGGAATGGAGAGGGTTGGAAATAACACAATTCAGCCCATAACACCAGAACTGACTCCTCTCACTGGCCTCCTCAAAGAATGAGGGTCACTGTGTGTCCTTTTCGAATTCAAATTAAACAAGCTTTTGCTCTGTCAGCCAGTTCCGGGAGCCAACTTTGGTTTGGGCAGCCACAGTCAGGATGTAATTTTATTATTAAGTTGTAAGAGGTTTGTTTGGTTGCCTGGTTGGCTGATTTTGTTTGTTTGTTTTGAGGTAGAGTCTTGCTCTGTCACCGAGGCTGGAGTGCAGTGGTGCAGTCTTGGCTCTCTGCAGCCTCCATCTCCCAGGCTCAAGCCATTTTCCCACCTTAGTCTCTGGAGCAGCTGGGACAACAGGCACATACTACCAAGCCCAGCTAATTTTTTTGTATTTTTGGTAGAGATGGGGTTTCATCATGTTGGCCAGGCTGGTTTCAAACTCCCAAACTCAAGTGATCCACCTGCCTCAGCCTCCCAAAGTGTTAGGTATGTATTGTGACAGTTTCTCCCAGCCTGTGGTTTGCTTTTTAATTTTCTTAATTTTGTCTTTGAAAGAGCAGAAATTTTGCATTTTTATCAAAATGCAACTTATCAATTATTTCTTTTATGGTTTCTGCTTTTTTATGTCCTAAGATACCTTTATGGCAAGGTTGTAAATATTTTTTTCCCTATGTTGCACGGTTTTAGCAATTATCGTTAGGTCTGTGATCTGCATGGAGTTAATTATTGTGTGCAGTGTGAAGTAGGAATTGACGTTTACTTTTTCCAGTATAGATATGCAGTCATTAGGCTAGGTGTGGTAACTCACACTTGTAATTCCAGCACTTTGGGAGACCAAGCAGGTAAATTGCTTGACCTTAGGAGTTCAAGACTTGCCTGGGCAATATGGTGAAACCCTGTCTTTACCAAAAATAGAAAAAAATTATCTGGGTGTGGTAGCATGCATCTGTAGTCCCAGCTGAGGTGGGAGGATCACTTGAGCCCAGGAGGCAGAGGTTGTAGTGAGCCGAGATGGCCACTGCACTCCAGTCTGGGTGACAGAGCCAAACCCTATCACAGAAAAGAAGAAAGAAAGAAAGAGAGAGAGAGAGAAAGAGAGGAGAAAGAGAAAGAAAGAAGAAAGAGAAAGAAAGGAAAAGAAAAGAAAGGGAGGGAGGGAGGAAAGAAATAAAAGAAAGGGAAAAAAGACATGCAGTTCTTCCTCCCCCATTTGTTAAAGAGACTGGAAGGTTGATTTTAATGGTGCATGTTAATTCTCTACCACCTTGGGAAATGGTGTTGGCTGAAAGTTACATGTTTTAACAAAGTATCTGGTGAATGGAATGAGAAAGTGGTGGTTTGCACCAGTAACTTTGCCTTTCTGAAGTGTTTTTCAGTGCCTCTATTTGTATTTGTAATTGTAACTGCCTCCATTCATTACGTTAGTAAGGCCAGCAATCAGTGGCAGGAAAGCATTTTCAGGCACAAAGTAGGTAACTCAGATAAAGAGTGAAGCCCTTCCAAATGATTAACAGAATTACAAAAAAGAGAAAAAGAGTGAAGCCCTAAACACAGCTTTTAGAAATGTAGACAGTTGGCCAGGCGCAGTGGCTGAAACCTGTAATCCCAGCACTTTGGGAAGCTAAGGTGGGCGGATCACCTGAGGTCAGGAGTTTGAGACCAGTCTGGCCAAAATGGTACAACCCCTGTCTCTACTAAAAATACAAAAATTAGCCGAGCATGGTGGTGGGCACCTGTAATCCCAGCTACTTGGGAGGCTGAGACAGGAGAATCTCTTGAACCTGAGAGGCAGAGATTGCAGTGAGCTGAGATTGCACCGTTGCACTCCAGTTGGGTGACAAGAGTAACTTTTGTCTCAAAAGAGAAAAAAAAAAAAAAGAAAGAAAGAAGAAGTAATGTAGACAGTGGCATGTATTAATAACATTTATCATCAGTGCTTGTTCTTGATGTATACTGATTACCAAGTGACATATGCTGTTTACCAGAGGAATATCAGACTCTGGAACATAACTGGTAAGCAGAGGAGAAGGGGTGGGTGATATGTGGAGGATGCTCCAACTGCCTTTCCCTGTTCTAGAGTAAGGATAGCTCTAGATGCAGTCCTTGCCCTATTTGAAAGGGTGGGAACACTCCCTGAGAGGCAGGGGTGCTGGTTTCCTGAAGCTGTCTTGGTCTCTGTGTTGGTGGTTATGCCTCTTTTTTTTTTTTGCTTGTTTTTGTTTTTGGAGATGGAGTCTGGCTCTGCTGCCCAGGCTGGAGTGCAATGGCACGATCTCAGCTCACTGCAATGTCTGCCTCCCAGTTTCAAGGGATTCTTGTGCATCAGCCTCCTAAGTAGCTGGGACTACAGGTGCATACCACCATGCCCAGCTAAATGTTGTATTTTTAGTAGAGATGCGGTTTCACCATGTTGGTCAGGCTGGTCTCAAACTCCTGACCTCATGATCCGCCTGCCTTGGCCTCCCAAAGTGCTGGGATTATAGATGTGAGCCACGTGCCCGTCCGGTTATGCCTCTTTAGAGGTCTTCTGGAGGAGTGTCCTCATTGAAACTTTCCCTTTCGGCCATAATACCTTGGAGGCAGGGATGGCATCTTACACATCTTTAATCCCTACATGAGACTCACATTTCTTCTCAGATCAGGGGATCTGAAGTCTTGGTAAGCTGTGGCCTTTGTCAGCAGTTATTTTTTTCTCCCACAATTATTCAGGGGAAACCAATGAACTCCATGAGGATGGGGATTATCTGCCTACTGTTGTATCTCCAGCACTTAGAATGGTGCTGGGCACCTAAAGAATGCTCAAGTTGTTGAAGGAATTAATATTCCCTCCTTCAACAGATGAGTATCACAGCTTGGCTCCAGCCCTGCACAGTCAAGGGAAAATAAATCTGATGGATTAGACCTCCAACATCTGGGAGGGATCAGGAGCTGGTCTGCTGAAATGAGCCTAGGGGAAGATTCATAGGAACTTTTCCTCTTCTCCCTTTCTCACTCCACACTTTATGTGTCTAGTTTGATTGAATGGGATTCTTCTTAGGTGCCTACTATGATGCGAATCTCAGCATTAACCAAGCCCATTTGGTGATGAACCAGATTTTCTGCATAGCTCCTTTTAGCCTTCTCTTTTCTTCCTGGTGGAGGTGGCTTCGGTTCCAGGAAGCCACAGCTTTGTCCTGTGTCCTGGGTATCCCTGAGTCCACAATGGTACCATCATTTTGACAGCAAGTTTTGCCAGTACCCATAGATTCCTATGCTGAGCTTCCTGTCTATCAGAATGGATTCCTTGGCTTTGGACTTTTAAATGTTAAGACACTCTCTTCACTTTGGGAATTGCTTCTATTAGCAATATGTTTTCTTCATCCCAGCTTGCTTTTTCTAGGCTTATGTCCATCTCCCTGCCAGCTCACTGTTTAATTCCCAGCGCTATGTATGGTTATGAGAAAGGCTCCTCTGTTTGGCACTTCACAAAAATTCCAGTGATGAGCAGCAAAAAAATAGTGTGACTTTGTTGCTTTAATTTACTTTTTTTTTTTTTTTTTTTTTTTTTGAGATGGAGTCTCACTCTGTTGCCCAGGCTGGAGTGCAGTGGGGCAATCTCAGCTCAGTGCAACCTCCACCTCCTGGGTTCAAGCGATTCTCTTACCTTAGTCTCCCAAGTAGCTGGGATTATAGGCGTGTGCTACCAAGCCCGACTAATTTTTGTATTTTTAGTAGAGATGGGGTCTCACCACGTTGGCCAAGCTGGTCTCGAACTCCTGACCTCAAATGATCCACCCACCTTGGCCTCCCAAAGTGCTAGGATTACAGGCGAGAGCCACCGCACCCAGCCTGCTTCACTTTACTCTTATCTGTCCACTTTTTTGAGTGGAGGTCTGTCATGACTTTTCCTTTCTAAAGCACAAAGCTAACATAATATTTCATTTCTTTTTTTTTTTTTTTTTGAGACAGGATCTTGCTCTGTTGCCCAGGCTAGAGTGCTGTCAGTGGTGCAATCTCAGCTCACTGCAGCTTCAACCTCCTGGGCTCAAGCAATCTACCCACCTCAGCCTCCCAAATAGCTGGGACCACAGACACATGCCACTAAACCTGACTAATTTTTGTATTTTTTGTAGAGATGGGGTTTTGCCATGTTGCCCAGTCTGGTCTCAAACTCCTGAGCCCAAGCAATCTGCTGGCTTTGGCCTCCCAAAGTGCTGATATTACAGGCATGAGCCACTGTGCCTGGCCTAACATGGCATTTTAAAAAATTATAGTATTCCTGTTATTTGATTCCCTTAACTAACAATTTATTTAGAGTGGATACATGATCTAGTCTGGCAAATGAGATGGAAGTGGAGCTGACTCGAGAGGGATTCCTTTCCCAAAAAACACAAAACACCAGAGGAAAAAAGCTCTAGCCCTCTCTCCCTTTTCACCAGCTTGAACGGGGGTGGGGGCACTCCTAGAGCAGGAGGAGCAGCCCCCTTGAAACTTGAGATGGCACACATGAGAACAAATTCCAGTATGCCAAGCACAGCAGGGCAGAAAGAAATCTGTGTCCCTGATGGCATCATTTTGCAGTTGAACTGATGCCAGCAACAGTCCACCTCTAAACTTACGTTGTGGGTAAAATTACCTATTATTTGTTTAAGCCTGAAGTTGTATTTTCTTTTACTTGCAAAAGCATGCATTTCTAACTACAAGTTAATTTTCTCTGCCTTCTGGCTTCAAGCAATTCTCTTGCCTCAGCCTCCCAAGTAGCTGGGACTACAGGTGTACGCTACCATGCCCTGCTAATTTTTTTGTATTTTTAGTAGAGATGGAGTTTCACCATATTGGCGAGGATGATCTCGATCTCCTGACCTCATGATCTGCCTTCCTCGGCCTCCCAATTTTCTTCTTTTAGCACCTCAGGCTGGTCTTATTTCTAGGCTTTCTCTCATATGACATTTAGTGTGTCCTCACGGGCATGTACTCCTGGCCCAAACTTCTCTCTGAATTTTATTTTTCCTCTCTCCCAGCTTTGAGTTGTATATTTGTTCTTGCCCACCACTGGATATTCAGCTCACTTTTCTCTAAAAGATTTGGTACTCCACTCCAGCAAAATATTGTTTTTTTAAAATATGGGAAACAATGATATATGGAGGACCTACTATGTGCCAGGCACCATGCCACATATATTACAGACATTACCTCATTGAGTCTTCAAAACAGCCCAGTGTGGTAGGTATTAGCCTCCTCCTCCACCCTCCTGTTACTTTTTTTTGAGACAGAGTCTCACTCTGTTGCCCAGGCTGGAGTGCAATGGGGTGATCTTGGCTCACTGCAACCTCTGTTTCCCAGGTTCAAGTGATTCTCCTGCCTCAGCCTCCCAAGTAGCTGGGATTACAGGTGTACACCACCACACTCATCTAATTTTTTGTATTTTTAGTAGACATGGGATTTCACCATATTGACCAAGATGGTCTTGAACTCCTGACCTTGTGATCTGCCCGACTCGGCCTCCCAAAGTGCTGGGATTACAAGTGTGAGCCACCGCACCTAGTCCTCTACCCTTCTTTTATAGGTAAGCACATTAATGTTAGAGAACTTGCCTAAGGCCTCTCAGCCAGCAATTAGTGGAGCCAGTTTTCATATCCAGGTCTATTGGATTTCCAAAATGCTCTTGCAACTCAGGGAGCAGGCTTGTATTTGTCAGGGTTCTTAATTCTAAGCAAAGTAATACAATCTAGCTAATTTAAGCAGAAAGGGATTCATCTTAGTCCATTCTGTGCTGCTATAACAGAGTACCACAGACCAGGTAACTTACAAGGAATAGAAATTTATTCTCTCATAGGTCTGGAGCTGGGACATCCAAAATCAAGGCTGGTTGAGTCTCTGGTTCCATGATGATGCCTCGTTGCTGCATCCTTCAGAGAAGAGGAACGCTGAGTCCTCACATGGCAGAAGTGCAGGAGAGAGAACATGCTCATGTAGAGCCCTCATGATCTACCCACCTCTCATTAGGCCCGGCCTCCCAGCACTGCTGCACTGGGGATTAAGTTTCAACATGAATTTTGGAAGGGACGCAGACATTCAAACCATAGCATCCCACCCCTCATCCCTGCAGAATATCCTTCTCACATGCAAAATGCCTTCATTCCTGCCAGTAGCTCCAGATGTCTTAACTTCTTTCATCATCTACTCAAAAGTCCAAAGTCCAGAGTCTCATCTTTCTCAGATATGGTTGAGACTCAAGGTATGATTCAACCTGAGGCAAATTTTTTTTAGCTCATACCTGTGAAATTAAACAAGTCACATGTTTCCAAAATACAATGGAGACAGGCATGGGATAGACACTCTTATTCCAAAATTGGGAAATAGGAAAAAAGAAAGGGATAACAACTCCCAAGTAAAAGCCCAAAACCAACAGGGCCAACAACCTTACATCTCAAGGCCCAAGAGCCGTCTTTGACTCCGTGCCGCCCCGTCTGGACACAATGGGTGAGGGTTGAACCCTCAAGGCTCCCGGTGCCCCTGCCCCCATGGCTATTCTGGGTGTAGCTCTCACAGGTTAGAGTTGTGTCTGTGGCTCTCCCAGGCTAGAATTGCATACTGATAGCTCTGCAGTTCTGGTGTCTTGGGAGTGGCCCTGACCCATGGCTTTACTAAGCATTGCCCTATTTGGGTATCTTTGCAGTGACCCCTGTTCCCACAGTTCCACTGGGTATTGCCCTAGTCAGGGCTCTCTGTGGTGGCTCTGGCCCTGTGACAAGTCCCTGCCTGGGCCCCAAGGCTCTCCAAGACATCCTTTGCATTCTCCATGGAGGAGACCGTGCCACCATAGCTCTTGCCATTTTTGTGCCTGCAGAATTAGTGCTGTATAGAAAACATTGCTGCAGTTTATGGCTTATACTTCTGGGGGATGTTGGGAGGAGACTGAGCTACACCTGGGCCCACTTGTGCCACAGCTGGCACAGCCAAGGAGTGCTGCACTGGAAAGCCCGGAGCTGAAGCTCCAGGCAGCCCTGAGCAGCAGGCCGTGAGGTCCCACAGGCGCCCCGGGCCAGATAATCTCTAAGGACACCAATTTCAGTCCCAGTCCGTTCTGTACTGCTATAACCAAACACCTGAGATGGGATGATTTGTGAAAAACAGAAATTTATTTTTATCATTCTGGAGGCTGAGAGGTCCAAGATCAGGTATAGAGTAGCTTACAGAATTGCAGGGATCAAGCTCGAATGCTGCACAGATTGAAGAAAAACCCAATTACACCAAGGACTGTCAACACAGAGACCCCACCGCTACTTGTGCACAGAAGCACGGGGCACCCATGACACTAGGACTTGGTCGACAGAACCTCTGCCGTGGCTGGTCTCAAAGAATCACGTGTCTCCGCCACAGGAGCCTTTGTGCAGCTGTTTCCTCATGGGGCTTTTTTTTTCACCTTCCGAGCTTCCCCAACTTGCCTGGCAGCACCTGGGTCATGTATGCAATTGCAGCTGCAAGGGGATTTAGAAAACAGAGTTCCGGCTGGGCGTGGTGGCTCACGCCTGGAATCCCAGCACTTTGGGAGGCCAAGGCAGGTGGATCACAAGGTCAGGAGCTCAAGACCAGCCTGACCAACAAGGTGAAACCCTGTCTCTACTAAAAATACAAAAAATTAGCAGGGTGTGGTGGTGCGGGTCTGTAATCCCAGCTACTCAAGAGGCTGAGGCAGAAGAGTGGCTTGAACCTGGGAGGCAGAGGTTGCAGTGAGCCGAGATTGTGCCACTGCCCTCCAGCCTGGGTGACAGAGTGAGACTTCATCTCAAAAAAAAAAGAAAACAGTTTCTAGTTTTCCAGCATCCAAAGTGCAGATGGCAAGTGAGAAGGGGCCAATAGCAGGATCCGCCAAGGCCTCCTTGAGGAAGGTTCTTTCTTTACAGAAGAGCTGCCCATTTGGTTATTACTGTAAGGCAGAGAGCAAATGGACTGCAATTCAGCAGCAGCTCCAAAAACTGGTAGTGCTAGAAAGGTGGAATTTTGGAAATGAGGACCATGGTGAATGAATGATGCCTTCTGTGAAATGAGGAGGAGGAAATGGGGGCTCCGTGCCATAGATTGAGCTGTTGTCCTTGAAATTTCTTTTAGGTAGCACAGTATATAAGCTTGCATCAAACTATTCACAAACATTAGAAGCGTAAGATGGTGATTTACTTCAAGTACTTTGTTAATTTTTTAAACCTATTTTAAGTTTCCTTCTGGAGGAATATGGCCAAATGAAGCCTTCCTTGCCTTTCTTTTTTTTTCTCTGAGCCAGGGTCTTGCTCTGTGGCCCAGGCTGGAATGCAATGGCATGACCAGAGGTCACTGCAGCCTGGACCTCCCAGGCTCAGGTGATCCTCCTATTTCAGCCTCCTGAGCAGCTGGGGCTATAGGCATATACCACCACACCCGCTAATTTATTTTTACTTTTATTTTTTGCAGAGACAGAGTCTCCCTTGTTGCCCAGGCTTGTTGCAAACTCCTGGGCTCAAGTGATCTTCTAGCCCCGGCCTCCCAGTGTCAGGATTACAGGTATGAATCACAGCACTTGGCCTCTTTCTCCTTCTACATGAGTGTATGACAAATGCTCAACCTGTGGGACATCTCTTCTTTGTTGCTGTGATCTTACAAGAGATGGTTAAATAGGCCAGGCGCACTATGGGAGGCCAAGGTGGGTGGATTACGTGGTCAAGGGATCGAGACCATCCTGGCCAACATGGTGAAGCCCCGTCTCTACTAAAAATACAAAAATTAGCTGGGTGTGGTGGAGCGTGCCTGTAATCCCGACTATTCAGGAGGCTAAGGCATGAGAATCGCTTGAACCCGGGAGGCAGAGGTTGCAGTGAGCTGAGATCGTGCCACTACATTCTAGCCTGGGGCCAGAGTGAGACTCCAATTCAAAAAAAAAAAAAAAAAAGGAGAGATGTTAAATAAAGGGACTTCTAACTGGTTATGAGAAGTCTTGTTGAACTGAAAGGATGGGGAAATGCTTTCAAACAGTTACCAATTTTTGTGCCTTAGTAATGGGCACATTTTAACACCTTAAGAAAAACCCCTAAGTTTCTTACTTGATTATTCTGTGCTAAATTGTTAGATTTTTTTTTCCCCTTAAGGTCAATGTTCATTATTTTAGTACCACCAGCTGAGATGACAGTTTGTCCCATAGGCTGTCAAGGACATTGACAAGTAACAAGAATATTGCTTTTCTTGAAAGGTTCTGAAGCGCTTTTCACCCCCACTCACCAGGTTCTGACAGCAGAGAATGTCAATCCACTGGTCTCCGAGTGGCAGACAGAAGGTTTCCTGCTGCTGCCAGAAACCAAATACCCTAGAGTGAAGTCCTCTCTGAACTCCGCGCCCACCCTGTTCACTCATTTTCAGAGCCTGTTTTTCTTTTGACAAGCTTCTCAGAGAGAACTGTGACAAGGTTGCAAATGAACTATCTGTGTATTTTGTAGTACAGCAATATGTCTACTCTCTGAAATCATCAAACATAGCAGATTCTAGTCCATTTTCTTCAGATATTCATTAGTAGCTACACTGGAGGTTACTGAATCCAATTTTCATTAGTGAATGTCCCCAAAGATGACATGTGCCTCTCTTTGCAAAATTGCCTGGTTTGCATAAACTTGACTACGACGTTACTTTAAATTGAATCATGCTTTTCTTATTAACATCATCTTATAGGGATTTCATGCTCACAATACATTGGTCTCAATCGGTAAGTTAAAAACACTCAAGAGGATGAAGGAAATTAAGAGAAGACTTTTGAAGGAAAAAGGGAACATCAGTAATAAAAATTTTAGCACATTTCAGCGAACACTGACACTAAATCCAGTGTTTGCTTTTTTTTAATCTTTTTTTTTTTTTGAGACAGGGTCTCATTCCACCACCCAGGCTGGAGTGCAGTGGTGCCAGCCTGGCTCATTGCAGTGATCCTTCTTTCTCAGCCTCCCAAATAGCTGGGACTATAGGGGCATGCCACCCACCATGCCTAGCTATTTTTTATATCTTTCTCAGTAGAGATGAAGTTTTGCCACGTTGCCCAGGCTGGTCTTGAACTCCTGGGCTCAAAAGAGCCACTCACCTCAGCTTCCCAAAGTGGTATGATTACAGGCATGAGCCACTGTGCCCAGCCTCTATGCATATGTTGAGAAGCCTCAATCTGAGCTCAGAGATGACCTTTGGTTAAAGTGAGGGAATTTTTTTTTTTTTTTTTTTTTTTTTTGAGATGCAGTCTTGCTCTGTCACCCAGGCTAGAATGCAGTGGTGCAATCTCAGCTTATTATAACCTCTGCTTCCTGGGTTCAAGAGATTTTCCTGCCTCAGCCTCCCAGGGTAGCTGGGATTATAGGTGCCTGCCACAACACCCAGCTAATTTTTGTATTTTCAGTAGAGATGGGGTTTCACCATGTTGACCAGGCTGGTCTTGAACCTCCTGACCTTAAGTGATCTGCCTACCTTTGCCTCCAAAAGTGCTGGTATTACAGGTGTGAGTCACTCTGCCCGGCTGGGACTTGGTTTATATCTAACTTTGTAGAAGAAGCCCCAGGAAGAGCAGAGAATGCTATAAAAGACAAACTTGGGTTTGGATGCTGGCTCTTCTGGTTGTTTATCTTAACTTTATGAGCATCAATTTTGTCATCTCTAAAATAGGGATGATGCTTCAGAGATGTGTAGTATGAAGTTGAAAAATATTCAGGCTGAGTGTGGTGGTGCACTTCTCTAGTCCCAGTGACCCAGGAGGCTGAGGCAGGAGGATTGATTGAGCCCAGGAATTTGAGGCTGCAGTGAGCTATGATTGCACCACTGGGTGCCTGGGCAAGAGAGAGACCCTGTCTCTAAAAAAGCAAAACTAAAAAACCTACAAAAATATTTAATATGGGCCTGGTGTTGTGGCTCCCGCCTGTAATCCTAGCACTTTAGGAGGCCAAGGTGGGTGGATCACCTGAAGTCAGGAGTTCAAGACCAGCCTGGCCATCATGGTGAAACCCCATCTTTAAAAAGAAAAAATATATATTTAATATGTACAGTTTCTGATGTACACTATTTTTTGATAAGTACTAACTTTCTTTTTCCAATTTCCTAAGAAACAATGCTCAGTTCTTAGTGCTTGACTAAAGTTGTAGAGGTGAAAACTTGGTTTTCATTTCCATTTAGGTCTTGTTTTTGTTTGTTTGTTTGTTGTTGTTTTGAGATTGAGTCTTGCTCTGTTGCCCAGGCTGGAGTGCAGTGGTGCAATCTTGGCTCACTGCAACCTCCACCTCCCGGGTTCAAGCGATTCTCATGCCTCAGCCTCCAGAGTAGCTGGGATTACAGGCATGGGCCACCACACCTGGCTAATTTTTGTATTTTTAGTAGAGATGGGGTTTCACCATGTTGGTCAGGCTGGTCTTGAACTCCTGACCTCAGGTGATCCTCCTGCCTCGGCCTCCCAAAGTGCTAGGATTACATGCATGAGCCACTGCTCCCTGCCTTAATTTTTTGTTTTTCTTTTTAACAAAGACGGAGTCTCACTATGTCGCCCAGGCTGGTCTCGAACTCCTGGGCTCAAGTGATCCTCCCACTCTGGTCTCCCAAAGTGTTGGGATTACAGGCATGAACCACTGTGCCTGGCTAACTCTTGTTTTTATAAACACTATATGTCAAGATTTGCACTTACAATGAATCTCATTATCCCACTGTATTTCTTTTCTTATGGTAATCCCCCAAACACAACAAAATCCTTCCCAGTCTCTACATATTTTTGACCAAATATTATAGGCTCTTTAAGATAGACTACAAACACTAACCAATTGGCTGTGTTTTTAAATGTTACTCTTTTTTTTTCTACATAAAATGTTGAAATTCATCCAAATTCTAGCACTTAAAATGCTTCCATGACTATCATTATATCCCAACTTTGTTTTTGGTCTGCACAGAAGCCACAGTGATGACTCAATTCATTCCATGAGCCTTGGGTCTATTTGCTAAAGCAGACAACAGCTGAACCATATTTATGTCCTAATCTAATGAACCAACAGTGCGAAAAATAGCACTTTATATCGGCTTCCTTTTTTAAGAAAGAAATACATTTAAAATACAATTTCCTTTTATATTCTTCCAAAGCCTGAGCTGTATGATTTTTTTTTTGTGTGCTTCCTAAATAACGTCATCTCTAGAGGTAAATGCTGAGTTTTGAAAAAGTTCAGAGTTTTTGCTAAACAGACTGAAGACCTGCTTTCAAATCTAGAGTCTGATGATTGAAACAAGGTTCACCAGGTGTGGTGGCTCACACTTGTAATCCTAGCATTGTGGGAAGCTGAGAAGGGAGAGTCACTTGAGCCCAGGAATTCGAGACCAGCCTGGGGAACGTAGTAACACCCTTTATCGACAATAAATAAACAAAATTAGCCAGGGGTGATGGTACATGAGGTTGGAGGATCACTTGAGCCTAGAAGGTCAAGGCTGCAGTGAGCCATGATCATACCACTGCACTTCAGCTTGAGCGATAGAGTGAGACTCTGTTTCAAAAACAAAACAAAGACAAGCTTTACTTTTCCATCATCAGTAAAGTGGAGATGATTTCAGTTTCACATTCCTGGGTTTATGTTTGCTTAAGTGAAGAGCTAAGAGCAGAAAGAAGGAGCTGTTCAAGTTTGGAAGGAGCAGAGGATGAGAATTCTTTCTTTTTCCTTTTTTTTTTTTTTGAGACGGAGTTTCGCTTTTCTTACCCAGACTGGAGTGCAATGGCGCAATCTCGGCTCACCGCCACCTCCGCCTCCTGGGTTCAGGCAATTTTCCTGCCTCAGCCTCTGAGTAGCTGGGATCACAGGCACGCGCCACCATGCCCAGCTAATATTTTGCATTTTTAGTAGAGACGGGGGTTTCACCATGTTGACCAGGATGGTCTCGATCTCTTGATCTCGTGATCCACCCGCCTCGGCCTCCCAAAGTGCTGGGATTACAGGCATGAGTCACCGCGCCCGGCCCGAGAATTCTTTCTTAAGCTGGTGCGGAACACTGATCTGCTCCCGAATAATACTCTGGAGGTGGCAGTGTTTCCAGTGGGGTCGGCCGTGGTTAGCTGTATAGCTGCGCCTGGGTGCTATGGTGTGGAACTGGAGGGAGGCCCCAGACTCACAGACACTTTCTGGACATCCTATAACCTCTACCCAACAGGTGTAGCTGGTGGGGATGGACTGAGTTGGTGGGGGAGGAGGCTCCGCAGCTGATTCTTGCCTTTTGCTTGACTGTAGTCTAAGGACATGGAAGGACAACAATCTGACAATGGAACATTGTGCAAGGTATTTGTTAATGCATTTTTTTCTTAATACTAGGTGTTTTGATAATGCCACTTGCTCTGTCTCTTACTATTCTCTGTGTGGATTGGGCATGTTGCCTGACTATTGATGATGGCCGCTGGGCCTCATTTCTTGATTGGGTGAAGCTGAATTATTAAAGGTCCCAAGCATGAAGATTTTGGTCTGTTTCTACTTCTCTGCCTTCCCAGTCCAATGAATGTGGCCACTGGAGGTATGTGTCTGCTGTGCAGTCCCAAGCTTGCCCTCAGGTGAGCTGTTCTGAGGTGCAGACTGGAAGATAGGGAGTTAGCACCATCATTGAGCCTTCCTTCCTTCCTTCCTTCCTTCCTTCCTTCCTTCCTTCCTTCCTTCCTTCCTTCCTTCCTTCCCTTTCTTTCTTTCTCTCTCTTTCTTTCTCTTTCCTTCCTTCATTTCCTCCCTCCTCTCTGCTCCCCTCCCTTCCTTTTTTTTTTTCCTCTTTTTTGAGACGAGTCTAGCTCTGTCGCCCAGGCTGCAGTGCAGTGGCACGATCTCGGCTCACTGCAACTTACACCTCCCGGGTTCAAGTGATTCTCCTGCCTCAGCCTCCCAAGTAGCCAGGACTACAGGTGTGTGCCACCACACCCAGATAACTTTTTGTATTTTTAGTAGAGACATGATCTCACCATATTAGCCAGGATGGTCTCGATCTCCTGACCTCATGATCTGTGAGTCAAGATGGCCAGGGGCAGACCTGTGTTATTTCTAGTTAAATAATTATAAGCTTGCTTTACTTATTGTACATGAAGCTTATACCCCAAACTAAGCTATATCAAATATTCATGCAGTAAAATAGAAATCACAGGAGGCGTAAGGTAAAGACCATCTGAGAGTGCTGTAAAACCGTGGAACACCGCGGGATGGTTGTGAAGCAGGAAGCTGCTTTGGTCCCATGAGTGCCTTCTCACCATGGAGGCTACATGAGGGTCTCAAAAAGAGGACTTGTGCAAGATCTCTGAGAAGGGAGGTGATCTCTGCTTAGAAGATCGGGGTCGGGGCTGGGGGGCGGATTTTGCAGATGGGAGCTTGCAACGAAGAAAAGCCTTGCAGGGCAGACTGCCTAGGTTCTCAGAATACTGAGTAATTTTGATTGCTCTGTGTCCAAAATGCTTGGGAGATAAAAGCCCCTTGATGCATTGGGTATGGTCAGACCTGGTGTTGCCTTATCCACTATGCTTCTGATGCAAATGCACCTTGCTAGCAACCAGAGGTAGAATTCAGTGTTCTAGGTTTGCATAAGAATCACATCTGCGCCAGGCACTCGGTGGCTCACACCTGTAATCCCAGCACTTTGGGAGACCGAGGTGGGCGGATCAAGAGGTCAAGAGATCGAGACTGTCTTGGTCAATATGGTGAAACCCTGTCTCTAGTAAAAATACAAAAATTATCTGGGCGTGGTGGTATGCGCCTGTAGTCCCAGCTACTCGGGAGGCTGAGGCAGGAGAATTGCTTGAACCCGGGAGGTGGAGGTTGCAGTGAGCTGAGATCGTGCCACTGCACTCCAGCCTGGTGCCTGGCGACGGAGCTAGACTCCGTCTCAAAAAAAAAAAAAAAAAAAGAATCACCTCTGCTACTGAATACTGCAGGAGATACCTCTTCCCCTGGCTATCTTGCCCATATTAGTTTCAAGGCCTCCCCCAGTAGTTTCAAGGCCTCCCCTGATCACCCCCCTACCCTGCACTCTGCCACACTCCCCCACCACTCAATTAGCAAGTTTGTGCATCTAATAAAAACCCGTGGAAACCAGAACTCAGGGCCAACGCAGCCCCTACCTTTGCGTTGGTCCCCTGGATCCATGCTGTAGAATTCTACTCTTGTGTCTTTATTTCCTTTTCTCAATCCCTCATCCCGGCCAGGACTAAGGGCATCCCGAACAGGGTTGGGGCTGGTATCCAACAATGATCCGCCCGCTTCAGCCTCCCAAAGTGCTGGGATTGCAGGTGTGAGCCACTGTGGGTCTTTCATACAAAGCTTCATCTTTCAAACTACCCCTTATTAGTAATAAAAGCAATATTTGAACCTACATTTCCCTTATTCCTTTGTACTATTTTTCAGTGGGCCCTGAACCCAGGTGGGAAGAGAGGCCAAATTAGGCCACCTGTACATATATGCATAGAGCACATGCTTATCAGTGAGCAAATACACAATAGTTCATACAATGTGCTTTTTTTTTTTTTTTTTTTTTGAGATGGAGTCTTGCTCTGTCACCCAAGCTGGAGTATAGTGTACAGTATCCCAGTTCACTGCAACCTCCACCTCCCAGGTTCAAGTGAGTCTTCTACCTCAGCCTCCCGAGTAGCTGGGACTACAGGTGTGCACCACCATACCTGGCTAATTTTTTTGTTTTTGGTAGACATGGAGTTTCACCATGTTGGTCAGGCTGGTCTCAAACTCTTGACCTTGTGATCCACCTGGCTCAGCCTCCCAAAGTGCTGGCCCATGCCAACTTTAAAAGTCTCTGGTGCTCATTAAAGAGAAAGCACTTGTAGTAGCCGCTCCAAGGGTAGGCTTTCTGATTAGCATATGGGGCAGCTTCCTGAAGGTAGAGAGGAATCCCTAAGAAGGACATTTGACCCACCCACATCCACATATTGCAAACCACACAGCTTCTGCAGTGGTAAATGGCTGGCTCAATATCTTTGCAGTCCCAGTTATAACGGCTTATCAATTTGTACACGCCCGTATACAGAAGAGAAACATAGCAACAAGTTTTATATTTCCATATATATTTGAACTCCAGTGTGAAGAAGCTGTAACATTTATAAAACAACTAAATATCATATATTCATGGTTTGATCATCCATTTTATTATTCTTTTTGCTTTCCCTTTCAGTGTTTGAACTTGTTCCTTATTATAAATTCAGTTGAATGATTCGAGATTGACCTATTTCCCCTCTCCTGCTCCCATCCTTTGTAATTTTTCCTAAGGCCAACTGGTGGCCATAGTTCAATTTCCCACTGTAGGTTAGGTTGACTCTAATCATTACTATAACTATCATTCCACAGGATTCCCCTAACTCAAATTATTCTGTGTCCAGTCTTTAAAAAAAAAAAAATCACAGAATTTCGCACAGGCTTTGAACGTGTTAACCCATGTCTTCAAAAACGAATGAATCTATAAGAACCCAAGCCGTGCACTGGCGAGCTCAATGAAGACATATGAAAGTCATTCTTTTTGATCTCAAACATATTTCATTAGAGATTGCTTGCATTTGGCTGGGCGTGGTGGTTCACTCCTGTAATACCAACAGTTTGGGAGGCTGAGGTAGGGAATTCACCTGAGGTTACGAGTTCCAGACCAGCCTAACCGATATGGTGAAATCCTGTCTCTACTAAAAGTACAAAATTTGCCAGGTATGGCGGTGAAAGCCTATAATCCCAGCTACTCAGGAGGCTGAGGAAGGAGAATCACTGGAATCCAGGAGGCGAAGGTTGCAGTGAGCCAAGATCATGCCATTGCACTCCAGCTGGGGTGACAAGAGTGAAACTCCCCCTTAAAAAAAAAATTGACTGGGCCCTGTGGCTCACACCTGTAATCCCAGCACTTTTGAGAGGCTGAGGTGGGCGGACCACAAGGTCAGGAGTTCGAGACCAATTGACCAACATAGTGAAACCCCATTTCTATTAAAAATAACAAAACAATTAGCCAGGTGTGGTGGAGCATGCCTGTAATCCCAGCTATTCGGGAGGCTGAGGCAGGAAAATCACTTGAACCTGGGAGGCAGAGGTTGCAGTCAGCTGAGATTGGGCCACTGCACTCCAGCCTCAGCAACAGAGTAAGACTCCATCTCAAAAAAAACAACCGACCAAACAAACAAATAACAAACAAACAAACAAAAAAACAGATTGTTTGTACTTACAATGTTCATTTTGTCAGCCTCCATCCAGAGGAGCCAAGTATGGTTTGGACCTAATATTATTATGTAAATAGCTTTAAACATGGTTTGGTGGATTAGTGATAGAGCCATCACTCGGCATCCATTGTCCCAGGCTGTCCAAATATATATTTGGAAAGATTGCTAAGAGAGCATTCTCTTTAGGGTAAAAGGTCAAAGTAAGTGTACCTTGACACAGACCCTTCTTGGTGACCTGAGTTTCTTCTGCCCACCTGCCTTGTTTTCCATGAGGAGTCCTTCTGAGCTTACACCCCTGGCCTTATGGAAGGAAGTGGCTTTGAGCACACCTCTACCTGTCTATACTCAGCCACAGCTGAAGGGTGGAACAGGTCTATCATGGAGAATATTTACCATGTAACAAGATGGGTAATGAATGCATCAGTCTTGCCTTAGCCACATGTGAGATGGAGCCAGCCTCACTCATGTAATCAGAATTCTTTTTTTTTGAGACGGAGTTTCACTCTTGTTACCCAGGCTGGAGTGCAATGGCACGATCTCGGCTCACTGCAACCTCTGCCTCCTGGGTTCAGGCAATTCTCCTGCCTCAGCCTCCTGAGTAGCTGGGATTACAGGAATGCACCACCATGCCCAGCTAATTTTTTTTTTTTGTATCTTTAGTAGAGACAGGGTTTCACCATGTTGACCAGGATGGTCTTGATCTCTTGACCTCGTGATCCACCCGCCTCGGCCTCCCAAAGTGCTGGGATTACAGGCTTGAGCCACCGCTCCCGGCCTGTAATCAGAATTCTGCCCATCACATTCATGTAAACAATTAAAAGGGGCCAGGATTTCTTCATTTTTGTTTTGGGGCTGAGTCATAGAATCTCTGGTCCTGAGGTAAAAAAGTGATTTTTTTTTTCTTTTGAGACAGAGTCTTGTACTGTCACCTGGCTGGAGTGCAATGGCACAATCTTGGCTCACTGCAACCTCGACCTCCTGGGTTCATGCAATTCTCCTGCCTTAGCCTCCCGAGTAGCTGGGATTACAGGTGCATACCACCTCACCCAGCTAATTATTTGTATTTTTAGTAGAGACGGGGTTTCGCCATGTTGGACAGTCTGGCCTCCAACTCCTGGCCTCATGATTCAGCCGTCTTGGCCTCCCAAAGAGCTGGGATTACAGGTGTGAGCCACCACGCCTGGCCAAAAAAGTGATTTTTACAAATTAGTTGGGTATGTTGTGATATGCGTCATCCCCCATCCCACCCTGTCCACATTGCTCAACTGATTTCCTCCCTTGGGGCCCTGCATGTCCTTCACAATATCCTCCCATAGTCTGGAAAGCCTGTCCCTCATGCCCTTGCCATTTCATGTTTTATGTAGCAGTTGCTTCAATTGTCCATTCCAATTTTTCAGTGTACTAAATGCTTTAGGAGTGATGTTTAGAAACAAACAAACAAAAAAAGCCACCATGTTTTAATCACGTGGTTCATTTTGCATTGTGTATACCTTAAAATGCATTCACTAGCTTGTCGCTTGATAAGATGAGGTCTGTTTTGGAGGCAATCTGGGGTTTCTAGTCTTTTTATGCTTTTGTGCTCTTGGTATGACTGAGGGCAGATGAGGCTTAAACCAAAATCATTGTCAAAACCAATTAAGAAAAGCCTCCACAAGTCTCCCAGTGCAATGGAAAAAGCCTGATGGAACTGACATGCCAGTTATGCCCCAGGCTACACCCTCACAGGATGTGGCCACTGACCAAAGGGAATTGTTCTTGTGGTGTCTTTAGAGCTCACAGTGCATGGCGGGGCTTCTGCACATCTACTCATTCTGAGGACCTGGGCCACTACCTTCAAAGTCTGTGCAGTGTATTGTTCCAGCCACCAGCACTCTCTCTTTGGGCTGTGACTGGTTGACAGTAACATGACCAAACCATTCTTTTTTTTTTAATTGTACTTTAAGCTCTGGGGTACATGTGCACATCTCGAAGGGTTGCTGCATAGGTACACACATGCCATGGTGATTTGCTGTATCTGTCCCCCAGTCGCCTACATCAGGCATTTCTCCCAGTGTTTTCCCTCCCCAGCCTCCCTGCCCCCCACTCACCCTTCCCTAGCCCCCTGCCCCCAACCTACCCCAGTGTGTGATGTTCCCCTCCCTGTGTCCATGTGTTCTCATTGTTCAATACCCGTCTATGAATGAGAACATTCGGTGTTTGGTTTTCTGTTCTTGCATCAGTTTGCTGAGAATGATGGTTTCCAGATTCATCCATGTCCCTACAAAGGACAGGAACTCATCGTTTTTTATGGCTGCATAGTATTCCATGGTGTATATGTGCCACATTTTCTTTGTCCAGTCTATCAGTGATGGGCATTTGGGTTGGTTCCAGGTCTTTGCTATTGTAAACAGTGCTGCAATGAACATTCGTGTGCATTTGTCCTTATAGTAGAATAATTTATAATCCTTTGGGTATATACCCAGTAATGGGATTGCTGGGTCAAATGAAATTTCTATTTCTACGTCCTTGAGGAATCACCACACTATCTTCCACAATGGTTGAGCTCATTTACTCTCCCACCAACAGTGTAAAAGTGTTCCTATTTCTCTATATCCTCTCCAGCATCTGTTGTATCCAGATTTTTTTTTTTTCCGAGCTAGCTGAGATTTTATTTTGGAACAACAACAACAAAAAAGCAATTGAATTGTTTTGCAGCTGGAGGCATGGGCAAGGGGGGTCCCCAGGCAGTAAACTCCCCGCCGGTGGGCTGAGGGCTAGGGCTGAGCGTCAGGTGGGTCTCCTGTTCCCTGCACTCCCCTGCACAGCAGCTGCCCTCCTGGGCTCTGGGGCAGCCTCAGGAGGGGCAGGCTGGGAGGGGCTGTTGCAGTTGTTCACTTGGGCAGGACGTCAGAGGACTCAGACACCAGCCTCCCATCGTGGGTCTCAATCTTCTTCACAACCACAGCCTTGGTGGAGCTGGTGCGGCTGAAGGAGCTGGAGCCTGTGACAGAGCCAAAGCTGGAGCCAGGCCGTAGCTGAGGCCGGGGCTTGTGAGGCCCCCCCGTAGGCAGAGCTCAGACCACCTGCATAGCAGCTGGTGGTCTTTGTGTGGATACTCATGTTCTGCATCCCGGACTCCAGCCGGCTCTCCTTGCCCTCCAGTAGCTTGCAGTAGGTGGCGATCTCGATGTCCAGGGCCAGTTTGACATTCATCAGCTCCTGGTACTCACGCAGCTGCTTTGCCATGTCCTGCTTGGCCTGCTGCAGGGCGGCCTCCAGCTCCTGTTGCTTGGCATGAGCGTTCTTGAGTGCCCGATCCCCCCGCTGCTCAGCATCTGCAATGGCAGCCTCCAGGGAAGCCCTCTGGCCTTTGAAGCCCTCGATCTCAGCCTGGAACCGGCTGATGTTCCGGTTCATCTCGGAGATCTCAGTCTTCATACGCTGCAGGTCATCCCCGTGCTTCCCAGCCAGCGTCTGCAGCTCCTCATACTTGATCTGGTATATGCTCTCCGCCTCAGCCCAGCTGCGGTTGGCGATCTCCTCGTACTGCGCCTTGACCTCAGCGATGGTACTGTCCATGCCCAGGGAGTGGCTGTTGTCCATGGACAGCACCACAGACGTGTCTGAGATCTGGATTGCAGCTCCCGGATCTCCTCTTCTCTTACAGCTGCCTGAGGAAGTTGATCTTGTCAGTTAGTCCTTCCAGGTGAGACTCCATACAGCTGCCTGAGGAAGTTGATCTTGTCAGTTAGTCCTTCCAGGTGAGACTCCAGCTCTACCTTGTTCATGTAAGCTTCATCTACATCCTTCTTGATGAGGACAAATTCATTCTCCATCTCTGTACACTTAACTGATTTCATCCTGCTACTTGCTCTTGAAGTCCTCCACCAGCCCCTGCATGTTGCCAAGCTCCGCCTCCAGCTTCAGCTTCTCCTGGCCCAGAGTCTCCAGCTGCCGCCTCAGGTTGTTGATGTAGTTCTCAAACATGCTGTCCATGTTGCTCCTAGCCGTTTTCTGCTGCTGCAGGAGGCTCCACTTGGTCTCCAGCATCTTGTTCTGCTCCTCCAGGAACCGCACCTTGTTGATGAAGGAAGCAAACTTGTTGTTGAGGGTCTTGATCTGCTCCTTCTCCTGGGTACACACGGCCTGGATGTTGGGGTCCACATCCACCTTAATGGGGTTCAGCAGGCTCTGGTTGATGGTGACAGTGGTGATGCCTCCCATGCTTATGCTGCTGGCCCCAGCATAGCCTGCACCCGGGCCACTCCTGAAGCCACTGCTGCTCACTCAGGAGAAGCTCGAGGAGCTCAAGCAGGCACTGGGCCCACTCGTGAAGGAGTGGCTGCTGAAGGCCCCGGGGCCAGAGGTGGACACCTTGTAGGACTTCTGGGTCACCCTGTTGGACATGGTGGAGGCAGGAGTGGAGGCAGGTGGGCTGAACCAGGGACAGATTCCAGAAGGAGCGGAGAAGCTGCTTCTTTCGTCTCCAGATTTTTTAATGATCGCCATTCTAACGGGTGTGAGATGGTATCTCAATGTGGTTTTGATTTGCATTTCTCTAATGACCAGTGATGATGAGCATTTTTTTTTTTTTTTTTGAGACGGAGTTTCGCTGTTGTTACCCAGACTGGAGTGCAATGGCACAATCTCGGCTCACCGCAACCTCCACCTCCTGGGTTCAAGCAATTCTCCTGCCTCAGCCTCCCGAGTAGCTGGGACTACAGGCGCCCACCATGCCCAGCTAATTTTTTATTTTTAGTAGAGACAGGGTTCCACCTCGCTGACCAGGATGGTCTCGATCTCTTGACCTCGTGCTCCACCCACCTCAGCCTCCCAAAGTGCTGGGATTATAGGCATGAGCCACCGTGCCTGGTCCGATGATGAGCAATTTTTATGGACCAAACCATCCTTGAATAATGCTATCAGGCCTTTATGTGAGCAGTGAGTAGGGCCTACTTGAAAGAGCTGACGGAGCTGTTGATGGCACTGAATGAGGCAATGTATAAATAGCTCTTAGCACAGAGCCTAGAACACCAGAGTTGTTCAGCATGTGATCTGTGATTATCTTAGAACACACCCCCCTCCCCTGCACTTCACAACTTGGTTCCAGTATCACCTCTTCTGTGAAACCTTCCTGACAACACTCACTACTAGCACAGGTATGAAAAATCTTGGAGTTGCTTCAACTTTTCACCTTTACAAAGATCTTTCACTTCTATCATCTCACTTGATTTCTGTGACTGCCCTGTGAAGTTATATGAGTTATAATAATAATTATTATTACTATTATTTTTTGAGATGAAGTCTCTGTCACCAGCCTGGAGTGCACTGGCATGATCTCAGCTCACTGCAACCTCCACCTCCAAGGTTCCAGTGATTCTCCTGCCTCAGCCTCCCAAGTAACTGGGACTATAGGCATGCACCACCACACCTGGCTAATTTTTGTATTTTCAGTAAAGACAGGGTTTCACCATGTTGGCCAGAATGGTCTCGATCCCCTGACTTTGTGATCTGCCCGCCTTGGCCTCCCAAAGATTACAGGCATGAGCTACCATGCCCGGCTGTTATTTTTTGTTTTTAAGTTGAAGAAAAGTACAACGGGATTAACCTTCAAGTTTGTTTACAAATTAAACACTGAGAGCTTGTAACTGGGTTCTCCTCGAGACCCAAAGACTCTAGCAGCACATTAAAGAAGTTGTATATAAGGTTTGTGCTGCTTTGTCTAGCACGTGATCATGGCTGCCCGCAGTATATTTTCGTACTCAGTATCCTCATGAAAATAGGCTGGTCTACCCAGGGTCTTTATTAGGAGAAATTAGAATACTTTAATGGCATGTGCTTTACACTTACTAAATTTTTATAAAAAAAGAACAGTGGCTAATGCCTGTAATCCCAGCACTTTGGGAGGCTGAGGCAGGAGGATTGTTTGATTCCAGGAGTTCGAGACCAGCCTGGACAACATAATGAGAACTCGTCTCTACAAAAATAAAAAATTAGCTGGGCATGGTGGCTCGCACCTGTAAACCCAGCTACTTGGGAGGCTGAGGTGGGAAAATTGCTTGAGTTTGGGAGATCGAGGCTGCAGTGAGTTGTGATTGTACCACTGCACTCCAGCCTGGGTGACAGCCTGACTCAAAAATAAACAAACAGACAAACAAATAAATAAAAGAAAAGAAAAAATAAAAGAACAGAAGAAGCAAAAATGTAAAAAAAAAAAAGAGAACTGAGAAATTGAGCTGGGTATGCATAAACAGTGCCAAACCATCTAACGTCCCTCCACCAGCAATGAGAGAAAGCATTTTTTTTTTTTTTTGAGATGAAAGTCTATTGCCCAGGCTGGAGTGCAATGGTGCAATCTCAGCTCACTGCAACCACCGCCTCTTGGGTTCAAACAATTCTCCTGCCTCAGCCTCCTGCGTAGCTGGGACTACTGGCGTATGCCACCCTGCCTGGCTGATTTTTTTTTTGTATTTTTAGTAGAGACAGGGTTTCACCATGTTAGCCAGAATGGTCTCGATCTCCTGATCTTGTGATCTGCCTGCCTCAGCCTCCCAAAGTGTTAGGATTACAGGCATGAGCTCCACGCCCAGACAAGAGGAAGCATTTTTAAACTGAAACGATGTTAGTAGCTATGCAAATTGGTTTGACTTGGTTTAATAAAAATGATCTATGCAAGCTGGTTCCATACCCGTAGCATCAGCTGGGGTTCCATGGCAACAAAAATAATTACTCATCTGCAAACAGTCTTTGCAACAGATGAGGGTTTGATTACCATCTTAAAATTACTTTGTGATTCAAGGAATTTTATTTCCATGTAAAGGACAAAACAATGATTTTTTTTTTTTCTGGAACTGGTGGTGTTTTAAAAGGACAAGAAGAGATCGATTATGGGGATGTTCTTCTATAATCTGTGTATAGATTTTAGAACTGTGTATCCTTTCTCAATTAATCAGATGACAGCTCACTCTGCAGGACTCACATGGTGGCCTGATCACATGTGTTCTTGGTCACCTCTTCCCTGTTCCCTCCTATGACTCTGACTCCTTTCAGACCCTGTACTCTGACTCCCTCTCAGAAGATGGCTGGAGGCAGAAAATAAGAGTCCATCATCTTATTTCAGTAGATTAAAGAAAACAGAAAGACCTCAATGGAAGAATTGCAAAAGATGGAAAGAAATAGAAGAAATAGAAATAATACATAAATAAATGTAGCGGTTTGAGTCAGAAGGTTCAATCTCATTAGTTACCAACAAAATGTTCATTGGAAGGTCAATAAGGTAATACCCCTTTTTTGCCTGTCAAATTGGCAAAGAGTTTTAAAAGCAATACCATTCAGCACTGATAAAGGCATGGGAAAGCTGCAGCTCTTTTCCACTCCAACTGACATATAAATTAGTTCACAGCCTTCAAAACATTCATACTCTTGGACCTAGTAGTAATTCTACTTGGAGTAAGTTCTATACGAGGTTAAACTCCAGTAATAGAATGATTATAATGATTTCTTTTTAATTATTATGATTATTATTAATATTATTTTTTGAGACAGAGTCTCACTTTGTTGCCCAGACTGGAGTTCAATGGCGTAATTTTGGCTCACCACAACCTTCATCTCCTGAGCAATTCTTGTGCCTCGGCCTCCCAAGTAGCTGGGACTACAGGCGCGTACCATCACAGTGGGCTAATTATTTATTTTTTTAGTAGAGACGGGATTTTGCCATGTTGGCCAGGCTGGTCTTGAACTCCTGACCTCAGGTGATCCTCCTGCCTCAGCCTCCCAAAGTGCTGGGATTACAGGTATGACCCACCGGACCTGGCCTCTTTTTAATTATTTTAAAATTTCTTTTAAGTTCTTAGCCACAAGCTAGCCACACATCTGTCTTCACATGTATTTTGTCATTTAATCCTCATCAGAATTATATGAAACAAATACTGTATTCCCTTTTTATGGAGGAGGAAACAGGTACAGAAATAACTGAGGGACAGTGCATCTAATGCTAGGTTCTGAACCAGTATGCTCAACTGCCTAGTTTCAGAAGAGACTTAAGGCAGCAGGTGGAGCTGTATAAAATGCAAGATAATCTCAAGTATTTTGTAGGAGACAGAAAAACAATGGCAAAGACAGACATAAAACAGAGCCAGGAATGAGGCCAAAAAAATATATATATATCATTTGACCTATGCACTTACTAAGAGGACCACAGATTTGGCTAGAAGCTTTCTAGCAGCTTGTGGATAAAATGAAATCTGATCAGTTATACAATTTACAGTATCCATGAGATAAAAGCAGACCAATTACTCAGAAGAAGCCAACTATTCTTGGTAGTAAGACCAGACATAGATTTATCCTGCAGAACACAAAAGGTTCTTGTAAAAAGAGACACTGTGTGAGCTAATGGATAATGCCCTCAGTAACATCCTTGTATAGACAAGATGACCACTGATATGGTTTGGCTGTGTCCCCATCCATATCTCACATTGAATTGTAGTTTCCATAATCCCCACATGTCATGGGAGGGACTCAGTGGGAGGTAATTGAATTGTGGGGGTGGTTACATCCGTACTGTTCTGGTAGTGAAGTCTCACGGGATCTGATGAGTTTTACAGTGGGCTTTCCCCCTTTAGCCCTGCATTTCTCCTTGCTGCTGCCATGTGAAGAAGGATGTGTATTGTAGTTTCCTGAGGCCTCCCCAGCCATGCTGAACTGTGAGTCAATTAAACCCCTTTCCTTTATAAGTTACCCAGTCTCAGGTATATCTTCATTAGCAGTGTGAGCACAGACTAATACAATGACTTCCATCGGGTTGAGTCTTCCAGCTTTTCTCTTAGGGCTTATGGCCCAACATCAAAACATGGTAACAAGCAACCAGGATATGGCTTAGGCACCTAGGTCCCTACTGGTCAGGGGATTATAGAGTACCTGAGAGTGAGTGGACTGATAGCCTTTGATACATGCTGTGAGAAATGAGACTGAGATTGTGCTTTTCAACAAATACCTAGAATTCATCTTTTCTATTTTGTAAGTCTCTCTCTCTCTCTCTCTTTTTTTTTTTCTGAGACAGGGTTTTGCTCTGTCACTCAGGCTGAAGTGTGGTGGTGTGATCTTGGGTCTCTGCAGCCTTGATCTTCCCAGGCTTAGGTGATATTCCTACCTCAGCCTACTGGATAGCTGAGACTACAGGCACATTCCAAGATACCTGGCTAATTTTGTATTTTTTGTAGAGATGGGGTTTTGGCATGTTGTCCAGACTGGTCTCAAACTCCTGGGCTCAAGCTATCTGCCTGCCTTGGTCTCCCAAAGTACTGGGACTACAAGCATGAGCCACTGTGCTCAGCCTATTTTGTCAGTCTTATATGTATTAAAGACCATTATATTAGAGGAATGGTGAAAAAATATTATAATGTGAAATCATCAATTATATATCTATTAAACATGGTGTTTAGGAAGTCTTTTGATAATATGAAAATGTTCTTAAACTATAATTTTTTTTTTTTTTTTTAGATGGAGTTTTGCTCTTGTTACCCAGGTTGGAGTGCAATGGAGCGATCTCAGCTCACCACAACCTCTGCCTCCTGAGTTCAAGCAATTCTCCTACCTCAGCCTCCTGAGTAGCTGGGAATACAGGCACGCACCACCATGCCAAGCTAATTTTTGTATTTTTAGTAGAGACGGAGCTTCACCTTGTTGACCAGAATGGTCTCAATCTCTTGACCTCGTGATCCACCCACCTCGGCCTCCCAAAGTGCTGGGATTATAGGCGTGAGCCACCGCGCCTGGCCCTAAACTATAATATTAAATAAAACTATAAGAATATAAAACTAAAAGCATATAGAATAAAACTAAAAGAATATAAAACTGGGTGGATCACGAGGTCAAGAGATCAAGACCATCCTGGTCAACAAGGTGAAACCCTGTCTCTACTAAAAATACAAAAAATTAGCTGGGCATGATGGTGTGCGCCTATAGTCCCAGCTACTTGGGAGGCTGAGGCAGGAGAATTGCTTGAACCCAGAAGGCGGAGGTTGTGGTGAGCCAAGATCGTGCCATTGCACTAACAAGAGCGAAACTCCATCTCAAAAAAAAAAAGAATATAAAACTATATGTAATATGTAATCTCAACAATGTTTTGTTTAAAATATGAATGGAGATGCAGTGAGCTGAGATGGTGCCATTACACTCCAGCCTGGGTGACAGCAAGACTCTGTCTCAAAAAAAAAAAATTATATACAGATAATATATATATGGAGTAAGATATGAATCTTTAGTTTTTCTTGATATAGGAACTTATTTTTTTCTTCTACTTACTGAATAGAAAGATGAAAGGCAATTTCTGGATGGGTTGGAATATCTTTTAAAGCAGCACCAGTTTTCAGTTGCTAATTGCTTGGGTCCTAGGTATGACTGACCATCAAACCAAGGGGAAAGACGAAGAGAACAGGTTTTGATTTGATTTGATTGGGAAGCAGGCGTGTATATGAGGAGGCCTAAAGACCATGTGGGGGAAAAACTGGGGAGAAAGGTAGCAATGTGCAGGATTTCCAGAGGGGCCTTTAAAAACCTAAAAAGCCAATCCCTGAAATTGTCCATGAGAGAGAGGGCCCAGAGCTAGGAGATTTCTGTCCCCAGGAGAGGTTTTGGAGCTGACTCCTCATTCCCTGTTAGACAGGCCTTCATCTGAATGACAGCCTGCCTATTCCCAGCACCCCAAGGTCTACCCCAATCTCTTCTCACAGAGATATGGAGAGGGCCTTGCTCCTTCCTGCATTTGCATTAAACTGACAATTGCCTCACCACATGACTCTGTTGGGTTCCTCATTCATTATCCTGTATGAGCATCCTCTGTAACCATGCCCTAGGACATCAGTATGACAAAATGGGGCTGGTGAGGGGAAACTTTATCTTTAAGGGGAAGAGGCTGAACTAATAAACTTGAGGTTTTTTTTTTTTTTTTTGAGGCAGAGTGTCACTCTGTCACCCAGGCTGGAGTGCAGTGGCATGATCTTGGCTCATTGCAACCTTTGCCCCCCGGGTTCAAACGATCCTCCTGCTTCAGCCTCCTGAGTAGCTGGGATTACAGGTGTGCGCCACCATGTCTGGCTACTTTTTGTATTTGTAGTAGAGACAGGGTTTCACCATGTTGATCAGGCTGGTCTCAAACTCCTGGCCTCGTGATCTGCCTGCCTCAGCCTCCCAAAGTGCTGGGATTGTAGGTGTGAGCCATTGCACTCAGCCGAGATTATTTTAATAGCATGCACACTCGCATGAACACACACACACATACGTATACTGCAAGAACTACACCTTCAAGAATCTCACCTTCCCCTTTCCCTTGCTGCTCCTTAAATATGGGTGTTGCCCCCAATTCCTTCTTTTTTTTCTTTCTAGATCCTCTCCTTGGGCTATTTCAACTTCCATACAAATTCTGATATGCATTAAATCTAAAATCTCCATTATGAGTCTCCTTAAATCACAGTCTAAGGATATCCAGAACAGAGTTTCCACACCGAAGGCATGTCTCGTTTCTCATCTACAAGCTTTTTATCTTTGTCTCTGTTTTGTTTTTTATTCTGGAACTCCTTGACAAATATTATTCCATCACCAGAAGGAAGGTCCTGGGAACAGTAAAGAAATGAGCCCTTGTGCTAAGTATGTTGCAGGCAGATATCTTCATTTAATCCACATAACCGCTCTATGAAGTAGGCATAATCATTCCTTATTAGCAGATGAGGAAACCAAGACTTTGAGCAGGTAATTTGTATAAGATCAAACAGCTTGGAAAACCTTAGGATGACTAAGGTTTAAAGTCAGGTCTGTCTATTTTTCTAAGAAAAGAAGATTGACGCTTTCCTGTTAGGGAATCAACTTCTTATTCCCAGGCTGTGGAATCCTATGCTAACCAGGAAATAACTAATGCTTCTCGCAGGACATGTTATGAGATGTATGAAATGTTTTCTGTGTCACAATAGCTTTTTTCTTTTTCTGAAATGGAGTCTTGCTCTGTTGCCCAGACTAGAGTGCAGTGGTGTGATCTTGGCTCACTGCAACCTCCACCTCCCAGGAGGTAGAGAAATGATTCTCCTGTCTTGGCCTCCCCAGTAGCTGGGATTACAGGCATGCACCACCATGCTCAGCTAATTTTTGTATGTTTTTTTTGCTTTTGAGATGGAGTCTTATTCTGTCACCCTGGCTGGAGTGCAGTGGCATGATCTCAGCTCACTGCAACCTCTGCCTCCCAGGTTCAAGCGATTGTCCTGCCTAAGCCTCCTGAGTAGCTGAGATTGCAGGTGTGTACCACCACGCCCAGCTAATTTTTTATTTTTAGTGGAGATGGGGCTTCACTATGTTGGGTGGACTCAAGGCTGATCTCAAACTCCTAACCTCGTGATCTGCCCACCTTGACCTCCCAAAGTGCTGGGATTATAGGCATTAGCCACCGCACCTAGCCTAACTTTTGTATTTTTAGTAGAGACAGGGTTTCACCATGTTGGCCAGGCTGGTCTCAAATTCCTGACCTTAAGTGATCTGCCTGCTTTGGCCTCCCGAAGTGCCACAATAGCCTTTTAACCTAAGTTTTATTTTAGAATCCTGAGTAAAAGCTGTGACCTTCTAGTTTCATTTGCTCTTTGACATTACCTGAAACCTCAGCCTGTTTGGCAAGTTGTATTACAGGATTCACATTTCCTGATTTCAAAATTACTACAAAGCAGTGGTAAAAAGACACTGTGGTAACGCCATAAATAGCATGATGGTTTGAATGTTTATGTCCCCTCCAGAATTCATAATGGAATTTATTCCCCAATGCATCACTTAAGAGGTGAGCCCTTTAGGGGGTGATTTGGGCATGAGGTTTCTGCCCTCATGGATGGGATTAGTGCTTTAAAAAAGGGCCACGGGGAACTAGGCTAGGCCCTTATTTTTGCACTTTCGTCTTCCACCATGTGAGGACACAGCAGGAAGGTACCACCTTGGAGGCAGAGAGCAGCCCTCGGCAGACACCAACTCTGCTGGCACCTTGATCTTGTACCTCCCAGTCTCTAGAACTGTGGAGAAATACATTTCTGCTCTTTATTAATTACCCTGTCTCATGCATTTTGTTACAGCCATCTGAATGGACTAAGATAGATGGACATGTAGACCAATGGAATAGATTTGAGAGTCTAGAAATAAACCCATATGTCTGTGGTCAAGGGACTTTTCACAAGGGTATCAAAACCATTCAATGGGGGAAAGAATAGCCTTTTAACAAATGATGCTGGGACAACAAGATAGCCACCTGCAAAGGATGACATTGAACTGTCACCTCACGCAATTTAAATAAATTAATTAAAAATAAACCAGAGACCTGAATGTAAGAGCTGAAACTAAAAAAATTTAAAAATAAGTCATAGATCTAAATCTTTTCAACCTCAGAGTTAGCAACGATATGACACCAAAAGCTCAAACATAAGAAAAAAATAAATTGGACTGAATGAAAATTTAAAACTTTCATTTTTTAAAAGATCACTTTATTTAGTTATTTAAGTTTTTTTTTTTTTTTTTTTTTTGAGAGAGTTTCAGTCTGTCGCCCAGGCTGGAGTGCAGTGGTGTGATCTTGGCTCATATTCAGGTTCAAGCAATTCTCCTGCCTCAGCCTCCCAAGTAGCTGGAATTACAGGCATGCATCATTACATCCTGCTAATTTTTGTATTTTTAGTAGAGACCATGTTGGCCAGGCTGATCTTGAACTCATGGCCTCAAGTGATTCGCCTGCCTCAGCCTCCCAAAGTGCTGTGATTACAGGCATGAGCCACTATGCCCAGCCAAAGGACCACTTTAAAGATATAAAAGGACAACCCCCAGGATGAGAGAAAAATCATTCCAAATCAAATATCTGATAAGGGCCTTCTGTCTAGAATATACAAATAACCCATACATTCAATAATAAAATGATAACTAACTCAATTAAAAAATAGACAAAGGATCTGGACAGGCATTTTCCCAACAAAGATATACGAGTGGCCAAGAAACACATAAAAAGTCCTCAACATAATGAGCCATCGTGGAACTCCAAATGAAAATCACAACAGGATATGCTACTTTACATCTACTAGGGTGGCTGGACTCAAAAAATCGGATGATACCACGGTCGTCAAGGATGTGGAGAAATCAGACCCCTCGTACACTGGTGCTGGGAATGTGAAATGGTTCAGCCACTTTGGAGAACAATCCAGAAGTCCTTCCATATGTGAAACTTTGAGTTACCACATGACTCAGCAATTTCACTTCCAGGTATGCCCAAAAGAAGTGGAAATGTATGTTCACAACAAAACTTGTACACAATGTTTATAACATATTATTCATAATAGCCAAAAGATAGAAACAACCCAAGTGCCCATAAACTGATGAATGGATACAACGGTGGTGTATCTATGCAATGCAATATTATTTAGTCATCAAAAGGAAAGTAGCATGGATGATACATGCTACAACATAGATATATTTTGAAAACATTATGTTAAGAAAGAAGCCAGCCTCAAAAGACTACATATTATATTATTTCATTTATGAAATACCAAGATTAGGGAAAGCTAGAGAGACAGAAAATAGTTCAGTAGTTCCTTAGGACTGGGCTAATGGGGTCGAGGATGGGGGATGGGATAGGCGGCGACAGCTAATGGGTACAGGTGATTAAAGTGAACAACGGCTGCCACTGAGAGGGCGGCTATCTGAGCAGCTTGGAGATGAAGTCCTGGCCCCAGAAGGTACTGGTGTGGAAGTCACACATCTTCCTTGAAGGTGCATCTGGAGGTCTCAGTATGTGAAGGGCAGATTTCCCACCAGCCATTCACAGCTGAGCGCCCCAGTGCCCCGCAGATCCACCTTCGCACTGTTTGTTCTCCCAGCCAGCATTTCTGGGGGCATGGAGTTGTCTGCTTACGCTGTCTCCACATCTTAAATTTATTTTTATTTTTGAGATGGAGTCTCACTCTCCTGCCCAGGTAGTGGCACAATCTCAGTTCACTGTAACCACTGCTTTCCAGGTTCAAGCAATTTCTCCTGCCTCAGCCTCCTGAATAGCTGGGACTACAGGCATGCACCATCACACCCAGCTAATTTTTGTATTTTTAATAGAGACAGGGTTTTAACATGTTGGCCAGGCTAGTCCCGAACTCTTGACCTCAGGTGGTCTGCCCACCTTGGCCTCCCAAAGTTCTGGGATTATAGGGGCTCAGCCTACATCTTAAATTTCTATTCATCCTGCAATCCACTGCAACTTGGTATCTGCCTTCTCTGTTCCACACAAATGAATCTCGTCAAGAGCACCCACCTCCACGTTGCCAAATTCAGTGACATTTTGTGTTATCGTACTTGGCTGTGATCTCTTGTTGGACTGACTTGGTCCTTATTCCCTCACTAGTCATACATGCTTTTCTCTTTTGTTACCTTTCAAATATTTCTCTCCTGATTTCCCCCTCACCTAGTCCCTCTGCACTCTCTTTGCTGGCTTTTCCTCTCTCACTCAACCTTTCATAGGGGACCTCAGGGCTAGATCCTAGACCCCTTGCTCTTCTTTATTTACATCTTTCCCTGGATAATCTTACCCATTTTCCATGAATTTCAATATCATCAAATGCTAATGATTTTCAAAGGAAAGTCATCATACCACCCAAGAAGTCTCTTCTTAATTTTGGTCTTACATCAAATTGTTGACTTAACATTTCTAGTCAAATGTCTCAAAAGTGGCCAGGTGCAGTGGCTTATGTCTGTAATCCCAGCACTTTGGGAGGCCAAGGTGGGCAGATCACCTGAGGTCAGGAGTTCGAGATCAGCCTGGCCAACATGACGAAAGCCATCTCTATTAAAAATACAAAAATTAGCCGGGTGTGGTGGCACATGCCTGTAGTCCCAGGGACTTGGGAGGCTGAGGCAGGAGAATGGCTTGAACCCAGGAGGCGGAGGTTGCAATGAACTCACATTGTGTGACTGTACTCCAGCTTGGGAAATAGAGGGAGACTCCATCTGAAAACAAAACCAAAATGTTTCAAAAGTGTTTTAAGCCTGGTATGTTCAAAACAGAATTCTTGATTTCTTGAAACTGTTCCATGTAACTAAATGGCAATCCATCTTCCCAAGTCAGAAAATTAGAATTTATGATCCCTTTTTTCTCTCTGTCCCACATTCAATCTTCAACAAGGTCTTAAAAATTCTATGCTCCCATTCCATTCCTTCCTCAATATAAATCTCTCCCTCTCCTTTTCCCTGCTGCTAACGCCTCAGTCTAGGCCACCATTTTCTTTCTCCTGGAAAAGCAACAGCTTCCTAACTAGGAACTCTACTTCTATCTTTTGATATCTTCCTGCTTTTTTGTGTGTGCAGTAGAAAAATTTTAATTAAAAAAATTTTTTTGTAGAGACAGGGTTTCACCATGTTGTCCAGGCTGGTCTCGAACTCCTGGACTCAAATAATCAGCCCGCCTTGGGCTCCTAAAGCGCGCTGAGATTACAGGCCTGAGCCACTGTGGCCAGCCAATGACCTTCTTAAAATACAAATAGAAATATTTCATTTCCTGACTAAAGAATCATCAAAGGCCTCCCACTCCTCTGAGAATAAAACCCCAATTCTTCATCCTGACTTGCAAGGCAAGTATAATCCCCGCCTAGCTCTCTGAGGTTGCCTGACTTTTTGATGTAGTCTTAGGCCATCTCCCTTCAGCTTATTAATTTTAAGCCTCTTTGTCCTTTCTTTTTTTTGGTTTGCTTTTGAGACAGGGTCTTGCTTCGTTACCCAGGCTGGAGTGCAGTGGGACAATCATGGACAAGACAAGCCTTGACTGCCAGGTTCACGGGATCCTCCCATCTCAGCCTCCCAAGTAGCTGGGACTACAGGCATGCGCCACCACACCCGATGGATTAAAAACATTTTTTTAACGTATAGATGGGGTCTCAGTATATTGCCCAGGCTGGTCTCGAACTCCTCCTCCCACCTTGGCCTCCCAAAGTGTTGGGATTACAGGTGTGAGCCACTGCACCCAGCAGCCTCTCTGATTTTTATTCTTTGCATTCAGCAAGCTCTTTTCTGCATTTGGCTTTTACACATGTCATTTCTTTTTCCTAAAAAGCTTCTCCCCCACATTTTATATCTCCAACTCCTTTCTGTTCCTTAGATGATAAAATGAATATCATTTCTTCCGAGAGATCTCCACTGATTATCATTTTTTTTCCTTTCTACCTAAATTTTATTCTTTTCTTTTAAAACTTGTTAAAAACACATACACACTGCTTATTGGGTGTGTGATATTATTCTATTCACAACAACCTCACAATTAGATTATCTTATTATCTCCTCTTTAGATATGGGGCAACTGAAAAACACACAGCTGGCAAGTGACAAAGTTGGATCAGACCAAAGTAGACTAGCTTGTGCTTTTTTTTTAGGTGAGTCTTTCTTTGTCACCAGACTGGAACTCAGTGGCACAATCATAGTTCATTGCAGCCTTAATCTCTTGGGTTCAAGCCATCATCCTGCCTCAGCCTCCTAAGCAGTGGGGACCACAGGCATGTACTACGATGACCAGCTAATACTTTTTAGTTTTTTGTAGCCATGAGGTCTTGCTATGTTGCCCAGGCTGGTCTTCAACTCCTGGGCTCAAGTGACCCTCCTGCCTCAGCCTCCCAAAGTGCTAGGATTACGAGTATGAGCCACCACACCCAGCCTAGGAATGCTTTAAGAAATTATTTCTTATGCCTGTCATTTATACATATGTAATACATATGGCATATACAAAAAAAGAGGGAAATGTAACTATGCAGTACTGGAACAGCATGGTGTATAGGAAAACAAATTTGGCTGCGCATGGTGGCTCGCATCTGTAATCCCAGAACTTTCGAAGGTTGAGGTGGGAGGATCCCTTGATCCCAGGAGTTCAAGACCAGCCTGGGCAACATAGGCAGACCCCATCTCTACAAAACTTTAAAGAGTTTTGGATTCCAGCCACCCAGAAAAAAAAAAGTTAGCTGGGTGTAGTGGACACATCTGTAGTCCCAGCTATTCGGGAAGCTGAGGCGGGAGGATGGCCTGAGCCCAGGAGGTTGAGGCTGCAGAGAATCATGATCACGCCACTGCACTCCAGCCTAAGTGATGGAGACCCTGTGTCAGAAAAAAAAAGAAAATAAGTTTATCTTCTTTATGTTAAATACTAACATATAAAGGATCAAAGTTCAACTAAGCAACATCCTAAAGTGTGAGAATACTGTGCAAGACATGCCTGAAATCAGACAGAAATGACAAGTGACAAAAGTGTGTCAATCAGATAAATGGGGCAGGATAGTGCATAGGGGCTGGGCCACCATGGAAACTTAGAAAAAAGGAAAGTCACAGAGTCAAACTCTGTTCTTAGTTTGATCCAAAGGAGAGGGAAGCACAGGCAATCTAATCCAAGTCTTAGGATCCCTTTGGAAGGACTATGCCCACAGTTTGTGGAGTGAGGCATGGCCAGGGGCTTCCTGGGAAGGAGGTAGGTTAGCTACCTGCAATTCCAGATTCCATCTCTTTTCTCTTCAGCAGTTCATCATCATTCATAAACATGTCAGAGGTCAGATGTCACAGGAGCACGCAGGAGGGGTTTCCCACCTGGAGTGTGAGATAAGGAAACATAGGTTGGATGTTGTAGTCATGACCATCCGCCTCTCTACAAGGCTGGAATTCATGGTGGCTGCACATTTGGAATGTTTTCTCCTTTTATTTATTTATTTTTAGATCAGACAATCACAAGAGAATATTCTTTTGTTTTATTTTTAGATCAGACAGTCATAAGAGAATATTCTGTTGTGATCACCGGCGTTTAGAAGGAACCTTGTCTGGTTTGTGAAGCAATGAACGGAAAGCACTTCCAGACAGTCCGTTAGTGGAAGCTTTGGCAGGCCACTGTCATTTGCTTTTCCTCCCACGCCATCAACAATTGTCGTTTTTTTGGTTTGTTTGTTTGTTTTTTGAGGTGGAGTCTCTGTCGCTCAGGCTGGAGTGAAGTGGTGCCATCTCAGCTCACTGCAGCCTCCATTTCCTGGGTTCAAGTGATTCTCCTGCCTCAGCCTCCCAAGTAGCTGAGATCACAGGCATGCACCACCATGCCTGGCTAATTTCGATATTTTTAGTAGAAACCAGATTTCACCATGTTGGCCAGGCTAGTCTCGAACTCCTGACTTCAAATTAGCCACCCACCTCGGCCTCCCAAAGTGCTGGGATTACAGGCGTAAGCCACCAATTCCAGCCAACAATTGTCATTTTTTCTTTACCAGGTACACAATGATGGGATAGTTGGGTCCTGCTTTCTAATTTGGAAAACGCATGTGTGTTGAACACCTGGCCACTGAGAAACAGCTCTGAAATAGGTGCCATGCAGAAGAAGAGAGGGAAGGAACTAGAAAGACCCACTGAACTGTGGGTCTCACAGCCTCCCGTTACACAGAAATTGCTCCTTTTCTCTCCTATTGCGTTCTTTCCTCTTGATTCTCATCCCTTCTCCACTATTTCCTCCACTCTTCCTTTGCTTTCATCTCCTTTTGTAACCGTTCATCAACACTTTTCATATAGATTAATGTGGTTATCTTACAAGTGTGTAACATTTAGCTGCTGGGTTTGTATGAGTAATGAGTGAAGATGAAGCCAACATAATGATCCCATTTAGTGCTCCAGAGTTGATTCCAGAGTGGTCTGACTTTGGACAATCACTCCATCTCCTTTGCCTGTCTTTCACCCCCTGCAAACAGGATAATGGCTCCTACCTCAACGCATTGTTAGGATTGGAGAGAATGCATGTTACATACTTAGGGGAATGCTTGGCACTGATCTCAAGAACTAGCTCTTACTGTTTAAAAAATGCTTATTGTAGGGCATTGTTGGTATCTTATACAGGGGATTCCGTGAAGTTTTCCTTTATTGAAGACATAGAGTAAGGTGCTTTGATGGAAACTATTGGGGCAAGATATACAGTAGCTAGCTAGAGGTTTCCTGGTTGCATGCGTTATGGAGATTTTTTTTTTTTTTTTTTTTCCTTGAATGGATAGCGCTCTTGTGATACGCGGGGCGAGGGCAAGCAATATCTCAGCGGACTGTCCTGAGAAGATGGTAAGGTTATTTGATGAGAGTGCTAGGTGGCCCAGGCCAGACTCGGGAGAGGCAGGTAGAAAGGGGGACGACGGAGGAGGGCGCCTTGAGGTGCGTGTTGAAGGTTTTGGAAACCCAGCGTTCTTTTGGGTGTAGGTGTCCCGGAAAGCCTTCTGTGCGCCCAGGGGACGAGGAGGATGCGCGGGCCGCCACCGCGGTAGTTTTGTTTGCTTTTCTCGGAAGAAGGCGTTCCAGACAGTTTCCTGAGCTTCGGCCCTGGACGCAGCAAGAGAGCCCGGGCTCCCACGCCGCTCTCGGGGTCTTCCACCGCCACGGGGACAAAGCCCTGGTAGGAGCTCCCGCCCCGGCGAGCCGGGCAGGGCGGAGGCTCCCCCGCCGCGCGCGCCCCAGCGCTTCCCGGTCCCGGGCCCGTCGCCTGCGCCTCCGCCTGGCGCGCCTCGCGGTGCAGCGGGCGGTGGCCCCGCGCGCCCGGCGGGAGGCGCCTGGGGATGTTTCCGTCTGGTCCTTCCCTCCTCCCCCCACGCTGACTCCATCCGCTCCCCGCCCCCTGCTCGGAGCCGCCGCCACGGGAAGGGAGGGAGCCGGCCCCGAGACTGCATCATTCCGCACCGGCTGCTGCAGGGCCAGAGGGAGCAGGTGGAGCGAGCGAGCGAGCGAGCCAGCCGCGAGCCGGACGGAGCGCGCCAGACCGAGGGCGAGACTGCAGTGACGCGGCCCGGGAGACATGGCGGCCCAGCGTCTCTGAATAAGCAGAATCCGGAGCCCCTCGCCGCCCCCGGCCGCCGCAGCCCGGGCCATGCCGCACAGCTGCTAACCGCACGCAGGGGCGGGCCCCGAGGACACATGCGGCGGCCGCTGCCGCCTCGCCCCTGACCCTCTGTTCTCCATGTTGCATTTCTCATCAGTTTCTCGGGCAGTGTAGCTGCGGCTGCCACAGGAGCCGGCGGGGCGTCGCGCTGCTCATTCATCCAGCCGCACTTTCTTTTCCATTTCCACCCCTCCCTCTCCATTTCCTTCTCCCTTTCCCCGCCAGCTTTGCATCCCTCTCCCTCACCCCGTCACCCTCTCCTGCATCCATCCGCCGGGGCTATGGCCGCAGAAGAGGTATTACAGACGGTGGACCATTATAAGACTGAAATAGAGAGGCTGACCAAGGAGCTCACGGAGACCACCCACGAGAAGATCCAGGCTGCCGAGTACGGGCTGGTGGTGCTGGAGGAGAAGCTGACCCTCAAACAGCAATATGACGAGCTGGAGGCTGAGTACGACAGCCTCAAACAGGAGCTGGAGCAGCTCAAAGAGGTGAGTTGCCTGTCACCTCTCCCCTTCCTTGCCCTCACTCCCCCCACCCGCAAGGCCCACTCATCATGATCAAGAAGTCATAAAGGATGTGATTGAAAGGACTGTTTCTTAGTCTAGGGCCCTTTGTTGATAAGAGAAGATTGAAAGAATCCATTGTTTTCTCCCCCAAGAGAAAAATTGCCAAAGAAGTGAATCTATAAGCTGGAATTTGGGAGTCAATGCTGTTTGGCCTGCGGGGGAGGGAGATTCATAAGAGTCTTCAAGTCTCAGCACTCTAAGGCGACATTCAAGTGGTTGGAATGTATACATCAAACTTCTCAAAACTGCTGTTATCTCAAACCCAGGTTTCAGCGACAATCCCTTAGTCCACAAAAGTGATGAGGTTTATGCTTGAGGACCCACAATTTCAGGATAGAGACTGTATGGTACCTCAGCTTTTCTCACTCCTTGTTGAGAGAGGGAACTCCTCACCAGTCCCATTTGACAAAGGCTGGGCAGTCTTCATTCTGCTTGGCTTTAGTCATTCTTTTTATTAGGCAGCAGGAGAAAAACAACTTTGCTGGGTGATCCCACTGCCTCAGTTTCACCTCGGAGCGAGGCTGGGCCATGTCCAAGTCTTATGAGGTCACCCTGACTAGAAAAAATTGAACTCACCTACAAATAGTGTGGAAGAGTGGTGTATATCAAATACGTGGGTTGTGGTGTTGCATTTCAAATGAGGCTCTTCTGGTTGAAATGATATATTTATAAAACCAGACTATCACAATGGGTGATGTATGATGTCTATCTTTAGTTTTTTGGTATTTGGCTTCTTTTAAAAGCTGTCTGATGTATGGAAGAAAACAATGAACGTGCTTTGATTTCCTATCCAGCACTCTTAAGAATATACATGTTTAAGTAACTCGGTCTGTTTTATCTGATTCTTGAGGCACTATGGGTAGCAAGTAACCAGTTACAAATTTAAATGTAATATACGCTGCTTTTCTATGTGTCAAGTCCTTATTTTAGGTGGATATTGACATATAAATGTTAATTATCAGTTGGCATATAATATTATCAAAAATCTATTTCTTATTAGTTTGGTTTTTCTTGGGAGGGGTCTTAGGCTGTTACAGTTAAAAGATGTGATTTATAGTATATTGAATCAACTTGCCTTCTAATTTAGTATGTAATATGGTAAGCATTTATACTTTTAGATGTCATATTTTTCTTTGGATGCCTGTCTACCAAAACATAAATGTGCTACTTATGATTAAAAATCCCAGCTAGGAATCTAATCTTTGTGTGTGTCAGGCTGTAAATTTCTAATTCATGTCTTGTTTACCATGTACCTGTCTGGTCTGAAGAACAGCTGGACTTGTTTATATTTTCCAACTTAGATTAGGCTGACATGTTTAAATGCGGTGATGTTAAACCTCGTGAAGTGCAGAAGCAGGATGGTGACTGTAGTTCTCAGAGATGTCTTGATATTGTCTATACCTATCAGCACTGCTTTGCTAAGACAGGAAAGTGCAAACCAGGTAGTGGCAAGCCATCACCTTCTTGATAAAGGAGATGGACTTAATTGAATGAAATGTCTCTGTTACTGACCTTCCTGTTTGATTTGAATAATCCTTCTAGGGATATTTATGTCATTGCACTTACCTTGCATAGCAAACCTTGATGCAATTGTGTTTTGCCTTTGCTATAATATGAGCTTTGCATCCAAAGTCTTTAACACAAAAGCTAGCACACAGTGGGCATGAAACATTTTATGAAAGAATCAATTTGTACTAGAGGAAGATATACTTTTATTAAGCATTCACTAGTCAATATTGGTTAGTGTTACAAAAATACTAAGGAAATTAGGATGTATAGGAAGTGACAGATATTAATAAAACTACATGTATTAGTTTCACCAGCAGTAATGAGAAAAATGAGATAAAAGGTTTTGTGGGAATAATGCAGCTGTGATTTCTAAATACAGAATAATGTAAATACCAGTTAAATTTTTCTCTAAATATTTTAATATATATTTTGTTCTGTATAGCAGGAGGTTAATATAAATTTATCAGCATCATTATTACTAAATGATTCTTGTTCATATATTCAGTAGCATTTAGCATAAATGAAATTCAATTTAAGGTTCCCAAAACCTGGTTTATATATTTATATTATAGTTGATTACTTGATAGTGAGGCATATTATTTTTATTCTTTAAGCATGGGATACACTTAAGTTGGCAATATTACTTAAATGAGTTAAATCAGTTTCAAGTAATATTTCTTGTATGAAAAGTAAATCTAAAATAATTGTGCAAACTGAAGTGTTCCAACAGTAATATCACATGGAAGTCAGTTTTGAAAAATATATTTTGTGAGCGTTTTGATTTTTCAACAGGAAATTTTGCTCATTTTCAGGTATATATAGTAAATAATGTTGCATTATATCTATAAAGCCAAGCGTAAATAAATCTTTGGCTTATTTCTAGGCTCTTTCACAAAATATGATTTATTTAAAAATAATTAGACCAGTTTATGGGAAGATCAACAGAAGACTATTTTATTAATTTAATTTTTTTGAGACAGAGTTTTGTTCTTGTTGCCCAAGCTGGAGTGCAATGGCATGATCTTGGCTCACTGCAACCTCCGTCTCCCGGGTTCAAGTGATTCCCCTGCCTCCTGAGTAGCTGGGATTACAGGCATGCACCACCACGCCCAGCTCATTTTTTTTGTATTTTTAGTAGAAATGGGGTTTCACCATGTTAGCCAGGCTGCTCTTGAACTTCTGACCTCAGGTGACCTACCCGCCTCAGCCTCCCAAAGTGTTGGGATTACTGTATTAAGTCCAAGTTGGACATTAGTAACTTGCAGCATAGCAACATGGCTCAGTCTTTGCAGGTTACTTTGTTTTCCAGAGTCAGCACCCACCAATGTTACTACCTTCCTTCCCAGGCTAGGTACTACTGTGACAATAATGTGAGTGGGCAGTGTTGCCTGCAGATGTGCAAAATCAAGAAGATGAAATTCATTAACTTTGTAAAATCCTACTTATTTCTTCTATCAGCCCAGTTGTTTTTTGACCTGGCCTGATGTCACTTAGTGCTCTGCATGGACTGCTATAATTCAGCTCACAAAAGAACACACTTGAAAGAATAGTACTAAGGATTTGAAAAAAGGATGACTTCTAACATCATCAGAGTGTTCTCCTTTTCGTGATGCTTTGGGCAGCTGGACAGAGCAGTACCGTCCACTCGAATACTTGAGTCTGGTTTTGTGATTTCACAAGTAACACTTGCTCTTCAGTGACCTGAGGGGCACCCACACCCAGTTGTGTTCAGGGCCTGGCTGATTATATGTTTGGGATGTGCATAAATCAGCACTATGCGCCTGTCACCCAGGCCAGAATAGTGTTTGAAGAAGAGTCACAGCTCTAAAATAACCTGAACACTAAAAATATACATATAGAAAAATACCCTAGATCTTAAACTTGAGTTTTTTTTAACTTAAAAATGGTTGAAATTTAGAATGTTGTAAAGTTGAGAAAGAGCTCCTTTAGAAAGGAATGATTCAGCATTACTGGTGGCATTTTAAAAGAAATGTATCTGGGGGACAGCTTTAGAAAAGTTTTGCAGCTTGTAGAGTATGCACTAATGAGCTTCAACCCATTTTCTTGCTCATTTTGTCAGCCCTGACACCAAGGATAGTTACCAGCTGCTGAAGAAGCACTTTTTGGACATTGGGAGGCTTTTCCTTTTGGAGCCAGCTCTCTGCTTTTTCAGGGTTATAGTTAAGTCATTCAACACATAAATATGTACTTATACAGATTTAGAGCTTGTCACATTGGTGACCTGATGAATGCCATTTACATTACCTAGATTCATCTTTAAGCAGAATTAATTTTTTTCCTCTCAGATGCTTAGAAAGATTGTTAGTTTCTTCTATATTTGTAAGTTCTAAATCACGAAATCATGTGGCAAGAAATACCCCAGATTTCTTTTCCAATCTATGAATAAACATAAAGAGAAAGTTAATACTTAATTGATCTACCTTAACTATGATTTTAACTTCTCTCATTTTTTTTTAAATTTACATTTACCATCAAATTAATCTTAAAATCTTAAATATATTAAGATCTGCTTTTGGAAGCTCTTTACAAACAACCTTAACAAACAAATAATCACTTTCAATCACATCTCTTTTTTTCTGGACCCAGTTGCTTTAATTTGCACTATCCCCCCTTTTTTTTTTTTTTTTTTTTTTTTTTTTTTTTTTAGTTTTGATCTTGTTGCTCAGGCTGGAGTGCAATGGCACGCACGATCTTGGCTCACCTCAACCTCTGCCTCCCGGGTTCAACTGATTCTCCTGCCTCAGCCTCTGGGTAGCTAGGATTACATGTGCCTGCCACCATACCTGGGTAATTTTGTATTTTTCGTAGAGACGGTGTTTCTCCATATTGGCCATGATGGTCTCAAACTCCCGACCTTAGGTGATCTGCCTGCCTCAGCCTCCCAAAGTGCTGGGATTACAGGCGTGAGCCACTGCGCCTGGCCCCTTCTTTTTATTTCAAATCAAGATTTTGTCTTTGATGAAGTTATTTCTCAGATATAACTTAGCAAGAATTTATCATCTTTCATCACATTCCCTATGTTTATGTGAACATGTATAACAGCCATGGTTTGAAGATTTCTTCAGAACGTTTTGCTTGCAGATATTTTGCCCTATCATTCCCCTTAAATATACTTGTACTCATGGATATTGCTTTCCAAATTTGAAAATATGATAATGAATTACTTGCATGTTGAACTATACATAAAGGACTTGCCCACACATAAGATTCCACCTGTAATTATGGCTTTGAAGGAGAGAAGGCCATGAAGGGCTGTATTGTCTTAGTATTAAATAATTCATTATACTAAAGGAGAATGCAGGTGAAGTCGAGTGGCAGGAGACTCAATTGGGAAATGGCCTGTCTTGGGGATGTGGAGCCATTGAAAATAAATGAAACAGTCACTGTGCTTAATCCTACCAATCTTCAAAACAATTCAGAGGGCTCTTGCTCATTTTTACTGATAAGCAGATAATAAAAGGAATAAAGCTTGACTTAGGTACAAGGCTCCATTTAGGACTAGGTTCTTTACAAGTCTTGCCTATAATTCATGCAGCAATCCTTACACAAGGTAGGTGTTGCTTGCATTATACAAAAGAGGAAACTGGATCTTAGAGAGGTTTAGGGCTCTTCCCAGGGCAACAAAACTAAGCGATGAAACTTGGAAGAAGCCCACTCTCTTTTCTGTGCATCAGACTACTTAGAGCGTGAAACATCTCTGCCAAGTCTACAAGTGCAATATAGAAGGTTGTGGTGATGGTCGTAGTGGGTGGATTGAGGCTGTGCAGTGGGACAGGCATGACAGTCGGGGTCGTGAGGAGGGGGCACCTCTGAGAGCTATTTGGGAGTTGGGGTGAATAGGCACTGGTTATTACTATATGTGCAAAGTGAGGGAGAGAGTGGAGTTGAGAATCTTCTCAGGCTGGATAGGAGGTGGTTCTATTTACAAAGGAAGTTATTATGGGCAGAGCAGTTTTAGAGAGTGAAATTGATGCTCAAGTTGTATGAGTTTTTGTTGTTTTTGACACAGGGTCTTTCTCTTGTCACCCATGCTGGAGTACAGTGGTGTTGTCACGGCTCACTGCAACCTCAACCATCCTGGCTCAAGTGATGCTCCCACCTCAGCCTCCCAAGGAGCTGGGACTACAGACATATGCCACCATGCCAGGCTAATTTTTTACTTTTATTTTTTGAGACTGAGTCTTGCTCTGTTGCCCTGGCTGGAGTGCAGTGGCATGATCTCAGCACTGCAACCTCTGCCTCTTGGGTTCAAGTGATTCTCCTGCCTCAGCCTCCCAAGTAACTGGGACCAAGGAGCATGCTACCATGCTTGGAGAATTTTTTTTTGTTTTTGAGACAGAGTCTCACTCTGTCACCTAGGCTGGAGTGCAGTGGCCTGATCTCAGCTCACTGCAGCCTCCGCCTCCCAGGTGCAAACGATTCTCCTGGCACCCACTGCCATGCCTGGATAATTTTTTTTTTTTTGAGACTGACTGAGTCTCACTCTGTCACCCAGGCTGGAGTGCAGTGGCCTGATTTCAACTCACTGCAACCTCTGCCTCCCGGGTTCAAGGGATTCTCCTGCCTCAGCTTCCCAAGTAGCTGGGATTACAGGTGCCCACCGCCACACCTGGCTAATTTTTGTGCTTTTCTTCTTTTTTTTTTTTTCGAGGCAGAATCTTGCTCTGTTGTCCATGTTGGAGTGCAGTGACTCGATCTCGGCTCACTGCTACCTCCGCCTCCTGGGCCCAGGCGATTCTCCTACCTCAGCCACCTGTAGCTGGGATTACAGGCGTGCACCACCACACCTGGCTAATTTTGGTATTTTTTTAATTAGAGACGGGGTTTCACCATCTAGACCAGGATGGTCTCAATCTTCTGACCTTGTGATCCACCTGTTTCAGCCTCTCAAAGTGCTGGGATTACAAGTGTGAGCCACCACGCCTGGCCTGATTTTTGTACTTTTAGTAGAGAGAGGCTTTCACCATGTTGCCCAGGCTGGTCTCGAATTCCTGAGCTCAAGCGCTCTGCCTGCCTTGCCCTCCCATACAGACATGAGCCATTGTGACCAGCTACAGAAGTCCTTTTATTTCATGTTTTCTTTGCTGGGGAAGCATACATTGCATGATAGATTCAGATACTCAACTTACTTTCTTTTTTTTCTTTTTTGAGACGGGGATCTCATTTTGTCTCCCAGGCTGGAGTGCAGTGGTGTGATCTCAGCTTACTGCAAGCCTTGACCTTCTGGGCTCAAGAAGTCTTCATGCTTCAGCCCCCAAGTAGCTGGGATTACAGGTATATGCCACCATGCCTGACTAATTTTTGCATATTTTTTTTGTAGAGATGTGGTTTTGGCATCTGGGCCAGAACTCTTGAGATCAAACAGTCTGCCTACCTTGGCCTCCCAAAGTGCTAGGATTACAGGTTAACCCTCAGTTTAATAAAAAAATTAATTTGTGCAATTGGTTGTTATTTTATTCAAGCTTAATTTCTAGAATATGATAAACAATAATGTTTTCATTAGTTAATTTGATAACTTTCTGAATTAGGAGAAATGCAAACAAACAATGGGGAAAGAAGCTGGCTGGGCACAGTGGGGTCTAAGAAGGACGCCTAAGGGGCATATTAGCCCTTATTCACCCTTTAGGGTTATGGGGGCTGGGAGCAACAGTACTCACTGTTCACTGACTAATCTTTCTTAATCTTATTTAACCTTTATTGAAGATGCATTAGCATTTTTAATTTAAATGTGTTTTTTTTTCTCTTTTCTTTCTTCTTTTGGTGGGGGATGTGGGGGATGTGGCGGATGTGGGGGTCTCACTATGTTGACCAGGCTGGTCTTGAACTCCTGGCCTCTAGTGATTCTCCCTCCTTGGCCTCCCAAAGTGCTGGGATTACAGACATGAGCCATTGCACCCAACCTTTTCTATTTTTCATTTCAAGAGTTTGCTTTTTAAGAATACGATTGTTTAATTATGACAGTTTTAATTGCAGTACTCCAAGCTAGTTAAAAGCATGTACAAATTAATAGTTTTCCCTTCTTCGCCCCCAATTGTGTCTCTGTTGTTAGTAGTTTGCTGAATATTCTGTACTTGTTTTAAATGTCTTTAAACATATAGGCAGGGTTTTCGTGGGTTGCTTTTTTTTTTTTTTTTTGCTGCTTTTCTTCTTTGTTTTTATAAAAACAGGATCTTGCAGCCTGGTGTTTTAAATTTAGTAGTATGTCCTTTTAAAAGGCAGGTATTTCTGAGACAAAGATGCATTTTTAAAGTACTGGTGAACTGTGAAGAAAATGAGAGGGTTTAGGGAAGAAAACCAGAGAAGCTTAGAGAGTTTGGGTGACCCTGGGGATGTGGAAAGGTGGCACAGGAGGTACCCTGAGGGTAGCATGGGTGGTAAATGAAAGAGAAAAAGGTCTATAGGTTTGTGTAAAAGGAACTGAGAGAATTTGGTTGCCCCATAGCAGACCCGTGTAATGATACCAGGGGAAAAGATGGACCGTATCCTGGGTGAATTAGCAGTGATTTTGATTCCTTGTCTTGTTGGCTGCTGATGGAGGTACATGTATCAGCATAATACCTGGCTGATTTCCAGCAAAGAGCCAGTCCTGCAGTGTGATCACATCCTGTCCATTCTGGGTGTTGGTGGCAAGCCAGGATGATTCAGGCAGTTGGGCTTTATTATGTTATCCCTTCTTTGCCCTCTGAAAGCTGAGTTTTGAAATAGTTGGAATCTTATTCAACATCTCAGATTCAGCATGTGGTACAGGAGGTGGAGAGAAAAGGGTATAAAAGAGGAAAATGTTCAGTGAAGGTGTTCTTATTAAATGGAGGGGAATATGAAAGTGGAAATTGATACCTTTTCCTCTTGGGATTTAATTATGTCTGTAAAATTAAGGTGTTGCAATACATAATCTCTATGATTTTTTGCCAGCTCTAAATCTCTGAGATGGCTGTGTTTTAGAGCTACCTATTTTGCATATTTGTCTGCCTGTCCTTTACTTTTCAAATTCACTCAATATTTTTTCCAAAGTACAGAATAATTTTGCCTTGTTGCAGTAATTTTCACCTAGCCTTCAGGGATCTTCCATCAACTGTTTTCTGTATTTTTTCTCCTTTCCTTTTCTACTCTGGTTATGCAGTTCTAGCCAAGATAATCCACCTTATTTTAGCACTTGTGCTATGCCCCCCTCCCCATATATATAGATGTATATTTTGAGACGGGGTCAAACTCTGTTGCTCTGGCTAAAGTGTAGTGTTGCAATTACGGCTCACTGCAGCCTTGACCTCCCAGGCTTGAGTGATCCTCCCACCTCAGCCTCCAGAGTAGCTGGGACCACCGGTGTACACCACCATGCTGGTTATCTTTATCTATATGTATATCTATAGCTCTATATATTTTTGTTTTTACTGGAGGTACAGGTGGCCCAACTAATTTTTAGAAATTATTATTTACAGAGATGAGGTTTCACTCTGTTGTCCAGGCTGGTCTCGAACTTCTGGGCTCAAGCGATGCTTGTACCTCAGCCTCCCAAAGTGTTGGGATTTTAGGCATGAACTGCTGCACCTGGCCCTCTAAATTTTTTTTTTTAAACCACTTCATAGTTCTCTTTTTCTTTGAACACTTGGCCCAAACCCACTTTTCTTCTGGATTCATATTATGTTTCTAATCCCACCTATTATGTTGTAGGACTGATAGATTAGGTTTGTTTTTATTGACACATTTGTACTTGGCTTCAGCAGAACAAGGCCCTGTGGGTCACTGGGAGCCATATTTTGGATCAAAACAAATCACTTTCTGACAAGGATAGTTGTCCATTAATAGAATGAGGCAGCCTTTTAGGAAGTAACGGATTCCCTGTCACCAGAAAGGAGAAGCTAGTCGGCCACTTGCTGAGAATACACTACAGGGGGTTCATCCTTAAGAAGAGGTATATTTAGGCTGGGCATGGTGGCTCATGCCTGTAATCCCAGCACTTTGGGAGGCCGAGGTGGGCAGATCATGAGGTCAGGAGTTTGAGACCAGCCTGGCCAACATGGTGAAATCCCATCTCTACTAAATTTCTGGCCAACATGGTGAAATCCCATCTCTACTAAATTTCTGGCCAACATGGTGAAATCCCATCTCTACTAAATTTCTGGCCAACATGGTGAAATCCCATCTCTACTAAAAATACAAAAAATTAGCTGGGCATGGTGGTGCATGCCTATAATCCTCAGCTACTGAAGGCTGAGGCAGGAGAATTGCTTGAACCCCGGAGGGTGGAGATTGTGGTGAGCTGAGATTTCGCCATTGCACTCCAGCCTGGGCAACAAGAGCAAAACTCCATCTCAAAAAAAAAAAAAAAAAAAAAGAAGAGGTTTATCTGGAATGATCTCTAAGGTTCCTTCTTATTCGGATTTTTTTGATTTTTATCATTCCAGGTGTTTAAAATAATTTCATATGTTTATGTTTTGTATGCTCCTTTTCCCACCACTAGAGCAGTGTTTCCAACATGGTTAAAATGTTTTGCTTTAATGTTTGGCATTTCTTTCTTTCTTTTCTTTTCTTTTTTTGAGACAGCGTCTTGCTCTGTCGCCCAAGCTGTAGTGCAGTGGTGTGATCTCGGCTCACTACAACCTCAGCCTCCCAGGTTCAAGCAGTTCTCCTGCCTCAGCCTCCCGAGTAGCTGGGACTATGTATGTACCACCACGCCCAGCTAATGTTTGTATTTTTAGTAGAGACGAGGTTTCTCCATGTTGGCCAGGCTGGTCTCAAATTTCTGGCCTCAGGTGATCTGCCTGACCCAGCCTCCCAAAGCGCTGGGATTACAGGTGTGAGCCACTGCACCCGGCCTAATGTTTGGCATTTCACACTATTTGATGACTGTTAACATTTAGAATGTTTTCAGAATGTCTCAGAACTTTATTTTCATTTATGTTTTTGCTTTATTTTCAGAAGAAAACTGATGGGTAATATAAAGCTTTAACATAAGTGTATCTTTAAATTGGGAGAACTTTCAGTGAAACTGTACATTTTGAACCTACATGGTTGTATTTGGGGAAGTCTGCAGCCTCCAGAATCTTCCTTTCACGCACATGATTTTATGTTTTGTTGTTTATGCCTAGTCCAGTATTTTATAATCTGCATTGTCAACTAGTCAGCCCCCAGTATCCGTGGGGTCAGCATTCTTGAATTCTGCATTCTTGGATTCAACCAACCTTGGATTGAAAATATTTGGAAAAAAATTGTATCTGTACTGAGCATGCACAGGCTTTTATTGGTCATTGTTACCTGAGTAATTCAGTATAACTGCTATTTACATAGCATTCATATCGTATTAGGTATTATAAGTAATCTAGAGATGATTTAATATATACTGGAGGATGTGTATAGGTTATATGCAAATACTACACTATTTTATCTCAGGGACTTGAGCATCTGTAAATTTTGGTATCTGCAGGGGGTATCCTGGAATCTTCCCACCCTCACCCATACTGAAGGGTGACTGTATTTATGTTATATACCACTGCAAGATTTTCTTTCTGCTTTAGATTGCCCATTACCTCTTAATCTGTTTCATTTATTCATTCAAAAATTTGTATTGAGTGGCTACTGTGTCAGGCATGGTGCCACTTGCTGATTGGAGATAGAGTGTTGAAGAAGACAGATGCGATGGAGCTGCCTGTGTGGAGCTTATGTTTCAGACTGGGAAGAGAGTCAGTGAACATCCACACATATTTCAGTTGTGAGGGGTGCCATGAGGGAAGAGACAGACTGGCTGGGGAAAGCGTGATCAGGCAGTCTTCTCCAGGAGGTGAGACTGGAGCCCAGACCTGCATGATGACAGGGAGCCAGTCATGTGAAGACTGGGGAATATGATTTTTAAGAAGAGGACAAGTGCCAAGATCTGCGAACTCTGTTGTAGTTGTTAGGGGAAATGATGGGTTACCATGCTCTGTAAAAATGACCATTGATATTTGAAATATGACCATTCTGTAACATAGTGTATTTCCTATTGGATTTTTCTAAAGAGGTATTGGTTTCAACATTGGAATTGTTTGAGCAGAGCCTAGATATCTCCCTGAGGTTTTCTCTGAGAAGAGGTGGGTGGGAACCAGTGACTTTCGGTATAGACTGTACCTTAGGATCACCCGGGTGAACTATAAAATGACTGCTGCCTGGATCCCACTCCAGGGAAGTTAAATCACTCATTGGAAGTGGAGCCTGGCTTCCATATGTGAATCCCAGTCCCCTTAGAGTTGCAGCCAGAACCTCTCTTCTGTATTTCCAACTTGAGGACTAAATGACCCCATGGGCGTAGAAGTGTTTAGTAAGAAAATCTGGGTCCAGGCGCAGTGGTTCATGCCTGTAATCCCAGCACTTTGGGAGGCCAGGAGTTCGAGAGCAGCCGTGACCAACATGGCGAAAACCTGTCTCTACTAAAAATACGAAAATTAGCTGGGCATGCTGGCATGCACCTATAGTCCCAGCTACTTGGGTGGCTGAGGCATGAGAATTGCTTGAACCTGGGAGGCAGAGGTTGCAGTGAATTGAGATCATGCCACTGCACTCCAGCCTGGGCGACAGAGCAAGACTCTGTCGCAAAAAAGAAAAAGAAAAACTGGGAAGGTATGAACTAATAAATAAACTTTTATTGCACAGTCTTTTAAAATTTGTTGTTTCTGCTTTCTGAAAATGAAAACATTAAATCCTTTCCGAAAACCAGAAAATATCAGAAACTTAACTGCATTAGACAGAGATGTATGTTAAATTTGAGTGTATTTAGTTTTCTATTCTTGAGGACTCTTTCAAGTTTCTTTTAAAAGTTGTCTCTTATTGTGTCTAGTTTATTTTATTCTCTTTGCAGTTTTTTTATGCCAACTTTACACATTTGTGAATAGAATATTGAAAAGAATTTTTCTTGAGTGATTGATCTCTAACTTCTGGGTGACTTTTAGTTGTTCTTTCGGTTGTCCATCTTTACTGTTTTCCAGCATTTTAAGGAGAAAAAGCACCACTCTAAAATGTCACATTTAACTGCTATGTTTCTGTCTTAAATTTAGAATTGAAAACGAGAACCTGTTTACATTTATGGGAACGATAACAATGTATGTGCAATAACAGCGATTTCTTAAGAATGTTTTGTGGTTTGGCGTGGGTCTGTAATAGAAGGTTCAGAATGATGGGTCTTTGTTTTTCTCTTGCATATTGCAGAGTAATGGGGAATCAAATGCCACTGTTGAAGAGCCCTTAGTCATCAGTTCTTGAAATTGAAAAAGGTTTATATTGTAACAAGGATGGGCCTTTTTGATAAGCCCTACTGATTGCTACTTTCCAGATGGTTTTAGGAGATATTTTGAAGTTGACCTTGTGTGAGGTAACTAGATGGAAACAGGATGAGTTTAATCTTGTACATGACTTCTTTCGTTGAGCTGGAGATAACTGTTATCTTGCAGATTATCTCGTTGGCACGCATGACAATTTTTTTTTTTTTGTCCTATAAATCACAAACTGGCTTGCTTTCTGCTAAGGTTGGTGTGCTTTGATTCTTAAAGCTCCAAATCTCAAGAAAATATAATTAGAACAGAAAAGCAACCATTAGAGAGAGAAAAAAAAAAGAAAAAATATAATGCACTCCAAACCAATTATAAATAGCTTTTGAATTGTTGGCTCCATAGATAATTTTTAAAAATTGATACCAGATCTTAATTAATGCTGGCATTAAAAACTTATGGTAGCCGGACACAGTGGCTCATGCCCGTAGTCTCAGCTTTTTGGGAGGCCAAGGCAGTTGGATCACTTGAGGTCAGGAGTTCGAGACCAGTCTGGCCAACATGGTGAAACCTCTTCTCTACTAAAAATACAAAAATTAGCTGGATGTGGTGGCGCTTGCCTGTAATTCCAGCTACTTGGGAGGCTGAGGCAGGAGAATCTCTTAAAATTGTGCCACTGTACTCCAGCCTGGGCGACAGAGCAAGACTCCATCTCAAACAAACAAGCAAATAAACAAAAGCTAACTATGGTTAATGATCTAGTGATCTGAACAACAGAAGATCTCAGTTTGTCAATTTTTTTTTTTTTTTGAAACAGGGTCTCACTCTCTTGCCCAGGCTGGAGTGCAGTGGTTGTGATCTCAGCTCATTGCAGCCTTGACTTCCCAGGTTCAAGTGATCCTCCCACCTCAGCCTCCCGAGTAGTTGGGACTACAGGCATGAGTCACCATGCCCAGCTACTTTTTTGTATTTTTTGTAGAAACAGTGTCTCACAATGTTGTGCAGATTCGTCTTGGACCCAAGCAATCTACCTGCCTTGGCCTCCAAACATGCTGCAATTACAGGCATGAACCACTGCACCCAGCCTCAGTTGGTCGATATTTTACGATAATTTAGAACTAGAATCCTTTCTTAAGAGCATTCTCAAATCGTTTACCTTAATTTCTGTAGTTATTTCTAGTCATGTTTTATAATCAAATGCTAGTTTTCACTGTGACCAAATAAGTGATATGTTTTTGTAAATCATATTAAAATGCTTGGGACAGTCCAAGCAATTATTTGCTAAAATTTAGATCAGGGTCTCAAAACTACAATTACATTTTTAGATAATGGTCACAATAAGTCTTTTCATGAAAAAAAAATAAAGAAATCTCTAGACCAATGAGATTTTAGTCATCATTAATCAATGCCAAGCGAAAAAATTTTAAGATGCATTTAAATTTGTGATGCCAGTGTGATTCAGAAATTTGGTAAATGAATTTCAAAGTAAATGTTGTGAGCAGATAGGTCATTGTGTAAACATAGCTAATGATTCGTTCATTCATTCCTACAGTAATGATTCAGTGTGAGATTTTGGTGTTGAGAATGAATAAAGTAGATGGCATGTTAGATGGTCCAAAATGCTATAGGGGGGAAAATCCCTGGGGACAGGAAGATGGCGTGTGAGGTGGAGGAAGGTTATGACTTTCAATAGAGTGGTCAGAGAGAGCCTCATTGAGAAGACACACTAAGGAGGCCATGTGGCTGGAGGGGACTGAGCTAGGGGGTGAACAGTAAGTGAGACCAGAGAGGGGGTCACATGATGTAGCAGCTTCCACATTATCAGGACTTTGGCTTTTGCTCTGAGTGAGATGGGGAACTTGCAGAGAGCTTTGAGGAAAAAAGTCACAATTTTCTGCAATTTTTTCCCCCTGCATTGAAATAAACTCTGCATACATTCAAGCAAGACAAAGACCCCCTTCAGGGAAAAGGAGTTTTCATTAACTCAGTATCCCATGAGGTAAATGGCATTCTCTTCCTTCCCACCATAGCAAGTGTTTAATAGATGATTATGCTATTGCACTTATTTAGGCTGGGAAAAAAATAAAGTTGAAGTTATTAAGACAGCCAGTTCTGATCAGGCACGATGGCTCACGCCTATAATCCCAGCAGTTTGGGAGGCCAAGGCGGGTAGATTACCTGAGGTCAGGAGTTTGAGACCAGCCTGGCCGATGTGGTGAAACTCCATCTCTATTAAAAATATTAAAAATGTGCTCGCTTCGTCAGCACATATACTGAAATTGGAACGATACAGAGAAGATTAGCATGGCCCCTGCACAAGGATGACATGCAAATTCGTGAAGCATTCAAAATTAAAATATATATATATATATATATATATGTATGTATATAAAATTAGTCGGGCGTGGTGGCACATGCCTGTAATCCCAGCTACCTGGAGGCTGAGGCAGGAGAATTGCTTGAACCAGGGAGACGGAGGTTGCAGTGAGCCAAGATTGAACCACTGCATTCCATCATGGGCGACAGAGCAAGACTCCGTTTCAAAAAAAAAAAAAGACAGTCAGTTATTTGAAAAGAGGTTGGAATAGAGCACTGGCTTTAAAAATAACCGTTTGTTTGCCTAGATTAAACCCATTTACTCAAGACACTGAGCTGACTTGCCTGGTTCCTTGTACCTGAATCTTTACCTAACTGTCTTGTCCTCTCTGTCCTTTATTCTCTGTAATATGAGCCATCCAGTAGACCCTAGTCAAAGGGGACGTAAAGATAGTCTCAACATTGTATTACTAAGGAGACATAAAGATAGTCTCAACATTGTATTACTAGTTCTGTGCTACAGTTGTCACTCAGGTTCCTGAGACCCTGGAATTAATGCCTGTTATTCATTTATTCATGTATTAAATCTTTAGAGAGCATTATCTATATGCCAGGCATTATGCAGGCTATACACAAATAAGGAAGACATAATATTTATTTTTAAGTTACTTATTTCTTGTTGGAGGCAGCAGAGATAAACAAAACATGTGTCACCACACCCAGCTGATTATTGTATCTTCATTAGATACAACAGGGTTTCATCGTGTTGGCCAGGCTGGTCTCAAACTCCTGACCTCAACAACATGGTTTTTTGAGTTAAGACCGGACTATGTTTGAATCCCTTTAGCTGGACTCCGTGTTTGGGTCCCCTTCCACAAACACTCCCTTCGTGGAAGCCATCTTTCTCTCTCCTGGATTTCCCCTCTGGGGTCCCCTTCCACACTCTCTTGTAGAAGCCTGTCTTCTACTCCTGTCTGAACTCCATCTCTGTCTCTCTATTCCCTTCCACTCAGTGTGGGAGCTGCTTTCCTCTCCTGGATTCCATCTTTCTGGATTCTCTCACTCAGTGTGAGAGTTAGCTATTTCTTTCTCTCTCCTTCTCCTGTTTCTCTCTCCCTTTAAATAAATAAACAAATAAATAAATAAATCCCTTTAGCAGCTATGTGATCTTAGGCCAATACTTGAAATGATGTGAACGTTGCTTTACTCCTCAGTAAAATGGAGAACGATAATAACTATAAGTGGCAAGGAAAAATGCATGTGAAGGATTTAACACAGTACCTGACATATGACGGCACTTGATAAGTGATGGATGTGATGGTGATAATAATAGTAATATTAGTAATAATAATGAAATAATAATGTGTTGGCTGTGCTTGATAGGAGTGGAGGGTGGCAAACTCAGCTTGAATCGGAGAAAACTCCCTGATCAGGCAACATTTGAGAGGGTTTTGAAGAATGAGTAGGGATTTTCTAGGGAGAGAAGAGGGGCAAAGTCGCTCAGGAAGATGAAACAGCCTGTAGAGGAGGGAAGGCTGTAGAGATTGCTGCCGATCAGTGTCTGTGTTGTTGCAGTAGGTGGTAGATGGAATGGGGTGGGAGGGAAGATGAGCCTGGAGAGATGATCTGGGGCCAGATGGTGAAAGCCGCATGATGGGGCTTGTCAGTTTCTGCTAGCCAAGGCCTCAGCATCTGACTGTATGTTACAGAGTCGGCTGCAGGAAGGCCTTGCCTTTGAGAGCCAGGTCTGGATACCTGTCACTAACAAAGGGTCTGGAAGGATCTCCTGCTCCCATGCCCTCCTTAGTGGGTTTTACAGTCTGTTTGACTCTTCTGGGCTTCTGTGAATTAGAGTGGCAGCTCCTCAGTTTAACTTCTGTTGTGACCAGATTGCCTAATTGGCTTTGGTTTGGGCACCCACTGTCATTCCGCATGGTTGTATAGATGCTGCTCTGAACCCTGATCTCTCTCAGACCCCTCTGATTCTTGACTCTTGGCTTTGGGAGCCCCTAACGCCCTGCAGTCTTGACTTAGCTACTAATGGTTGATCAGACCCTTGGATGTTGAGCTCTTTCCATACTAGACTTGAATGTTCCCTTGCCCATTTGATTTGTTGATTAGGATTCATTGGCTGTTTCCCTGCTGTCGTCTTTTCTCTCTGTTGCTGCTGATTCAAGTTTAACCTCTGTTTTCCTACTCCTCTGGGAAGTTTCCCTTATGCCTCTTGAACAGGATCAAGAGCACTTAAGGAGCTCAAACTTTATACTGTATATCATGAGAAAAGCATTGAAAGTTTCAAAGCAGGAGAGTGACATAATTAGCTTTATGTTTTAAAACAGATTTTTTACTTTAGATTCTGGCAATACAGTGGTCCTGTGGTCTAAGACCTCTGACTAACCTTCCTAGTGGCAACAATTAAAAATGCTCAGTGAAATAAAAAGCTAGCCCTTACATTGAATGAATGAAATGACTACTTGGTAAGGATGCTCAGAGGCTACAACTGAGTTAAGCAAGAACTCTTAGAAGTAAGCAATGCATTGGCCGGGCACATTGGCTCAGTATGTAATCCCAACATTTTGGGAGGCAAAGGTGGGTGGATCGCTTGAGCTCAAGAATTTGAGACCAGCCTGGGCAACATGGCAAAACCCTGTCTCTACCAAAAAAAAATGCAAAAATTAGGCAGGCATGGTGGCACACACCTGTAGTCCACCTGGGAGCCTGAGGTGGGAGAATCAGTTAAACCTAGGAGGAAGAGGTTGCAGTTAGCTGAGATCACGCCACTGCGCTCCAGCCTGGGCAACAGAGCGAGACTCCATCTCAAAAAAAAAGAAAAGGGCCGGGCGCGGTGGCTCAAGCCTGTAATCCCAGCACTTTGGGAGGCCAAGGCGGGTGGATCACAAGGTCAAGAGATCGAGACCATCCTGGTCAACATGGTGAAACCCCGTCTCTACTAAAAATACAAAAAATTAGCTGGGCATGGTGGCACGTGCCTGTAGTCCCAGCTACTCAGGAGGCTGAGGCAGGAAGATTGCCTGAACCCAGGAGGCGGAGGTTGCGGTGAGCCGAGATCGTACCATTGCACTCCAGCCTGGGTAACAAGAGCGAAACTCTGTCTCAAAAAAAAAGAAAAAGAAAAAGAAAAAGGTAAGCAATGTGTCAAATCTGATTTTTTTCCTTGAATGCATTTGTGGAATCAGTATTGGTTCAAAATTGAGCATTAGTTTTCTGGCCACTGGAGTAGAGAAAATAGGAGATAAAGCCTAGAATATCTTCAGATTTGGGCTCCAGAGGACTCTACAACCATTGTGGAGGGAACTGAACGTGGTGGGAAAAATTGTATACCTCTTCTCAGACCTCATACCCCACCAATGGGGTCTCACCACAGTTTGCAGACTGTTCACACTGAGTGTGTGTAGAAAGGGAAATCTTAAGGTTAAAATGAGAGTGAACGCAGGCTGGTCATGCTTGCAGCTGTCTTTGAAGACATTCACTATCATGTTGGGCTAGAAATAGTTACCAAAGATAGTATTCTAAGAAAAATAGGAGCCTGCCAGGTGCAATGGCTCATATCTGTACTTTTAGCACTTTGGGAGGCCGGGGTGGGCAGATCACTTGAGGCCAGGAGTTCGAGACCAGCCTGGCCCACACGGTGAAACCCCATCTCTACTAAAAATACAAAAATTAGCTTGGCGTGGGGGTACAAGTCTGTAATCCTAGCTACTTGGGAAGCTGAAGCAGGAGACTCGATTGAACCCAGAAGGTGAAGGTTGCAGTGAGCTGGGATCATACCATTGTACTTCACCCTGGGCAACAGAGTGAGACTCTGCCTCAAAAAAAAAAAAAAAAAAGCCTGCAGTAAATAAAATTGCAAAAATATAAACATAGTATACAAGGAACAGGTACCAGGCACCATTGGCTCCACATCCTCATCATCACTTGGAATTGTCAACTTTAGAATGTGTGCCTCCTTGGTAGATGTGACAGTGTACCTACCTCCTTGTGGCTTTAGTTTGCATTTTTTGTGGCTCTTATGAGGTCATGCCTCTTCAGTATTTACAGGCATTTATGACTGTCTTTCACTGAAATGTATTTCATGTCTTTCCTCATTTTACCATTGGATTGTTTAGATTTTTCTTATTGATTTGTAAGAGTATACATCTATACCCGTATTCCGTATACTAAGCCTTTTTGGTTATTTAGATGTGTTGGAAATATGTTTTCATGGTCTGTGGCTCGTCTTTTCATTCTTCCTTTGGTGTCCTTTGATGATTGATTCGTCACTCTTTTGTGTTTATAGGTTGTGTTTTTCTGTTCTTAAGAAATCCTTTCCATGAAGTCATTGAAAACATTCACCTATATTGTCTTCTGAATATCTTATGGTTTGCCTTTTTTTTGAGATGGAGTCTCGCCTTGGCTGGAGTGTAGTGGTGCAATCTCGGCTCACTGCAACCTTTGCCTCCTGGGTTCAAGCGATTCTCCTGCCTCAGCTTCCCAAGTACTGGGGCTACAGGTACACACCACCATGCCTGGCAAATTTTTGTATTTTTAATAGAGATGGAGTTTCACCATATTGGCCAGGTTGGTCTGGAACTCATGATCTGCCCCAGTTTGCCTTTTACATTTAAATCTTTAATTCTCCCTGGAATTGATTTGTGCATTTGGTGTGAGGTAGAAATCTAATTTAAATTTTTTTTCATGATTCTGTCCCACCCTCCCCAATAAAATTAGATAGCCAATGATCTCAGTACCAGCGGTTACTGAGCAGTCGATCTTTCCTGCACTAACTTTCAATGTCTGTATTGTTATAAATCAAGTATTTGTATATGCATGGGTCTATTTTTGTATTATTCTGTTACATTGGTTTGTTGGCCTATTCTTATGCAAATACCACATTGTTTCACTCTTACCATTTTAATGTAAGTTCTTGGTAACTGATGGAATATTCTTCCTATTTTGTGCTTCCCCAGGAGTCACTGGCTTTGGAAACCTTCCTTGCCGTCATAGGCTTTTTTGCTTTGGAAAGCTCTCAACATTTATAAGGAAGTAACAAGTGGATGAAAGCAGATCATACAGTTTATTTCCATTTCCTCAATAAGCATTAAGGAGGATGATGTTGAGGGTCTGGTTGTGGTTGTTAGACTTTGCACATGTTTTTATAAGCAGAGCAGACAAGCTCCAACAAGGGAACTCAGTGATCTAATTAGATGTTACTAGAAATCTTATTGGGGCTGTGATCTTATTCTTTTGTTTTTGAGATGTAGTTTCGCTCTTATTGGCAGGTCAGAGTGCAATGACTGGTTTCAGCTCACTGCAACTTCCGCCTGCTGGGTTCAAGTGATTCTCCTGCCTCAGCCTCCCAGGTGACTGAGATTACAGGCGCCTGCCACCATGCCCTGCTTTTTTTTTTGTATTTTTTAGTAGAGACGGGATTTCACCATGTTGGACAGTCTGGTCTTGAACTCTTAGTCTCAGGTGATACACCTGCCTTGGCCTCCCAAAGTGCTGGGATTATAGGCATGAGCCACCGTGCCTGGCCTGATCCAATTCTTAAGAAGTCACTTTGGAGAAAAATATTATTTAAGGGCTTTTCATAAAGTATTCAAAAAGGTACAGGTTCTAATCTAACACTGCCATTTGTGGTTTTTGAGCAACCATATTTGCATTTCTACTTAAGCATCTGAAATATTGCTTCTATCTCTGGAAAAATTCTTCCCTTGGTTATTTTTCTCTTGTCACTGGAAGAATACATGCCTGCACTAATTCTCTATCCACTTAAATGGTCTCTTTAGATATAAATAACCTCATGATCACATAAAAGTTAAAGCTTTAATGGAAAAGACTCAGGTGAAATATTACCTAAGTAGGAATTAATTGCTTTTTATCACTTTACATTATTTCATTTTTAGTATTATGAAAAATATAATTGTTCCTTTTCTTACTTAAAAAATTCAGTGTAATTTGTGCTCAGTTTTAGACCAATAATTTTTCCCATATGTTTATAGTTTAATTATATTTTCAAGCCAAAATACTTGAGTTTTTTTTCTATCATAATATTGTCAATATGACAAATGTACTTTTAGTTTAAATATCTTTTAAAACTTCTTTTTTGTGTGTGTTTTGAGACAGGGTCTTGTTCTGTTGCCCAGGCTGGAATGCAAGGGCATGATCTTGGCTTACTGTGGCCTCAACGTCCCAGGCTCCAGCAACCCTCCCGCCTCACCCTTCCAATTAGCCAGGATTAGAGGCATGCACCACCATGTCCAACTAATTTGTTTTTTTTTTTTTTTTTTTGAGAGGGAGTCTGCTCTGTTGCCCAGGCTGGAATGCAGTGACATGATCTCGGTTTACTGCAACCTCTGCCTCTTGGGTTCAAGCAATTCTTCTGCCTTAGCCTCTCAAGCTGGGACTATAGACATGTACCACCATGCCCAGCTAATTTTTATATTTTTAGTAGAGATGAAGGTTTCATCATGTTGGAGAGGCTGGTCTTGAACTCCTGACCTCAGGTGATCTGCCCAGCTCACCCTCCCAAAGTGCTGGGATTACAGGCATTAGTCACTGTGCCCAGCACCTCCTTGACATTTAAATAAAATCGTATTTTAAAATTGAGATGTAAGCCTACACTTCCCCCTTATCACCTACCTCTAAGCTTACTTCCTAAGCTGGTTTGAACTTTTGATTTAGTACTTTCAAAGTGTGATTTTATTTTAATAATTATTTTTCTGTTGCAGTATATTTCAACTCTTCTTGGTCTTGAAAAGATTTGTGAGTCTTTTTGACAAAAGGTGGTGGTAATTCTCTATTTTGGTGGATCCAGTAAAGGGGGCTGCTCTCTTATCAGCTGATTATTGCCCCCAGAAGTAGTCCTACCATGGCTTTATTGGTTAGTTAGCCAAAATTTACACATTTGCTCTGAGGCTTACAAAAATACTGTGTAATAAAAAGCCTCCTTCACATTTTGTGAAACAGTTGCATGGTGATTTGGGATATTTTAAGTTTACCATCACCTCCTTGTCCTCTGCAAAAATAAAAGTTGTGGAATGCAAATACAACTCTGTTGCATAAAAAGGAAAACTTGGTGTAGGAAAAAATAACTAGGAATGATGGCTGGGTGACACTGTTCTCCTAAACTGAAGATCTAAAAAAATTCCTGGTCGTAAATAAGAAAAATTATGTAGACATCGATCCATTGCATACCTGATGACTGAACACATGTTATGGCCCAGGCATTGTGAGGTGTCAAAATGCAAAGTTCCTGCCCTCAGCGGGTTGACACACTAGTAGGGGATAAACGCGACAAAAGCTTAAGCAAGTCAATACATAATTTTACATGGTGATCGGTGCTAAACAGTACATAAAGCAAGGAGGAGGAAAAACAAGACTGGCGGGGGTGCTGGCTGGGGTGGCTATTTGAGAAATAAGGGCCAGGCATGGCCTTTCGGAGGAGATGACGTTGGAGCTGAATCCCAAGTGGTCAGAAGGAGCAAGGCGGGGAAAGATTTCCATTCCCGGGTCAAAAGTAACAGCAAGTGTAAAGATGGTGCGACGGGAATGAACTGGGTGTTTGTGAACATGGCATGTTGGATGCTGCGAGCCTTCCGGGCGCGGAACTGCACTGTGGGGCTGTGTGGCTCAATACAGGACAGTTAACATCCCTGGTCACTCTAATTACAAAAACATAGTCGCACATTCTGGATACCTGCTATCTGCTCCCACCCCAAGGGGGCAGTACTGCCTTCAACCAGGACCCCAAAAGACTCCAGTGTGGCGGCTGTTGGGGAGGAGGAATAAGAGGGTGACAGTGGAGGGAGTGGTCAGCAGGCAGGTTCTTGGAGCCCTGGCAAGAAGTCTGGATTTTATTTTAAGCCACCTGAGTGATGTGATTTCATACCTTTTTTTTTTTTTTTTTTGAGATGGTGCCTTGCTCTGTTACCCAGGCTGGAATGCAGTGCATGATCTGGGCTCACTGCAACTTCTGCCTCCTGGGTTCAAGCGATTCTCCTGCCTCAGTCTCCTGAGTAGCTGGGGCTACAGGCGCATACCCTGCTAATTTTTTGTATTTTTAGTAGAGACAGGGTTTCGCTGTGTTAGCCAGGATGGTCTCGATTTCCTGACCTCTTATCCGCCCACCTCAGCCTCCCAAAGTGCTGGATTACAGGTGTGAGCCACCGCACCCGGGTCATACATATTTTTAAAATGTCCCTCTTGTTATTCCTTGCAGACGGTGGAAGAGTGAGCTAAGTTAGAAGGCTATTGCAAAAGTTCAGGTAAGAGATGATGGCGGCTTGGACTAGTGAGAATCTACTTGAGAATGAGTGATTGGATTCAGGATGTATGTTGAAATATTTGTTAATTAATTAAATATGGGAGGCAAAAAAAAAGGTGGGGAAATCAGGATGGCTTCTAGGTGTCTTTTCTTTTTTCTTTTTTTTTTTTGAGATGGAGTTTTGCTCTTGTTACCCAGGCTGGAGTGCAATGGCGCGATCTCGGCTCACTGCAACCTCCGCCTCCTGGGTTCAGGCAATTCTCCTGCCTCAGCCTGCTGAGTAGCTGGGATTACAGGCACATACTACCATGCCCAGCTAATTTTTTGTATTTTTAGTAGAGACGGTGTTTCACCTTGTTGACCAGGATGGTCTCGATCTTTTGACCTCGTGATCCACCTGCCTTGGCCTCCCAAAGTGCTGGGATTACAGGCTTGAGCCACTGCGCCCGGCCGGCTTCTAGATTTGTTATAAGGAGCTAAGAAGAATGCTAAGAAATAATATGATAGGCTGGGCATGGTGGCTCATGCCTGTAGTCCAAGCACTTTGGAGGCCAAGGTGGGCAGATCCTGAGGTCAGGAGTTCAAGACCAGCCTGACCAACATGGTGAAACCCCGTCTTTATAAAAAAGAAAGAAATAATATGATAAGGAGATATAAAAATGAAGGAATAAAACTATTTTATACTTAAATTTAGGAGATGAAATATTGCTTATTTGAATTTGAAAATTCTTATGGAAACCAATATTGATACTTTGTTTGAAAAAGAACTTTCAGATGAGTCTGCTGGCCAGGCATGGTGGCTCATGCCTGTAATCCCAGCATTTTGGGAGCCTGAAGTGGGTGGATCATTTGAGGTCAGGAGTTTGAGACCAGCCTGTCCAACTTGGTGAAACCCCATCTCTACTAAAAATACAAAAATTAGCCAGGTATGATGGTGCACACCTGTAATCCCAGCTACTTGGGAGGTTGAGGCAGGAGAATTGCTTGAAACTGGGAGGCTGGCGGAAGTTGCAGTGAGCCAAGATTGCACCACTGCGCTCCAGCCTGGGTGACAGACCAAGACTCTGTCTCAGGAAAAAAAAAAAAGATGAGTCTGCCAAAACGTTTCTCATTTGGAAGGGATTCATGACTTTGCCAGAAAAACAAGCAGCATCTTATAGTTATAATGCTCTATGATGTAATTTACTGGACTTAAGTTGGCTACATTTCATGATGCATATTAAGTATGGAACCATATTTCTTAGTTTCTGTTATAAAGTTAAAATGTTAAGTCATTCTTATAAAGTCAAACAAACTAGGTACGTATACTTTGAACATTCTGTGAAACCAGCTTCATTGAGTTACTGAAATGGATGCCAGTACTTTTTAAACCAGAGTTAAAATAATTATTTATAGGAAGCAGTTGTGCACTCTAGATTAGGAACATGGAGACTGGAGCATAAATATATTCTTGAGCTAGAATTAAAGTAAAACATGTGATTGATGGAAATAACAGCTTTCCCTGGCCCCTGCCATGGAACTTGGTAAAGCCTTTGTTGACTCATTCGTACTGCTGGATCATGCGATGGTCACTGATGGCCGGGGAGGCGAGTAGGCTAGTCCAGGTAAAAAGCTGATATGATCTTTGTCTGCATGAACAGAAACACTGTTTGTAATGTGATGACAATGCTGGCTTCTTGCTCCTGGAATATTGTGTTCTAGGTAAAATGGCCCAGAGGCCAATGTGTGGCAGATACAGGGATGCAGAGCTCAACTTACTATTAAAAAAGACCTTCTCTAATGACTAAGCGCAGAGTGAAAGTGAGCAGGCCATCTGAGGAGAGAGACTTCCCTGTTGGCTCATCATGATGTTTAAGCAGAAGCCGAAAAGCTACTTGGTAGGGATGTGAAGGAAGTGAGTCAGGTGTTTTCAGCACCATGGCTCCGTCATTGTGCCTCTTTCCTTAATACCTCAGAATTAGAATCAAGTCTTGATAACAGTAGTTGCACAGTCCTGCGGTTCATTTCGCAATGACTGCTTTGTTGTTAAACTCTCTAAGTGAAACACCATAGCAATGGGAGCAATGCCGGCAAGCCTGGCCACCTTTGGTCTACAGCAGATACTGTGAACTGGTATCCTGGGGCCACAGTTAGCCCTGGTGATTTATAAACATTTTGATTTAGGGATCTGCTTTTTTCAAGGAGAATCATATAAACTGGATTTCTGGCCAGTCTCAAAAAACTGGAAGATTTTACAGAGCCTTAGGCCCACATTTCTATGTGGTATCAGAGGGTGGAGCTGAATGAGTCCTCCTCTCCTCTCTCCCTTCTTCACTCTCTTTCCCCAATTTTTTTTATTTTTATTTTTAGAAATGGAGTCTTGCTCTGTTGCACAGGCTAGAGTGCAGTGGTATGGTCTCGGCTCACTGCAACCTCTGCTTCCGAGGTTCAAATGACTCTTCTGCCCCAGCCTAAGTAGCTGGGATTACAGTTGTATACTACCATGTGCATTTTGTATTTTTAGTAGAGACATGGTTTCGCCATATTGTTCAGGTTGGTCTTGAACTCCTTGCTTCAGGTGATCTGCCCACCCCGACCTCCCAAAGGGCTGGGATGAACCACCACACTTGGCTTTTTTTTTTTTTTTTTTCTTGAGGCAGGGTCTTGCTCTGTCACCCAAGCTGGAGTGCAGTGAGATGAATACAGCCCACTGCAGCCTTGACCTGCTGGGTTTAAGTCATCCTCACATCTCAGCCTCCTGAGTACCTAGGACTACAGGTGTATGTCACCACATCTGGCTAATTTTTAAGTTTTTTGTAGAGACAACACTTTGCTCTATTGTCTGGCCTGGTCTTGAATTCCTGGACTCAAGCGATCTTCTGCCTTGACCACCCAAAGTGCTGGGATTACAGTCATGAATCACTGCACCTTCACCTTTCTTTTTTTTTTTTAAGACGGGGTTTCACCATGTTGATCAGGCTGGTCTTGAACTCCGGACCTCAGGTGATCCACCCACCTTGGCCTCCAAAGTGCTTGGATTACAGGCGTGAGCCACCACGCCTGGCCACCTTTCTTTTAGAAGGAGCATGAATCTCTAATTCACCAGAGTCCCTACCATTCCATTTCATTCCCATTATCTCACTGTCTATTCTTTCCTCATTTACATCATCTGTCACTTATCTGTTGACATTTGAGTTTTGACTTTTGATCAAGATGCTGACACTCTTGCTGCCCTTCTAGGAAAGGAAAGTAGAAGGGGAGAAGGGAGAAGCATGAAGGAGGATCATAGGGCAATACAAAAACCCTGGACCTGCATTCTCAGCGCTGCCTCTTCTGTCTCGGAGTCTATTTCTTCATCTAACAAACAGTAAAGGACTGATGTTTATTTTTGTGTTAGATCATATATACAGGAGTAACCGGCATATGACTTGTCCAGAGTACACATTCTTTAGCTGGTGCCCCTCCATGTTCCTCTGTAAAGGCTGCGGCAACTGTAATGTTCCACTGTTTTGCTGTTTTGTGATTGTTGATTTTCAGGTCTGTTTTCTCCAGCAGATTCTGTTTGTCTTATCCAACTTTGTATCACCAAGCAGCTACGTGGCATTTTTCTTTTTCGAAGGTAGGGACCATGGCTTTCTCTTTCCTTTATTTTTTTTTATTTTTGAGACAGAATCTTGCTCTGTTGCCAGGCTGGAGTGCAGTGGCACAACGTCAGCTCACTGCAACAACCATCACTTCCCTGGTTCAAGCGATTCTCTTCTCCTACGTCAGCCTCCTGAGTAGCTGGGACTGCAGGCGCGCGCCACCATGCCCAGCTAATTTTTGTCTTTTTAGTAGAGACAGGGTTTCACCATGTTGGCCAGGATGGTCTTGATCTCCTGACCTCGTGATCCGCCCACCTCAGCCTCCCAAAGTGCTAGAATTACAGGTGTGAAGTGCTGTGCCTGGCCTGGCTTCCTCTTTCTTTATTGGACACCGTGTAGATGCCACGCAGTTCTGAACGTTACACTGTTAAATAGTTACTTAACAACTGACCAGGACTAAGGCTCTTTTCTAGGGCTCCAAATCAGAAGCTAAAAGGAATGGTGCTGGGTCGGGGTTTATTTTTCTAACGTCACCCAAACACAGAAAATGAGGATCGTGAGCCCCTTCATGGGACAAATGCAGGGATGGGGCCCGTGGAGCTAACCCTTTAGTGCCTCTGGCTGCATCACTCTCTGGGTAAGGGAAGCAGCCAGGAGCTGCAAGGAATAGCCAGCCAGGTCCAGACATGAGCGAACATAATGGGAAGGACGATAGGAAATGGGCAGGTCCTGTCCAGTGTAGATAAAATGACAGAGAGTGGCTAAGGAAGGTTCAGGGCAGAGGAGAGGCTGGCGGATCAGTGTTGTAGTGATGCAGGAGTCCTGTCCTGAGTGGCTGCTCAGGGTATTGACATGCCATTTTGATAAGTACGTGAATTAATGAGTGAATTTCAAGAGATAGGAGAGAGAGACTAGAGAGAAAGGAGAGATGACTGGGCGTCTCTTCCTTCCCTTCCACAGATCCTCAGTCTTCTAGTCTCCTCTCTCTAGAAGGTATCCGCCCATACTCACTGATCCACTTTGTGCCAGAGTTAAACATTCTTAGGAAATTAAGAAGGTGATTCTTTGCCAACCATATTCCAGTTCTTTATTTAGGAGCTCTATTATCAGCTTTGTTTATGGCTCTAGAAATAGCTTTTAATACCCAGAGCTAAAACACTGTTTTGGTTTAGCATGACTCTAGTTTTCACTGAATGTTTCGTATAATTTAAGTTAGGTGGTTTATTTTTTATTCATTTATTTTTTTGAGGCAGGGTCTCGCTCTGTTGCCCAAACTGGATTATATTGGTGTGATTTCGGCTCACTATGGCATCCATTGCCCGGGTTCAAGCAATTCTTGTGCCTCATTCACCTGAGTAGCTGGGATTACAGGTTTGCACTGTCACACCTGGCTAATTTTTGTATTTTTAGTAGGGGCAGGGTTTTGCCATGATGGCCAGGCTGGTCTTGAACTCCTGGCCTCAAGTGATTGGCCTGCCTCAGCCTCTCAAAGTGCTGGGATTATAGGCATGAGCTACCGTACTCAGCCTAAAATTAATTGTTTTTATAAGCAAATTATTTTGCTTTTGTGACCCAAAGTAGTACTCTCAGATATTTAGTGTAGTAATTTATTACTCAGATATATAACTTTTTACAAAGAGAATCATAGCAGAAAAGAACAAGGTAACATATTGTGGGGCGTATGTTCTGAAGGAGCCCCTGACCTTCTAACACCATGTAAAACTTTGACATTTAGTGTCCTCATGTGTAACCAATGGTACTTTTGCTGCTGTATCATAATGATACTTAGTCATATCAGTTTGATTAAATGCTTCCTTTGTGTGGTTCCCACACAAAGCATTGCTGTAGAAAGTATTCTTAAATTTTTCAGGAGACCTGAGTTTCAATTCTGATTCTCTGTTTACTGAAGGCCAAATATATAAACTTTGTTGTTTTGTTTGTTTGGTTTGGTTTTGAGACAGAGTCTCCGTCTGTCACCCAGGCTGGGGTGCAGTGGCATGATCTGAGCTCACTGCAACCTTCGCCTCCGCAAGAGATTCTCCTGCCTCAGCCTTCTGAGTAGCTGGGGTTATAGGCACTCCCAGTTTATCTTTTGTGTTTTTAGTAGAGATGGGGTTTTGCCACGTTGGCCAAGCCGGTCTCAGACTCCTGAGCTTAGGCAGCCCGGCTGGCTTGGCCTCCCAAAGTGCTGGAATTACTGGCCTGAGGCATCGTGTGTGGCCAAATATATAAAGTTTAAAAATAGCTCTCTTGTGTTCATTACCTACCACATACTGGGTATTGTCCTAAATATTTAATATGCCAGATAGCATATGCCTCATTAGCTTATGAAGTAGAGGCTTTTATTATTATTTCCACTTACATAGATGAGAAAATTGCGGCACAGATAAATTAATTAGTTTGTCTAGTGATGGAACCCAAATCTCATTCAGGCAGTGTGACTTCAAAACTTACATTGCTGGAAGTTTTCTATGTGCTTTACATATATTAACTCATTCAGACTCACCAGGCTGTGCATTTTTAGTTCATCGAGTTGTTAAGAGTATTAAATAGGAATATGTATGTGTATGTATTTATATATGTATGTATGCAGGAGGTGCCCGACTTCACGATGGTTCATCTTAATGATTTTTTGACTTTCCAATGGTGTGAAAGTGCCATGCTTTCAATAGAAACCATATTTTGTGTGCCCGTCCATCTATTGTGTTTTTCACTTTCAATACACTAGTCAACAAATGACATGAGCTATTCAACACTTTCTTTTAAATAGGCTTTGTGTTAGGTAACTTTTGCTCAAATGTAGGCTAATGTAAGTGTTCTGAGCATGTTTATGGTAGATGAGGCTAAGTAAGCTATATTTGATAGGCTAGGCATAGTATTAAATGCATTTTTGACTATTTTTCAACTTATGATGGGTTTATTAGGACATACCTCTCGTCATCACTTGAGGAGCATCTGTATATGTATGTATGTGTTTGTATAGATAGATAGATATACATTCTATGCAGAGGGAATTGTAAGTTAACTCTAAATTGCTTTGGTATCATTATTGTACATTCCTACATAAAATTGAAGAATTTTGTGATTTTGATTTATTTATGTCCTTTAAAGTGACCAGGAAGGTAGAGTTTGCATGCAGAAAATTTACATGTATATTAATTCCATAAAACAGCATGACAGTAAGAGCTTAGTCCTTCTTTATAACTTTGTAGTTAAATTTTTATTTTCTTTAAATATTTTTGCAAGATAGAATTTACTCAGTGCTGTTATTTAGCAATGGTGTGTATGACTTCATAATTTGGGGGGCTGTCTGTTCTGTGCTCCAAGCCATGGGGCTGCTATGGTGACTGCTTTAGAAACTTTCAAATACCTTTGGTGTTGAACAGGTTTCAGTGCCCCATTCCTGTCTATAAGGCCAGGTTTCTTACATGAACTCACTCTGTTTATGTAAATTTACCTCTGAGAATTTTCAAGGCAGTACTTTCATGGCCTCTCCTCTAGTTTTGTGTGTGTGTGTGTGTGTGTGTGTGTGTGTGTGTGTAGTATGATGAAAAAGTCAAAAGCCCTTAAATTACATGAGAGTTTAATCCATGTCCCTGAACTAGATAAGCTGCTTTAGACCTTTTCCTTATCCCTTACACGTCGTTCAGTACATACTTGCTGATTGACTTTCAAATTCAGATTACTTTTACACTAGCATATGGTGAGCACAGAGTTTTTGTTTTGTTTTGTTTTCTTTGAGAGGGAGCCTTGCTCTGTCACCAGGCTGGAGTGCAGTGGTGCGATCATGGCTCACTGCAACCCTCCACCTCCTGGGTTCAAGCGATTCTCATGCCTCAGCCTCCCGAGTACCTGGGATTACAGGCATATGGCACCACGCCCAGCTAATTTTTGTATTTTTAGTAGAGACGGGGTTTCACCATCACCAGGATGGTCTCAATCTCCTGACCGCATGATCTGCCTGCCTCTGCCTCCCAAAGTGCTGGGATTACAGGCGTGAGCCACCGCTCCTGGCCTGGGCACAGAGTTTTTAAAAAATACTGGCAGCAGAAAACTTGTTGGCATGTTTCAGTTTTCAGAGTTTTCTAGAAGGTCTTATACCAGCCGAGAAGCAGCACAGCCATCTGTCCGTCTACCTAGGGTGGATCTCAGCAGCTCTCTGCTCAGCGGCTCCTGCCTTTGTAGTGGATTTCCTTACTGTGCTGTAATTAAGTCAGCCGGCAGGAGTTCCTGTATTGAGGAGGCCTCTCCCTGCTGGAGAAGTCCCACTGCCTTTGTGTTACCTGCCATGTTATTGTGGAGTGGATAATTTTTTTTTCCTGCATGGGTCTTGATTTAACAGCAGGATCCTCTGGGCTTCTTCCAAGAAGCACCACGTTTCCCTGAAAATAAATGGCCTACGAATTATTTCTCGAGATTATGAAAGTCTATTAGATGAAAGCTTTCCTTTTTCTCATGTTCAAAACAATGCTAAATGCTTATAATTATACTCCCAAAGAATTACTTCTTTCACTGGCTTTCTTTGCTCTGGCAAAGGTGGATATTTTTCCATGGCAGATAAATTTTATAAAAATGTAATATTTTGGAAAATGCCTAAATGTCAAGAATACAACATCTAGTTCTTACTTGGGCAGCACATATACTAAACTGGAATGTTACAGACAAGTTTAGCCTGGCCCCTGTGTAAGGATGACTACATAAATACCTGAAGCATTCCGTATTGTTTTTGTGTGTTTTTAGACTGAGTCTCTCTCTGTCACACAAACGAGTGCATGGTGCGATCTTGGCTCACTGCAGCCTCCGCCTGCCGGGTTCAAGTGATTCTCCTGTCTTAGTCTCCTGAGTAGCCAGTACTACAGGCGTGCTCTACCACAGCCAGCTAATTTTTGTATTTTTAGTAGAGATGGGGTTTCACCATGTTGACCAGGATGGTCTCAATCTCCCGACCTTGTAATCCACCTGCCTTAGCATCCCAAAGTGCTGGGATTAGGGCGTGAGCCACTGCGCACAGCCGCATTCCATATTTTTATGTTGGTCAAAGGGCACAAAGTTTTAATTAGACAGGAAGAATAAGTTTTTGAGATCTATTGCACAGCACATGACTACACTAAATAATATAATGTATATTTCAAAATCGCTAAGAGAGTAGATTTTTAATGTTCCCACCACATATAAAGTATGGAAGGTAGCACATGTTAATTGGCTTAATTTAATCATTCCATAATGTATACACATATTAGAACATTACTTTATACCCTATAATATATACAATTATTGTGAATTAAAATAAAACAAAAAAATACAATATTTGTATAAGCATCTTACTATGGTCTAATAAAAGAAAGGCTATAAATAAGACTGTTATAACTGGATTTGAATATCCTTAAAACTTTGTTTGTTTGTTTTTGAGACAGGGTCTCACTCTGTTGCCCAGGCTGGAGTGCAGTGGTGTGATCATAACTCACTGCAGCTTTGACCTCCCCAGGGTCAGGTGATCCTCCCACCTCAGCCTCCTGAGTAGCTGGAACTATAGGTGTGCACCACCACACCTGGCTAATTTTTGTATTTTTTTTTAGGGATGGGGTTTCATTATGTTGCCCAGGTTGGTCTCAAACTCCTGAGTTCAAGTGATCTGCCTGCCTCGGCCTCCCAAAATGCTGGGATTACAGGCATAAGCCATGCCCAGCCAAAAACGTTTTTTTTCTTTTCTTTTCTTTTTTTTTTTTTGTGAGACAGATGTCTCGCTATGTTACCCAGATTAGACTCAACCCCTGGGCTTAAGAAAGCCTCCTGCCTCAGCCTTTTGAGTAGATGGGACTATAGGTGTGCACCACTGCACCTGGGTAGTCTTCTTTTTTTTCATTCTCTCCTTTAGAGATGCTTGTGTTACCCCTCCAGCTAAACTTCCCTCTGCACATCTGTTTCCTTCTTTTCTCATCCTTCTGTCCTCCAGATGGTCTGCTTATCTGTCTGGTACCCTTCTCCATCGTAAGCGTACCTCCCTGCATCTTAATCTCTTCCTGGAATGTTCTTTCCATCTCTTTAACCTTGGTTTATTTGTCCTCCCCAAAGTCTTGTGAGGAAGATATGCTTATTTTCTCCCACACCCCATAAATCTAAGAATCCAGAGAGAGAGAGAGAGTGGTGTATTCTTCTTTCTTTCCCTATTGTAACCTCTAAACCATTATTCTGCTTTGCCTCTACTTTTCCATGAGCATTCTCGCCTCTAGTCTATTTGACTGAATAATTCAGCGAGAAAGAATAGGTTCTAGGAAAAGGCTAAGATAGGAGTCACAAGGGGGGAATTTATCAGCAAATATTTTTGTGATATGATGATTTTACTTCTTGTTTTTTTTTTTCTTGAGATGGAGTTTCACTCCTGTCGCCCAGGCTGAAGTGCAATGGCGCAATCTTGGCTCACTTCAACCTTTGCCTCCTAGGTTCAAGCGATTCTCCTGCCTCAGCCTCCCGAGTAGCTGTGATTATAGGCATGCACCACCACGCCTGGCTAATTTTGTTTTGTGTTTTTAGTCAAGATGGGATTTCTCCATGTTGGTTAGGCTGGTCTCAAACTCCTGACCTCAGGTGATCCGCCTGTCTCAGCCTTCCAAAGTGTTGGGATTACAGGGTGAGCCACCACACCTGGTCAATTTTACTTTTTTATGTAAACTCATAACTGATTTCAAGATCTTGATTCTGACTACAAGGCTGGGTTCAATGTAACTCTGAGAATGATGACATAAGTTATAGATAATTAATATGAGAGTAGAAGTATTATTATCCCGTTGGTAAGATGCGTAATTTCATCATGAAATCTGGTAAATCAAGTCAAAATAGTCCCCGGTTTTCCAAGAAGTATTTCATAGTGTTTTCATTTTTTGTTGGATATCTTCCCAGACCTGACCTTTGGAAGTCTGCTGTTGCTCTGAGGATGTGTTCATAGGAGAAACATGTGATCAGGAATGTAAATTATGAGAAATCCTGGAATTTACTTGTAATCTCAAGTATTACTGGCTTGTGCACACAAGAAACAGAAGTCTACTGCCTTCTTTTTTCTTTTCTTTTTACTTATTTATTTATTTTGAGATGGAGTTTTGCTCTTGTTGTCCAGGCTGGAGTACAGTGGTGTGATCTCAGCACACTGCAACCTCCGCCTCCTGGATTCAAGCGATTCTCCTGCCTCAGCCTCCTCAGTAGCTGGGATTACAGGTGTGCGCCACCACGCCCTGCTAATTTTTGTATTTTTAGTATAGGCAGGGTTTCACCATGTTGCCCAGGCTGGTCTCAAACTCATGACCTTAGGTGATCCACCCGTGTCAACCTCCCAAAATGCTGGGATTACAGGCATGAGCCACAGCACCTGGCCAACTGCTTTCTTTTAAAAAATGTCCTTGCTTACTGAATGTGTCAAGTAACGTAAAATAGTGTAGCGTGCTTTACTACTTAAACATTAAAAAATTTATTTTTTTTTTGAGACAGAGTCTTACTCTTTTGCCCTGACTGGAGTGCAATGGCATGATCTCAGCTCACTGCAACCTCCACCTCCCTGGTTCAAGTGATTCTCCTGCCTCAGCCTCTCAAGCAGTTGGGATTACAGGCATCCACCACCACGCTGGCTAATTTTTGTATTTTTAGTAAAGACAGGGTTTTGCCATGTTGGTCAGGCTGGACTTGAACTCCTGACCTCAGGTGATCTGCCTGCCTCGGCCTCCCAGTGTTGGGATTACAGGCGTGAGCCATGTCACCCTGCTTAAATATTTTAAATTATTAATATGTTTGAAAAAATATTTTTCACATCGTGTAACCATTTAAAATGTCGTTCAGATTGTTTTCGGGATGTGTGTCCTTTGCCTTCCTGACAAAAGGTATATGAAAGCCTCCATTGAAGGAAGTGCCATAGTGTGAGAGAATCTTTTTTTCTCTATGCACACTGTATTTGATTCTATGTTTATAGTAACTGTGTCTGCAGACAAAAAGCACTGGTTTTAGTTTCTTCAGGTGAATAAAATGTTACTTGCATCTCCTCATTTTCACAGCGTTCCTATTACATACATCGTGTGTGTAGTTTTGACATTTAAGGAATCAGAGCTAAGAAAAAAAGACCATCAACCATCAGAGGAAATGTGGTGACTTAAATTCCATGATTGGAAACTCAAGAGTTTTTTGGTGTACTTGAAATCTTCTGTAGAACGTACATGTTTGCATGACCCAGAAAGGAAAGCACATTGGAGGACTTTGCACTTGTTCGCAATTCTGTAAAATTCTCACAAAGTCAGGCATCTGTTAACCCTTCGAGGCCATACAGGTCCAGAACCATGTTTTCTATTTTGCATCTTTCCCTTTGGCTGAGCGGTTACCTTTTCTGAGCCCTTGGCTTGCTTTGTGTGAACATAAGGCTCTCCATCTGCCCCTTTAAAGTGGAGATTTATAATTCAAACAAGACAGCGTTTCGATGTTGCACTCCTGTCTTACCAGATATCAACTTAAAGTTAAGAAAATGGAATTATTCAAGGGCTTGTTATCTGGTTTATGGCTTATTCAAAATTTATATTTCTGATTTTTTTTTTTGTTCTGATGTCTGCCTGTGACTAATTTGTGTTTTTGTTATTAAGCTAAGATTGTATGGAAAATATGGCAAAACCAAAATTCTGTATTTCTAATGCCCCATGAGAAATCTGATTTAGAGGCCCTTCTTTTGGACACACTTCTTATTTTTATTTTTTTTAGATGGAGCCTTGCTCTGTTGCCCAGGCTGGAGTACAGTGGTACAGTCTTGGCTCACTGCACTCTCCGCCTCCTGGGTTCAAGTGATTCTCCTGTCTCAGCCTCCTGAGAAGCTGGGACTACAAGCGCCCACCACCATACCTGGCTAATTTTTGTATTTTTAGTAGAGGTGGGGTTTCACCATGTTGGCCAGGCTGGTCTCGAGCTCCTAACCTCAAATGATCCATCCGCTTCAGCTTCCAACGTGCTGGGATTATAGGCGTGAGCCACTGTGCCCCGCCTGGACACCCTTTTTGAATAGCACCTACCACAATATCCTGAAGCCAGTGGTTTCCTAGCCTTTTTGTTCCCCATTTGTTGTAAGCTTCTTGAGTCTTGGTGATTCTTGTTTCATTTGTTTTTGTGTCTCCCCAGAGCCTAGCACACAGTTAAATAGGTGATGAACAGAAGTTTATCAGATGTATGGGCTCAATCATAGTCTATTTTTTAGATAAAAGGTATAAATCTTGTCAGTGTTTTTACATTTTGCTGAACAAAAGAGGAGATAATGGATTCCTTTCAAATAGGAAGGAAAAATTAGGGAGGGAAAAGAAGGATTGGTTGAAACTCTGTTGAAGTATGTCAACATAAAATTATATTTATGGCCAGGCATGGTGACTCATGCCTGTAAGTCAAGCACTTTGGGAGGCCAAGGCAGGCGGATCACTTGAGGTCAGGAGTTTGAGACCAGCCAGGCCAACATGGTGAAACCCCATCTCGTCTAAAAATACAAAAATGAGCCAGGCATGGTGGCAGGCACCTATAATCCCAACTACTCAGAAGGCTGAGGCAGAATTGCTTGAACCTGGGAGGTGGAGGTTGCCGTGAGCTGAGATTGTGCTACTGCACTTCTAGCCTAGGCAAAAGAGTGAGACTCTGTCTCAAAAAAAAAAAAAAAGAAAAGAAAAGAAAAAATGATTCTGTCTGTCTGTCTGTCTATCTATCTAATCTGTATCTAGATCCCAGCACTTTGGGAGGCCATGGTGGGTGGATCACCTGAGGTCAGGAGTTTAAGACCAGTCTGGCCAACATGGCAAAACCCCGTCTCTACTACAAAATACAAAAATTAGCAGGGCATGGTGGCGGGCGCCTGTAGTTCCAGCTACTCAGGAGGCTGAGGCAGGAGAATCACTTAAACTTGGGAGGCAAAGGTTGCAGTGAGCTGAGATCATACCACTGTACTGCAGCCTGGGCGACAGAGCGAGACTCCATTTCAAAAAAAAAAGAAAATCACACCATATTTGAGAGCTTCATTAGTTTTTCTAAGCCTTAAAAAATTTTTCAGCATTAAGATTATTCTCTCATGAAGCACTCAAAATATAGACAGCCTTTCTTAATTTCTTTTCTTTAATTGTTAACACTAGACATAATTTGACAGCATCTGTCTGATGTTGCCACATCTTTGTCCGGGGCTTTTGGTGTTGGAGCCATCATGTCTTGTGGACTTTATGAAACCTGCATGCAGCACAATTTGAACTTCATTGTGCCTTCAATTTGCATTGCCTTTGCTGTGTTCACAATGGCCCTCCACAAGGCCTAACTATGGAGACACTGATGCTACAACCTGTTAATAGTCCTCTCTACTCAACCTGTTCTCCTATCCTGCTTTTCTTTTCTTCATAGCACTTATTACCTCCTCATTATATTTTTTGTTTGCCTTTGTCTATCTTCTGTCATTCTTTTATCAGACCATCTAGCCTTATATTCTGTGTAACCTTTCTGAAGAACATCTTGTGTAGAAATACCATATATACAGAAAAAGTACGCAAACATGAATGTACAGTTTAATAATATAAAGCTGCTATTCATGTAGCCAGCACCCAGATGAAGGAAATAGGATATCATCAGCACCACAGTCTCCATTTGTGCCCTCCTCCGTCGTAGCTTTCTCTGTCCCAGACAGCATTGTCCAAAACTTGTCATAATAATTTACTTGATTTTTTAAATACTTTTATCACACATAATTTAGTTTTTGTCTGTTTTTTGAACTTTACATGAATGGAATAATATTGTCTATATTATTTCATGCTTTATTTCTTTTATTTAACATTTGTTTTGTGTGCGAGATTTTCCAAGTTGTACACAATGCTGGTTATTTGATTTTGTTGTGGTGTAGTATCCCATTGTGTGATTGTACCACAGTTTATCTGTTTTTGGTTGATGGGTTTTGACTTGCTTTCATTGTTTGGGCTATTATGAACAGTGTTGCTATGCACCTGTTGTACATGCAGCCTGGTGAACATGTTCATGAACTTCTATGAACGTGATCACAGTGGTGTAGAATTGCCTGTCTTAAACCTTACTGTATTTTCCAAAGTGATCGTCCCAATTTATTTACCTTCCAGCAGTGTATGAGAATTCTCTATCCTCACCATCATTAGATATTGTCAGATTTTAAAGTTTGACTGAACTGGTGGATGTATAATGGTAGTTATACCTATAGTAGTTATAATTTGCATGTCCCTAGTTACTAATAAGGTTGAGCAATTTTTCATATTTTTATTTCAGTTTCTTAACTTATGATTTCATAAGTTTCTGTTTAAGTCTTTAGCCCTTTCAAATATTATCTGTCTTTTTAAAATGATCTGTAGGAGCTCTTTGCATAATATATATTCTGGCCCCTAGTCCTTTATTATTTGTATGTGTTGCAAATATTTTCATCTATGTAGTTGACTGTTTTTATGGTGTCCTTTGATAAAATTCTCAATTTAATGTGCTTAATGTAATTGAATATATTAATTTTCTCTTTGTTATGTATTTTTGTGTCTTTAATAAATTTTTTCCTATGTAGGGGAGAAATAAATTGTTTTTCATAATTAGTTGTTTAACCCTTCGTTACCTTAAATGTATATACATTATTGTGACCATCTTTGAAGCTACAGTAGTTGAGCTGCATATATAGAGGCTCGAGTTCTTAAATTATTCTTTCCAAGGTGAATATTAGGATATCACAATAGGACAGTGGGGACAGTGCCTTTTTTGCTAATAAAATCTAAGATTTCTGCTTTTCTCCTCCTGAGAAATGTCTTTGCTTAAATTGTAATGAATGTACAAGAGGTATAAATCCACAGTGGGTACGAATGTCAAAGATTATGGCTTAAACCAGCAAAATACACCTTCTTAGCTACAAAATGTTTTGTCAAATAGCCCCTGGCATCATTTGGTCTACATGAAGAATCACCAGGAAATCTGATACAGTAAAACGGTTCCACTTACAGTAACAGCACTTAGTAATTGCTTTCATTAATCCAGGCAGGTTAATATTCTATCTACTTGCATAACAATGTCAAAAAATCCATTATCTACTGAAACCTTTTATATAGCAAGTTAAGTTCCTGTTTCTTTCATAAAGATTAAGGTTCAAATATTAATCCAAACTACTCAGAATCACTTTCTCTTCCTCACTTTTCTGATACCCCCACTGGAGAGTGACTGATCAGTGCATTATCTGTCACCTCAGAGCTCAGAGTGCCCCTCTTTTCTATTCAAATACAAAGTCACTCATTTGCTTTGATGGACAGAAACCAGTGGCATTAGTATGGGCGGGGGCAGGTGCGGTTGTCCCTTATCTTAGAAAGAGTTGGTTCTTTTCTTATGGTTGAATAATATACTTAGGCATAGAGAGAGACCTGAGTGTCTTGAAAGCAACATTCTTTAATTTGTGTCAGTATCTTAATCAGCACCCCACGCATATCTGATCTTGGCATATTTTAGCACTTTGTGTTAGACTTCTCCATGCTGTGGTCTTTGCTTCTGACAAGGGACAGAATAAAGGACGAAAAAAGAAGTAAAAGAGCCATAATGTTAAGTACATCCATTCAGTGCCCACAGCCGTACATCACTGAAGTCATGAGGAAGGCTCTCTGACATGAGATGATGATGTGGATGTGACAAAACACGATAGCGGAAAAGGCCACAGAGAGGTCACAGTAGGAAGGATGAAAGAATTCACTGTGGCTGTTGAAATCCTATGTTCATGTTCCCAAATGCTGTTTCTTTTTTTTTTGACTTGTGGAGTATTGACTGTCAATTCATTACCATGTACTATGTTCAGCCCAGTTATTGCATAGGAGATCCTCAGAATCTTTAAGTAGCTCCTGGACTTGGAAGAAGGAAGGAAGGAGACACTAAAATAATTATGTTGTTATTTTACATGATAATAGGCAGAATGCATTTGGAACATAGCGAACCAGTAACTTTACACAGAGATAGCAATTTTTGAGCGGAATTTTAGAGGACTAAGTTGATAGAATTTGATGATCAGTCAAGGGGTTAGGGAGAGGAAGTTTTTTTTGTTCATTTTAAGGCTGGAGTGAATATTATTTCTATAAATGCAGGATTTTAAGGAAAAGGACAAAGTACCAGAAGACAGCAGACTTATATTTTCTGTATATTTGTCGATCATGACCGTATATTTATAGAAACCCTTATTCTTGTACATATATAATTTATGTAACATTTGTCTTTATCCAGTCTGACTTGTCAGCTTTGGTCATAGGGAATTGGAAGCAAATGTTCACTGAGCACCTACTATATGCGAGGCATTGTACTAGATGCTGGTCATGCAGTGTTGAGCAAAACAGGTGCGGATCCAGCGCTAATGATGAGCAAAACAGGTGCGGATCCAGCGCTAATGATGAGCAAAACAGGTGCGGATCCAGCGCTAATGATGAGCAAAACAGGTGCGGATCCAGCGCTAATGATGAGCAAAACAGGTGCGGATCCGGCCCTCACGCTGAGCAAAACAGGTGTGGATCCGGCCCTCACGCTGAGCACAACAGGTGCGGATCCGGCCCTCACGCTGAGCAAAACAGGTGCGGATCCGGCCCTCACGCTGAGCAAAACAGGTGCGGATCCGGCCCTCACGTTGAGCAAAACAGGTGCGGATCCGGCCCTCACGTTGAGCAAAACAGGTGCGGATCCGGCCCTCACGCTGAGCAAAACAGGTGCGGATCCGGCCCTCACGTTGAGCAAAACAGGTGCGGATCCGGCCCTCACGCTGAGCAAAACAGGTGCGGATCCGGCCCTCACGCTGAGCAAAACAGGTGCGGATCCGGCCCTCACGCTGAGCAAAACAGGTGCGGATCCGGCGCTAATGATGAGCAAAACAGGTGCGGATCCAGCCCTCATGCTGAGCAAAACAGGTGCGGATCCAGCCCTCATGCTGAGCAAAACAGGTGCGGATCCAGCCCTCATGCTGAGCAAAACAGGTGTGGATCCAGCCCTCTTGCTGAGCAAAACAGGTGTGGATCCGGCGCTAATGATGAGCAAAACAGGTGCGGATCGAGCCCTCATGCTGAGCAAAACAGGTGTGGATCCAGCCCTCTTGCTGAGCAAAACAGGTGTGGATCCGGCGCTAATGATGAGCAAAACGAGCAAAACAGGTGTGGATCCGGCGCCAATGATGAGCAAAACAGGTGTGGATCGAGCCCTCATGCTGAGCAAAACAGGTGTGGATCCAGCCCGCTTGCTGAGCAAAACAGGTGTGGATCCGGCGCTAATGATGAGCAAAACAGGTGTGGATCCGGCGCTAATGATGAGCAAAACAGGTGCGGATCGAGCCCTCATGCTGAGCAAAACAGGTGTGGATCCGGCGCCAATGATGAGCAAAACAGGTGTGGATCCGGTGCTAATGATGAGCAAAACAGGTGTGGATCCGGCGCTAATGATGAGCAAAACAGGTGTGGATCCAGCCCTCATGCTGAGCAAAACAGGTGTGGATCCAGCCCGCTTGCTGAGCAAAACAGGTGTGGATCCGGTGCTAATGATGAGCAAAACAGGTGTGAATCCGGTGCTAATGATGAGCAAAACAGGTGTGGATCCAGCACTAATGATGAGCAAAACATTCCTTCCTTCCTTCCTTCCTTCCTTCCTTCCTTCCTTCCTTCCTTCCTTCCTTCCTTCCTTCCTCTTCCTCCTTTTCCTTCCTCTTCTTCCTTCTCTACCCCCTCTTTTTTTCTTCCTCCCTCCTTCCACCTTCTTCCTTCTCCTCCTCCTCCTCTTTTTTTTTTTTTTTTTTTTTTTAAGACAGTCTTGCTCTGTCACCCAGGCTGGAGTGCAGTAGTGTGATCATAGCTCACTGCAGCCTCAACCTTCTCCAGGCTCAGGTGATCCTCCCACCTCAGCCTCCCCAGCAGCTAAGACCATAGGTATGAGCCACCATGCCCAGCTAGTTTTAATTTTTGTAGAGATGGGACCTCCCTATGTTGCCCAGGCTAATCTCAAACTCAAGTGATCCTCTTGCCTCAACTTCCCAAAGTGCTGGGATTACATGTATGCGCCAGTGTGCTGGGCTGTGGGAAGCTTTCAAGAACTAGACAGACCAGTGCTACCAGACAGGGCAAGTAAGATTAGGTCTGGAAAGCAGCTAAATTGAGAGACTCACAGGAGCAAGAACACAGAATTCTGAATTTTCAAATCCACAACCGTCTTTCACTGAAGGCTCCGTTAGCTGGTGGTGGTGGGTTTTTTCCTTAGCTATCATTTTGGATATTTGATTAATTATTAGACCATTATATTTCCTTCTTGTTAAGATTAGTAAGAAGCATTTTTATGCTATTGAAGGTTAAATGGTCTGTGATTATAAAATCATTCATCATTTACCTCACTGCTCACTCAAATTTTTTAAAACATCTTCGAGGCTCCTCTAGGTTGATAATTTTAAAACTTTTTCAGGTTTTCTAGAAACATGAATAAGTACACATTGATTTAGTTAATGTGGGCAGTAAATACAGTTATAGATAGTGAAATGTCTTCTGTGAACTTGAAAATAAGGAATAAAATAGACACTTAAAGGTCAGAGTAGAGGAGGAAACTCAAGAGACAGAACGGCTCCAGGGCAGCCTGATTGAACTGTATAGTACTCTTAAGAGAAATATTCGTATCTGCAGCTATACTGCTGTGGCCCAGCTGCTGTGGTGCACACCTAAAATCCCAGCATTTTGGGAGGCTGAGGCGGGAGGATTGCTTGAGCCCAGGAGTTTGAGAGCAGCCTTGGCAATACAGGGATCCCTCCTCATCTCTACAAAAAATAAGAAAAATTATTCAGATGTGGTGGTGCACACCTGTGGTCAGTCCCAGCTGTTTGGGAGGCTGAGGTGGGAGGATCGCTTGAGTCTGGGAGGTTGAGGCTGCAGTGAGCCATGATCACACCAGTCTGCACTCTAGTCTGGGTGACAGAGTGAGACCTTGTCTCCCAAGAAAACAAACAAAAAAAGAGACTGCAATAATCAGAGGGGAGGTTGTTTAAAAAGGGAAGCAGAAAAAAAAGAATCTGAGAAGCAGATACTGGCCATATTCACCGAGGTGCTGAGTAGATGTGGGCACCCTGCCTGTCTCCGTCGTGGTCATTTCTGACAGGCCTGTGTCATAGAGACAGACACACTAGGTTTTCAGGGCCTGATGCAATTACATTTGAATTAGGCAAATCTAGTTACCGTTTCTGATTCCATATTCCCCGCAACAGGCGCTAGGTTATCTGGCTTGCTGGAGAGCCTGCCTTTGAGCAGAGAATGTGATTTTCCCACTGTCCTTCTCTGACCTTTCAGCAGTTACACAATTCTGATTGTAAAATAAATGTCTATTCTGGTTTTGTGCGTCAGTCTCCTGTGCGTTTAATTCACATGCAAGCGCGTCCTCGAGCCTGAATGAGCCTGGAATGCAGTACAGTTTCCCAGCCTGTGAATCATGACCTGAATCATGTCAAACTCACCAAGTTGTGCTCGCTTTTAAGGTTACTTGGCAGACAGGCAGGTAGGAGCTTTTCTGGCGAATCCTCCCTGTAAGATCATGCAGTTTTCCACTGGGAACTTTTACAGGTTGCTGCTACTTTAATAAAAATGATAGAATATAATGTTGCTGGGCACAGTGGCTCAATGCCTGTAATCCCAGCACTTTAGGAGGCTGAGGTGGGAAATCACTTGAGGTCAGGAGTTTGAGACAAGCCTGGCCAACACAGTGAAACCCTGTCTCTACTAAAAATACAAAAATTAGTCAGACGTGGTAGTCACACCGTAGTCCCAGCTACTCAGGAGACTGAGATACAAGAATCACTTGAACCCAGGAGGTAGAGGTTGCAGTGAGCCGAGATCACGTCACTGCACTCCACCCTGGTTGATGAAGTGAGGCTCTGTCTCAAAAAAAAAAAAAAAGAGTAGAGTTCTGTAATTATAAAAATGTGATGTAGGCATTCTTTAATGTGCAATGAATAGTCGTTTGTAAGCATTTCATCCGTTGTTCCTGGACTGCACTGCGTCTCCTTGTGCTGAACTACATGGGACAGGGCATTTCCATACAATCTCATCCTCTGAATAAGGAACCATGATGCACCTAAATGCATACTAAATATAGATCTTGGGTAATATTGGAGTCAGTGCTGGTCATCAATGAAAAGATTTACTCTGTGATGATGGAGGGGGTATGTATGTTCTTGCATGTTATACATAATAATTCATAAACTTCATAAGTTATTAGTACATAAGTTGCACAACTTAATAATCTAACCCACCTCTTATATGTTTTCATATATATTATGGGGGAAACCATATTTGATTGAAGTCGAGAAATGTATATTTCTTTATGTTGCAAAATTTGTATGCTTTGACAGAGGAGCATTGCCAGAAAATGATCTGAAATGTAGAACAATAAAGTTGTGTTATAAATGTCTTAGGTGAATCAAGAGAAAGATTAGTGTCAGAGTTAAAAAGATGCAAGCCAAGAATTAAGGCAAAACAATAACCCACCCTATCTGACTTAGGAGAATTCTGGTCATGTGATCCTAAGAAGAAAGAGTAACTGACAATTCTAGAGACTGGGAAGTCCAAATCAAGGCATCAGTAGATTCAGTGTCTGGTGGGGGCCTGCTTTCTGCTTCACAGATGGCGCCTTCTTGTGACAGCCTCACCAGTTTGTGAAAAGGAACGAACAGGCTCCCTCAAGCCTTTTTTGTAAGTGCACTAATCTCATTCATGAGGGCAGAGCCCCTACTTGTAATACTGTTGTATTCATTCGTTCTCATGCTGCTAGTAAAGACATACCCAAGACTGGGTAATTTATAAAGAAAAAGAGGTTTAATGGACTCACAGTTCCAGGTCACTGGGGAGGCCTCACAGTCATGGCAGTAGGTGAAGGAAGATCAAAGGCACGTCTTACGTGGCAGCAGGCAAGAGGGCATGTGCAGGGGAATTCCCCTTTATAAAACCATCAGAGCTTGTGAGACTTATTCACTGTCATGAGAATGGCATGGGAAAGACCTGCCCCGGTGATTTAATTCGCTTCCACTGGGTCCCTCCAACAACACATGGGAATTATGGGAGCTACAATTCAAGATGAGATTTGAGTGGGGACACAGCCAAACTATATCAACTATCGTATCTGTTAATAGTATCACATTGGGTGTTAGTTTCCAACATGCAAATTCTGAGGGAACATGAACATTTAGACAGTAGCAATGCTGGTCCATCATTTTGGTTTGTCTGAAGGTTTTATCTAGGCAGGGAAAAGTGTATATTTTCTGCTTGACCTTGAAAATTTAGCATGGGCTTTCTTTTATAAACATGAAGATCCTAGGAGAAGCCCAATCAATTTTAGAGAGGCAGGTGGATGAAGATAGGGATTAAAAAATTGGGCGTGGCTGAGCGGAGAGACTGATGCTTTGAAAGGACACCTGGGTAAAACATTTCTTTCTAGCTTTACAAATGCACTGCTTGTTACCATCTGTGAATTCATGTATTTGCTTTTCCATGCTATAGGCAGGTAACTTCCAGGGCTGCTGTGTTGCACGGGGGCAGGGATGGAAATACCTTTAGAGTTATGCAGTGCAGACCTGCACAGCCTGACTCCGGGACCTTGGGTCAGTCCATGACAGTTGTGAGTGTACGATACTCTGATATCTTACAAGAAATACATAAGGCAGGCATGGTAGCATGTGCCTGTAGTCCCAATTACTTGGGAAGCTGAGGCAGGAGAATTGCTTGAACCCAGGAGGCAGAGGTTGCGGTTAGCTGAGATTGTGCCATTGCACTCCAGTCTGGGCAACAGAGCAAGACCAGCTTTGTATAGACTTCATCTATACAAAGCTAGAAACAGTGGAGCAGGTTCCCACATAGAGGCACAGGTTTCCAGTACCCCTAGAGGCCCTCATACAGAGCTGCAGCTGCCTGTGATGGAGCCTGCACAGAATCTGCCAGTAGACAGTCACTTTCCTTCTTTCTTGGCAGTCTTGTGCCCCGACAGCCCTTCTAATGGCTCCAGAGCCGCTGGCTGCATGCCTCCCTGATGACCAGGTGCAACTTGTTAATTACTTGTATGCAATAGAATTATTGGATTATGGTACAGTTTTAGCTAAGCCATTTACACTTTTCATTCTTATTCATGTGGAGACATGCATGTGTCAACCCAAGTACAATAAATTGCACAGTATTTATTGCAGGACTATAGATACATTGAAGGTTGTGTTTTCAGGCATCCCTAGCTTATAAATATACATTATGTTGATTTCACATTGAGTGACGACCAGACACACTTGGTCAGATCCTCCCTTTGGGAGTTGAAGAGACCTAGAAGGAAAGGGACAGAAATGCCAGGGGTGACAACAGAGACATAGAAGGAAGAGGAGCAGGGACTGAGAACGACTGAGTCAGAGTACACGGAGGCACACGAGCAACACCTGCGTGGAGGCTGTGGTTGTAGCCATCCTTACCTCTGCCTGCATATCTGCTGCTTTCTTCCCTATTCTCAGTTTCCCCTTTTCTCCTTCCCTGTGGCCATGGTGGAAGATGGAGGCTTCACAGTTCCTGAGACTAGATGTTTTCAGTTCGAGCTGTCAGCAGAGACTTGTTTTTGTTGTTGTTTTTGTTTTTTGAGACAGAGTCTCACTATGTCGACCAGGCTAGAGTGCAGTGGCGTGAGCTCGGCTCACTACAGCTTCTGCCTCCTGGGTTCAAGTGATTCTCCTGCCTCAGCCTCCCAAGTAGCTGGGACTACAGGCACATGGTACCATATAGCCTGGCTTATTTTTGTATTTTAGTAGAGATGGGGTTTTGCCATTTGGCCAGGCTGGTGTTGAATGCCTGACCTCAGGTGATCCACCTGCCTCAGCCTCCCAAAGTGGTGGGATTACAGGCAGAGACTAGGTTTTTTTACTTTCTTTTTTGAAACAGCCTTGCTCTGTCACATAGGCTGGTATGCAAGTGGCATAATAATAGCATACCTTAACCTTGAATTCCTGGGCTCAAGTGATCCTCCTGTCTTAGCCTCCCAAGTACTTAGGGCTACAGGTGCAGGCCACGATGCCCAGCTAATTTTCTTGCCATGATACTCAGGCTAGTTTTGAATTCCTGGCCTCAAGTGATCCTCCTGCCTCAGCTTCCCAGAGTGTTGAGATTACAGGCGTGAGCCAATGCACCTGGCTGAGATGGGTATTTTCAAGTTTCAGTTCTACCTGCTAGGGATAGAGAAATCGACCAGGGACCAGGTATTTGCTTCTGGTCCATTCTGCTATAACCAGGGAGACATTTGTGTATATAAACATGGCTGCTGAGGCCCAACCCTGAAAACAGAGATTTGAGCAACATTAGAATAAATTCTTTTATTTATGGAGTTATTTCTATAGGCATATGTCATAACCTTTTATTTTTCTTTTTAAGAAATCTAGTCTACTTATTATAATAATAACGCAGTCAAAGAAGCATGCAGCCATGTATGTCTGAATTTGATTTCTTTTCCAATACCTGGATCTGAGAAAAGAATTTTCAGTTACATTCCAGAAACTTCAGTAGCAAAACTGCTCTTTTTTTCCCCCAACTTTTACTTCAGAGGGTACATGTGCAGGTTTGTTACTGATGTATATTGTGTCATGTTGAGGTTTTGGGTATGAATGACCCCATCACCCAAGTAATAAACATAGTACTCAATAGTTTTCAACCCTTGCTCTCCTCTCTCCCTCTCACCTCTAGGCATCCCTAGTGCGTAGTGTTGCCATCTTTAAGTTCGTGAGCACCTGATGTGTAGCTCCTGCTTATAAGTGAGAACATATGGTATTTGTTTTTCTTTTCCTGCATTAATTTGCTTAGAATAATGGCCTCCAGCTGCATCTATGTTGCTGCAAAGGACAGGATTTTTATTTTTTTCTATGGCTATGTAGTATTCCATGGTGTTTATGTATCACATTTTCTTTATCCAAGCTACTGTTGATGGGAATGTAAATTGATTCTATGTCTTTGCTATTGTGAATCATGCTGCAATAAACATGCGAGTGCCCTTGTCTTTTTGGTATTAATAGAATGATTGATTTTCTTATGGATACATACCTAAAACCTTTCTTGTAAAGTGAGTCAACAAGGCCCACCAGACAGAAGAGGAACCCAAGAACATTAAATCAGTTAAGATGGAGAACAAGGTTCGTGGATCACTGGAGCTCACGAGTTCAAGACCAGCCTGGGACATGATGAAACCTCATCTCTACAAAAAAAATACAAAATTAGCTGGGCATGGTGGTGTGCTCCTGTAGTCCCAACTACTTAGAAGGCTGAGTTAGGAGGCTGGCTTGCTCTGGGAGGTGGAGGTTGCATTAAGCCAAGATTGTGCCACTGCACTCCAGCCTGGGTGACAGAGCCAGACCTTGTCTAAAACAAACAAACAAACGAATAGATGTTTATTAGCCTCCAAAACTTGAAATCAGGGGTTGGAATCAAGGCTAACCAACTGTGGTCCGGTCACCATCACTGAATGCTTGGGGTCACCATGTGAACATTGCTTATTATTATATATTTCTGGGAGAATCCCAGGGATGAGCTTTTATAAAATTGCAGAAGGGAAGGGGACTCTTACCTTGGAGAGAATTAAGCTTGTCACACAGTTGCCTAACAAGAGTTATTGCTGCACAAAACAGACAAACGAAAGACTCATCCAACTCATAAGATTTTTTTGATGGACTTCTCCAAGTTCATTATGATAAAGTCAATATTATTATTTTTCCAGTGCTGAATATTCTGGGCCTAACCCTTTTTTATTACTTTATGTATATGCTCTGCGCTCCATAGACTCTCTGGAGTGACAAGAAGGTCTTGAAAAATAAAGGCAAGGTCTACTGGAGAGCTGTTCCTGGGTGATTCTGATATGTGCTCTTGGTTAAGAATCACTGCTCTGCTTTTCTTCGCAGTCCTCTTACTGGGTTCAAGTGATTCTCCTACCTCAGCCTCCCAAGTAGCTGGGACTACAGGCACATGGTACCATAGCCTGGCTTATTTTTGTGTTTTTAGTAGAGATGGGGTTTTGTCATGTTGACCAGGCTGGTGTTGAATGCCTGACCTCAGGTGATCCACCTGCCTCAGCCTCCCAAAGTGGTAGGATTACAGGTGTTTTACCCCACATTGTTTCTATGACTATAAGGCCCTAGAAACAAGCGTAGACTTTGTCCACAGAAACTGTAAGATCAGTTTCTGAAACACCACTTCAACTCCCACTTTTGTCAACAGCCTCCTCTTGACAAGCAGTCAAGCTCCTTAGTCTGGCACGTAGCACTCACCATTACTGTGTGTGGGTCCTGAACCCTGAACAGTCAGTGTCTCCTTATCTGTCACATTCATACTCATTTTTATGACTTTGCAGGTCTTGCTGAAAGTTCTTCCTTAACTTGCCTTAGGAACCATCTTTTCCACCAAGCATTCCCAATGAATGCAGCTCATGGTGTTCTTTCCTTCCTTCCCAAATTCCTGCACTCTTATCTCTACTGCTCATAACCCAATACTTGATTATATATTGTCTTGTATAATTGAAGTCTTTTCCATCAAAGTAGATGTTCCTTTTCTTTTCTTTCTTTTTTTTTTTTTTTTGAGTCAGAGTCTTGCTTTGTTGCCCAGGCTGGAGTGCAGTGGCACGATCTTGGCTCACTGCAACCCCCACCTGGTTCAAGTGATTCTCCGGCTTCAACCTGCTGAGTAGCTGAGCTTACAGGAGCATGCCACCACATCAGGCTAATTTTTTTTTTTCAGTGGAGATGAGGTTTCACCAAGTTGGTCAGGCTGGTCTCGAACTCTTGACCTTGTGATCCACCCACCTTGGCCTCCCAAAATGCTGGGATTGTAGGTGTGAGCCTGTGAGCCACCCTGCCTGGCCAGTAGATGTTCATTTTCTTAGGAGGAGGAATGTTTTTGGTATCCTGTACAAAATCTAGATAGCTTGGTACGCAAAGTAACCTTAATCATACACTAAATGGTATCATTACTGTTGGGCTGTGGATAAACCTCTTGCTTCATCCTGTGTCCAATTAAAATGATCCCATGTCAAGTTTTCCTCTGTTGCAAATGTTTTACCCCACATTGTTTCTATAACTAGGCAGTAAAATAAGCATCTGTGAAGTCAACCTTTTTGTTTTTCTTACTCTGAAATGTTGCTATTTTTTTTTTCAGTAAGTTGTGGTTTTAAAAAAAATCCAGTTTTTTGAATGGCATTTATTATTTTTTCAGTTAATAAACATATTTTAAAGTTTTTAAATCTGCATTGCAGATAAGGCCCTAGAAACAAGTGTAGGCTTTGTCCACAGCTGTACTCCATCGGCCACTGACAGTCTCATTACGTTATTTCAACGGCAGAAGCAATCATTTACACTTGTTATTACCCAGGGGCATTTCAGACTGTTAGTGAAGTGCATCCATCCCTGGAGTAACCATCTGTGAATGGTAACGCCATAAGGTAGAGAGACTAAATCTAATTGATATGCAAACAGGAGAATTTCAGCTGTCCAGCTATGGAGATTAAAATTCAACCTGTAGTAGGCTGAGGATTTCAGCTAAGTTTTTAAAATCATGGTATCTGTCTAGTTCAGGCACTCATCTTGCAGGATTCTCACAGATTAAAGTACATCCCTCGTCATTGAGATCAGAACATCTCATAGTCAAAAATACATGTTTTTATTCTAAAAACACTACAGAGAAAGGAAAGTCCTTGTAAAACAAAGAGATCGCTTTTGTTGCTATGTAATAGCAAAGGCAGCAGTACATTTCCTTGGTTTTTACACTTGCTTGTGCCCCAAAATCCCTGAGAGAAAAAAAGGGAAAATAAAAAAGAAAATGCTTTTATATTTTAGTTGCATTAAAGCATTAAAAAAATTGGGAATAACCTTTGTTAAGATATTAATATAAAGATATATTTACTTACATCAAATGGTTTTATGAAAGTGATTTATAATCTTTTAAAGTTATTTCCCCCTTTCTTATGACATATAACCCCAAAAGGGTCATTTAAATTAGCTGTCAGGTAAGACGTACTAGGCCTTTCTAGTGATCCCAGCCCTCCTAGAAATATCTAGCAATTCTGCAGACCAGCACATACTTCGTGAAAGATGTTGCATGGTGATTTATAGGTCTGTGTTGACACAGAACCCTTTTACAATGGAGTGAGGTCTTGAAATAGCCCTGCTGTTGCTGCCCACTGAGAGATAAGTATTCTCCTGAGGTCTGCCCCAGCGGCTGGAAATGAAGCAGCAGCTCTTGTCAGTCTGTGACAGAAGTGTATTATCAGACATTTGTAAAGAGACAACAGCAGAATCAGGTCTTTTTGCAATAAAATCGCACATTTAAATATGATTGCTCCTCCGGCGTTTCATATGCAGTGTCGAGGCATGCTGCAGTTCAGGCAGCAGGCAAACAGCTCTGTTTAAATGGCAGGACAAACACACCTCTGTGTGTGAGGTGCCTGCACTTGTCTTGCTTTGCCAGGGAGGACACAGTGCCACTTTCTCTGCTCCTCAGCATAGCTCCCTCCAGCTCCTGAGATGAATTAATAAAGCGATATAGCCGAGGGCAGCCTTAGTTGGGGCTCAGGTTCCCAGCTGTCACATTACTAAAATCTCAGGATGTGCTTACAGTAATTGAAGGAAAGCACATTAAGGTTATATTGGCTGTGAATGAGGCACTCTGGGAGATCACCATGAACAGCATTTTGGGAACTATTTGGACTGGAAACCAAGATCATTTCCCCTAAAATTCCAACATTTGTTTTTTGGTCTTCCGGGCTCTAGGTACTTACTACTCTTTTCTGAGTTAACTGGATGTCAGGATTACATTTTGAAACAGTGCTGTGATGGAATCCGTAAGCTTGGTATTGTTATTCTTTGTTTCTTTCTCTTTTTTTTTTGAGATGGAGTCCTGCTGTGTCACCCAGGCTCGAATGCAGTGGCACGATCTCGGCTCATTGCAACCTCTGCCTTCTGGTTCAAGTGATTCTCCTGCCTCAACCTCCCAAATAGCTGGGTCTACAGGTGTCCACCGCCACACCCAGCTGATTTTTGTGTTTTTAGTAGAGACTGGGTTTCACTATATTGGCCAGGCTGGTCTCGAACTCCTGACCTTGTGATCCGCTGGCCTTGGTCTCCCAAAGTGCTGGTATTATAAGTGTGAGCCGCCGTGCCCGTCCTATGCTTGGTATTATTTACCCCATGCAGGAGATGTGTGTATTGCAGAACACTCATATTTAGATCAACCAAGAGAACTGCTTCGACCAATCCTAGAAGCAGTCAGGGCTTCGTTTTATATTCTTCATGTGTTATTTGAAAATTACTCGAGGTCAAGAAACATTCCAACTGTTTGAATTCTCCTCTCCAAACAGGGAAAATTCTGTAAAATTGTTTTTCATATATGTATATGTATAACGCACACATACATTTTATAACATACACATATACATACAAGCATATGCTAAATGAATTAGTAAATATACAAAACTTTGCACTGTTGCCTGGGATATAATTACTGGCATGTATGTGCTTGTTACTATTTTTCTAAATCAAAGTTCTGGTTTTCCTAGGGTTAAACATAATAAAATTGGATGTTAATTGGTTCAAGTTTTGAAAATATTTGATATTGAATCAGCAGATGAAATTCTCTAGAAATCACTCTTATCTACTATAATTATTTTAAGTCCAGAGTTTTATTTTCAAAGATAAGTACTTGATCCCTACTTTTGTGTGTCAGTATGAATTTCATTTTCTAATGCATATGTCTTTTAATACTACCCTTTATTATAGATGTAGATGTTAATGAAGAATCCAGTCCCATTTGTACAAATGCCAAGGAGTTTACCATCTTTGAAGGGATGAAATGTTGGTAGGGAAAATGCAGGTCTATTGTTATAATTACTTTTGTATAGTTTGTATTAACAAATTTTCAGACACATTCCTAAAGATTCTGGGGGCGCTGGAGCAAGTGGGCAAACAGAGGTCCACACACGCTACGTGTAAATAGTAAAAGCAGTCAATCCAGGTGCTCTCCACTCTTTCTCATTCTTCTGTACCAAGATACCACCTAACCCCAGATCTCCTTGCCACCTTTCCTTCCTACTCTCGGCATGACAGCGTGTTTCCTACTTTTCCTTTTTTTTCCTCTTTTTTTTCTGTCTGTCTTTGGCCAAAGTTTAGTGAATTTTGCCTTGGAGATCTACTTTTAACCTATTCCCGTGTTTTAAATGTTTCCGAATGTTCTCTGCAGTGTGCTGATGGTTGGAGGTGGTACTACGGTTTCCTGGTTAAGGTATGGTCTTTGGAATTTCACTGCCTGTCTTGGGTCCTGGCTCGCCACTACTGGCTGTGTGACCTTGGGCAAATTACTTAACTTCTCTATGGCTCAGTTTCCAGATGTAAAATGAAAATTAAAAAAAAATAGCAACACCTTAAAGTTTTCTTATGAATTAAATGAGGCTGGGCTCAGAGGCTCATACCTGTAATCCCAGCACTTTGGGAGGCTGAGACAGGAGGATCATTTGAGCCCAGGATTTTTGTTTTTGTTTTTGTTTTGTTTCTTTTTTGAAATGGAGTTTCCCTCTTGTCGTCCAGGCTGGAGTGCAGTGGGGCAGTCTTGGCTCACCATAACCTCTGCCTCCCAGGTTCAAGCAATTCTCCTGCCTCAGCCTCCCGAGTAGCTGGGAGTACAGATGCCCACCACCATGCCCAGCTAATTTTTATATTTTTAAAGTAGAGATGGGGTGTCACCATTTTGGCCAGGCTGGTCTCAAACTCCTGACCTCAGGTGATCTGCCTGCCTTGGCCTCCCAAAGTGCTGAGATTACAGGTGTAACCCACCATGCCCGGCTCAAGCCCAGGAGTTGAGACCATCCTGGGCAACATAGTGAGACCCTTCCTGTATAAAAAAGAAAAATCAAAAAAATTTAAAAATTAAATGAGTTACTATGTGGAAAGAATACTTCTGGTATATAGTAAACACTCAACAAATACTAGCATTCTTTTCCTTTGAACTCTGAAGGCGGCAGACTTGCTCCCTGTTCCTATTTGGAGAGAAGCCCATGTACTTTGTTTGTGGACAGTCATCTGTGATTCTCATGAATGGCTTTGCTTCCTTCTTGCGTGGATTTCACACTGTGCAGAGCTCTGTTAGTGCCTCTGCTGCATCCTGCAATGTGAAGTTTACATTCCCACCCCGCCATCTCTCTTGGTTGCAAAGGCAGAAACTGTTCTTTGTTTTGTTTTCCTAGCGCCTTGCACAGTGCTTGCCACTCTTGATTAAGCATGCTTAAGAAATACTCATTGAATGAGTACATGAAAGAAGGGGACCAATAACTTGTATGGTTATTTGTATGCCATCAAAGTTTTTTTTTTGTTTGAGATGGAGTCTTGCTCTGTAGCCCAGGCTGGAGTGCAGTGGCGTGATCTCGGCTCAATGCAACCTCCACTTCCCGGGTTCAAGCAATTCTCCTGCCTCAGCCTCCCGAGTAGCTGGGATTACAGTCGCCTGTCATCATGCCCAGCTAATTTCTGTATTTTAGTAGAGATGGGGTTTCACCACGTTGGCCAGACTGGTCTCAAATTCCTGACCTCAGGTGATCCGCCTGCCTTGGCCTCCCAAAAAGCCGGGATTACAGGCATGAACCACTGTGCCAGGCCCATCAAACATGTTTATCAGTTTCCTAGCATATAAATAGCTGCCAATATGTGTATTTTTTTGAGATGCTGTGTGGAGAGAGTAGGAGACACAGAATCTGCTCTTCAGGCATGCTGACAGCAAAAATTGACTAGGAGTAGGCCAGGAGGAATGGAAGAGAGAAATACTATAAAAAGCTTTGTGGTCTGGGACTGCTTAAGGCAGACACAATAACACTGCACATCCCAGGACCCCTTTCAGGCATCACTGTAACATCATGGTACGAGAACTGTGTCCTATCAGTCCTGTTCAGCTTCAGCCACTACTATACTTTATCTATTAATGCAGCGTCAACCACTTGGTCCCAAGGGAAAGTTCTGGCAAGGAGTGTGCAGAGAGAATCAGTTCACCAGCAGGTGCGATTCTGGAATTGTTTGGCTGCCAGAGACCCAGTATTTGGTGTCTCCGTCATTACTGGGTGTTTGTGTCCCCAAGCCAGAGTTATGTTGACCATCCCCCTGAACTGGGGCTCTGGTTGGAATCCCACCTGTTTACCTGGTGCCTTGACATTCTTCTCTGCTTGTCTTGCCATCCCCTTCCTGGAGGGGAAAGAAAGCAATTAATATCTACCTGTAGTTTGGGTTCTCCTTCAAGAGAAGTTACAAAACTGCCTGCCTGGGACACAGAGCTTTCCTTGTTTAGGATGGGTTGGGCCTGACAGCCTGAGGTTTGAATCCAGTCTTCACCATTTCCTAGTTAATATTCACTCTCAGCAAATATTTAACTCTCTAAGCCTCAGATTTCTCACCCACAATATAGGGATAATAATATTCTGTTCCTGTGCCCTTAGATAATGCATATGGCATCTAACACATACTTAGCATGTGGCGTACTCTGGCACATATTTAGTATTCAGCAAATGGTAGCTGCTACCCCTCCCACAGCTAAGTCCCAGCTACAGAATAGCTCACTCTGGATATTGTTCCCTTCTGGAACCAAGCCCACCTTTGCCAGGCAGCCTCGGCTAATCCCTTAGCGACGTCCCCACAGCAGGGGAATCTCTCCTCGCATGCCTTCCACGGCCTGTTTTCACAGGATGTTTATAATTCTCCCAGTTGGTGAGAAAAGGTTTTATCTTTAAAATGTGAAGCCATCATTAGCTAAGCTAGCTTAAAAATTCTATTGTATACTTTAGAAATAGTTCCACAAATATGGTTAAAATAAATGTAACCACCTAGAGAGGCAATGTTTATTTATCTTGAAAATGGAAGCGCCTCACTTTTGTTTTTTTAATTGAGCCTCAATACAGTCTGGAAATCAGGTGGAAAGTGTGAGTTTTTCAGTATCAAGTGTGGTTAATAAGAGCGAACTGATTCAAATTGCTTTTAATCCTTATCATCTGGTATGAAAATCTGAATCATCTTCAAATACAGTGGTGCCCCTTAAAATTGCTTTTGTCTTATATTCATTCATTCATTCATTCATTCATGTAGCAATTTAGGGTTTATTATATACAATGTACTAAGGTTAGTAGAGATTCCTGCTTGTAACTGTGGAAACATTTTTTATTAAGTTTCAGATATTACATACACACATACAGATATACAAATGTGTTTTCTTTTTTCCCCTCTTACTAAAACTTAAAAACATACGAAGGTAGATAATATTTCATTTGTACTTAAGCACTATCTAAATTTGCTTTACATGCAGCAAGACTATGATATAACCTTGACAATATCTAACTTTATTAAAAAACACTTTTTTTTGAGAGAAGGAAAGAAAAAAAGGTGTGAAGGAGAGGAAGAAAGAGGAAGAAAAAGAGGGAGAGAGAACGGGAATGTTGCTTTATTCTAAAAATGGGTATCGAAAACCTCTTTTATGCCAATAATTGTGCTTAATAATGGCCGATCAATATTTCATTTAAACCTATGAGTAGGTGTGATGTGGTACTGACAAGAATGTATATTTTGTGTATTTAAAGTGGAGAGCTCTATAAATGTTTATTAAGTTTACTTGTTCTGGATCTGAGTTCAAGTCCTGGATATCCTAATTAATTTTCTGTCTTGTTGATCTATCTAATATTGATGTTGAAGTCTCCCGCTATTATTGTGTGGGAGTCTAAGTCTCTTTATAGGTCTTACGTATCTGGGTGTTAGGATCGTTAGCTCTTATTGTTGCATTGATCCTTTTACCACTGTATTTTTGTTGCTTTAAAATCTATTTTATCAGATGCAAGAATTGCAACTCCTGTTAAAAAAAAAACACATTTATAGAGAATAGGTGAACTTGATGGCCCTGTGAGCAGTATCTTTACCTTAGTCTGGAAACCTTAATGACACTATCAGATCTAATATTGCCTATAGCATCTTCAGATCCAGAAAGAAAAGTGATATAAAAGTCATTATGTCTTGAGACTCACCTAAATGCAATCTTTTAACATGGCTTACTGAGCCCCCCCACCATGGTAAAAGATCTGAGCCTGGAAACTCTCCTTGTCAAATCATTGCGCATCATAGTGCTGGGTAGCAGTCTTTCCAGGCTGAGAGATGGCATGCCGTATAACAAATGAGAAGGAGCGGACACTGAAAAGAACATTAGTGAAATCGATATGATTCAACCAGAGAGACAGACTCCATTAATGGTATGTTAGTATGACCAATTATTTCCGCAGCACTAACATCATGACTGTATTTTTTTTCTCTTCATCTTTAGGAGACAATAGTTTTACTTACCGTAAGTGTTGAATTATAGCCATTGGCAGAGAAAGTCTTGGATGTTTTACATTGTCATCGTTACTGCTTTCAGTCTGTCTTTATTTGATACCTAAACTCCTGATTGTAACTTGCCTTAGTTCGAAGGTTAAGATCAATACATTGGACTAAACATTCAGTAAATTGTGAATTCTAGAAATTCCTGATGGTATCCACTGCCCAGGGAATAAGATGAAATGGAAGCAGGCAGAACTTGAAGCACAATCAGCGATTGGAACTGTAATCAGAATTGAATTTGTATAATTATTTTGTTAATTTCTGCCTCCTCAACTAGATTGTAAGCTCTTTAAGTGCAGGGAAGTATATATTTTACTTGTCATTGTAGTTGTCATTCTTTGTCATGTCTGTCACCTGGCATAGAAGGCACTGGATGGATATTTTTTGAATAATTTTCTAACTTTCCATGAATTTTTGTTAATTTTTTCATATTGGGAAGCTGCCAGTTTTAGAGTTATACTAACACAGCCATAATAATAATAATAATAATAAGCTGCCAAGATTAGAAAACTGCAGATGCTTTTGCCATTTCCAGAGCCAGCAAGTGAATGCCTCTTACTATACCCTTCAGCATCCATGAAGTATGTGAATGGACACTGCAACTTCTGGTAGCACCATCACAGAGAAGGGAAGTACCTGTGTGACATTCTTGATGACAGCAGCAGCCACCCCTCAGTCTCACGTCCCCCTTGGGATTCCACAGGCATGTGTCTGATTGGTGGATTCTAAACCACCCTCAGAAATGTAGCTGCAAAGGAGTCTAGAATGTGCAGGTTTCAATATTCCAGCCTCTACTGGAAAGATGGCTCATCAGAAGAAGTTGGAATGGATGTTGAGTGCCAGTCTACTGTATCTATTCTACTTCCTTAAAGCTTCCATTCCATTAACAGTCTTTGGAAGACTGTAATATAGGTGAAGATTTTTCAGTGCCAAAAAATAACTGACATGGATAAGTGACATGGGGTAGTGATTACATGTGGGCTCCAGAGTCATGTTGTCTGAGTCAAATCCTTTTCCACCTGGATGGGAATCTATTTCAATATTTAGAAAAAGGGCATCATCTTTCATCAAAATACGGCTTTGAGGAAAAAATGAGATAAACATTGTGATATGCTTAGTACAGTGCCTGGCTAATGGTAATTCATCAATAGAGGTTAGCTATTCTATTTCCAACCCTTTTTCTTCAAATTTTTGTTTTCCTGGTAGGAAATGGAGATTCTTTAATTAAAAATTCAAATTTGAGGTTAGGTACGGTGGCTCATGCCTCTAAACCCAGCATTTTGGCAGGCCGAGACAGGAGGATTGCTTGAGCTCAGGAGTTTGAGACCCACCTGGGCAACATAGCAAGACCTTGCTCTACTAAAAATAAAAATATTTAGCCAGGCTAGCTGGTGTATGCCTGTGGTCCCAGGTATTCAGGAGGCTAAAGCAGGGGATTGCTTGAGCTTCGGAGGCGGAGGCTGCAGTGAGCTATGATTGTTGCCACTGCCCTCCAGCCTAGGAGACAAAGTGAGACTCTGTCTTAATAAAAAATAAAAAATTTGAAATATCATAGTTTTAAATTATGGTTTTAACATATTTAGTTGAAAAAGATTTGTCCAAAACCTCATGAACAATCTCTTACACACGTGGAATGATAATGCAGGGATCTTGAGTTCTGAGCATTGCTTGCTTTTTATTAGCTCCACACCTAAGCAACCCCCAACTGAGTATGGTTTTCATTATAATAGACTTTCATACGAGTTTAACGGATTTTAGGGTTTAATTCTTCCTACCTCCTTTTCATTCATTTATGCAGCATTTGAGGGTTTATTATGTACTAGATACTGAGGTGGATATGTTTTATTTGAATGATATAAATTCTTATTTCTTTAATAATATTTTAATTATAAGATTAATACATGCTTATTGTTAAGAATTGGACAATAAAGAAGTATATAGAGAATAACATTAAATTACCCGTAATCATAGTGCACAGGGATAACTGTTGGTAACCAAGTGATGCCTTCCTCTAGTTTTTCTTCCTGCATATCCTTACTTTTTAGGAAGACAGTATATATTCAGTTTGGTATCCTGCTTGTTCACTCAAGACTATTATAAGCATGTTTCTGTGTCGTTAAATGTTCTTGGAGAACATTTTCATGGCTTGATAATCTTTAATTATTTGAAATATAGAAATGTAAAAATTGCTGTTTCTGGTTTTCCAGTATGGTAGTCATGTTTTTGGAACATAGATTCTGGTGCTCATTAAATATTCCATGTGGCCGTTTCTATTTCCTGCCTTCCCATTTTGCCGAGTTAGAGTCACGAGACTGGTATTGAGTCAGTGGCCCATGAACAGAATTAGGTAGTACTGCTCCCAGGCCAATGCCCAGAACTCAAGACCTCTGTATTATCATTCCACATGTTTAAGAGATGTTCATGAAGCTGTGGCCTAGTCTTTTTCAACGAAATATGCTAAAACCATAATTTAAAACTATGAAATTTCGAATTTCATTCTTTTCTTTTGTTGGGGGGGACAGAGTCTCACTTCTTCGCCCCGGCTGGAGTGCAGTGGTGTGATCTTGGCTCACTGCAACCTCTACCTCCCTGGTTCAAGCAGTTCTCCTGCCTCAGCCTTTCAAATAGCTGGGATTACAGGCACTTGCCAGCAAACCTGGCTAATTTTTGTATTTTTAGTACAGATGGGTTTCACCATGTTGGCCAGGCTGGTCTTGAACTCCTGACCTCAAGTGATCTGCCCGCCTCAGCCTCCCAAAATGCTGGTATTACAGGCTTGAGCCGCCGCGCTTGGCTTATTTTCATTTTTTTAAGACAGAGTCTTACTTTGTGTCTGAGACTGCAGTTAAGTGGCACAATCATAGCTCACTGCAGCCTCCACCGCCTGTGTGTTTCCTTTCTTCCCTTCTCCTCTTAGTGAAATGAACTTGGAAGTGGCATATAAGTTGGAGGAGGAACCACCAGTCTACTTTCAGCCTTACCTAGTGAGAAATAGACGGATATTGAGTTAAATCATTGAAACTTATGGATTTGTCTACTGTAGCAGCTTGTGTTAATTATCCTGATAATGTATAGAATGTATCTTGTTTACCAATGGTATTGATTTACTGTTATATTTTTTAAAGAATCTTTACAGTTTTCATGGCCATGCTATATTGCCCCAATTCTCATTAGTGCACTCAATCAGTTCTTTTCACCCTATAAACTGAAAATAAATCAGAGTATATGGTTTGAAAGTGAAAAACTAAAGAAAGTTTACTACCACGCAATCCTACCTTTGTCTCTTTTCTCTTGTTTATACCACTGCATGGAGGAAAGTAAATGGATTGGGATTATTCCCTGCTGATAAATGAAACTATGGTATTTGTGCTAGAGGAAACTAGGGTACTTAGAGAAAGCCAAATAGAATATGTCTTCCATATCTTTTCCTTAGTTGTGAGGGACAAGGGGCACATTGCAGTCTGGATTCAGAAATCCCTTCTAACAGCACATAGATAGTTAAAGAGAAAGATTGTTCTTCAAGGGCCTCTAAGGACAAAAGTGAATCCATTAATGCTCTAGGAAGCAGTGTGACTACTGGAAGAAAAACATTCAAGAGGTAAAATGGATTTTAGAAGGTCACAGGAGCCAGTTGTCAGTGTTTGCGCTCTTCATCAAAATTATTTTTAATGAGCTCCCTGACAACTGCACATCCTGACGGCATAGGTGAAGTGGCTCATTTGGGGTCATGCCCATGCCTGATACTGTCCTAATTAGCTGACACCGCCCTGCTTTTGCTGAAGCACAGGGAGGTCTCTTGAGAAAGATCCAGAAGGGACCATGATAAATTGGACAAAGTATTCTTTGAGAGCCTGAGGTTCACATGAGAGCTCAGAGGAATTACAATAAACATGGATTAGGAAATGGACTATTAGGAGGGGAAAGACTAGAGTACCTATAAGAAATATTTGAAAAGAGATTCCAGGATTTACTGGACAGGTTTGTTTAAAAGTGTTTGAGTTGATGCTCTGTCAAAACTCATTTATCAAGAGGATTTGGTTTTAGGCAACCAAACCTTGCTTCAAACTCATTTGCAACTCAGCTGGTTTGAAGATGTGCAAGAATTCGTCTGTTCAAAAGCAAAACACGATAAAACAATGCAGAACACCTCAAACCATAGAGAAGTGCCTGTGGAATTGTTCAGGAGTCCTAAAGGGGCTCATTCTAAGTGGAAAATTATTGTTACTCTTTATTGAGTTGTTTCTGTGAATTATGAAAAAGGCTTGTCTCAATGAACAGACCATGCTGATCATCCCATGAAGTAGATATTGCAGAGATTTTATTAAACTTCAGTGCTTCTCAGTCTGGAGCTGTTTTACTCCTTCTCCCTGGGACATTTGGCAATGTCTGGAGACATTTTTTGTTTTTTTTGAGAGGGAGTCTCGCCCTGTCACCCAGGCTGGAGTGCAATGGCACAATCTTGACTGCAACCTCAGCATCCCGGGTTCAAGCGATTCTCTTGCCTCAGCCTTCTGGGATGGTGAAACCCCGTCTTTATAAAAAATATAAAAATTAGCCAGTGTGGTAGCAAAGTAGCTGGGATTACAGCCACCTGCTACCACGGCTGGCTAATTTTTGTATTTTTTGTAAAGATGGGGTTTCACCATGTTGGTCAGGCTGATGTCGAACTCCTGACCTCAGGTGATCCACTTGCCTCGGCCTCCCAAAGTGTTGGAATTACAGGTGTGAGCTACTGCACCAGGCTATCTGGAGACATTTTTGATTGCCACAACTGGAAGATGCTTCTGGCATCTAGTGGGTAGAAGCCAGAGGTGCTGCTAACTAACCTCCATTGCAGAGGACCGCCAACAGCAAAGCCTCATCCAACCTCAAATGTCAGTAGTGCCCAGGCTGAGAAAGCTTGAGTTAAAGTAAACTTGAGAGAACCTATATTTAAATGAAAAATGGGATAAGAGTAAGGGAGAATAAAGCTGTCCACATGTGTAAGCCTCTGCCAAGCACAGTGCCTGCTGTGGGATTACAGACAGGTGCCTGCCTCACTGAGGTCACAACATTGGTAATCCCTGTACCGCATGTAGTCCCAGTTTGGAATCCTTGACTGAAGGCAAGTTCTCAACCTCTCTAAACCTCAGTTACAAAAAAGAGGGCATAATAATGGCTCTTACCTTGTAGGTTTTTGTGAAAATTGAGTAAGAAAACATCAGTAAGGATGTGGCATGGTGCCTGACATTCTTTAAATGCCCAAAAAGTGGAAGCTAGTATCAACATAGAAATACATTTGAAAAGATAGACACAAAATGTTTGCATTGGTCATCTTTGGGTAATGAGTTTTAACTTTGTTTCCTAGATTGTATTTTTTTTTTTGAGACGGAGTTTCACTCTTGTTACCCAGGCTGGAGTGCAATGGCACGATCTTGGCTCACCGCAACCTCCGCCTCTGGGTTCAGGCAATTCTCCTGCCTCAGCCCCTGAGTAGCTGGGATTACAGGCATGCGCCACCATGCCCAGCTAATTTTTTGTAATTTTTAGTAGAGACGGGGTTTCACCATGTTGACCAGGATGGTCTTGATCTGTTGACCTCGTGATCCACCCTCCTTGGCCTCCCAAAGTGCTGGGATTACAGGCTTGAGCCACCACGCCTGGCCCCTAGATTGTATTTTTAAATTTTTCTACTGTGACATGTATCGCTTTTATGGTAAGAACATAATAAACTTGTGTTAAGTTGATTCAGGAAGCTTCTGATTCTGTGTCATAAATTCTAAATGTGCTCTTCTATTTTCTAGAGTCAACTTTATATTATCTAGATCATGAAATAATCATATTTTCAATCACTGTGTAACTCATGGGTTGTGTAGAATGCTGTGGCTTTGTTATTAGAATGAAATGAAAATGAAAAATAAAATGCTTATCAATATTCTGAGATAGCAGAAGCAATGATTCATTTATGATAGACTGGAGAGTGGATGATAGGATTTATTTTTTGTTTTTTGAGACAGAGTTGCTCTTACTGCCCAGACTGGAGTACAATGGCGCGATCTCAGCTCACTATAACGTCCACCTCCTGGGTTCAAGTGATTCTCCTGCCTTAGCCTCCTGAGTAGCTGGGATTACAGGCATGCGCCACCAGGCCTGGCTAATTTTGTATTTTTAGTAGAGACAGGGTTTCTCCATGTTGGTCAGGCTGATCTCAAACTCCTGACCTCAGGTGATCCACCTGCCTCGGCCTCCCAAAGTGCTGGGATTACAGGCATGAGCCACCGTACCCGGCCTGATGATAGCATTTGTTTTTGCTGAATTTATTCATACATATTTATTGTTTCTCTTTTTATGAGCACATAGAAATGACTGGGAAGTGGCTGAAAATCAATCCTGGTTTTTTTGTTTTTTTTTTTGAGATGGAGTCTCTCTCCTTCACCCAGGCTAGAGTGCAGTGGTGAGATCTCAGCTCACTGCAACCTCTGCCTCCTGTGTTCAAGTGATTCTCCTGCCTCAGCCTCCCAAGAAGCTGGGACTACAGGTGCATGCCACCATGCCTGGCTAATTTTTGTATTTTTGGTTAAAATGGGACTTCACCATGTTGGTCAGGCTGGTTTGGAACCCCTGACCTCAGGTGATCTGCCTGCTTTCCCTCCCAAAGTGCTGATATGACAGGCATGAGTTGCCGCACCTGGCCTGTCATTCTTATTTGACAGAGATTTCCCTATTGCTGGGTGCCATGTGATTGAGGGAAACCGACAAACAGCTTTGTGTTGTGGTTCGGAGCACAGATTCTGGAGCCAGGCTTCCTTGTACCTAATCTCAGCCCTGCCACTTACTAGCTTTTTGTTATTACCAGGTTTTGTTATTACTAGCTTTTTGTTAACTTTCTTGTTATTACCTTCCTCATCTTTGAAAAAGGAATAATATCCCCAATAAGGTAACATTAAGGTTAAAAGGAGATGGCCTCTGTGTGTGTGTGTGTGTGTGTGTGTGCGCGCACGCGTGTGTGTGTGTGTGTATGCGTGCGTGCACATGTGTGCATACCAGTGTATTTCATCCCTAAACAAAGCCTGGCTCAAAGTCGACCCTATATAAGTGCTTGCTACTATTGTTCAAAGTTGGATACATTTTTAAATTTCTATTTTTCAATCTTTTGCAAAGAAGTAAAACACAACCTTGATAAAGATAATTTTGGTAGACATTCTCTAACATGTAAACTGCTTGTGTAAACTGGAAAATATCAGACTGCTCTAAATTAACTAGTTTTATATTAATTTGTTCAATTACATTGGATTGTGTTCTGTTTTTGTTTTGTTTTGTTTTGTTGAGACGGGTGGATCATTTGACGTCAGGAGTTCGAGACCAGCTTGGCAAAAATGGTGAAACCCTGTCTCTACTAAAAATACAAAAAATTAGCTGGGTGTGGTGACATATGCCTGTAATCCCAGCTACTTGGGAGGCTGAGGCAGGAGAATCGCTTGAACCCGGGAGATGGAGGTTGCATGAGCCAAGATTGCGCCACTGCACTCCAGCCAGGGCAATAAGAGTGAGACTTTGTCTCAAAAAATCAAACAAAAAATACCCAAAATGGATAGTTGAGAAAAACCTTTGCTCTGTGCCCATCTGTTGTGAGGAGATGAGACAGCCTTGCCCCTGCGTGGACCCTGCCCAGGAGCTTTTGTTTCTGCAGAGTTTAAGGATCTGGGTTTAACGAGCACTCCAGGCTCTGATGGGGAATTGTACCTGGAACTGTTAATTATCTCATAAAAAGATCGATGGAAAATTATTTTAAGGAAAAATAATAGATAAAATGTACTTACTCTGATTCTCAGCACAACAAGTATTTATTGAACTGTTGAATCTTTTCTGGGTATTTGAAGTTTTATTTTCAGACTAGTGGCTTTTGAATTAGGCCGCAGGAGAATTCAGTTCTCCTTCTGAGGCCTTCTGAGGACAGGAGAGAGTGGGAGGGGGAAGAAGCAGCTTGGCCTGGACCCATTTTTTTCCTTTTTTTTTTTTTTTTAATAGAGACGAGCTCTAGCTCTATTGCCCAGGCTGGTCTCAGACTCCTGGGCTTAAGCAACCCTCCCTCCTCGGCCTCCCAAAGTGTTGGAATTACAGGTGTGAGCCACTGTGCCCAGCCTGGACCCATTGTATATACTAGACTTTTCTAGAAGGTTTGCTTTGAAGACAAGTTTTCTCTGCCTACCACACTTTGAAAAATTATTTCTGTAGGAAAATGACATATTATCCTGAATTGCTTAGGTTGCGGGACAGGTTTCATTAGGAAGTTCTACCCATGTGGCTTTAGTTTCCAAAAATACACTTTATTTTTTTGAGACAGGGTCTCACTGTGTTGCTCAGGCTGGTCTCTAACTCCTGAGCTCAGTGATCCTCCTGCCTCAGCCTCGGCCTCCCAAAGTGCTGGGATTACAGGAATGAGCCACTGCACCTGGCCCCAGAGATATGCTTTTACCAAATTGTGTTTCAAAGTTATGCTTTTAAATTATATTTAAAGCTCATGTAAGAACAGGCCTAGCTGTGACACTGTAGAGGTGAGAATGTGGAATTGACATGACATGGGTCCTTTTCACATCTGTTCCCCACACAGGGTGGCATATACAACCTGTCTCTGAGTTTAATCCTAAGAAAAACCTTGTTTTGGCTGGGCACAATGACTCATGCCTGTATCCCAGCACTTTGGGAGGCCGAGGTGGGTGGATCATGAGGTCAGGAGTTTGAGACCATTCTGGCCACCATGGTGAAACCCCATCTCTACTGAAAATACAAAAATTAGCTAGTTGTGGTGGCAGGCACCTGTAGTCCTAGCTACTCAGGAGGCTGAGGCAGGAGAATCGCTTCAACCTGGGAGGTGGAGGTTGCAGTGAGCCAAGATTGTGCCACTGCACTTCAGCCTGGGTGACAGAGCGAGACTTCTCAAAAAAAAGAAAAACTTTGTTTCACCAGCGAATAATTCTGTTCTCTGAGAAGGCAAATTAAATAATTATTTTATTTCCAACTTTCTCTTAGACATCCTGAAATTCTGAGCTCAGATTTCTGCTCTGAAAAAGAAAATATAACTACTGGAGTCACAGAAATGGTATTGACTTTTTGGATTGGAATATTTGTTTTTCTCTGTTCCTTACCTATTTCTCCTTATTTTTCTTTCTTCCTGTCCATTTTATTTTGTATGCCTCTGTGAAAGCTGCCTCAAATGCTTTTTAGAATGAGGCAGGATATACATTCAATAAATAAAATATGTCTAAATCACTTATGAACAAAACCTTCTTGGGCTGGAGCCTAAACATTACTTATATAAAAAGTAAATTATAAGAGCCTTTAGAAGGCTCCCCACCTTCTACAAGAATAGTATTTGGTCATTTCTCTGCATTGTACTCCACTCTTTAAAGGTTACAGAGTTGTAGTTAGTGTACTAGAAGGCTCACGGATCTAGACTCTGTCCTCAGCAGGTGGAGTCTTACTAATGCAATGCCACCGTGCGGATTGTAGAGTTCTTACTTAGGCTGGCATAATTTTTTGTGACCAAAATTTGGCAAAGGATCTTACCAGTTTGAGGAGAGATTAGCAGAGCATTGAGTTGCAAAGTTCGAAGTGGCATTAGCAATCATCTGGTCCAGTGATTCTCAACCAGGGAGACATTTGGTCATGTCTGGAGATACCTTTGGTCACAACTGGGGTAGGTGCTACTGGCATCTGGGGATGGAGGTCACAAATCCTGCCAAGAACCCCACAATGCACAGGGCAGCCCCCATACCAGCATGTTGCTACTGCTGAGGCTGAAAAGCCCTGATCTAACCAGCCTATCATTTTTCAGACTCCAGGGAGTGTAAGTGACCTGAACTTCAAATATAAGATTTAATATATAATTGCCCAAATTCTTTTTTTTTTTGAGATGGCTCTGTCACCAGGCTGGAGTGCAGTGGCCTGATCTTAGCTCACTGCAGCCTCTGCCTCCTGGGTTCAATTGATTCTCCTGCCTCAGCCTCCTGAGTAGCTGGGATTAAGGTGTGTGCCACCGTGCCCATGTAATTTTTGTATTTTTAGTAGAGACGGGGTTTCACCATGTTGGCCAGGATGGTCTTGATCTCTTGACTTTGTGATCCACCCACCTTGACCTCCCAAAGTGCTGGGATTACAGGCATGAGCCACCGTGCCCGGCCATGAGTGCTCTTTCTGTTTTGGTGGTTTGTGTATTATGTTTTAAAAATTATAAACTAGGTGAGGTACAGTGACTAACGCCTGTAATCTCAGCACTTTGCGAGGCCAAGGCGGGCAGATCACTTAAGGTCAGGAGCTGGAGACCAGCCTGACCAACATGGTGAAACCCCATCTCTGCTAAAAAGATAAAAATTAACCGGGTGTGGTGGCATGTACCTGTAATCCCAGTTACTTGGGAGGCTGAGGCAGGAGAATTGCTTGAACACAGGATGCAGAGGGTGCCCTGAGCCAAGATCGTGCCACTCACTGCACTTTAGCCTGGGCAACAAAGCAAGACTCCATCTCAAAAAAAAAAAAAAAAGTATAAACTAAAACTGCTGACATTGAGCATTAGACAATAAGATAGATTTTCCTTCCTTGTTTCTTTGCATCAATTTTCTCTGCCTTTCCTTCCCTTCCTTTTATGTTTGCTTCTACTTCTGCTCAGGACCAGGCATGAACGTGCACATTGCCAGCTGCCTTCTATCTACCTGTATGTGGTAAGCCTAGAATGATCAGTTATCCAAAGAGGAGGGAATCAGTGCTAGTGAAGGTTGTGGGTTGTGGTTAACTGGGGCCCTCAAGTAGCTGAATCTTTTGTGACAGAGACTGGCTGGTTTGGATTTATACCAGATATCGGTTATATAGAGATGAAAAGACAAGTTTCCTTCACTCAAAGGAACCTTACCTTAGAGTCTTGCAGGGAAGGTGATTTGCAGGCAAGCTGCTTTGTCCTCTTACTCTAAAATCACACTTGAATCTCTGACCTTGCCACTTTGATGATAAAGAAAAAGCCCTCCAGAGAAAAGGTAGTAAGAGATCCAGAGTCCAGAGCCTTCTCCCAAGGCTCCAAGTAGATCTGGCTGAATTCACCTTGTTCTCTCTTGCCCACTGTTCTCTATCGGTCATTGACACAGCTTTAGGTGTTTTAAAGGAGTGGAAAGCTCCCAAGACTCAAGCCCCCTTATCTCACTCCTGACATGCACCTATAGGGGAGTCCAGAGGGTTTAGTCCTCAAAGGTTTTTTTTTTTTTTTGAGACAGAATCTCGCTCTGTCGCCCAGGCTGGATTGCAATGATGCGGTCTTGGCTCACTACAACCCTCACCCCCTGGGTTCAAGTGATTCTCCTGTGTCAGCCTCCCGAGTAGTTGGGATTGCAGGTGCCTGCCACCATGCTGGGCTAATTTTTTTGTATTTTTAGTAGAGACAGGGTTTCACTATGTTGGCCAGGCTGGTTTCGAACACCTGACCTCATGATCCACCCGCCTAGGCCTCCCAAAGTGCTGGGATTACAGGCGTGAGCCACTGCACCCAGCCATAGTCCTCCAAGGTTTTAATGAATGGTCAGTGTTACTCTCAGAAGATGCTGACCTGGGTAGGACAGGTTGTCCATCCATTCCTTTGTGTGCTTACTATGTGCCAGGCACAGTTCCAGAACTGGAGATCCGCTGCTAAATAAGACCAATAATGTCTTTGCTCTAAAGGTCCTTCCATGCTAGACATTAGTTGTATTAATTTCTACTCCAGTTTATGCCCTAGGCCAAGCTATCCTCTATTCTCTTTCTCATCTTTAACTAGGCCTTGTTCAGGTGTTAAACCAGCATCACCAGGTTGACAGCATAACCCAACTAATACCAACAATATATAGTGCCTGAGTTCACCACTCAGCTCAGCTCCCAGTTGGCCGCCCAGGAGTCCTGATCTGTTCAGGCAGAGTTTTAATCGACCACCAGGCATTGCCCGACTCCTAGAAACTAATGTTCACTTGGATCCCTTAAAGCGATGCCTTGCTGACTGACCTGATTAGATAACTCAGTATTCATTGATGAGTGGCTGAGATAAACATGGTGTTCACTTATTTCTCAGCTATCTATGAGAGCTGTAGCTTGCATAATCTTCTGATATATGTTCTCTAAAAAAGAAAAATTAATGACTAGATTCATGTTCACCTAATTTTAACTTCGTTAGAATTTTGCTTCTAAGTTCAGTAGCTCAGAGACAGATAAAACACCTGAAGGCAGCAATTCTTTGCTTTAAACCCAATACTCTTCAACTTTCTAGAAATTATTATCCACTTACTTTACTTTGATTTTCATCTCTGAAAAAGTATTCAGACTTATATGTAGTTGTCAAATGTGTTCATCAAACACTTCTCTAAGAAATGTGAGTGTTTTTAGAACTCACTCACCATTTTTTGGATAAATGAGTGTGAACTTTTTAGGAACTGCTTATTCCATAAATGGTCTCTTACTAAGATTTCCAGAAACTGTTTTCATATTAAAACACAAACAAAACAACACACCACCTGCTGCTTCCCACAGAGTTCTGACATCGCTTTTACCTAATGATCTTGAACATATAATCTTGTTTATGACAGAAATAAAAAGGCATCACATTTTTGTTTTGGAGAGTTCATTGTTTTCTCTATGAATTCATAGGAGTTCTTTATTATGAATATTATCGCTTTGTCTTGAAAACAGCTTTTCCTTCTATACTCTTTCTCTGTAGGCTTTATGTATCTTTTGTTTTACAAAAATGTAAGATATCTACAGAGTCAGATATATCTATTTTTTCCTTTTTAGTGTCTTTATTTTTTGTTTTATGCAAAACATCTGCCAGTTGTTAAGTTATATAAATATTCTTAAATTTTTCTGAAGTTTTAATATTGTATTTTCTAGTTGAAGTGTAATCCACTGAGCCAGGCGTGGTGACTTACACCTGTAGCCCCAACCAGCTGGGAGGCGGAGGTGGGAGGATCGCTTGAGCCCAGGAGTTTGAGGCTGCAGTGCACAGTGATTTCACTACTGCACTCCAGCCTGGGCCACAGAGTCGAACCCCAACTCCAACAAAAAGAGAGAAAAAAGTGAAATCCATTGGAATTGCTCCTTGTTTTCTTCCAGTTAAACAACTTATACTATTCCACTGTATGCATTAACCGCATTTTGTGTATCTGTTCATTAGTGTTTGGACGTGTAGGTTGTTTCCACTTTTTGGTTATTATGTGTGATGCGCCAGTGAACCGCATCAGTGAGTCTCCATGTGGACTCGTGTTTTCATTTCTTTTCAGTAGGTACCTAGGAGTGGAATTGGTGGTTCATTTTATGGTTTTTGAGAAATTGTCAAAAGTGGCCACACCATTCTGTATTTCTAGCAGTAACGTATGAAGGTTCCTATTCCTCCTTTCTTAACGTTTCTCCCAGTTTATTGATGTATGATTGAGGTATCATTTACATTGAGGTATAACTTACCTGTGATCAAATGCTCGGATCTTAAATGTACGATTCAGTTATTTTTGGGCACGTGTTTACATGCGTGTATACAACCACTGGGTCAATCAAGATATAAAACGTTTCCATCACTCTAGAAAGCCCCTTGTTCTTTGCCCTCTGATTTCTATCATTGTCATACTGTTTTGATTTCTATCATTGTAAATTAGCATTTATTCTAGAATTGTATATAAACCAAATCATACAGTATGTACCCTTTTGTGTTGGGTTCTTTCATTCTGTGTAAGGGGTTTGAGTTTCATCAGTGTTACTGTGTTTATCTCAGTTGTTTGTTCCTTTTTACTGCAGAGAGCACTCCACTGTGTGAATGTGCCACATTTTTGTTTATCCATTTACTGTTAATGGACATTTCAGTCATTTTCATTTATAGTTATTAGGAACAAAGTTACTATTTAACATTTATACACCAATCTTTATGTGGACATGATTTCATTTTTCTTGCGTGAATACCTAAGCCTGTAATTGCTGGGTTATAGGGTAGTTATATGTTACCTACCTACTGTTTTTTATCTAGTATTAATTCACTTTACAAAATTCTTTAAGAATTACAGTTTCTTGGCTGGGCACAGTGACTCATGCCTGTAATCCCAAAATTTGGGAGGCTGAGGCAGGCACATCCCTGAGGCCAGGAGTTCAAGACCAGCCTGGCCAACATGGTGAAACCCCATCTCTACTAAAAATACAAAAATTAGCTGGGATTGGTGGTGCGCACCTGTAATTCCAGCTGCTTGGGAGGCTAAGGCATGAGAATCTCTTGAACCTGGGAGGTAGAGATTGCAGTGACCCAAGATCACACCATTGCACTCCAGCCTGGGCAACAGAGCTAGACTCTGTCTCAAAAAAAAAAAACCAGTTTCTAAAATATCATGTCCTTGATTTTCTAAATTATTGTACAATGTGCTGAGATGTATAATTTTGAGTTAGATCTTTATCTGTTGATCTGGAGGAGTTTCTGGGCCTTTAAAAATTTTTTTTTGAGACAGAGCCTTGCTCTGTCACCAGGCTGGAGTGCAGTGGCATGATCTTGGCTCACTGCAACCTCTGCCTCCCGGGTTCAAGCGATTCCCCTGCCTTAGCCTCCTGAGTAGCTGGGATTACAGGCACCCACCATGACGCCCAGTTAATTTTTTGGATCTTAGTAGAGATAGGGTTTCACCATATTGGCCAGGATGGTCTCAATCTCTTGACCTTATGATCTGCCCGCCTCCGCCTCCCAAAGTGCTGGGATTACAGGCGTAAGCCACTGCGCCCAGCCCTTTTTTTTTTAATGAAGTAAGCAAGTTGTCCAGAAATGTATATAGTATAATTCAAATTTTGTGAGACAAGCAATAACATGTATGTATATGTTCCCAATTCTATCGGCAAAGGAAAAGATGTGAAAGATGTTCACTGGGATGCTAATCTTGGTTTCGTGGCTGGAGGGGTGGAGGTGGTTAAGGGGAGGTGTAGAGGGTTGAGTTTAAAAAACAAAATGGAAACAAGGATAAAACACATTATTGAAAAGAAAATGATTTCATAGAATATAAATATTTATATGAAATACTCATTGTAAAAACTTTATGGTGATAAAAATAGTGGAACCAGCCCAAAGATTAGCTTACTGAAACTGTTTTCAGCTGTTAAAAATAGCGATATACATGTGTTTAGCATGTGTTTAGAATGTATACTAAATCCAAATTCTGGTTGCAAAACAGTGTGCATACTATGGTCCTGACTATTTTGTGCTAATATGATTGTAATTTTGGGCATTTTTGTTTACTTTTTAAAATCTTATGGGGGAAAGGAGCAGAAGTTATTTCTAGAAGTATGAATCACTGATGAAACCCTGTCTCTACTAAAAATGCAAAAAGTAGCTGGATGTAGTGGCGTGTGCCTGTAGTCACAGCTACTCTGGAGGCTGAGGCAGAAGAATCACTTGAACCCGGGAGGTGGAGGTTGCAGTGAGCAGAGATCCTGCCACTGCACTCCAGCCTGGCAACAGAGGGAGACTCTGTCTCAAAAAAAAAAAAAAAAAAGTATGAATCACAAACACAGTAATATTTCTTATCCTTTTCTTGGGATAGCTGTAATTATATAAGATTTAGTCATATCTTTAATTAGATGGTAGGCTGATTGAGGGTAGGGATTCCTCAAGATTCTATGTGTGACTTTCAGAGCTCAGAATAATTCTGACTCACAACATGAAGAGATCACCGTTGTACACAGTCCATAGGAAAGTAGGAGCACAGCACTAAAGAGATCCAGGTATGAGTGTGAAAGAAGAGCAGGCCTGGTCAGAGGATTCTCCGCCTCACATCAATTCTCCACTTGACTGAAGTGGAGAGTACTTTCTCTTTTTTTTTGAGATGGAGTCTCGCTCTGTCACCAAGCTGGAGTGCAGTGGTGTGATCTCGGCTCAGGCAACCTCTGCCTTCCAGGTTTAAGCGATTCTCCTGCCTCAGCCTCCTGTGTAGCTGGGACCACAGGTGTGTGCTACAACGCTCAGCTAATTTTTGTATTTTTTTTTTTTTTTTTTTAGTAGAGATGAGGTTTTACCACGTTGGCCAGGATGGTCTCGATCTCTTGAACTTGTGATACGCCCTCCTATAGAATACTTTCACCTGGGCCTGCTCTTCAGTTAGGTGGGCTCGGTGCTTACCTGTTGCTGCTGAACAGCCTTGGCCCCAGTTCTTGCTGGGACTTAAGCTACAGTTTCAGGGAAAAGGCAAAAAGCCAAGACAGGGCAGGCATGGTATGAAAGGGGACTGGCCTGTTGGCTAGGTTAGCAAATTTGTTCGTGAAATACAGAACTAAGCTCAGGATTTGACTTAGTTAGAATTTGATTGCCTTTCATTTGATTCAAGTTGGAGCTGCTGCTCCGGGCTATTCTATCTGGTAGACGGTCCATAGAAGCAGGGATCTCATGACTTAGCAATATTAAAATCTCAGGCAGGTGGCTGCTTGTTGGGCTGAGCAGCCTCTAAATGTGTGCAAAAGCCTGGTGGCTGGCTGGGTTGGTAAAAATGGCAGCTGTCCCGCATGCTGACAGGGGGAGTTACTCTGCACCACTGCAGCCTGTCCTGGCACACTGCGGGCCAGGCATCTTTTCTTGGTGGAGGACGTCACTCACTTTGGCACTGTGAGCTGTGATATGTAAGGCTCTTGCATCACACTTGTATTTAAGGAGTTCACACCTCATTTTAGGGAAAATATCTGTTCCTTGGTTAAAACAGCGTCGCACTTTTAACAGAGATCAGCCACCTTTTCCCAAAGACAGTTTTAAACGTATAGAGTATTCACCGAATAGAGCATTGTCTATTTCATCGTTCTTTAAAGACCACTGAAATGTAAATCAATGTGTAAGAAGATATCCTTTAAGGGGGGTTATTGCACGTGGGGGAAGGAATGCTGCTTTGTATCTGTCTGTGTGAAGTCATCTACCTGTGCATTTGAAGAAACAGCAGGCCCCTCCGCAAGTGATTAAGCAGTTCTGTGGAGAAGCCCATTTATACCAGTTTACAGATGCCATTCCACCAGAAATAATTCCAAGAATATACTTATATTTTAAATAAATGATAAAATCAATTTCTAGATGAAGTTTACATTATGAAGGAGAAACTTTGTATTACTGATTTATGTATTAATCCATATTAACTGAAGTTGAACCTGACATCAAAATATTGATCGCTTCTTAAAATAGACAAAAACACTTTGAGTTAAATTGTTTTTCTTTCTATTTGTGCTAGCCAGTGCTTAAAGTCTAATGATGTGATAATTGAGTAGTAAGTGAATCTAAATCTCTACTTTCTTGATTTCCAGTGTGCTAAGTTGACTAAAATTGTGGGAATAAATAAGCAAAATATTTTTTATACCAATAATAAGGATTTTTAAAAATTATGTGACGATTGCATATTAGACTGAAGTAATTAATACCTTTGTGGTAGGGGTTGGGCACAGTGGCTCATGCCGGTAATCTCAGCACTTTGGGAGGCTGAGGCAGGCAGATCACTTGAGGTTAGGCGTTTGAGACCGGCCTGGCCAAAAGGCCAGTGGAGTGGAGGACGTCATTCCATCTTACTAAAAATACAGAGTGAAGCCCTACCTTACTAAAAGTACAAAAAATAGTTGGGCATGCTGGCATACACCTATAATCCCAGCTACTTAGGAGGCTGAGGTAGGAGAATTGATTGAACCCGGGAGGCGGAGGTTTAGTGAGCTGACATCACACCACTGCACTCCAGCCTGGGCAGCAAAGCAAGACTCCATCTCAAAAAAAAAAAAAAAATCTGTCATGGGATAAAGGGGATTTAAGGTGAAAGATTTCCCCTCGCGCTAGGTAAAGAAGCAAAGCCCTGCTTGTTCACAGCCTGAGCCGAGACTTGAATTTCTTTTTTAGACTTTCATTTTCTCCCTTTATGAAGTGGCAAAGCCAGTTAAGTATAGATGTGGCCTTCTATGTCCCTGAGCGCCTGGGTCCAATAATCAGCTCTGCGACTCCTCTCAAAGAATCCAGAGGATCTCCTGCCTGGACCTTGAAGTCGCCTCCCCACTACGTATTTCCCAGCTCTGCTTCTCCACCCCTCAGGGTGAATGTCTTCTTGAATGTCCTCTGGAAGAGCCGCAGCTGCACTTAACCTTGCATCTAAAGGGGGACTCAGAGGCCTTGAAATAGGCATCAGGTACACATTCTATTTATGATTCTGGGATTAAGCCTATTTCTTGGTGTTTCCTAGGGTCGAATTTTTTATTTCTGAACTTTATCGGATTTCCAAAGCTACCCTCCCTTGGCTGTGTTCATTGTCTTCTTCAAATGATTTCCTCGGCAGAGCTACCCTCGTCTTAACTGGAAGAGCATGGTTGCCTTAAAGAGCCTCAAATAAAGCCTTTTCCTTTAGTAACCTCTAGCTCTGGTCTTGCCAGGTTCCATTTTTCTTCTAACCTTCTTTTTTCCTAATCCTCACTCACTAGTTCAGAAATGTTATTCTGCCTTCCAGACATCATGCTTTATATTTATAAACATTTTATTCGTGATAAAAGCTAGCATTTATGGGATACTGATTTTGTGCTGTATATTATCTCATTTAACCTAATGATGATAAAATTAATTAAGAAGCATTTGCTTTCTTACATCTGCAACATCAGTCACTCCTCACCTATCTGTATCACAGCTTTTTTTTTTTTTCTTTTTTTGAGACAGAGTGTTGCTCTATCACCCAGGCAGGAGTGCAGTGGTGGGATCTCAGCTCACTACAACTTCTGCCTCCCAAGTTCAAGCAATTTTCCTGCCTCAGCCTCCTGAGTAGCTGGGACTACAGGGGCATGCCACCACGTGCGGCTAATTTTTTGTATTTTTAGTAGAGTCAGGGTTTCACTGTGTTAGCCAGGATGGTCTCGATCTCCTGACCTGGTGATTTGCCTGCCTCGGCCTCCCAAAGTGCTGGGATTACAGTCATGAGCCACTGCGCCTGGCCTGTATCCCAGCTTTTAACAGTTTATTACTGCTCTCACCTATTATATTCTCCTGTGGGCACCAAAATTTTAAAAACAATTTTGCTGTATCTTTAGAGGAATTTTAGGAGAGAGTAAAAATACATACATTTATTTTTCCATCCATCTTCACTTAGAAATTGAAATGTTACATTTTACAGTGGAACCGGAAATTAACTTAAGAATGTTTTTGTCATTTGGAGACATGCATAAAAATACCAAAGAGGTACTTATAAAAAATTACACTTTTTATATAAATTTATCATATTTAATGCCATAGTGTATTGTAATTCTGGCTACAAAATGAAAACTTTTTTTTTTTAACTTGATTTTTTTTCTCTAACATTTGAAATCATTAAAAGTTGCTATCAGGAGCCTTTCATTTTATGTATATAAATGCAGCAAAACAGCTGGTTATCCTATGCTCTGTATGAAGGATTATATTTTAATTGCATTTTCAAATTCAGCTAAGCTAGTGATTCTATCAGAAAATATCATTTCTCTCTCACTGGCTTTTGAAACCTAATTAGATTTTCTGAGCAACCGTTGCTTATAATTGGAATTTACTTACTGTAATTTTAACAGCGAAAAACACTGGCCAATGTAATTTTAGTGCAATTAAATCTTTCTCCTTATGCCTATGTGTACCTCATCAATTCAGCAAAAGCAAAACCTGATCTAGAAGTCCCTGTGCAGCAGATTGCAGGGAAAGAAGTAGTCGGCTGATTTGTCTGGGCTGTAAAACCGTGGTGTCTGGCAGGATTGTGATAGTAATTGCTCTAAGATGCATTCTGTTTACAAAGACTAATGTTGCAGCTACTTTTAATTAGCTGCTAGAAATGAAAAACTGTCAGGTTATGCTTGTTAGATTTACCTGAATTTATTCCATTGCAAATAAAGCAGAATGTAAAGAATATCAGTGTAAAACAGTAAACTGCTCATTGTAAACCAAGTTCAGAAAGGTAATAGTAAATATCTGAATGTATCCTTTTGGTTATATGGGCAGCAGAATAACCTGATTTCCTGTGTCATAGATCATTGCAATCTGTATTGTATTATTTTTCTTTTTTTTTTTTTTCTGGACAGAGTCTTGCTTTATTGCCCAGGCTGGAGTGCAGTGGTACAATCTCAGCTCACTGCAACCTTTGCCAACCAGGTGTTGGCAATTCTTCTGCCTCAGCCTCCCTAGTAGCTGGGATTGCAGCTGTGCATCATCATGCCCAGGTAGTTTTTGTGTTTTTAGTAGAGGTGGACTTTCACCATGTTGGCCAGGCTGGTCTTGAACTCCTGACCTCAAGTGATCAACTTGCCTTGGCCTCCCATAGTATTGAGATTATAGGCATGAGCCACCATGCCTGGCTGTTTTTAAATTTTTTTTAATATGTACATTTCTGCCCTGAGAAAAGAATCTTTGCATTCCCTATTGTCTGGCATTGTGCATAATAAATATATACTAACAAATACAAAATGGTAGTATTTTTATTTATAAAAGTATGAGAAATTGAGAAAATCAAAGGATTAGAAATAAAATTAAAAGCATTGTTACAGTTTATCATGAAGTTTGTTGAAAAGTACAGAGCTTTGTCCAGTGGGTTAGTAAACTTGTATTTCTTTTTTCTTTATTTGTAAGGGAGTGTCTTGCTGTGTTGACCAGGCTGGAGTGCAGTGGTGTGATCACAGATGACTGCAGCGTCGGAACTTCTAGACTTGATAATCCTTGCACCTCAGCCTCCAGATTAGCTGGAACTACAGGTGTGCACCAGTGCACCCAGCTAATTTTTTTTATTTTGTAAATGTTTTGTAGAGACGGAGTCTGGCTTTGTTGCCCAGGCTCGTCTCAAACTGCTGGGATGACAGGCGAGAGCCACCACACCTGGTCTTAGGTTTCTTCGTTTTATTTCTCTGTGTTTCTACAGGTCTTTAGGCCATATTACTAATAGTTTTTCAAGAGCAATATTGATTTTTGTAGTTGTATGGCAGACACAGCTGACACCGTAACTTAAGCATACTCCGAGAATGACCTTGCACGGCAGATGTACCTGACAGCAAAATTTAAGCCTAACCTGAGAATGACCCTGTAGTCTGAGAAAAATGTGTGTTCAGAGTTCCCAGCTAGTAAATCCAGGAGTGGCCAATTGGGAGAGTCATTCCTTATCTGTGAGTAACATCTGAACCCTCAGCCCATCCTGCGGAAGGCAGGCCATGTAAAGGATTGAGGCCCTTTGTTTTGGGTTAGATGGAGATTGCTAGGGGGAGGGTGCCAAGCAAAAATCCTATATAAACTGCATGCTTTTTACAAGCAGTTGCCATTCTCTGCCGGTCACTGGACCACCCTGAATGTAAATCCTCTCAAACCCTGTCTCAGTGACTAGCTCCAGGTCTCTTCTTTGACGTCTTGGGCATGGCGCCATCCATGTTTGAGTCATTAGAGTTTGGCACGGCAGCGGTCAGGACTGTTGAAGAAGGCTGAGAATTTAGGGTCCTGTCAAGTGTTTAATCATCTATCTTGGTATCTAATTTATTGTCTCACAAGGAAAAAACATATCTGTTGATTTGATTTCATGCAAACATGGATGTTTTTTGCTACTGTACGACCTTGAACAGTCAGGCATGGACCAAAGGAATATATGGCACATAATTGTTTTCTATCCTTAGCGAAGCCCTAAGGAGAATTTGCTTAGAGAAACAGCAAAGGAACTTAAAGTCTTCAGAAAAGCCAAGTGAGGATGGTGGGACTCCTTTTGCCTGAAACTTTGGAAAAAGGTAGATGAATTACAGCTAAGTCATCTTTCAGCTTTGCTTTCTTGATCTTCATTCAAAGTTTATGACACCTAAATTCTCTTCAACTCATAAAAATGTGTTTTATGGTTTAGTAGAAAAGCTATAAGCACATGTCAAAATTAGTTCTTGTTAGCTATATGTCTGCAGAACTGATTTTGTGGTTTTCAGTATGATATGTTCAATTGCAGAAGGTTATTTATAAACAGATGGTAGGAACGTGTCATATGTATAAGCTATGTGCAGATGGATGTCTCTTTACCCTTTTATGTGCCTGGACCAATAGTACCAGGACGATGGGAGCGTAACCACCCCACAAGAACTCCACCCTGCCATGGCCTTCACTGTTTGGCAGGGAAAGCAGAGACTCTGCCATCTTCAAGCCACTGGTAGAGTCCCTTCCACATGACCTGGGAGAAATTTCACAAGCAGAGAAATCCAAGGTAAAGATTATACTTAATTTAAATCACAACTTTTGTCATATTCCCTACGACTCACGGGAATGTTTTATTGTTAATCACAAATCATAAGCAACTTATACTCTTGATTGTTTCGAAAGAGCCATATCCACTGCCATGGTCTAAAACCATATTAGTCGGCTTAGGTTAGGTTATGCGGTGCTACATCCATTGCAGGTAACTAAGACACTATTCCATGTCACTGTCATGCTAAAATGGGGGCTGAAGGAACAGCCCCTCCCTGAGGCTTTGCTAATGTTTTAGTAGACAGAAAAAGAACACAGTGGGAACACTCACAGTGGTTCTTAAAACTTCAGCTTCAGAGCAGCACATGTCATGGCACTCACACTTTATAAACTGTCAGAAGGCCGTGCTAGGGAGGGGCTGTCCTGAAGGAGAGGGTCTCCCAATCAGACAGCCACTCCTAGCATCAGCGAGGCAGGAATCTATAGTCTGTTCCTGCTGAGGGCTGGTGAATCCACCACAGTTACCTAACAAATTATCAGCTGTTTGTGTGATGAGGTCCCTTTGAAGGCTCACTTTAGTAGCAAAGACAGTGCTCTGTGCCTACCACATCATTTCATCTTCTTCCTGGGTTTATAGGAAGATGGCCTTCTCAACCCCTTTGGATCTGTGTGGGGCCAGGAGACTGAACACAGCCAGTGGATTATGAGGAAGAATGATACCTGGTACTTCCAGACCCAGCTCACAACCATCTGGGAAAATCCCTCTCCCGCAACTCCTTGAGCCTGTCTCTCTAAATCACTACTTAGAGGCAGTGTTTCCAGGGGAACCTCACCTGACCAGATACATCTGCTTTGAACATGGTTAGAACAAATGAAACTTTTTTCGTGTTAAAACACTTGAGAGTCTGTGGCTCTTCACTACTGGCTTACCCTGTGCTGACCTTGCTTTGTGGTTTATTTAATGATGCACACTTACTAGAGTGATGTACATTCAGTAGTGAGGTGGCCAAATCCAGCATGCCCCTAAAACACTGCTGAAAGTACACAGCTGTTTCTTTCTTTCTTTTTTCTTTTGTTTTTGAGATGGAGTCTCACTCTATGGCCCAGGCTGGAGTGCCGTGGGGCAATCTCAGCTTATAAAGGCACACGCCACCATGTCCAGCTAGTTTTTGTATTTTTAGTAGAGACAGGGTTTCACCATGTTGGCCAGGATGGTTTCAATCTGCTGACCTTGTGATCTGCCCGACTCGGCCTCCCAAAGTGCTAGAATTACAGGCGTGAGCTACCATGCCCGGCCTACACAGTCATTTCTATCGTAGAAGTATAAATATATGAGTGAAGAACTGAGTTTCGAATTTTGGTTTAATTTAAATTTAAGTGGTCACATGTTGCTAGTGCCCACCATATTGGACCATAGAACCTTAGGCAGTAGGAAGCTTTTGCTATGTGATGTATTATAAATCTTTCCACTGTCTCAGCAATCTAAACATAAAAGCAGCATGTCTAAATTTCGCACTTTCTAGATGATGAAGAGTCATAAAATGAACAGAAAGTCTTTATTTGATGTTTCAGAGGGACAGTTTTGACATTAGAGTGCTGGTCAAATTCTTCATTATTTTGGATTTGTTTCCAAATATGGAGAGCAGAAAAACAAATGGTGAAATGGACATTTTTGCTAAAATATAATTGTGGTCTTTAATGATGTAAAATAAAAGACCATATTATTTCTGAATTTTTTTCATTGTGAAATATGTGAGATGTGAGTTGACAACTTTGTAAATGTCATGCCTCTGCTTGAATCTCTGCATTATATTTATGGAGATGTTTGCGATCCTGGAAACCATTTAGAGGTGTTATAAAAGACTTTCTTAAGACTTGAGGTCCAGAAGACTATTTCAAAATAGGAGCTGAGTGATGTAATGGAAAGAACATTGGATTAGGAGCCAGAATATCTGGGTTATGTTGCCTCCTCTCTCACTAACTGACTCTGTGAATGTGGGCAGGTTATTTGAACTCTCTGGGTCTCAGTTTCTTCTATGGTGAGTTTATGGGCTTAGATTAATCACCTTCCTCTAAAATTCCGTGGTTGAATGTAAGTCAGGTCTTTTCTCCTTAACTCTTTGTTATTCACACATGGAATGTGAGGTATTGTTGTGTTGGGGTTCAGGGGTTCAGGGGAGCCCTCACTTTCCCCTGAGAGGATGTTTCTCCAGGTTCTTGGTCTATCACTCCCCAAGCATGGGAGAGGAGACCGTGGCGCAGTGCGCAGTAAATGCCAGACTCAAAAGTGTTTGTAGAAAGTGATTTATTTAGGTAGAAAGAGAAAAAGGAGCAGGGGAGAGAGAAAGAAACAGTTAACTCCCACACTGAGTGAGAGAATCCAGACAGATGGAATCCGGGAGAGGAAAGCAGCTTCCACACTGAGTGGAAGGGACTAGAGACAGAGAGAGATGGAGTTCGGGAGGGGAAGACAGGCTTCCACAAGAGAGTGTGGAAGGGGACTCCAGAGGGGAAATCCAGGAGAGAGAAAGACGGCTTCCACGAAGGGAGTGTTTGTTCGTGGAAGAGGACCCAAACATGGAGTTGAAGGGGTGTGGAAGAAGGTGACTTTTAACCTGGGAGTAACCCCCACCTTCTCTAAGACCAATGGCCAATGAAAGGAGTTCCTTAGAACTTCCACTGGAGTGACTGACTTTTGATTCTTCCCACAGCTGAAAATTAAAACAGAGACCATCAAATCTCCCAGATAGAGAGAGATGGAAGGCGGGCATGATGCTGGGAAGTTCTTGCCCTTAAAACTACGCCCCCTTGTGGATCTGGAAAGAGAGCACATTCTCTCAGTATGAGCTCACCCATGTCAATATAACTTAACTCTTTGTTCTAAGAAATTCTTGCTCAGGAAGATAAGACAGTAAATTAATAAATAAATTCACTGTTTGCTTTAGGGAAGTCTTGCAAATCAATTTATCAGGACAAACAGTTTGCTCATCTGGGCAAACAGTTTTCTTATTAAAACAATATATTGCTCACCTGGGCAAACAGTGTGACAAGTTTGTGGAAGAATGACACTATGCATTGTCGTTTTGGAAATGAATCTGTGGGCCAAGCACAATGGTTTACACCTGTAATCCCAGCGCTTTGGGAGGCCAAGGCGGGTGGATCACAAGGTCAGGTGTTTGAGACCAGCCTGACCAATATAGTGAAACCCATCTCTACTAAAAATAAAAAAATTAGCCAGGCGTGGTGGTGGGTGCCTGTAATCCCAGCTACCCAGGAGGCTTAGGCAGGAGAATTGCTTGAACCCAGGAGGTGGAGGTTGCAGTGAACCGAGATCGTGCCACTACACTCCAGCCTGGGCAGCAGAAAGGGATTCCATCTCAAAAAAAAGAAAAAGAAATGAAGCTATGGAAATGGTAGACACTGGGAATCCGGAAGAAGGGCAGGGATTGAAGAACTCTCTACTGGGTACTATGTTTATCATTTGGGTGAGGGATTCAATAGGAACCCAAACCTCAGCATCACACAATATATCCATCTAACAGACCTGCACGTGTACCCCTGAATCTAATTTTTTTTCTTTTTTTGGAGACAGAGTCTTGCTCTGTCACCCAGGCTGGGATCTACTATAAATGATTTTTTTTTTTTTTTTTGAGACAGAGTCTCTCTTTGTGGCCCAGGCTGGAATGCAATGGCGTGACTCAGCACACTGCAACCTCTACTTCCTGGGTTCAAGCAATTCTCCCACCTCAGTCTCCCAAATAGCTAGGGTTACAGGTACCCACCATCACACCTGGCTAATTCTTGTATTTCTGTAGAGAGGGGATTTCACCATGTTTGCCACACTGGTCTTGAACTCCTGACCTCAGGTAATCTGCCCACCTCAGCCTCCCAAATTACTGGGATTACAGGCTTGAGCCACTGAGCCTGGCCAACTATAAATTCAATTTTATTTACAATTTAACTGGGAGTAAAATGTCTTAGTGTGTGAGTCTAGGTATTTTTCCAACTAGCACGAGACTCTAGATAGTTTATATATTGATGAGATTAATTACAAGATTAGTGAGCACATCATAGATATTGAGTTGATTATGACAAGATGAATGAACAAAATCAGTTTTCTGTGTCAAACGTAGTTTCCAACTTTATGTAAACCTTTGTTTATCATATACATTCTAAGAAATTCAGTTTTCTGTAACAAATGTACATAGTCTTAAGTTTACAGTTCAAAACTCACAGAGGTTCCCTGATATTACTTGCCAGCATTTAAGAGCTACTTATTAGTTTGATGAGAGACAGAGCATGTGCACATTTAAACTTAAGGCAGAAATTTGTGTCTGTTGCGTAAGTGTTCTTTGTTCGTTGGGCTCTGAAGACCATCAAATAAAAGTACTTCTTAGTGTTTTTGACACTGCATCCTGAATTCTTTGTTTGTTTTTCTGAGTCAGAGTCTCACTCTGTCACCAAGGATGGAGTGCAGTGGCATGAGCTCGGCTCACTGCAACCTCTGCCTTCTGGGCTCAAGCAGCTCTCCTGCCTCAGCCTCCCGAGTAGCTGGGACTATAGGCACACACCACCATGCCCTGCTAATTTTTTTTTTTTTTTTTTTTTTTTAAGTAGAGATGGGGTTTCACCATGTTGGCCAGGCTGGTGCATTCTGAATTTTTAAATAACCTGTATCAAAGTTATTTTTCTTGAACCTTCTCACTAATCGTTTCTTTTTTTTTTTTTTTGAGATGGAGTCTTTCTCTGTTGCCCAGGCTAGAGGGCAATGGTGTGATCTCGGCTTACCACAATCTCCACCTCCTGGGTTCAAGCAATTCTCCTGTCTCAGCCTACCAAGTAGCTGGGATTACAGGCACACGCCACGATGCCCAGCTAATTTTTGTACTTTTTAGTAGAGATGGGGTTTCACAATATTGGCCATGTTGATCTCGAACTTCTGACCTTGTGATCTGCCTGCCTCAGCATCCCAAAGTGCTGGGATTACAGGTGTGAGCCACCATGCTTGGGCTTCACTAAGTATCTATCACACATGAGTTCTCTCTTTAATTTTAACTAAGGCCTAAACAATATTTTCAAGTTTTTAATTTTTATTTTCTCATGAAGCCTGATAGGAAAAGCTTCACCCTTAGGCTCATAGTTGTACCTAAGGAAATTCAACAATGGATCTGAAAGCAGCTTATTGAGGACATGCAGTTAGAACTGAAGAAGAATGTGCTTTTAAGGAAGAATAACCCTGAGAAAGAGTTTCATGACATTTAAATTCTATTGCTTTGACAGAGCCATTCTGACATGGACTTGGGTTTTCAGCTTCAAAGTTACCAGACAGTGTGCAGACAACCTCACCATCTGCTGAGCTTCACCCCACTGCTAAGCAGCCTGTGGCAATGTCTTTTTCTTCTCTTCTTCCTCCTACTCCCTATCTTTGCCCTGTCAATATTGGATATAATGGCAGATTAGAAATGGGGTGAAGCTTAAGGTAAAAACCAAAGAGAACTGTGCAGAAGGTTGAGGGTTAAATAACATCAGGCAGACCAACCATGTATAACTAGACATTAGAAGTTTACTTTAGCTCTAGTATAAACGTTAAGACAAAACTGTTGAAAATCACTATACCTGCATAATTTGTTGATGAATACACAGTATAAAAAGGCCTAAGTGTGACATCAACACCATAGAATGGTGGTGGGGGATAAGTAAAAGTGTGGATCATTTTTTTGTTTTTGAGACAGATTCTTGCTCTGTCACCCAGGCTGGAGTGCAGTGATGCAATCTGCCTCCTGGGTTCAAGCGATTCTCCTGCCTCAGCCTCCTGAGTAGCTGGGACTACAGGCGTGTACCACCATGTCTGGCTAATTTTTGTATTTGTATTAGAGACGGGATTTCACCATGTTGGTCAGGCTGGTCTCAAACTCCTGACCTCAGGTGATCCACCTCCCTCTGCCTACCAAAGTGTTGGGATTATAGGTGTGAGCCACCACGCCCATAAAGTGTAGAATTTTTGTATATGATTGAAATTAAGTTGTTACCAGTTTAAACAAAATGTTATGAGATGATGTTTTATGTAAGGACCATGGTAACCCCAAAGAACATAAGTACCTTTAGTATATATACAAAAGATAAAGAAATGAATCAATACCACTACAAAAAAAAATATTTAAATCACAAAGGAAGACTGTAAGAGAGGAAGAAAGGAACAAATGAACCTCAAAACAAAACAAAATAGTTAAGTCCTTAACTCTCAATAGTTAGTTTAAATATAAATGGATTGAATTCCCCAACCAAAGATCAAGAGTGGCCAAATGGATTAAAAGAAAACCCAAGATCTAACAATATCCTGCCTGAAAGAAATTCACTTTAGACTTAAAGACATACTTAGGCTGAAAGTAAAGGGATGGAAAAAGATATTCCATGGAAATAGTAACCAAAAGAGAGCAGGAGTGCCTTTATTTATATCAGACTAAATAGACTGTCAGTCAAAATCTGTCACAGAAGACAAAGAAGATCACTATCAAATAATAGAGAGGTCAGTTGATCAAGAGGATATAACAATTATAAATATATATGCACCCAACATTGAAGCACCTAAATACATAAAGCAAATATTAACAGAACTGAATGGAAAAAATAGATAGCAATATAACAATAGCACCCAACAGTACCCAGCAGGTTGCCTCAGTACTCTTTTCAACAATGGATAGATCGTCCAGACGGAAAATCAATGAGGAAACAGTGACCTGAATAACATTATAGACCAAGTGGACCTAACAGACATGTACAGAGCATCTCATCCAATAGCAGCAGAATACATTCTTCTCAAGCACACATGTAACATTCACCGGGCTAGAGATTATATGTTGGGCCACAAAACAAGACTTTTAAGAAGATTGAGATCAACTCCAGTACCGTTTTGATCATAATGATATAAAATTAGAAATTAATAACAGGAATTATGAAAAATGGACAAATATGTAGAAATCAAGCACACAATCCTGAGCAGCCACTGGGTTGAAGAAATCCAAAGGGAAATTAGAAAGTGTCTTGAGACAAATGAAAACAGATACACAAACCACATTGAGATACCACCTCCCACCAGTTAGAATGGCGATCATTAAAAAAATCAGGAGACGGCCGGGCGCCCTCGCTCAAGCCTGTAATCCCAGCACTTTGGGAGGCCGAGGTGGGTGGATCACGAGGTCAACAGATCGAGACCATCTTGGTCAACATGGTGAAACCCCGTCTCTACTAAAATTACAAAAAATTAGCTGGGCACGGTGGTGCGTGCCTGTAATCCCAGCTGCTCGAGAGGCTGAGGCAGGAGAATTGCCTGAACCCAGGAGGCGGAGATTGCGGTGAGCCGAGATCGCGCCATTGCACTCCAGCCTGGGTAACAAGAGCGAAACTCCGTCTCAAAAAATAAAAAAAAATCAGGAGACAACAGATGCTGGAAAAGATGTGGAGAAATAGGAATGCTTTTGCACTGTTGATAGGAGTATAAATTAGTTCGACCATTGTGGAAGACAGTGTGGCGATTCCTCAAGGATCTAGAACCACAAATACCATTTGACCCAGCAATCCCATTATTGGATATATACCCAGAGGATTATAAATCATTCTGTTATAAAGACACATGCACACATATGTTTATTGTGACACTGTTCACAATAGAAAAAACATGGAACCAACCCAAATGCCCATCAGTGATAGACTGGATAAAGAAAATGTGGCACATATACACCATGGAATACTATGCAGCCATAAAAAAGGATGAGTTCATGTCCTTTGCAGGGACATGGATGAAGCTGGAAACCATCATTCTCAGCAAACTAATACAAGAACAGAAAACCAAACACCAAATATTCTCACTCATAAGTGGGTGTTGAACAATGAGAACACATGGACATAGGGAGGGGAACATCACACATCGGGGCCTGGGGAGTGGGGGGCTAGGGGAAGAATAGTGGGGGTGGGGGTGGGGAGGTTGGGGAGGGATAGCATTAGGAGAAATACCTAATGTCAATGACGGGGTGATGGATGCAGCAAAACACCATGGCACGTGTACACCTATGTAACAAACCTGCACAATCTGCACATATACCCCAGAACTTAAAGTATAATAATAATTAAAAAAATGGATACACAACATACCAAAAGTTACAGGATGCAGCAAAAGCAACTCTAAAGGAAGTTTAGAGCGATAAATACCTACATTCAGAAGGAAGAAAGATCTTAAATGAACAACCCAATTTCACACCTCAAGAAACTAGAAAAAGAACAAACTAAGCCCAAAGTCAGCAGAAGGAGGGAGACAAAGATTGGAGGGAAAGAGACTAAGGAGTCAGTGGAAAAGATCAACGAGATGGATTTGTTTTTTTGAAGAGAAACACAATGGACAAAACTTCAGCCTTACCAAGAAAAAAGAGGGAATCCAAAGAAGTTATAAATGAAAGAAGAGATACAGGCATACTTGGTTTATTGTGCTTGACTTTATTGCATTGTTTACAAACTGGAGGTTTGTGGCAACCCTGCATGGAGCAGGTCTGTTGGCAGCATTTTTCCGGCATGTGCTCACTCTGTGTCTCTGTGTCCCACTTTGGTAGTTCATACAGTATTTCAGCCTTTTTCATTATTATGTCTGTTATGCTGATTGTGATCAGTGATCTTTGATGTTACAATGGTCATTGCTTTGGGCCATCACAGACTGCGCATGTAAGAAGGTGAATTTCATCAGTAGAAATTGTGTGGGCTCTGACTACTACAGTGAACAGCCTTTCCCTCTCACTGGGCCTCCCTCTGCCCTGAGACACAATATATTGAGATTAAATCAATTAATAACCTACAAGGGCTTCTAATTGTTCAAGTGAAAGGAATAGTTGCCCATCTCTCACTTTAAATCAAAATGTCAAAATGATTAAGCTTAGTGAAGAAGGCATGTCGAAAACCCAGTTAGGCCTGTCGTGTCAAACAGTCAAGTTGTGAAGGCCAAGGAAACACTCTTGAGGGAAATTAAAAGTACTATTCCAGGTCTGAGTGTGGTGGCTCACGCGTGTAATCTCAGCACTTTGGGAGGCAGAGGCAGGTGGATCATGAGGTCAGGAGATCGAGACCATTCTGACCAACATGGTGAAACCCCATCTCTACAAAAAATAAATAATTAGCCAGGTGCGGTGGCACACACCTGTAATTCTAGCTACTTGGGAGGCTGAGGCAGGAGAATTGCTTGAACCCAGGAGGCGGAGGTTGCCATGAGCTGAGATTGTGCCACTGCACTCCAGCCTAGGTGACAGAGTGAGACTCTGTCTCAAAAATAAATGAAAGCAAGCAAGCAAGCAGGCCGGGCACAGTGGCTCATGCCTGTAATTCCAGCACTTAGGGAGGCCAAGGTGCGCAAATCACGAGGTCAGGAAATCAAGACCATTCTGGCTAACATGGTGAAACCCTGTCTCTACTAAAAATACTATATATATCTGGGTGTGGCACGCACCTGTAGACCCAGCCGCGAGGGAGGCTGAGGCAGGAGAATCGCTTGAACCCAGGAGGTGGAGGTTGTAGTGAGCCAAGATCACAGCACTGCACTCCAGCCTGGGCGACAGAGCAAGATTTTGTCTCAAAAAAAAGATAAAGCAAAACAGCCTATTGCTGATATACAGAAGCTTGAGTGCTCTGGCTAGAAGACCAGACCAGCCACAACATTCCCTTAAGCCAAAGCTTAATCCAGAGCAAGGTCTTTCTTTAGTTCTATGAAGACTGAGAAAGGCAATGCTGTGGAAGGAGGGTTCGATACTAGCAGAGATTGGTTCATGTGATTTAAGGGAAGAAGCCATCTCTATTACATAAACGCGCAAATTAGCAGCAAATGCTGATGTAGGAGCTGCAGCAAGTAATCCAGAATATTTAGCTAAGATTATTGGTAAAGGTGCTTACACTAAACATCAGGTTTCAATGTAGATGAAACAGCTCTATAGAAGCCTGGTAGCAGAAGGTACCATTGAGGACTTACACAGCTAGAGAAGAGAGTCAATACCCAGCTTCAAAGTTACAAAGGACAGGCACATTCTCTTATTAAGGGCTAATACAGCTGGTGACTTTAAGCTGGAGCCAATGCTCATTGACCATTCCGAAAATCATAGGACCCTTAAAAATTACATGAAATCTACTCTGTCTGTGCTCCATAAATGGAAGAACAGACCCTGAATGACAACGCACCTGTTTACGGCGTCGTCTGCTGAGTATTGGCCGCTTTTGAGACTTACTGCTCCGAAAAAAAGCTTCCTTTCAAAATATTACTTCTCATTAACAGTGCACCTAGTCACCAAGGGCTCTGATGGAGATGTACAGAAGATAAATGTTGTTTTTGTGTCTGCTAACACAACATCCATTCTGTATCCCATGGATCAAGGAGGAATTTCAACTTTGTAATGTTATTGTTTAGGAAATATATTTTGTAAGGCTATAGCTGTCATAGACAGTAATTCTTCTGATGGATCTGGGCAAAGTTAATTGAAAACCCTCTGGAAATGAGTCACCATTTTAAATGCTATTAGAAATATTTGTGATTCATGGAAGGAGGTCAAACTATCAGTATGAACAGGAGTTTGGAAGAAGTTGATTCTAGCCCTCCTGGGTGATTTTGAGAGGTTCAAGACTTCAGTGGAGGCAGGAACTGCGGATGTAGTGGAAATAGCAAGAGAGCTGGAATTAGAAGTGAAGCCTGAAGATGTGACTGAATTCCTGCGATCCTAGGATAAAATTTGAATGGATGAGTACTTGCTTCTTATGGACGAACAAAAAAAAGTGGTTTCTTGAAGATGGAATCTGTTCCTGGTGAAGGCATGTGAATATTGTTGAAGTGACAACAAAGGATTTAAAATATTTCACAAAGTTAGTTGATAACCAGTGGCAGAGTTTGGGAGGATTGACTCCAGTTTTGAAAAACGTTCTCCTGTGGGTAAAATGCAGCCAGACAGTATTGCCCACTACAGCAACATCTTTCATGAAAGGAACAATCAATGCATTAAACTTGTCTTATTTTAAGAAATTGCCACAGCCATCCCAACCTTCAGCAACCACCAACCTGATCAGTCAGCAGGCATCAGTAATGAGAGAAGACCTTCCATCAGCGAAAAAGATTATGACTCAATGAAGACTTAGATGATTGCTATCATTTTTTAGCAATAAAGTATTTTAAAGATGTGTGCATTGTTGTTTTAGATATAATGGTATTACACACTTACTAGACTACAGTATTGTGTAAACATAACTTTCATATGTACTGGGAAACTGAAAGATGGATATGACCTATGTTATTGTGGTATTTGCTCTGTTGTGGTGGTTTGGAACTGAACGTGCAGTGTATCAGAGGTATACATGTTTACAGCTAATACCAAAGAAATAGAATCCTAGGAGACTACTGTGAATAATTAAATACCTACAAATTGCATAACCTGAAAGAAATGGATCAATTCCTAGAAACATACAACCTACAAAGACTGAATCATGAAAAAATAGAAAATATGAACAGACCAAATAAGTAAGGAGATTAAACCAATAATAAAAAAGCTCCAACAAAGAAAAACCCCAAACCAGATGGCTTCTTTGGTGAGTTCTACTATGCCTTTAAATAAAAATTAACACCAATCCTTCTCAAACTCTCCCAAGAAATTCAAGAGGAGGGAACACTTCCAAATTCATTTGATTAGCCCTGCAACACCCTCATACCAAAGCCAGAGAAGGACAATACAAGAAAATTCCAGACCAATATCACTGATGAACATAGATGTAAAAGTTCACAACAAAATACCAGCAAACCTAATTCAACAGCACACTAAAGACATCATACACCATAATCAATAAAATGTATCTTTGAGATGCAAGGAAGGTTCAAATATATGCAAATTAGTAAATGTGAGATACCACATTAACAGAATCAGGGATAAAAATTATATGATCCTCTCAACAGATGCAGAAAAAGTATTTCACAAAATTCAACATCCTTTAAAAACAATTAACAAATCAGGTTTAGAAAGAATATACCTCAACATAATAACTGCTCACAACTAACATCATACTCAGTGGTGAAAAGGTAAAAGCTTTTCTTCTAAAACCAAGAACAAGAGAAGGATGACCGCACTCACCACTTCTGTTATACATAATACTAGAAGTCCTAGCTAGAGCAATTAGGCAAGAAAAAGAAATGAAAGGCATCCAAATTAGGGAGAAGCTAAATAGTTTCTATTTGCAGATGTCATAGTCTTATAAAAGAACCCTAAAGATTCCACAATTAGAAATAATAAATCAGTAAAGTTGCAAGATACAAAATTATCATACAAATATTAGTTGCATTTCTGTATACTGACAACTATCCAGAAATTAAGAAAACAATTCTATTTACAATAGCATCAAAAAGAATAAAATACTTAGGAATAAAACTAACCAAGGATGTGAAAGATCTGTACATTGAAAACTGTAAAATGTTAATGAAAGAAATTGAAGGCTGAGGCAGAAGGATTGCCTGATTTCAGGAGTTTGAGGTTGCAGTAAGTCATGATTATGCCACTACACTGCAGCCTGTGCAACAAAGTGAGAAAAAAAAAAACAAATTGAAGAAGACAGAAATAAATGGAAAGGTATCCTCTGTTTAAAGAATGGAATAATTAATATTGTTAAAATGCCCATACTATTGAAACCAATATACAGATTCAATATAAGGCCTATCAAAATTTTAGTAGCATTTTTCACAGATATAAGAAAAACAATCCTACGATTTGTATGGACTCACAAAAGAGCCCAAGTAGCCAAAGCAATTTTGAGAAAGAAGGATAAAGCTGGAGGCACCTCTTCCTGGTTTTAAACTACATTACAAAGCTATAGTAATTAAAACAGCATGGAACTGGCCTAAAAACTGCCACTAGGACCACTGGAACAGAATAGAAAGACTAGAAATTAACCCAAACCTATATGGGCAACTAATTTTTGACAAGGGTGCCAAGAATACACAAAGGGAAAAAGATAATCTCTTCAATAAATAGTATTGGGAAAACTGGATATCCATAGGCAAAAGATTGAAATTAGACCCTTGATTTACAACATATACAACAATTAACTTCAATTGAATTAAAGACAATTAAATGTGAGATCTGAAATCATAAAACTCTTGGAAGAAAACATGAGCGAAAAGCTTGACACTGGTCTTGGCAATGACTTTTTTGGCTATGACAACAAAAGCAAAGGCAACAAATGCAAAAATAACGAAATGGGACTACGTTAAACTAAAAAACTTCTGCATATCAAAGGCAACAATCAACGGGATTAAAAAGCAGCCTACAGAATGGGAGAAAATATTTGAAAGCCATATGTTTGATAAGGAGTTAATATCCAGATATATAAGGAATTTACATAAAGGATTTCACACAACTCATTAACAAGAAAACAAAAAGCCCAATTAAAAAACTGGCAAAGGACTTGAATGGATATTTTCCCAAAGAAGATATACAAATGGCTGACAGGCATGTGAAAAGCTGCTCAGCATCATTAATCATGAGAGAAATGCAAATCAAAACCACCATAAGATATCACTTTGCATCTGTTATAATGGTTTGTATCAAAATGACAGGAGATAGTAAGTGTTGGTGAGGGAGAATCTTTGTATATTGTTGGTGAAAGTATCAATCAGTACAGCCATTATCAAAACACAGTATGGAGGTTCTTCAAAAAGTTAAAAATAGAGCTACCATATCCAGCCAGCCCACTTCTCGGAAGAAATGAAATCTGTCTCAAAGAGACATCTGCACCCCATGTTCATAATCACACTATTCACAATAACCAAGATATGGAAACAGCCTAAGTATCTGTCAGCCAAAGAATGAATAAAGAATGCGATGGGTATACACAATGGAATTTTATTTAGTCGTAAAGAAGAAGGAAATCCTGCTGTTTGCAATAACAGGAATGAATCTGGAGGACATGATGGTAAGTAAAATAAGCCAAACACAGAACAACAAATATTGTTTTGTCTGCTTATATGTGGAATCTAAAAAAGGGTAGAATGGTGGTTGCCAGGGGCTGCAGGGTGAGGGATTAGGGAAGTTATTAGTCATAGTCTACAAACTTTTGGTTTTAAGATGAGTAAGTTCATAAGTTCAGTGGATCTAATGTTCAACATGGTGAATATAGTTGATAATGCTGTGTTTACTTAAAATTAGGTAAGAAGATAGATTTTAAGTGTCATCCCTGCAGTAACACACAAAGATAACTCTGTGTGTCGAGGGGTATGTTGGTTAATTTGATTGTGGTAATCAGTACACACTATGTTTATCAAATCACGATGTACCCCTTGCATATGTGCAAATTCTATTTGTTAAATAAGCATTTAAAAATTTTACAAAAGATGTTTTCAAGCCATACTTACTCTTCTTGAGAAAAGCCGTCAGTCGTTCAAAACAAAGCTTCCTTTTCAAGATTTTTTTTTTTTTTTTTTTTTTTTGAGAAAGAGTCTCAGGCTGGAGTGCAGTGGCACGATCTCAGCTCCCTGCAACCTCTGCCTCCTGGGTTCAAGCGATTCTTGTGCCTCAGCCTCCCGAGTAGCTGGGATTACAGTTGAGTGCCACCATCCCCAGCTGATTTTTGTATTTTTGGTAGAGACGGAGTTTCACCATATTGGCCAGGCTGGTCTCAAACTCCTGACCTCAGGTGATCTGCCCACCTCGGCCTCTCAAAGTTCTGGAATTACAGGCATGAGCCACTGCACCCAGCCTCAAGATTTTACTTATATTTTAAATGTCTGCATCTTGCATTCAATTCTTATTCTCTCTAGAAGCTAAAAGCATTGACAGGGTTATGGGTTGGGGTAGAAATATTTGGGCCTGTGGAAGATAAATTCATATAGTTTGAAGAAAAGAATCTGCTTATGAATATCAATTTATTATAATTAGGCCCAAAGAAAGAAACCAAAAGTCTTAATATTTTCTTAGTGATAAAGTGGAGGAAATAACTGATGAAGTAATTTTGGCTCTTTGCTAGGGATGTTTCATATCAAGGAGGGAAAACAATTTCCTTGACAACAAACTAGTATGTATAGCTTAAGGTTATGACTGTATTCCACAAGAAATAAATTATACTTCTGAAGTCTGCAAATCTGAAGATAACTTGTTACAAACTAGCTAGGACATTTTTACGATGATATGATACAGATCAGCAATAAGACAGACAGAAAGGGGGCTTCACCCAGGAAGTTAGGGTTTATAGTCCCCGTGTGCCCAAGTTTTACATACCGTGAACTTCGCTCACTTTCATCAGCAAGCTGTGAGTGACTCTCCAGCACAAAGCTTTGCATATAGTAAAAAAACTATACTGATGATTCGGGGGAGAGCACCACATACCCTCAAAGTTTTTACAGCACAGACTTTTTAGTAATTCTTCTTCTGAGGGGATGATTATGGGAATTATATATATATAAACACACACACGTATATATGTATATATGCTCCAAAAATATTGCCAAAAATGATGAAGAACCTGAAAGTCCTCCATGGTCAGAGGATGACTTTAAGGTCAGGGTCAGGGATGAATGTCGCATTAGTTGGTAATAAAAAGCAGCCATTATGCAGTTTGATAGGCCTGTGTCAATTCCTGCTTTGTAGCTGAGTATTCTTGCTTGTAGATCTGCTTCCCCACCCCCACACTTTTTTTTTAACTGGTGGTTGAAAGGCGCCTCCAAGCCTACTTATTTCATTTACCACTTCCTCATTAGTTTTTTTGGCTTCTTAAAATGGCCCCCCACTCTCATGGCTTCTGGCTGTTTGTAAATGAGAACTGTCCACCTTTCTCCTCTCCGGTCAAGGACATTGATAAACCTGTCATCCTCAATTGGAAGCTCCTTCCACTTCCTTCTTGCCGGTTCACTATCAGTCATTTCCTGAGACTGACATCACAGAAGAGTCATTAGGTTTAAGCCCTGGTTTCATTAATTACTGGACCTGTTGTGATTCTGGACAGGGTTCTTAACTTTAATTTTCCATGACCGTTTTTCCCTTTGACATCCAGACCGAGCTATTGACTTTTGCATTTACTGCTCATTTCTACCTTTATTAATATTCCATTTTCCCCTGTTTATAGTATATGCTGTGAATCCCAGGAGAAGTCAACATTACTATGCTCTTGGGTAGAACTGAGAGAGATAAAGACATGATTTTGAGGCCATTGGGGCACGAGTTGCAGAGAGGCAAAAATGCGAGGCAGAAAATAAGTTATGAGTAAGAATACAACTTATGAATAGCTCTTGTAAATTCCTGGCAACAAAAAAGATATTGAGGATAGGGCCAGGCATGGTGGCTCATGTTTGTAATCCCAGCACTTTGTGAAGCTGAGGTGGGTGGATCACTTGAGGTCAGGAGTTCGAGACCATCCTGGCCAACATGGTGAAAACCTGTGTCTACTAAAAATACAAAAATTAGCTGGGTGTGGTGGTGTGTATGGTAATCCCAGCTACTCAGGATGCTGAGGTAGGAGAATCGCTTGAACCCGGGAGGTGGAGGTTGCAGTGAGCCAAGATCACATCACTGCACTCCAGCCTGGGTGACAGATTGACACTCTGTCTCAAAAATAAATAAATAAAAGATATTCAGGATAATTAGAGTTGAAAAATTACATAAGGCATCACTCAGGATTAGGATTCAATCACATTTTATAGAAAACCCAAATGAGAGTTGCTTAAACATGAAAGAAATTCAGAGTTAAGTAGTTCGGGGCTTGTATGGCAAATCCAGGGTCACAGGTTCCCAGGTTCCTTCTGACATTCTTTTCTCTGTCTTTGGTGCTGGCCAACCTGCCATACATCTTCTTGTGACTACAAGATGCTTCTCATGTTCCTGGACCAAACTGATGATCAGCTGCTGTTTCTCGTGGCCCAGTAAAGAGATGCAGATGAACTGGGGTGGAAGAGAGTTTTTATTTCTGCAACTGGTTATAGGGAGACGGCCTGGAAATTATTGACAGACCAACTCAAAATTACAGTTTTCCAGAGCTTATATACTTTCTAAGCTATGTCTACGTGTGTGTGCATTCATCAAAAGACATAGTGATTAATTTCTTTCCATCTATAACTAAGGTCTGAGTCCTGAAACCTTCCTCTGCAGCTTCAGTAAATTTACTTAATCTAAATGGATTCAGGTGCTGGGGTGATTACCCTTATCTTGTCTCCTGCAAAATCAAGGAGGTGCGGGGAGCTCCTTCAGACTCCCAATAAACTTGTTTGTGGAGGCCTGGGGAGTTTCTTCAGACCCACAATAAAACTAGTTTAATCCTAAATGGGTCCTGTTAAGAATTCCTTCATTATTCTGTCATGCTTTAAAGCCCAGGAAAGGCCTAGGCAAAACTCTTGGTGGGCTTTTGTTACATTTCAGCCTTTGTATAAGGGCAGTGGCTTTTTTAGCTGTTAATATTTAACTTAACCACTCAGTCAGTACTGAAACAGTTGTTATGGAGGCCTGCGTTAGTGAGACCTGGCCTGCCACACTGGTGCTCCAGCTATTATTTCCACGTTCCAAGGCGAAGAAAGTAGAATGGCAAAAGTACATATGTCTCAGCCGAATCAGTTTGCTTTAAAGAGTTTCCCTGGCTTCCATCTACTTAACTTCTGCTTACATTTACTTGAACACTTCTAGACACCAAGGAGGTTGGGAGAGCTTTAGGCTGAGGACGTTGTCATCCCAAATAACACTTTTTTTTTTTTTGAGGCGGAGTCTTGCTGTGTCCCCAGGTTAGAGTGCAGTGGTGCAGTCTTGGCTCACTACAACCTCCGCCTCTCTGGTTCAAGCAATTCCCCTGCCTCAGCCTCCTGAGTAGCTGGGACTGAGCCTCCACCCCTGGCTACTTTTTTGTATTTTAGTAGAGATGGGGTTTCATCATGTTAGCCAGAATGGTCTCGATTTCTTCACTTCAACCTCCCAAAATGCTGGGATTATAGGCATGAGCCACCATGCCTGGCCCCCCAAATAGCACATTTTTAAGTCAGGAAGTGGGAAAACTCGATATTGTGTAGGCAACTCACAGTCCCTTCCGCCATAGTGGACCAGGACAGAGATAGCTGGATGATGGTTTTACTATAGTTGAGGCTAAACAATCTTGTGGATCCCTCTGCTAAAGCTATTTCTGTATTTTCTAACTTTCTCTAAGTTCAGAGCAAAAGTTTCCTATTATTTTATGAATGTTTCTTAACAGGCTCATCGCTTCTGGGGTTTTGCTGCAATGCTGCAGTAGATGGTATGGTATATTTGGTGGACAGATTTGGGGCCACCAGGCTTTGAATAGCAGCGTTGCTACTTAGAAGCTGACAGGTTACTGAACCTTATAGGCATCCATAGGGAATAATGTTATCTTTTTTTATTTTAATTTTTTAATTTTTGAGATGGAGTCTCACTCTGTCGCCAGGCTGGAGTGCAATGGTGTGATCTCAGCTCACTGCAACCTCTGCCTCCCGGGTGCAAGCGATTCTCCTGTCTCAGCCTCCTGAGTAGCTGGGACTACAGGAGTGCAGCACCACACCCAGCTAATTTTTGTACTTTTAGTAGAGACAGGCTTTCACCGTTTTGGCCAGGATGGTCTCAATCTCTTGACCTCGTGATCCACCTACCTTAGCCTCCCAAAATGCTGGGATTAAAGGCGTGAGCCACCCTGCCCGGTGGGAATAATGTTATTATAAATAATGATTTTACTGAACCTTATATGCAACATAGGGAATAATGTTATTATAAATAATGATTTTTGGACTGAGGCAGTGTTTTTTAAGAATTCAGGTGAAAGATCACATTACTTTACATGAGGACCAGAAGGCACATTCAAAAGATATGGTTGATTCACTTTGTTAACCGATAATCGTAAGTGTCCAAATACAGAACAAAGGAAACAATATGTCCAAGAAACACTTTTTTCTTTCTTACTTAATTAATACCAAAAGCCCCGTGATCTGTTTCCTACATTCTAGTCACAACTGAATTTTAAGAAAGTCGAGGTCATGTTTGTAACTCCATGTCAATACTACTTTTTGCTAATAACTGCAAGATCAGGAATGGTCCCTCATTACTTTCATCTTGGCTTTCAAAAGAGCCTACTGTGATTTTTCTTCTGAAACAGTAGGAAATAACCTTTTTCCTGAAAGAAAAATCTCCTTTCTATGGTTCTTTCTTCTGAAACAAGGCTGTCCTTCTCTGAGCCTCCAGCTAGAATAATTTCCTCTGAGATACTCTTATCTAGGAGGATTGTGGTGAGGTCACACAATGCCTCAGCTGATTTCAGTTAATTTTCTTGAGCTGAATCAAATGAATATCTTAACAAGTTGTCCTTTAAAAGGATAGATGTGTTTTTATACAAAACTTGCATCTAAGGGAAACCACCAGACTTCTTCATACAATATAATGAAGCCTTGGTATTCCAGGGATTTGGCACCTAAGTGCATAGGCACTCAATAAAATTGGAGGGAAGGAGGATGGTGGAAAGAAACAAAGGGGGAACAGGGAAAATTAGGGGGGAAATAATTTTTTCTTCCTGGGGATAGGTTTCACTTTTAATTGGGAAAAAGAAAGTGAAATTTATTACTTTCAAACTTGAGGACCCAGAATATAACTTATGATGATTTAAGTTTTCTTACTTTTATTTACATTTTAATGATAAAGACACTCATTGGCCAAGACCCAGAAAAAATAGTTTACCTATAATTTATACATATTTGTTTTTTTAAAAAATCACAGAATCTATGGAAAATCTGGAGAAATTATTTCTGCTTATAATACTCAGAAAATGTGTGCATTTAAGTTTTGCTTCTGAATAGACATATTCTGCTAAGCAAGCAGTCTCTCTTAGATTGCTTGCTGAGCACATATGCTTTCCTTATGCTGATTCTTAAAGTCTCCATATTTGGTTGGTGGCTTTAGTTATAAGAGACTAGCTTTTAAGATAGCCAGAAGAAGCAGATGTGAACCACCAGAAATAACACTGATCATATACAGTACTTATAAGACAGTGGTTGGCCAACATTTTTTGATCCCAAGATTTCTTGACATTTCTCACTGTGCCAACAAAAAGAGAAAGTGGGAACCTGGGGAGGACTCAGAGAGACAAAGCATGGGCAGCTGCCAGCATCCAGCCTGGGCGGATGGAAGAAGATCAGATCCTAGTTTGAGACCCAAACCCTGGTGAGTAAGAACAAGTGTCAGGATTTCAAGGGGCCCAGTAGGCAATCGTGAGAAAAAATTTGGAAGTCCTGAACTTGCCCAAATTATAGGGGTAGGTGAGAAAAGGTAATCCAAGGGGTGATTTTTTTCCCCTGCTTTTTGGTATTATCCGTATTTTCTTTAACAATTATATATGTTACTTAAATAAAGGAAAAACTCTAGGTTTTATATATTGCTGACTAAATGTCGGCATCAATATGAATGTGCTTCGTTTGTAAAAGTACAGTTTTAATTTATAGATCACCATTAGGATACCTTCGTAATGACATCCAGTTATGATGCAGATATTTCAAAGTTTATTCGTTTGTTTATTATTTTTTTGGAGACAGGATCTTGCTCTGTTGCCCAGGCTGGAGTGCAGTGGTGTGATCTTGGCTCACTACAGCCTCGACCTTCTTGGCTCAAGCAATCCTCCCACCTCAGCCTCCCAGGTAGCTGGAACTACAGGCATGCACCACGATACCTGGCTAATTTTTGTATTTTTTGTAGAGATGGGGTCTCAACCATGTTGCCCAGACTGGTCTCGAACTTCTGGCTCAAGAGATTCGCCCACCTCAGCCTCCCCAAATGCTGGGATTACAGGCATGACCCACCACATCTGGCCCAAAGTTTAAATAACTTAATGAATAAGGTTTAGATGATGCCAGGTGCCCCTTTTTTCTCTGGGGAACTGGCTCCTACTTAGATAGCTTATGACCATTAGTGGGACATTATAGGATAGCCTAGAAGCAGAAACACTCACGTCAATGTGATTTATGACTAAGTTGGCACTCGACATCAGTGAGATGGGGGGCAATACATTAAATGGTGCATGGGAAATTGATTATTCGTTCAGAAAATAATTGAAATGGATCTGTACTTCATTTCGTACACAAAAATCAATTTCAGGTAGATTAAGGGACTTAAATTATAAAAGGCAAAACTTTTAAACTTTTGGAAATAGTACAGGAAAATAGCTTTATGACCTTGGAGGAGGGAAGGATTTCTTAAACGAAACACAAATAGTGTTAGTTATAAGGCAAAGGTTTGATTTGCCTTAAAATCAAGGAAAGCCATCTTAAAATCAAGGAAATTGAGGCGGGTGGATCATGAGGTCAGGAGATCAAGATCATCCTGGCCAATATGGTGAAACTCATCTCTACTCGGGAGGCTGAGGCAGGAGAATCCCTTGAACCCAGGAGGTCAGAGGCTACAGTGAGCTGAGATTGAGCCACTGTACTCCAGCCTGGGCGACAGACCGAGAACTGTCTCAAAAAAAAAAAAAAATCAAGGAAATTACTTCATCAAAAGACATCACTAAAAGAGTAGGAGAGAAAAACCACACACTGGGAGAAAGTATGTGCCATACATTTGCATGGCCGTCACTCCTGACAGTAACAACTGAAGCATACCCTGAGAATGACCCTCTGGTCTAAGAATGTGTGTTCGGAGTTCTCAGCTGAGGAACCTGGGAGTGGCCAATCCAGAGATTCATTCCTTATCTATGAGGAACATCTGAACTCCTGGCCCATTTTGGATTAAAGGAAGGTTGCCAGATGAAGGTTGGAGGAGGGGAGCAAAGCAAAAATGCTGTATAAACTGCATGATGTTTATAAATGGTAGTGATTCTCCTGTCCAGCCTGCCACCACTGGACTGCCACGTAGGTAAGTACCCTTGAGAAGCCTTATATTTCATTTGCTGGCTCTGGGTCTCTTCTTCGGTCTCTGGGTCTCCTTCGGTCTCTGGAACCTGGTGCTATCCCTGTCAAAATCAATAGGGGTCCAGCACAATAACATATAACTGACAAATAATTAGGAAACAGAAACCTGTCTTTTAGAACGTGGGCCTTCTCTTCACCAAAAGCACTGTAAAATGAGTTAAGAAGCAAGCCATAAATACTTGAGGAAGATACTTACCATACATGTAACTGACAAATTAATAAAGGAAAAAAGTACTCTGCAGAAAAATGAACAAAAGCTTTGAGTAGAAACTACACAGAAGTGGAAATGTGAGGCTGGGCATGGTGGCTCACACCTGAATCTCAACACTTTGGGAGGCCTAGACAGGTGGATTGCTTGAGCCCAAGAGATTGAGACTAGCCTGAGTAACTTGGCGAAACCCCTTCTCCACAAAAAATACAAAAATTAGCCGGGTGTGGTGACAGGAACCTGTGGTCCCAGCTACTTGGGAGGCAGAGGTGGGAGGATTGCTTGAACTTGGGAGGTAGAGGTTGCAGTGAGCTATAATCATGCCACTGCACTTCATCCTGGGCAACAGAGCGAGACCCTGTCTTTAAAAAAAAAAAAAGTGGAAATGCAAACGTTCAATAAAAATGTGAAACTACTTAACTTCATTAGTAGTCAGAAATGCAAGTAAGAAGCACCAGGTGATACTATTTTACACTCTCCAGGGTGGCCAAAACTTTAAAGTCTTAAAAAGCAACCTTGAGGATGTAGAGTCATAAACAGGAACCCTTAGACACTGCTGATGGCATTTGAATTATTACAGCCACTTTGGAGAACTCTGCAGCCTTGTCAGGAAGTTGAAGCTGTGTGTAAGCTACAACACTGCCCACACTCTGGAGCAGTGCTCCTCAAACCTGCCATCATATATTAGCATCCCTAAATGAGTGTGTTGGAAATACTTACACACCTGGCCCTTTCCCCAGACCTGCGATTCCCAAATGGTATGCCAAGATGCCCTGGGGAACCACAGCAAACTCACAGAAGAACATGGGATATCTTGAATATTCAGGGAGAACACAGTGATACCTGGCATCTGTTGAACTCGATGTGAATTACTAGCTCAGGATAGTTCAACTTAGTCTCAGTGGTAACCCATACAGCATCCCTTTCTATATGCAAAGCTGGATTTTCAGTGGTTGCTGTAACTAAAAGCAGATACCATGAAAATCAATGTGGAAGAGGTAATAAGAGTGGTAGACTCCAATATGATTCCAAAGTTTGAGAAATTGTATAGTGCCCAAAACAAGTGCACACATTCCATTAATAAGTAATTGAGGTTAAGAATGAAATAAAACTTTTTATTTTTTGAATTTTTCTTTCTTTTAATGAAAATGTGGCTAAAACAGTTCCCACAAACACAGGCTTGGCCATTAAAAAAAAAAAAGGCAAAAACCACAATTACTTTTGCACCAATGTATAATATTTTGGAAAAGGATAAAGGCAAATGACAAAAGAAAAAATAGGCAAATTTGACTTCATTAAAATGTAAAATTTTTGTGCTCCAAAAGTCTCTATCAAGAAAATGAAAGGCACCCCACAGAATGGGATAAAATATGTACAAGTTATATGTCTGATAAGGGACTTATATCCAGAATATATAAATAACTCTTTTTTTCCCCAGCCATGATTATTACTGGCTGTGTGATAATACAAATATATATATATAATATATATTTTATTGCATTTTGGGTTCTGGGGTACATGTAAAGAACATGCAGGATTGTTGCATAGGTACATACATGGCAATGTGGTTTGCTGCATCTCCATCACCTATATCTGGCATTTCTCCCCATGTTATCTCTCCCCAACTCCCTACCCCGCACGGTTCCTCCCCTAGTCCCCTCCCACAGACCCCAGTGTGTAGTGCTCCTCTCCCTGTATCCATGTGTACTCATTGTTCAGCACCCGCCTATGAGTGAGAACATGTGGTGTTTGATTTTCTGCTCTTGTGTCAGTTTGCTGGGAATGATGTTCTCCAGATTCATCCGTGTCCCTATGAAGGACATGAACTCATCGTTTTTTATGGCTGCATAGTATTCCATGGTGTATATGTGCCACATTTTCCCTGTCCAGTCTATCATTGATGGGCATTTGGGTTGGTTTCAAGTCTTTGCTATTGTAAACTGCTGCAGTGAACATACGTGTGCATGTGTCCTTAGAACAATTTATAATCCTTTAGGTATATGCCCAGTAATGGGATTGCTGGGTCAAATGGAATTTCTATTTCTAGGTCCTTGAGGAATCACCACACTGTCTTCCACAATGGTTGAACTAATTTACACTCCCACCAGCAGTGTGAAAGTGTTCCTATTTCTTCACATCCTCTCCAGCATCTATTGTCTCCAGATTTTTTAATGATCACTATTTTAACTGGTGTGAGATGGTATCTCAATGTAGTTTTGATTTACATTTCTCTAATGACCAGTGATGATGAGCATGTTTTCATATGTTTGTTGGCCTCATATATGTCTTCTTTTGAAAAGTGTCTGTTCATATCTTTGTCCACCTTTGAATGGCTTTTTTTCTTGTAAATCTGTTTTAGTTCTTTGTAGATTTTGGATATAAGTCCTTTGTCAGATGGTAGATTGCAAAAATTCTTCCCCATTCTGTTGGTTGCTGGTTCATTCTAATGATTGTTTCTTTTGCTGTGCAGAAGCTCTGGAGTTTAATTAGATCCCATGTGTCTATTTTGGCTTTTGTTGCCAATGCTTTTGGTGTTTTAGTCATGAAGTCCTTGCCTATGCCTGTGTCCTGAATGGTTTTGCCTAGATTTTCTTCTAGGGTTTTTATGGTGTTAGGCCTTATGTTAAGTCTTTGATCCATCTGGAGTTAATTTTAGTATAAGGTGTCAGGAAGGGGTCCAGTGTCTGCTTTCTGCACATGGCTAGCCAGTTTTCCCAACACCATTTATTAAACAGGGAATCCTTTCCCCCTTGCTTGTTTTTGTCAGGTTTGTCAAAGATCGGATGGTTGTAAATGTGTTGTGTTGCCTCTGAGGCCTCTGTTCCGTTCCATTGGTCTGTGTCTCTGTTTTGGTACCAGTACCATTCTGTTTTGATTACTGTAGCCTTGTATTATAGTTTGAAGTAAGTGTGATGCCTCCAGGTTTGTTCTTTTTGCTTAGAATTGACTTGGCTATGCGGACTGTCTTTTGGTTCCATATGAAGTTTAAGGTGGTTTTTTGCAGTTCTGTGAAGAATGTCATTGGTAGCTTGATGTGGCATAGCACTGAATCTATAAATTACTTTGGGCAGTATAGCCATTTTCACGATATTGATTCTTCCTAACCATGAGCATGGAATGTTTCTCCATCTGTTTGTGTCCTCTCTTATTTTGTTGAACATAACAAAATGTTAGTTATGGTCTGTAGTTCTCGTTGAAGAGGTCCTTTACATCCTTTGTTAGTTGTATTCCTAGGTATTTTATTCTCTTTGTAGCAATTGTAAATGGCAGTTCGTTCCTGATTTGGCTCTCTTTTAGTCTGTTAGGGGTATATAGGAATGCTTGTGATTTCTGCACATTGATTTTGTATCCTGAGACTTTGCTGAAGTTGCTTATCAGTTTAAGGAAATTTTGGGCTGAGATAATAGGGTCTTCTAAATATACAACCATGTCATCTGCAAATAGAGACAATTTGACTTCCTCCTTTCCTAATTGAATATCCTTTATTTCTTTTTCTTGCCTGATTGCTCTAGCTAGAACTTCCAATACTATATAGAATAGGAGTGGTGAGAGAGGGCATCCTCGTCTAGTGCCACATTTCAAAGGGAATGCTTTCACTTTTTGCCCATTCAGTATGATATTGGCTGTGGGTTTGTCATAAACAGCTTTTATTATTTTGGGATACATTCCTAGTTTATTGAGAGTTTTTAGAATAAAGGGCTGTTGAATTTTGTGGAAGGTCTTCTCTGCATCTATCGAGAAAATCATGTGGTTTTTGGTCTTTGGTTCAGTTTATGTGGTGAATTACGTTTATAGACTTGCGTATGTTGAACCAGCTTTGCATCCCTAGGATGAAGCCTACTTGATCGTGATGGATAAGCTTTTTGATGTGCTGTTGCAATTGGTTTGCCAGTATTTTATTGAAGATTTTTGCATCTATGTTCATCATGGATATTGGCCTGAAGTTTTCTTTTCTTGTTGAGTCTCTGCCGGGTTTTGGTATCAGGATGATGTTGGTCTCATAAAATGATTTGGGAAGGATTCCCTCTTTTTGGATTGTTTGGAATAGTTTCATAAGGAGTGGTACCAGCTCCTCTTTGTGTATCTGGTAGAATTCAGCTGTGAACCTATCTGGACCTGGGCTTTTTTGGTTGGTAGGCTATTAATTGCTGCCTCAACTTCAGCTCTTTTTATTGGTCTATTCAATATTTTGACTTCTTTCTGGTTTAGGCTTGGGAGGATGCGAATGTCCAGGAATTTATCCATTTCTTCCAGGTTTACTGGTTTATATGCATAGAGTTGTTTGTAGTAATGTCCTATGACGGTTTGTCTTTTTGTGGAATATGTGGTGATATCCCCTTTATCGTTTTTTATTGCATCTATTTGATTGTTCTTGCTTTTCTTTTTTATTAATCTGGCTAGTGGTCTGTCTGTTTTGTTTATCTTTTCAAAAAACCAGCTCCTGGATTTATTGATTTTTTGAAGGGTATTTTGTGTCTCTATCTTCTACGGTTCTTCTCTGATCTTAGTTATTTCTTGTCTTCTGCTAGGTTTTGAGTTTTTTTGATCTTGCTCCTCTAGCTCTTTCCATTTTGATGATAGGGTGTCGATTTTAGATCTTTCCTTGCTTCTCATGTGGGCATTTATTGCTGTATATTTTCTTCCTGACACTGCTTTAAATGTGTCCCAGAGATTCTAGTACATTGTGTCTTTGTTCTCATTGGTTTTGAAGAACATCTTTATTTCTGCCTTCATTTCATTGTTTATCTAGTCAACATTGAAGAGCCAGTTGTTCGGTTTCTATGAAGTTGTGCAGTTCTGAGGTAGTTTCTTAATCCTGAGTTCTAATTTGATTGCACTGTCATCTGAGAGACTGTTTGTTATGATTTGCATTCTTTTGCATTTGCTGAGGAGTGATTTACTTCCAAGGATGTGGTCAACTTTAGAGTAGGTGTGATGTGGTGTTGAGAAGAATGTATATTCTGTGGATTTGGGGTGGAGAGTTCTGTAAATGTCTATTAGGTCTGCTTGGTCCAGGTTTGAGTTCAAGTCCTGGATATCCTTGTTAATTTTCTGTCTCGTTGATCTGTCTAATATTGACAGTGGAGTGTTAAAGTCTCCCACTATTATTGTGTGGGAGTCTAAGTCTCTTTATAGGTCATTCAGAACTTGCTTTATGTATCTGGGCAATACATCATGCTCCTGTATTGGGCGCGTATATATTTAGGATGGTTAGCTCTTCTTGTTACATTGATCTTTTCACCATTATGTAATGCCCTTGTCTCTTTTGATCTTTGTTGGTTTAAAGTCTAATTTATCAGAGACTAGGATTGCAACTCCTGTTGTTGTTTTTTTTCTCCATTTGCTTGGTAGATCTTCCTCCATCCCTTTATTTTGAGCCTATGTGTATCCTTGCATGTGAGATGGGTTTCCTGGATACAGCACACCGATGGGTTTTGGCTTTTTATCCAATTTGCCAGTCTGTGTCTTTTGATTGGGGCATTTAGCCCATTTACATTTAAGGTTAATATTGTTATGTGTGAATTTGATCCTGTCATTTTGACGCTAGCTGGTTGTTTTGCCCATTAGTTGATGCAGTTTCTTCATTGTGTCAATGCTCTTTACCATTTGGTATGTTTTTTGGGGTGGCTGGTACTGGTTGTTCCTTTCTATGTGTAGTGCTTCTTTTAGGAGCTCTTGTAAAGCAGGGCTGGTGGTGATGAAATCTGAGCATTTGCTTGTTTGTAAAGGATTTTATTTCTCTTTCGCTTATGAAGCTTAGTTTGGCTGGATATGAAATTCTATGTTGCAAGTTCTTTTCTTTAAGGATGTTGAATATTAGCCCCCACTCTCTTCTGGCTTGTAGGATTTCTGCCAGGAGATCTGTGAGTCTGTTGGGCTTCCCTTTGTCAGCAATCTGACCTTTCTCTCTGGCTGCCCTTAGCATTTTTTTCCTTCATTTCAACCCTGGTGAATCTGACAATTATGTGCCTTGGGGTTGCTCTTCTTAAGGAATATCTTTGTGGTGTTCTCTGTATTTCCTGGACTTGAATGTTGGCTTGCCTTGCTAGGTTGTGGAAGTTCTGCATAATATCCTGAAGAGTGTTTTCCATCTTGGATTCATTGTCTCCAGCACATTCAGGTACACCTATCAAATGTAGATTAGGTCTTTTCACACAATCCCATATTTCCTGGAGGCTTTGTTCATTTCTTTTTACTCTTTTTTCTCTAATCTTGTCTTCTCATTTTATTTCATTGAGGTGATCTTCAATCTCTGATATCCTTTCTTCTGCTTGGTCAATTCGGCTATTGAAACTTTTGTATGCTTCGGGAAGTTCTTGTGTTGTGTTTTTCAGCTCCATCAATTTATTTATATTTCTCTCCAAGCTGTTTATTCTCATTAGCATTTCATCAAACCTTTTTTTTAAGGTTCATAGTTTCTTTGCATTGGGTTAGAACATGATCTTTTAGCTCAAAGAAATTTGTTATTACCCACCTTCTGAAGCCTGTTTCTGTCAATTCATCAGACTCATTCTCCATCCAGCCTTGTTTCCTTGCTGGTGAGGAGTTGTGATCCTTTGGAGGAGGAGAGGCATTCTGGTTTTGGGTATTTTCATCCTTTTTGCGGTGGTTTCTTCCCATCTTTGCGGATTTATCCACCTGTGGTCTTTGTTGTTGGTGACTTTCAGATGGGGCCTCTGAGTGGATGTCCTTTATGTTGCTGATGAAGTTATTTCTTTCTGTTCCTTAATTTTCCTTCTAACAGTTAGGCTCTCCTGCTGTAGGACTGCTGGAGGTCCACTCCAGACCCTGCTAATCTGGGGATCACCTGCAGTGGCTGCAGAACAGTAACGGTTGCTGCCAGTTTCTGGCAGAAGGATACCTGCCAGATGTCAGCCTGAGCTCTCCTTTATGAGGTGTCTCTTTGGTTATAGCGGGAGTTTGGAAGCTGCTTGAGGAGACAGTCTATCCCTTTTAGGATCTCAAGTGCTGAGCTGTGAGCTCTGTTATTCTGTTCAGAGTTGCTGGGTAGCTATGTTTAAGTTGCTGCAGTGGAACTCATAACCTCCTTTTTTTCCCCAGGTGCTCTATCCCAGGAAGGTGGGGCTTTATTTCTAAGTTCCTGTCATTCTGCTGCCTTTTTTCAGAGAGGCCCTGCCCAGCAAGGAGGTAGCCTAGTCACAGTCTGCCAGCAGAGGTATTGCTGAGCTGCTGCGGGCTCTGCCCCGCTGCTGTGTGAACTTCCTTGCAGTTTTGTTTATAGGGGTATAGTTGGAACTGCCTCGGTAATGGCAGACTGCCTCAGTAATGGCAGACTGCCTCAGTAGTGGTGGACTGCCTCAGTAATGGTGAATGCCCCTCCCCTCACAGAGCTGGACCATCCTGGGTCCAGCTGTGCTTGCTGTGAAACTCTCAATCCAGAGCGTTTCAGGTTGCTGGTCTTTGTGGGGGTGGGATCGCCCGAGGCAGATCACCTGGCTCCTTGTTTCAGCCCCCTTTTATTCAGTTGAATGGGCGACTCTGTCTCCCAGGTGTTCCAGTCACCAGTTGAAACAGCACCTGGATTTATGTGCGTTTTTCTGCGGAGACCTGCTGCGCTGGCTGAAACAGCCATGCTGGAGAGTTGTGGCGCTTTTCTGCCCAGGAATGTCCTGGTCTGTGGGCAGTAAAACTTTGTTTGGAAATGTGGTGATCACTTACCCTTTGCATTTTCCCTGGGAACTGCAATCCAGAGCTGTTACTCTTTGGCCATCTTGGATCTATAATTTGAAATAAAGCTTTTTCTTTCGTATTTTCATATAGATTTTTCAAACAGCTGCTGCATTGTTAGGACATAAAGACTTGTTAAGTTTTTTGGACCTTGACCTAACTACTTAAACGGTATTGTTAGGAATTTGTTCTAGGGGTGCATAGAACCCTGAAAAAAATTGATTCACCTAGTAGTGTCCCTTGAACCAAGAATATTTGGGAATCTGTTTCCCAAATTAGTTAACTCAAAATATTTGGAGATGGAGTCTCTATGTTTTTAAAAAGCTCCCCAAGGTATTCTGATGGGTTCCTACGGTTGAGAACTACTGCTTGAGAAACTCTTACACATGTGACTTAGGATAATGCTACTCAGATTGTACCTGGGGGCCAGTGCTGGTTTGCAAATTATTTCCTACAGATCTGCAGCAAGATAAGTAGTTTATGTTAATCATACTTTCAGTGAATAATGGTATAGTTTTTGTAACCTTTTGTCTTCTGATTAAATTTATTGAAATATAATTTTATTTCAAATTTAATAATGGAAAAATTTAGGCTTGTATTTTGTGCTTTTTTTCTCATATTTTTAAAATATGATTTCACAGCTTTACTGATGTATAATTGACATATAATAAACCACATATTTAAGGAGTACAATTTGATCAATTTTGACTTATGTATATACTTGTGAAATCAAGATAATGAACATATCCATCACTCTTTATTTTTTTGTCCCTTGTAATCTCTCCCATTTGCAGCCCCCACATCCCTTCATAATCCTCCACCCGTGTTCCTGACCACCGATCTGCCTATTGTTGCTGAAGATTAGTTTGCATTCTCTAGAGTTTCATATAAATGGAATTTTACTGAATGTACTCTTGTTTTTATCTGGCTTCTTTTACTTAGCAAAATATTTTGCAATTCAGCCATGTTGTTGCATATATCACTAGTTGACTCCTTTTTATTGCCAATTAGCATTCCATTGTGTGGATGTGCCACAACTTGGTTTTTTACTCATTTGATGGATATTTGAATTGTCTGTATTTGGTTGTCATGAACATTTGTGTATAAATCTTTATATGATCACATGTTTATGTTTGTCTGGGATAAATAAATACCTACGAGTGGAATGGTTGGACCTCATGGTAGGAATATGCATATAGTAATTTATTTTTATTGTATTTCACAAATAAAAAGCATTATCCCACCAAAGATTAGAAATAAAACTCTTTCAGGCTAAGCACGATGGGTCATGGTTGTAATCCCAGCACTTTGGTAGGCCAAGGTGGGCAGATCACCTGAGATCGGGAGTTCAAAATCAGCTTGGCCTGGGAGGCAGAGGTTGCAGTGAGCTGAGATCACGCCGCTGCACTCCAGCCTGGGAGACAGAGTGAGACTCCATCTCAACAACAACAACAAAAAAAGAAAACTCTTTCTTCAGCAAATGTGTTTTGAAAAGTATTAGCCCAAGTGGTATGCACAAGAGTGTTTATGGCTACATTGTTTATAATAGCAAAAGACTGGAAATAATCCAATTATCCATTGTCAGGAATATGGATTATTAATATGAAGTATATATCCAGTAGACTACTTTATAACAATGAAAACTACATCATTATGAATGTAGAGAATGAATGAATATACAGAATGAATGAATAAACAATTTAAAGTTGAATTCCAAAAGCAAATTGCAAAAGAATGCATATGGAAGGATTTCATCATATGAATTTTGCAACAATATTTTATTAAAATATTAAACAGCATTTTATTTATAGAAACATATATGTTTACTATATATATGTTTGCTATATATATATATATATATATCAAACAATAAAATGGTGATACAAAATGCAACATAGTGTGTAGTTGGGGAATGGCTGAGGGTACAATGAGAGAGATAGGACCAAGAAAGGATAGACGGAGGCCTTTGAGGCGAATGGGTCTTGATCCCCTTCTTAAACTACAGGAATTCATTTTAATGTTACAGTTTGTGCTTATATTTTATCATAAATTTGTTGTGCATATTCAATATATAATCACAAAATACAGAAAAAACTCTCTAAACAGTTGAAAAGGGAGTTTATTAAACAAATAGAGGTACCAATTACAAACCATCAGGGTTAGAAAAAAATCTAGGCTTTAGGTAAATATATATCTAAATAATAGGCTATTGGTTATCACCTTAGAAAAAACTCAGGGTATTATACCAGGTCATCATAGAATATTTAGTTAAGAAGTATAGAAAATATGATATGCTATTCATTTGAATGATACTTAGTGTCATGTAATGCAATGAGTAGGGAGCCGCTCTCATAATGAGGTGAATGGCCACCTGCATCTTGGATAAGTCTGAGGAAAGCCTTTACACCAGAGGAAGCAACAGCCTGCCAGTGTTCAATCCGAGACTTTCCACGGTTGGAAGAGAGGAGGATTGGGACTGATATTTAACAAGCATTTACTGTGTCCAAGGCATTTTGGTCCGAATTTTATATCTCTTATCTGATATGCTTTCCTTTTAGGGCTAGGCTATTCTTACCTTTAAAGTAGATGTTATTATTCTCATTTTACACATGAGGTAACTGAAACATAGAACTTAAAAACCTTTCCAAATATTTCAGAGGAGGCAGATTTAAATTCAGATGCATTTGCATTAAATCCCCATTGCATTCGACTCCAAAGCATGTCGTCTTTCTGCTATGCTAATAATAGCCAACAGTCATTGAGTACTTACTATATATATATACCAACGTCTGTTTTAAGTGCTACAGCAATTTTCTCTTTTAAGCCCCATGGCAGTATGAGAAAGAAGCTATTATTATCCCCATTTTACAGATGACAAAATGGAGTCACAGAATGTTATGTAATTTGCTCAGTGTCACACAGTAAGTGACAGAGTTGGTCCAGCTCAGGAGCCCATACTCAATCTCTTTTGGCCTTTTATGAGTACATCTGCCCTTTCAAGGATCAGGCTTGAGTCAGGGGGACCTCATGTCTCTGGTTAACTTTTTAGCCACATGTGTCATGGAAACTGGTTTCTCCTGGGTGGTCCTTCTGGGTTGCCTGGCCTTCCATGAGCTCTTCTTTTCTAATTAAATCTACTCTCTAAGACTCTTTGCTGCGGGAATATGCAGCAGTAGTTGGAGAGACACTTCTCAACCAGTTCTAACACGTTTAGTTAGGTTCTTGCTATATTTTAGTGCCCATCAGATCCTTTGGGCTCAGTGTTTTTGTTTTCTCTCTCTCTCTCTTTTTTTTTTTTTTTTTTGAGATGGAATCTTGTTCTGTTGCCCAGGCTGCAGTGCCATGGTACAATCTTGGCTCACTGCAACCTCTGCCTCCTTGGTTCAGGTGATTTTCCTGCCTCAGCCTCCAGAGTAGCTGTGATTACAAGTGCCCACCATCACACGGGCTAATTTTTGTAGTTTTAATAGAGATGGGGTTTCACCATGTTGGCCAGGTGGACCTCAGGTGATCCACCTGCCTTGGCTTCCCAAACTGCTGGGATTACAAGCGTGAGCCACCACGCCCAGCCTGGGCTCGGTGTTTTTCGTGAAGTAAGGATGAATCCTTAGAAGAGCTTTCAGACCTCTTAAACTCTTAAATTCTATGCTTTAATAAGGATTTTTATTAATACTTCATTTAAAACAGTAATTAAGCATCATTTTAACCATTTGATGTGATTATAACTCATATGCTTTCTACTCCAAAAATTGAAGAAACCAATACAATGGGATAAATACAATAAAAATGTAGAAACAATGTAGAGACAACAGAGTTGTACCAAAACTTTAAGGTATTTTCATTATTCCTGTTGAGCATTTAATGCTGAATTTCCTGGCATCTGAAGCAACAGAAAGGTAATTGGCCAGATAATTTTTGTTATATGTTCAAAGAAACTGTACTAGTTCATTGGGGAGGATAGGGTATCCTGTCAGGCCACTAGCCAACCCTTTTTCTTCCTACAAGTTAAATTAGGACTGAATATCCTCTGGAGCACTCAGATCTTAAAGTACTTCAGAAGAGACTTGGAAGAACTGCCGGTGGTCTTCAAAGAGGCGCCGTGGCAGTGCTGTAATTCTTGCTTAGTAACACTGACATTTGAGCTTTCTCCTCTGGGGCAAAGGTCAGGTTCTAGGTCACTCCCTCACTTTGTTCCAGTCTCTATCCAAAGGTCACCTCTTCCCTGACTGCCCTTTCTATGTGAGGTTTTCACTGAATGCACCGGGGATGCCCTCTCTCCCTGTCCAACATAGTAGTCACTGGCCATATATGACAATTAAAATGAATTAAATGACATAAAATAAAAAATTTAGTACTTTGGTCATACCAGCCTTATTTCAAAAGCTCAGTAGCCACGTGTGGCTGCTGAGGTGGACGGATCACGAGGTGAGGCGTTCGAGACCAGCCTGACCAACATGGTGAAACTCTGTCTCTACTAAAAATACAAATACTAGCTGGGCCTGGTGGCGCACACCTGTGATCCCAGTTACTCAGGAGGCTGAGGCAGGAGAAGCGCTTGAACCCGGCATGCGAAGATTGCAGTGAGCCGAGATCATGCCACTGTACTCCAGCCTGGGCGACAGAGTAAGACTCCATCTCCAAATAAATACATAAATAGAAATAATAATGACCATATTGGAAAACACAGATACATCATCATAGAAAGTTCTACTGGGCACTGCTAGCCTGCTAGCCTATGCTCTTATCTTGCCTTCCATTTTCTTCTAAGAACTTTTTCAACATTGTGCCATGCCACACACCTATTGTTTATGTTCCACTAGAATATGTGCTCTGGATAACCGACTTTTTTGTTTTCCCTGAACATAGCTGAATCCTCAGTGCCTAAAGCAGTGCCTGACATAGTACAGTGCTTTGTAAATACTTGCTGAGTGAATGAACAACAAATGAATGGATGAATTTTGGTATTTTTTGCAGTTTCAAATCAAAAGTCTAATGTCCTTGGGTGACCTAGTACATGTTCTGCCAGCTTTTAAGACGAAAGAATGAAAATTCTGTGGCCAAAACTAAATATGCTAACCAAACTTTTATTTCTTTTATCTTTTATATTTTGAAGAATAATGGGTATGAAAATTGTTTATCAGTCAACATATCCTGATTATGAACACGTAAAATATCAATTTTCTTTGCTTTAAGAAGTCATGTAAGTAGTAGGAGAAAACTACATATATATATATATATATACATAAAGTACTTATTACATAGCTAACTGGACTTACAGTCACATCTCATTTAAAGCAAATTTGGTTCATGCAATGGAATATACTCTACGTGATACCGTGCAGTTGTAGCTACAGACATGACAAGAAATCATAATACATTCTAAAAGCATATAGAAAATGTCAGTTTACTTCAACTTACTTTAAACAAAAATTAACCATGAAAGGATTGTAGTACCTAAGAGGAATTTGCAGTCCAAACAAAATATAGCTAGAAGCGTGACTACCCTCTATCTCCTGTAACTAGAGATTGAAGCTAGTGTTGTGATTTCAGCCAAAGATGCAGCTTCAGTAACCTTGAAAAAGATGGTTTCCCTTCTATCAGGCCTGGCTTTGTCAGGAGACACTCAGAAGGTGATGGAGGAAGGAGGTACTAGTGAAGCCAGAGAAGTCTGCTAAATCAACTTTAACAAGTAGCCAGATGATAGATGTCAGTTGGGTGTCATACCCAATTCTAGTTGCTGACAATTAGAAATTAGATAAAATAAGAGTGTTTTCTCCTTAATTCCTTCCTTTCTTAAAAGCAGCCATTTTCTGAGTAGTTAGTTCTTAATTCCCAGGGGATTTGCAAATGCAGATCATGAGACACCTCTAGCTTGTGCAGGATTAGTGTTATTTTGCTATTTCAAGTGAAATATATGATGGTTAGTGTCCTTGGATGACCTCATATACTTGTATTGTTTTTCATATCAGGTCCAGTGAAGGGCCAAGTTCTTCATAAATATCATGGCTAATTTTGGAAACCCATATGTTCAGTGAAGGTTTCCGAACTGCAATAAATATGAATGGAGGATTTATCAACATTTGGATATTTGCAATTTCATTTCTTGATTCTTTTTTGAAAATCTATTCTGGGTCTATATCTGAAAATTTTATCTCCTTTGGTGCTAGATCCAGAGTACAGTTTTTGAAAACTTTAAATCAAAGGTAGAACAATAAATTCACTTGCTCTTAAGACCTTAGGGGTTGTTGACTGGGCACTGTGGCTCGTGCTTGTAATCCTAGCACTTTGGGAGGCTGAGGCCGGCAGATCACGAGGTCAGGAGATCACGACCAGCCTGGCTAATACAGTGAAACCCTGTCTCTACTAAAAATATAAAAATTAGCCAGGCATGGTGGCAGGTGCCTATAATCCCAGCCACTTGGGAGGCTGAGGCAGGAGAATTGCTTGAACCTGGGAGGTGGAGGTTGCAGTGAGCTGAGATTGTGCCACTGCACTCCAGGCTTGGTGACAGAGCTATAATCCATCTAAAAAAAAAGATACAAACCAAGAGAGCATTGTCTATGTGCTGTGAAAAAGGCGAGAGCCACAGAATGGCCAAATCTGTTGCTTTTACTCAGGCAGAGTGAAGAAAACTCTGGCCCTGTGACAGACATTTCCAATCTTCTGTACATAGAAGTGGGGAAACAATTGTGGAAAAAGAAAAAAAAAAAAGCCAGCTGGGGTTCTTGACACACAGTTCATGCTAATTTTAAATTGTACTAATACTTGACTGTATAATGAGGGATCCTTTGCAGGGTGATGATCTGTTGAAGACTCAGCAGGACACCCTGGGGAGAGGGAGAGAGGCTTCCAGAACCTTCCCCTTCAGAGGCCTTTTAATAGGTACTGAATTCAGAACTGACCTCACAGAATCTGATCATTACTGATGCAAGAACAAAGTCAGTATCATCTGCAAAGATAATTTCTCTCATCAAACTATGACTGCCTATGTTTATTACCACATCTGGAAATCTGACTACTTAAATAAGAATTTCTGTCAAGACACTGAACAAGCCCAGCACCAGGAATATTCTACTCTGTATGTACAGATGGACATCAATCCTGGAATATTTCTTTCTCATTGATGCTTAGGGACCATCTTTTGATTTTGATCCATGTCAAGATTCTAAGGTAGTTTAAAACGTGGCTTTTCAGTGTTGTTTTTTCTTAAAATTTCTGTTTCTGTGAGTGTAATGTAGGGAGGAGTACCAGATTGTTTTTATAAGTTGTTTCTTAAAATGATTAACACATCTTTTCTGCCTTAAGGTTTATAACGAATGTGAAGCTAAGTTTCACAGGTTAATTTCAGCCTAATCTTTTCGTGGATGATAGCATAGTCCAGAAGCAATATGCTGTGACATTTTATTTTATCTTATTTTATTTTTGAGACAGAGTCTTGCTCTGTTGCCCAGGCTGGAGTGTAGTTGTGTGATCTTGGCTCACTGCAACCTCCACCTCCCAGGTTCAAGTAATTTTCCTGCCTCCACCACCCAAGTAGCTGGGATTACAGGCATGCACAAACATGCCCAACTAATTTTTATATTTTAATAGAGATGGGGTTTTGCCGTGTTGGCCAGGCTGGTCTCGAACACCGGGCCTCAAGTGATCCACCTGCCTCGACCTCCCAGAGTGCTAGGATTACTGGCGTGAGCGACTATACTTGGCCTTTTATGACATTTTAAATTTCAAAATGTAATAAAATCACAACTCATGCCAGAAAACCACAGTGCTTCTCATTGAATATAGTATCTCCTTGGTGTTCTTATCCTTATGTTCTTACGTTAACTCTGTGTGCCAGTATTTTACCAAATCTATCAACTCTTTTAAGGCAGAGACTACATTTATTTAAACTTTTTGTTTGAAATAACTTTAGAGTTAGAAAAAAGTTGCCCAAAAATACTACACTGATTTTCATGTACCCTTGATGTAGCTTCCCCAGATGTTACCATCTTACATAACCATAGCACAGCAAGGGAAACAGAAATTGACATTGATACAGTAGCATCACTGACTAACCTAAAGAACTTATTTCAGTTCACCAATTGTCCTACTAGTGTCCTTTTTAAAGTCCAGGATCCAACCTAGAATCCCATACAGCACTTAATTGTCACGTGGTGTTAGTCATCTAGTCCAGCGGAGTCTTTCTATAATTTTTGCAACTTAGTACTTTTTTTTTTTTGAGATGGAGTCTTGCTCTGTTGCCCAGGCTGGAGTGCAATGGTGTGATCTCGGCTCACTGCAACCTCTGCCTCTCAGATTCAAGTGATTCTCCTGCCTCAGCTTCCCAAGTAGCTGTGATTATAGATGCAGACCGCCACGCCCAGCTATTTTTTATTTTTTTTGTATTTTTGGTAGAGACAGGGTTTGCCATGTTGGCCAGGCTGGTCTCAATCGCCTGACCTTGTGATCCGCCTGCCTTGGTCTCCCAAAGTGCTGGGATAACAGGCTTGAGCCACTGCGCCCAGCCTTTCATATCCCCATCATTTTTTAAAAACATCTTGTAACTCTTTGACATCACAAGATGTGTCAGGGTTATTTTGCTCCAGCCCTTGAATCAGTCACTTCTCCAAAGACCCTAGTTCTTTTTACTGGAGATTGGTATTTAGAAACTAAATCTGGGTGCTTGATATGCTCATTGCCACTGGTATATCATTGCTTCTAGGCCCTCTCCGCTTACAGTGCTGGGAAATAATGTGTATGTATATACACACACATGAATGTGTTTCTCCCTCTCTCTCCATATCTGTATACCTATGAATATTTGTCTACCTATTAAAAACAATAAGTTTATCCTGATACTTCCACTTACAACTCAGTATCACAGTTTTCTTTTAAATACCTCTTTCTCCTTACTTGTGGCTTTTTCTCCAACAGTTAGAAACCAGGCATTATATCTACAATATATTTACTTATTTGCTCAACTCTAGTACATATGTAAAGAAGTTTCAGAATTGTGATCCCATAATCCCTATGAGAAACAAGTTTACCAACAAGATTATATAGTATTCAGGTACAGTCCTTTTTGTCTTTAGTCTTAAGGTATATAATAAAAGTACTGGTTTCCACAACTAGGTTAGATATTTTCTTTTTTACCTCTTCCATGGCAGCTGTGGTTTTTCGTTCTGTAATATAGCTAGGTTCTTTTGTTATTGTTTGTGTTCCATTCTGGGTTCCCCCAACACCGAGAGGTTGGTTTTCATATTTATTTGGGGGATGTGAAACATGACTATAGTTTTAAGAGTCCGAACTATGTGAAAAGGGGCCGGGCACAGTGGCTCACACCTGTCATCCCAGTACTTTGGGAGGCCAAGATGGTTGGATCACTTGAGGTCAGGAGTTTGAGACCAGCCTGGCTAACATGGTGAAACCTCTTCTCTACTAAAAGGTCAAAAATTAGTTGGTGGCAGGTGCCTGTAATCCCAGCTACTTGGGAGGCTGAAGCAGGAGAATCGCCTGAACATAGAAGGCGGAGGTTGCAATGAGCCGAGATCGCACCACTGCGCTCTATTGTGGGCGACAGATCTAGACTCTGTCTAAAAAAAAAAAAAAAGGAACTATGTGAAAAGGCATTTCAGAAAAGTGTCATTCCTCCACATTCTGTCTCCCATTCATTTCAGTCTCCCATTCTTCCCACCCTGTTCCCACTCACCCTGTAAGTAACCAGTTCAATTAGTTTCTGCTTTTTCTCCTGTATTTCTTTTTGCCCAAAGAAACAGACATGTGTATGTTTTCTTATACAGAGATGATATTCAGTGTCTGTTTTTGTGGTACTGGGCAATTTGAATGCTGTTTGGTAATTTTAACACTTATGGATACTGTTTAATTGGTCTGACCTTACTGCCAGTGTATTAGAAAGCACACTAAATGATTGGGGTGTGTGTGTGTGTGTGTGTGTGTAAAATATTTGTGAGATTTTTTAAAAAATGAAAATGATGGGCCAGGCACAGTGGTTTAATGCCTGTAATCCCAGCACTTTGGGAGGCCGAGGTGGGCGGATCATGAAGTCAAGAGATAGAGACCATCCTGGCCAACATGGTGAAACCCTGTCTCTACTAATAATACAAAAAATTAGGCCGGGCGCGGTGGCCCACGCCTGTGATCCCAGCACTTTGGGAGGCCGAGGCGGGTGGATCACGAGGTCAAGAGATCGAGACCATCCTGGTCAGCATGGTGAAACCCCGTCTCTACTAAAAATACAAAAAAAAATTGGCTGGGCACGGTGGCACATGCCTGTAATCCCAGCTACTCAGGAGGCTGAGGCAGGAGAATTGCCTGAACCCAGGAGGCGGAGGTTGAGGTGAGCCGAGATCGCGCCATTGCACTCCAGCCTGGGTAACAAGAGTGAAACTCAGTCTAAAAAAAAAAAAAAAAATTAGCTGGGTGTGGTGGTGCATGTCTGTAATCTTAGCTACTCAGAAGGCTGAGGCGGGAGAATCACTTGAACCCAGGAGGCGGAGGTTGCAGTGAGCTGAAATTATGTCATTGTTTAGGGAACCAGCCCTACATCACCTGTGGGTACCCCGAGTTCAGTGGGACAAAGGAATGAGAAAAAGACAGATTAAGAGAGAAAATAGGACCAGGGACCGTCACTTTATTACTTTGGAGAAGACAGTGAAGGCCCTGAACTCTGATCATCAACACTATTTACTGGTTACATTCACTTTGATCTACAGGGTAGGGTGGAGTGATGGTGGGGAGAGGGTGATGGTGGAGTGAATCAGTGAGCTGGAACTGGTGTGTCATTCTAAAGATTGATAACAGCGGCAGTTTGGGAGTTTCACAAAACAAGAATGTGGTTATCTTTAACTTATTATTTATGTGCAGCTGGTGGAACACAGGCTTTACAAGGAGCCTACAGGTCTGGCGACATCATAGTGCTATATAGGGGTGTAAAACCTTTATAAAGGATGTAAAATCCTTGAGCACAATGTTTATGGCAATAGAGCCCAGGTCACCCTGCACTGGAACATGAGGCATGGAGAGGCCTTCCTCCTCAGAGGCCTCCTGCGGCCCTCCGCAGTTCGCTGTTCCTTGTTTATATGTTACTCATTACCAATTTATGTAGGCACTCTGTAAGTCCTTTCTCCTTTGCTGCTTTTCCCAACACATTGCACTCCAGCCTGGCAACAGAGCGAGACTCCATCTCAAATAAATAAGTAAATAAATAAACAAATAAAATGAAGATGACATGAATTTTGATGGGCTTATTAACACTGAATTATTTCTTGATAAGAGTTGTCTAAAAATATGAGAATATAAAGCAAGCAACAGTTTTTTCAAGTTTTCCTTAATGCATTACACATTATTTTTGCAAAATATTTTAAAGTTTTCTTTTTACTTATTAAGTGAACTGAATTATTTCAAGCTTCAATGAGAACTGCTAGACTGTTATATTTTGGGAGTCTCGCAGAGTAGCTTTTCTTACACATATAAGCAGAAGTAAACATTTTCCCGAGTGTTTTAATAGGGCTTTGATGCATTTCATTGTGCACTCTTTTTCTTTCCATGTACTCTGCAGGCATTTGGGCAGTCCTTCTCCATCCACCGGAAGGTTGCTGAGGATGGAGAGACTCGGGAGGAAACGCTTCTGCAGGAGTCAGCATCGAAGGAGGCTTACTATCTGGGGAAGATCTTGGAGATGCAGAACGAGCTGAAACAGAGCCGGGCTGTGGTCACTAATGTACAAGCAGAAAATGAGAGGCTCACCGCGGTCGTGCAGGATCTGAAGGAGGTAAACAAATTCCCTATGAGAGACTTGTGAGAAAGAGAAATAAGAGCGTTCTCTCCATAGCAGAGGGAATAACACTTCTGCTTTAATCGAGGAGCTGTGTTAAGCATGAAACACATAATACTGAGCTAGCAACTTTTCTTTTTTAGTGAAATGACAGCTAGCTTGTTCTGAGATGAGCTTTTCTCTCTCTTGTTGTTTCTTGAGAATTAAGTTTTGTATGTATTGCGGACTTGGGAATTGGCCTTACTATTTCTGCAAAGGTGTTTAAAAAACACAGTGACCTTAGCGCTTCCTCCCTGCATTACCTGGTTTAATACAATGTAGAGAATGGTTGGCTGTAATGCTGTTTATCAGCACTAACTCCGCCTGACAGTGTTGGCTCAGGACGCTGCTCACTGGGAATGACAGCCCAGGCGCGTGTCCTGAGGAGTCTTCGAGTCTGGTGATGCAGATCACCAGATTATTTTTCTGGTTATAGAGAAGACAGCAAATTATACCTGGTATGAATTAGGTCAGGGAGTCTTTCTCGGTCTATGAATGTCCACTGAACTCACTATTCATTGTTAGCTTTTCCAAGGCAGCATTGCCTGCCAGTCATTTTCAGACTGGCAAAGTCATTCTTTAGTGGAGGGGTGAGGTTGGAAACAGAGATAGCCAAAAGTAGCTTCATCCATCAAACTCCTGTAAGAGCATTTTTGGAAACTATATTCAATCATTCACTCCATATTTTGATATGAAAGTAGAAGAGATCCAGATGGCCTGTAACTTCTATACCAATGCAGTGGTGATTGACAGGTCCACAGCCAAATGGACTCCCTAGTTGAGCATTTTAGTAAAAGAAGTACGCAAGATGAAAATATTCTTCAATATTGTAAAATATAAGAAGCAATCCACATTTGAAATATGGGACATATGGCCGGGCGCAGTGGCTCACACCTGTAATCCCAGCACTTTAGGAGGCCACGGCAGGCGGATCATGAGGTCAAGAGATCAAGACCATCCTGGCCAACATGGTGAAACCCCATCTCTACTAAAAGTACAAAAATTAGCTGGGCGTGGTGGCACTCGCCTGTAGTCCCAGCTACTTGGGAGGCTGAGGTGGAAGGATCACTTGAACCCAGGAGGCAGAGTTTGCATTGAGCTGAGACTGTGCCACTGCGTTCCAGCCTGGCGACAAAATAAGACTCTGTCTAAAAATATATATATATGGGACATATTACAAATAGGGATTCATTATTATAAGATATAAGTTGTCCAGAATTTATTGGAATCTTCTAGATAATTTACATTTACACGTGTCCATATTACAATGAACTAAATGAATACTGACAGCAGGGTTTCTGATTTACTTATCTCATTATCTTTGGATATGCCCAAATATAGCAATATGACTTGAGAAGACAGAGAGAAAGGATCCAATCAAGTGGAAGTTAGTATTAAGTGCTAAGAAAAACATGAGACAGTTTTCAGGATACCAGGGCCTCCTCATTTCCCTCTAGTGTGAACAACTGTTAAAAACACAGCTGCTTGGCTGTGCGCAATGGCTCACGCCTGTAGTCCCAGCACTTTGGGAGGCCAAAGTGGGTGGATCACGAGGTCAAGAGATTGAGACCATCTTGGCCAACATGGTGAAATCCTGTCTCTACTAAAATTACAAAAAAATTAGCCAGGCGTGGTGGTGCGCACCTATAGTCCCAGCTACTCTGGAGGCTTGAGGCAGGAGAATTGCTTGAACCTGGGAGGCGGAGGTTGCAGTGAGCTGAGATCACGCCACTGCACTCCAGCCTGGCAACAGAGTGAGACTGTCTCAAAACAAAAAGCACAGCTGCTCTCTAGTTCCTTATTTCTTTTTGAGACAGGGTGTCACTCTGTTGCCCAAGCTGGAGTGCAGTGTCACAATCCAGCATCCACTGCAGAAGTGGACAGAGGGTTATGTGGAACCAAAGCCCACCATCCTGGATTAAACAAGGCACCAAACATTTGTAGGGTGCCATGAGCAGCAGGGTCATGTGCAAGTTGGCAGAGAGGGCATGGCATGGGCAACGTGAGGACCGTGTGCACACACATGCAGGTGGTTTGTGGAGAAGAATGTGACCAGCTATTCAATGAGTCGAACAGTGTTGGTGGCCGGTTGAATGGTTCCTCCGAAGCTGCAATCCCCACTGTGTGTAGCAGCTGCAGCTGAGCCAAGAACAGCCAAAGTTGAGGATGCGGCAGGGAATCCACAGATGCTTTTTTGTGTGAGTCAAGGCAGTGATGATTGATGGGGCATCCTCACTTACACAGCCACGCTTGAGGGCAGTTCCAGTAAGTAGATTTATGATGAGTAGCAGAAGCTAATTAATTAAGCATGAAGTTACGAGTTAGGAATGAACTGAGGCAGCAAAAGAAAAAAAATTTGAGGAGCCTTTCATTCAGTTCAGTTCTCCAACTTTAAGGCGCATCTGAATCACCTGGAGAGCTCATTAGACCGTGAACACTGGCCCCCCCCCCCCGAGATTCTGATTTAGTAGATGGACGTAGGCCAGTAATTTGCATTTAAAACAAGTTCCCAGGTGATGTGGGGGCTGCTGCTCTGGAAACCACATTTTAAGAACCACTGATTTAGAATTTTTGGCCTGCCCCAAGCTGAGGAAGGCTTACAGCTGGGGCATTGCTGTAAGCACCATGGTCTCCTGAATAAAGCACTTGGATATGACCCTTCAATTTTTATGCGTTTTCGATAGTTGTTTTGAAGTAAGAGACTAACCTGTTAATAGCCTATTAATGTGTTCATACAGATTGGTCAGGTAACTAAAAGAAAAAAAGGTCGTGTGTTTCTTTGTGTTCTATGTGTGCCAACGATGTATTTGTTAATGCTCTTTCTGATGGAGTGAAAGCTGGTGATATTACCATAACCCTGAGTTTTTTTGTTTTTAATCCAGTAGATACAGTTTATTTTGATGTACCTAAGAGAATTATTATTAATTTTGAGAGCTAACCTAAAAGGAGAATAGGAATAAGTTCTATTTTTTGGTGTATTGGTATGGAGTTTTACTGGTTGGTATTAACTGAAATCTCAGACTTGATTTCCTTGCAGGCTCAATTTTATTTTTTGTATTGTCTTCATTAACTGATGCACAGTGATTGAAAGAGTGATCATGTCGCTTAGAAGAATTATGACATGATGGACCATGAGAAATATACAAGGATAACCAACCCAAAATATAGTAAATATCAGTTTGGAGGCTATGTGTTTAATAACTTAATGGGATCGTTTTTCTTTACTGAAAGGACTCATTTCCTGTTTCAGTAGGGTTGTTGGTCCTAGCAAAGGTGTATGTTTGCACATATATCGTGGGTGCAGTGTGAAAATTTACCCGTGTGTGGGGTGTGTGCGTGTGTGTGTGTGTGTGTGTGTGTACAATGTCAAATTATCTTCCATAAATAGTAGTTATAGGGTAGTATGGTAAAAAATGGAAAAATTGCTGAATTAGATATTAGAAAATCAATATTCTCTTCAGCTCTGCTGAAAGTTTTAGTATTAAATTCATAGTATTTGTAACATCTATATTAAGATTATATTAATATATAGCAAATACATAATAAACATAGGTAATTATCATTAATAACATTCTGCATACTCCAAAAACACCACTGAAGAGATAACTCATTATGTAGACCTATATTCTTAGGTTAAAGAAACATGAGATAAATATCTCTTTGCATCACTTGAGGTCAGGTGTTTGAGACCAGCCTGGCCAACATGGTGAAAGCCCATCTCTACTAAAAATATAAAAATTAGCTGGGTGTGGTGATGTGTGCCTGTAATCCCAGCTACTCAGGAGGCTGAGGCGGGAGAATCTCTTGAACCTGGGAGGCAGAATCTCTTGTACCTGGGAGCTCTTGCTGTGAGCTGAGATCACTCACTCCATTGCTCTTTACTGTGGGCAACAAGAGCGAAACTCCATCTCAAAAAAAAAGTCTGTTTTTTACTTTAACTGACCTTTACCAGTGATCTTAGCTGGATCTACTGATCACTTGCTGCATCAGTCAGTGACATTCGCACCGCTACTTCACCTTGCACTTTATATAGAGATGGCTTCTTTCCTTCAAACTCACGAACTAACTTCTGCTAGTATCAAACTTTTTTGCGGCATTCTCACCTCTCTCAGCCTTCATAGAATTGAAAAGAGGTGGCCAGGCGAGGTGGCTCATACCTGTAATCGTGGCACTTTTAGGAGGCTGAGGTGGGTGGATCATCTGATGTCAAGAGTTTGAGGCCAAGCTGGCCAACATAGCAAAACCCCATCTCTACTAAACATATAAAAATTAGCTGGGCGTGGTGGTGGATGCTTGTAGTCCCAGATATTCGGAAGGCTGAGGCAGGAGAACTGTTTGAACCCGAGAGGCAGAGGTTGCAGTCAGCTGAGATCACTCCACTGCACTCCAGCCTGAGTAACAGAAAGAGAGTCTGTCTTTAAAAAAAAAGAATTTAAGAGAGACCTTGCTCTCTGGATTAGGCCTTGGCTGCTTTGATCTTCTATCCCCACCTCTCTTCCTGTCAGAAATGAGGCTGTTTCACTTTTCTTATCATTCATGTGTCAATGGAATAGCACTTTTAATTTTCTTCACAAACTTTTTCTTTGCATTCATAATTTGACTACCTTAACTAACTTAACTTGGCTAATCCGGCATATGCGTAATCATTTCTTCCTTTCCTTGAAAGTATGATTCTTTCACTTGGACACTTTGAGGCCGTTGTAGTGTTATTAACTGGCCTGATTTCAGTATTATTTTATGTCGGGGAATAGGAGGCCCAAGGGGAAAGAGACAGGGAATGGCCGGTCAGTGGAGAAGTCAGAATGCAGACGTTTATGGGTTAAGTTTGCTGTCTTATATTGGTGTGGTTCATGTCAGTATAACAGATAAAACAGTAATGAAAACGTTTGAAATATTGCAAGAATTACCAAAATGTGACACAGACACAAAAAGTGAGCACATGCTGTTGGAAAAATGGAGCCAATAGACATGCTCAATGCAGAGTTGTCTAAGCCTTCAGTTTGTGTAAAAAAAAAACAAAAAAAACCTACAGAACTCAATAAAACTCATCACAGTAAAATAAGATATGCCTGTATTTGATGCCTAGGAGATTTGGTAATAGTGTGGAATTAGAAATCAGGAACTCTGAGTTCAGGTCCTAGCTCAGCCATTTTACCAGTTGTGTGATTAAACTTCTCGATCTCTTGACCTCATGATCCACCCGCCTCGGCCTCCCAAAGTGTTGGGATTACAGGCGTGAGCCACCGTACCCGGCTTTAAACTTATTTCCTATATACACTAACTATATACTAACGCTTGTCCTACACCTCATGACTTTTTATGAGGATAAAATGAGATGTTTCTCAAGAAAGTGCCTTGGAAGAAATATAGAACTTTGGCTAGACACAGTGGCTCACACCTGTAATCCCAGCACTTTGGGAGGCTGAGGCAGGCGGATCACCTGAGGTCAGGAGTTTGAGCCCAGCATGACCAATATGGAGAAACCTCGTCTTTACTAAAAATCCAAAAAAATTAGCCAGGCATGGTGGTGGGCACCTGTAATCCCAGCTACTTGGGAGGCTGAGGCAGGAGAATTGCTTGAACCTGGGAGGCAGAGGTTGCAGTGAGCCAAGATTGCGCCCAGCCCAGGCAACAGTGCGAGACTTGGTCTCAAAAAAAAAGAAAAAGAAATAGAGGAATTTTAAATGGTATTTACTGTTTGAGAGTTTGATTATCAAACTTATTCACACATAGGAAAACAGAAACAGAAGATCTACTGGGGCAGCATGGGAAGCTCCAGCACCATAGACAATAGCAAGAAGTCATGGTTGACATCCTGACACCAAAAGAGGAAATGGAACACATATTTACAAGCCAGTAGGTTGAAAGGAGCCATGTGGGTGTCTTCCTGTCAGTATAAACACCCTTTCATATCTGACCAGTCCATGAAAGAATCCTTGCATTATTACCTAGTACAGCATTGGATGTTCTTGCCGATGAATCGTAGGGAAAAGTTTGAATTATTTAATGTATCCAGTGGGGAAAAGATTGAATTATTCAGTGTATCCAGTGAAAACCAAAGTGTTTCTTCAGTCTTTGATGTTTCTGGCTGAGTAACTGGTCATTGGGAGCTGTGGTTACACAGGGCTAAGTGAAGCTGACGTTGCTGTGAAGGCGTGGCTTGGCTGTAGCTGGAAAGTTGTCTGCTTCCTGGACCGTCCCTATCTCTTTCCTCCTCTCCATACTTGTTGGGAATGGACCTCGTACTTCTCTGGAATGATGCGGTACATCAAACGGTGAAGAACTATTGGTTTTAACTGATTTACATAACTGATAATACTAACATAGCTAACATTTATTGAGGTCACCATATGCCAGGTAGGCACTTTACTACACTCATTGTTGCATTTAATTCTCTCAACAAACTTGCAGCGCATATGCGATTACACAGGAGAGAGCTATATTTCTTTTGGTTGAAAAGTTCTTTACACCACTTGCTGAGCTACAGTAAACAAATATGTCTATTAATGTTATTGGGAATTTGAGAGCCAAGTCTAGCAAAATATAGACAATTAATTCATTTTTGAATAATTGTAATTTGATCGTGCTTTTGGGGAAAATAAGATAAAATGGGTTTGTTTATAGGGATTAGTTTGCAATTTAGGCTCATAGAGTTTGTGTGTGTGTATATACAGTTCTATGAATTGTTATTTTATATTATTGAGATGGAGTCTTGCTCTGTCACCGAAGCTGGAGTGTAGTGGCGCAATCTCGGCTCACTGCAACATCCGTCTCCCAGGTTCAAGCAATTCTCCTGCCTCAGCCTCCTAAGTAGCTAGGATTATAGGTGTGCACTACCACACTCAGCTAATTTTTGTATTTTAGTAGAGACGGGGTTTCATTATGTTGGCCAGGTTAGTCTTGAACTCCTGACCTCAAGTGATCTGCTTGCCTCAGCCTCCTAAAGCGTTGGGGTTACAAGTGTGAGCCACCGCGCCTGACCAGTTCTATGAATTTTAACTCATAGATTCATATTGCCACAACCCCTATCAAGAGGCAGACCAGTTTCACCAACTCAAAAGCTCCCTTGGTGACTGCTGCTCCTTGTAGTCGGAGCCTCTCCCACCTCAGCCTCTGGTAACCAACCATCTATTCTCCATCACTATATAAGCGGAATAAAACAGTAGACAACCTTTTGAGATTGGGCCCTTTCTCTCATGTAAGCTGTTACATGAGTCAACAGTTTGTTCCTTTTTATTGCTGAGTATTATTCTACTTTATAGACATATTGTGGTTGCATTCATCAGTTCACCTACTGAAGAACATTTGAGTTTTTTTCAGATTTTGGTAATTATGACTAGAGCTTCTCTAAGTATTCATGTACACTTCATTTTTGTGACATTTTCATTTTTCTAGAGTAAACACTTAGGAGAGTGGTAGGTGCATGGTTAACTTTTCCAGAGCAGCTGGACCATTTTGCTCTCCCACTAGCAATGTGTAAAAGTTCCTGTTGCCCCTATTCTTGCCAGTCCCTGGTATGAACAGTAGTTTGTTTGCTTGTTTTTTGAGATGGAGTTTTACTCTTGTTGCCCAGGCTGGACTGCAGTGGTGTGATCTTGGCTCACTGCAGCCTCTGCCTCCCAGGTTCAAGCAATTCTCCTGTCTCCGCCTCCCAAGTAGCTGGGATTCCAGGCACCCGCCACCATGCCCAGCTAATTTTTTGTATTTTTAGTAGAGACGAGGTTTCACCATGTTGACCAGGCTAGTCTCAAACTTCTGGCCTCAGGTGATCTGCCCGCCTCAGCCTCCCAAAATGCTGAGATTACAGGTGTGAGCCACCACGCCCAACCTTAACAGTATTTTTTTAATTTGAGCAACTCTAATTGGTGTGTAATGGTATCTCATTATGGTTTTAATTTGCATTTCGCTAATGACTGAGAATGACATCTTTTCATGTGCTTGTTTGCCTTCCACATATTCTCTTTGGTATAATGTCTTTTCAAGACTTTTGCCCAATTTTAATTGGGTTGTTTCTTTTCCTATGGTAAGGTTTTTTTTTTTTGTTGTTGTTGTTTTTTTTTGAGATAGAGTCTCGCTCTGTCGCCCATGCTGGAATGCAATGGCATAATCTCAGCTCACTGCCAACATCCACCTCCTGGGTTCAAGCGATTCTTTTGCCTCAGCCTACCAAGTAGCTGGGACCTCAGGTGCACCACCACCATGCCTGACTAATTTTTGTATTTTTAGTAGAGATAGAGTTTCACCATGTTAATCAGGCTGGTCTTCAACTCCTGACCTTAGGTGATCCACCCGTCTTGGCTTCCCAAAGTGCTGGGATTATAGGCGTCAGCCATCACACCCAACCTATTTTTAAATTTTATATTAACTGGATTTTTGTCAAATAATTAGAGAATTCTCTTTAAAGAATTATCTCCTCACTTCACACTTAGCCTGGGAAAAATGAGAGCAAATTTTAGTGCATCCAGGGAGCGTATCACCAACCAGGCATGAAGCTTAAAGGGAGGGGGCAGGCTGAGTGGCCAGCAGGCCATAGTCATCCCACAGGGCCAGGCCAAGCCCCAGGCATCAGGGACTCTTCTCCCAGCCCACCTAGTGGCCCTCGAATTCCATGCATTCTCCTGTCCCAGCTAAGAAGATGGAAGGGAGAGGAGAAAAGGCAAAGGACAGAAATCCCAGAAACCCTAGCAGGGAAGCAGAGGGGCTTCCTCCCCAGCTGCAGCTGCTCCTGATACTACGCAACCCCTGGAGCTCTTCAAGGATGGGAAAGGCCAGTGTGCCTGAGGCTGGAGCCTGGCTGGGAAGGGAATGTGGGCTCGCAGTTTCTGGACAGTGGCCTTCCACAGCTAGGCACAGACCAGGGGAGAGCATGTGAGGAGGGCCTGGGGAAGATACACAGCTCAGGAGGTTGAGTGTAAGGAGGCTGCCAGACCAGGGAGATGGCTGGAGAACCTCCTCCATGTGAAGCTACTAGAGCAAAAATAGAACAAGGGGGACACCCATGCCTCAGAGGAGTGCCCTAAAGATGGTAATAGGGAGCACAGCTGAGCATTGCCCTGGAGTCTGAGCTAGTGTGGGAAGTTGGGGGGGCACCTCTCCTGAGGCCAGGGGCCCTAACCTTCCTTCATCGCCCGTTGCTAGTAATTTAACAATCAGACTTGGAGGAGGAGCAAGGCCCTCCATCACCTCCTGTAGCCTCCAATGCTGCTCCAAGGGGAGGGGTAGGAATGGGCAAAGAGGGTGTGAAACAGGGAGGTGGGAGGGGTCCACTGGGTCTTCTTGTTTTCGGAGGAGGGGCTGTATAGTGTAGTGGCAGAGGCTGGTTCTTGGGAATATAGATGTTGTGTGGGTTGCCTGGCATTGGCACCTGCTTTTGCAGCTCTGGCTTTGGTTGCCAGAGCAGAGGGGCCTATGGGCCACTGACCAGAGGTTCCATGAGCTCAGATAGTGCAGTGGCAGGGATTGCAGGTATCCCATAGCTCCATCTGCCATGGGAGGTCCTGGATAGAACTCAGAGGGGATCTGTGGATTGGGGCAGCCAGGAGGGCAAAGGTACATTCCATTGGCGACTGGCGGAGCAAAGACATAGGCTCTGCAGGGTATGTAAGAGTACTAATAGTCTCCGTTGGGGGCCCTGCCCCTGGAGGCTTGAAATGCCACCTGGAGCATTCATTGTCCAAACTGCTGTAAGGTGAACTTGTATGGAGCCCAGCCCTCCCAGCCGTCTCCTACTTCACCCTTCACTGTTCCTTTGAAGTAGCTTGCAGCAAACAGGCTAGTTGATCTCACAGTCCTCCATCAGGTGAAAGGCATCACAAAGGCCTTCATGGAGTTCTTCTACTTGAGCAGAAAGATGACCGGTAAGGGGTAAGGTTGACGGTCCCTCTCTTGGTCCCTTTGAAGGACTCTGGCACATGCTTCACATCATTGAACATAAGTTCCACATTGACACAGGACATGAGGATGCTCTTGGTGTTGTTGATGCTCACTTGGCCACCCTGGGAGTGATTCCTGTTGAGCGCCACAGTCCCTTGGAAAGGGTCCCGAGACTCTCGATGCAGGGCCTTGAGTTCGTTTTTGCCTGAAGGAGTTGGTTTAGATTGAGGTTCCTTTTTGTGGCATGCAAATGTCTCATTGTCCATTTGTTGGAAAGACTGCTCTTTTTCCATTGAATTGCCTTTATGCTTTTGTCAGAATTTCTTGGCCATGTTTGTGTGGGTTTATTTATGGAATCTGTATTCTGCTCTGTTGACCTGGTGCCTATCCTTTCACCAATACACACTGTCATGAAGTCAGAGAGGTAACAGGAAGCCAGATCATGTAGGGCCTTGTAGACCATTGAAAGGATTTTGGCTTTTATCTTAAGTGAAATGAGAAGCTACAGGAAGGTGTTGGGCAAAGGAATACCCTGATTTATTGAGGCAAGGATAGGAATGTGAGGTTGCTACAGTCATCCAGATATGCAGAAATGGTGGTTTGGGCCAGAATGATGGACAGAAGTAGTCCAAAGTAGTTATATTCTGAATCATCCCAATGGGATTTTCTAATGGGTTGAATGTAGAGACTGAAAGATAAGTATCAGAAAAGATAACTCTCATCTAAGATTTTAGCTTGATCAACATGAAAAATGGAATTATCAGTTGAGATGGGAAAAGCTTCAAATGAAGCACGTTTTAGGAAGGAAGGTCAGAAGTTCGGTTTCGAACATGTTAAGTTTTACGTTTCTGTTAGAGCTTCAACTGTGGATGTTGAGTGAACAGTGGGTGATAAGGGCCAAGAGTTTGGGAGAGAGGTCTGGGAATGGAGGTATAAATTTTGGATCCAGGCCGAGTGCAGGGGCCCTCGCCTGTAATCCCAGCCACTCGGAAGGCTGAGGCAAAGGAATCGCTTGAACCCGGGAGGCGGAGGTTGCAGTGAGCCAAGATCATGCCACTGCACTCCAGCCTGGGCAACAGAGCAAGACTCCGTCTCAAAAAAAAATTTTTGGATCCATCAGTAGATAGATGTCATGTAAGGCTGTGGCATTGGTGGAATCACTGGGTAGATGTGTAGAGAGAAAAGGGCAAGTACTGAGGCCTGGGTCACTGTAGCCTTGAGACATTGGGGACAAGAAAGGAAATGGTAAAGGAGACTAAAAAATAGTAGTGAGTATAATCCCAGCACTTTGGGAGGCCGAGGCGGGCGGATCACGAGGTCAAGAGATCGAGACCATCCTGGCCAACATGGTGAAACCCCACCTCTACTAAAAATACAAAAATTAGCTGGGCATGGTGGCACATGCCTGTAGTCCCAGCTACTTGGGAGGCTGAGGCAGGAGAATTGCTTGAACCTGGGAGGTGGAGATTGCAGTGAGACGAGATTGTGCCACTGTACTCCAGCCTGGCGCCTGGCAACAGAGCGAGACTCTGTCTCAAAAAAAAATAAAAATAAAAATAAATAGTAGCAAGTTAGAGAGAAAACACAGAATAGTTTCTGAAAGCCAAATAAGGAAATGGTGTCCAGGAAGGAAGTGATCAACAGTGCAGATGCTGCTAATAGGTCAGATGGGAAGAGGACATATATTGAAGAGGACCACTGGGTTCAGCAACAGCGGGTCCTTGGTCACCTCAGCGAGAGAAGCTTCCATAGAGTGTTTGGAGAAGAAGCCTGAGGAGAGTCGGTTTAAGAGAGATTAAAAGGACAGGAATTGCAGACAGAGAACAGAAGCGTTTTTTGTGGAGTCTGTTTGCAAATAGGACCAAAGAAATGAGGAGGTAGCTAGGGGAGGAAGTGGGCTCAGCTGCAAGTTGTTGGGTTTTGTTCCTTTTTAAGATGGAAGAAATAGCATTTGTGAATGCGAATGGCCAAGACCCCATACTGTGGGAAATGTGAATGATATAAGAAGAAAAGAGAAGAAAGCCTAGAGCAAGTGATTTCCTTGAGTGAAGAAGAAAGGGGTGGAGTCTAGTTCAAAAATGGAGGGCTTGCCCTTAGACAGGAGCTAGAAAATTTAATCTATGGTAATGCTTGGAAAAGCAGAAATGTGGATGCAGATGCCACATATTCTGCAGATGCCACATGTCCTGTGGATGCAGGGTACGTGTGAATGAAGCGAGTCCTCTTCTCTCTGTTTCCATGTCTGTCCTCAGTGCAGTGGAAGCAAGGTCGGCAGCTGCCGGGTCGGGGGGGGATTTCAAGGGAGAAAAGTGGGAGATAATCACCTGGAGAGTGAACCATGGGAGTCATGGGAGTGAGTACTGCTGTAGGAGAAAAGATCCCTTGAAGAGAGGAATTCAGGGCCGGATGTGGTGGCTCATGCCTGAAGTCCTAGCACTTTAGGAGGTTGAGGTGGGAGGATCACTTAAGCCCAGGAGGGCGGGGCTGCAGTGAGCCAAGGTGGCACCACTGCCCTCCAGTCTAGGCAACAGAATGAGACCCTGTCTCTAAATAAATAAATAAGCAAATAAATAAGTAGGAATCCAGGAATTGAGATCATCTCTGTGGGTATTGAGAATGCCAGGAATGAAGATCAGAAATTCTATAGAGATGATGGCAATGAGAAATGAAGGGGGATGAGTTGGTGTTTGGTAGGTAACGGTAACAGTGCTGGATAGCGGATGGTATAATTCAGTGACATCAGGTTTAAAGCACAGGAGTTTTAGAGAGGAGAGAGGGAGAATGCTCTGAAAGCAGCCATGTGGAGCAAAAGGGGCATCTGTCTCACCTTCAGGCCAAGTGGTGTGGGAGTGAAATAGTCAGCACTTCAGAGGGTTGCAGGGGAAACAGTGTCCCCAAGAGAGAGTCAGGTTTCCGTTAAAGGAAGGTGCATTATGCACATCTGTGAAATTATCATGATGACTGCTGTAATCTCATATGCTCATAGAGCCGGTGAATATTGATTGATCATAAACTGCATGCATTATTTGAAGGAGCATGGACATTTAATTTCTCTTTTTAAGGACTGGGAATATTTTTTTCTATGATTTGGAAAGTGATATTATTATATTTGTCAATGAGAAATAATACAATAGCTTCTTCATAGTTCACAAAATGATATCAGTTGCTCTTTATTAAAAAATAACTTTAGCCTTTTATGGTTATTTTGGGGGAGATAATAAGGACAGGCATCTCCATAATCCCAAATATTTGGGAGAAAACTTCAAAAATTGAAGCGTATTTAGGCTGAGCACGGTGACTCATGCCTGTGATCCCAGCACTTTGGGAGGCCAAGGTGGGCGGTCACTTGAACCCAGGAGTTTGGGACCATCCTGGGCAACATGACAAAACCCTGTCTCTACAAAAAAAATACGAACAACTACAGGTGTATGCCTGTAGTCCCAGCTACTCAGGAGGTTGAGTCTGCAGTGAGCTGTGATCACACCACTGCACTCCAGCCTGGGTGACAGAGCAAGACCCTGCCCCACTCCTCTTCAAAAAAACAAAGGAATATTTATATTCCCAGGATCCAAATGTTGAACATCATTTGGACACAACTTCAAGATGGTACCAATTATTTTAATTTATGACTTTTATTTCTGCATTAGACAATGAGAAGGGGCCAAAACTTCTGGCCTGATATGACAATGACATCAACTTCCTGTGTAATTGCCTGTCATTAAGCCAGTGCCAAATGGAAAATTAAATGGGAAATCGCAGAGAACATTGCCCAGGACATGCTGTAGAAATGGCAACTCTGGCACTGACATAGGTTTTTTAAAAATTATATTTTAAAAGGAATCTTGCTGGGAGGCCGAGGTGGGCATATGTAACACCTGAGGTCAGGAGTTCCAGACCAGCCTGGCCAACATGGTAAAACCCCCTCTCTACTAAAAATACAAAAATTGGCTGGGTGTGGCGTGGGAGCTCCTGTCTCAGCCACTCTGGAGGCTGAGACAGGAGAATTGTTTGAACCCAGGAGGAGGAGGAGGTTGCAGTGAGCTGTGATTGTGCCATTGTACTCCCGCCTGGGTGACAGAGTGAGACTCTGTCAAAAAAAAAAAAAGAAAAAGTAATCTTACAGTCCCCTTTACTGTTTTTCAAAGTCATTATGTTTTTTATCTGTTATTGTTCACCATTTAAAAATAAGCAGGGGAAGGCAGCCTACTTTTTGAAATGTGGAACGGGTATGGTGTACTTAGCATATATATAAGGATTTCTGTCCTCTTTCCTCCCTCCCCTTCCACTTTTCCTCCTTCCTCCTCCTTCCCTCCCCTTTCGTATCTTGTGAATAGGGTCAAACACCAGTTTTCTACTTCTTAGACCATAAGAATAAAGATCTGTGCACAATCCATTTTGTACATATTGATTCTTGGACTAAAAATAGCTTGATTTGGTTTCAAGCCTTTTCTCCCACCCTAAGTTCAGGTTTTGTTCCCTGTGCAGCTTGGTAGGCGGATAAGTAATGCATAGTCAGCATTTCATCTGGGATGCTTAGTGGACAGTTTTCATCTTTTTTTTTTTTTTTACAGCTTGACCTCTATTTCCAAAGAACATCCTGGTTGGCAGGTCTAGCCTGATTAAGATTCTGTTCAGGCGTTTAATTCTCCTAAGGGAATTTACAGCTTAATCTAACAATCAAGGATACCAGAATCTACTCAGGACTTAATTTCTTGAAGGTTATAGGAAACATATACTTGAGCAACCTAATGAATGGGCTTAGTGATATCGTAATGAATTTTTATATATAGCTCAAATTATACTCTTTAATGCATCTCCAACAAAGGTATTTTTAAAAACAAATATTGTAGACTGAACTGTATTAGCTGTGTTAGTAGATGCAAATTTAACTTTCAGTTTAAATTAAAGTAGAACGCTATGCATGTCACAAGAAAGGTTATACATTGATCACCTCATTAGCCAGCTTTCATGTCACTTTCATGACACATTTGATGTTCAGGAACATCAAAAGTACTTACTTAGAAATAGTTTTCTGATATGGTTTTGGTTTCATTGAGACAACTTTTTAAAAAGCAGAATTTTAACTAAACAGCACGTGTTTGTTTTTAATTTTTTTGGGAATCAGAGCCTCTCACTCTGTTGCCCAGGCTGGAGTGCAGTGGCATGATTTTGGCTCGCTGCAACCTCCACTACCTGAGTGGAGGTTGCTGAAGCAATCCTCCTGCCTCAGCCTCCTGGGTAGCTGGGACTACAATCATGTGCCACCGCACCTGGATAATTTTTGTATTATTTATAGAGATGGGGTCTACAATTTTTTGTAGAGACCCAGGCTGTTCTCAAACTCTTTGCTCAATCGGTCTGCCTGCCTCAGCCTCCCAAATGGGATTTACAGGTGTGATCCACCGTTGCCAGGCTAAACATCTCTTCTGAGGCTATCACAATATATACTATTCTCACAGCCTACAGTAGATTATAGACATCTAGAATATAAAAATGTATTTCCTGATAGGCTTGGCACACAATATATTCCTACAGTTGTTTGAAAACATATATATTAACAGAGTGACAGTATTTACAGGCAGAATTACTTCTGTGTCTTATTGTAACTTACACAAGAGTGTGTCTAAGAATGGGGTAGAGATTTGTCTGTAAAAAGAGGTGGCCCACAGGCTTTCTTGGATAGTTAACCCAGTAGTGCGAATGAAGGACATAAAAGAACCCATCAGGATAACACCGCCTCTCTTGCCTTCAACAATTAATGATAAACTGGGCCTGGAGAGGAATAAAAAGCTTGTATCATCGTTGAATCAGTCTTTCCTTGGCAGTGCCTTCCAATGAAATGATGTGTCATAACCTTTTTTTCATTATCATCTCTGAAAAGAGCCTTCTTAGGTATTTATTTTTCCTAGTCGCCACGAAATTAAACACAGGCACACTGCGTCTTGCTGTGCTTTGCTTTCTGCTCACAATTATCGGCAGATAATTGTGTAGTTTTACAGATTGAAGGTTTGTGGCACCCCTACATGGAACAAGTCTACTGGGACCATTTTTTCTCAACAGCATATGCTCCTTTTATATCTGTGTCACATTTTGGTAATTTTTGTACTATTTCAAACTTTTTCATTATTATTAGATCTGTTAATTGTGAACTGTGATCACTGTCTTTGGTGTTACTGTTGTAATTGTTTTGAGATGGCATGAACTGCATTCATATAACTTAACTGAGGCTGGGTGCAGTGGCTCAGGCCTGTAATCCCAGCACTTTGGGAGGCAGAGGCAGGCAGATCACGAGGTCAAGTTTAAGATCAGCCTGGCCAACAGAGTGAAACAGCATCTCTACTAAAAATACAAAAAGAATTAGCTGGGCGAGGTGGCAGGTACCTGTAGTCCCATCTACTTGGGAGGCTGAGGCAGGAGAATCACTTGAACCCAAGAGGCAGAGGTTGCAGTCAGCTGAGATCACGCCACTGCCCTCCAGCCTGGGCAACAGGAGGGAAACTCCATCTCAAAAAAAAAATAGAAAGACTTAATTAACAGTTAATCAATAAATGTTGTATGTGTTCTAAGTGTTCCACCCACTGGGTATTTCCCATCTCTCTCTTCCTCCTCAGACCTCCCTATCCCATGAGACACAACATTATTGAAATTAGGCCAACTAATAACCCTACAGTGGCTTCCTAGTGTTCAAGAGAAAGGAAGAGTTGCACATCTCTCACTTTAAATCAAAATCTAGAAATGATTACGCTTAGTGAGGAAGGCATGTTGAAAGCCTAGGTAAGTCAAAAGCTAGGCCTCTTGTGCCAAACAGCCAAATTATGAGTGCAAAGGAAAAGTTCTTGAAGGAAATAAAAAGTGCCATTCCAGTGAACACACAAATGATGAGAAAGTGAAACAGCCTCATTGCTGATATGCAGAAAATTTGAGTGGGCTAGATAGAAGATCAAACCAGCCATAACATTCCTTTAAGCCAAAGCCTAATACAGGGCAAGGCCCTTACTTTCTTCAATTATCTGAAGGTTGAAAAAGTGAGGAACCTGCAGAAGAAAAGCTTGAAGCCAATAGGGGTTGGTCATGAAGTTTAAGGAAAGACACCATCTTCATAACACAGAAGTGCAGGTAAGCAGCAAGTGCTGACGGAGAAGCTGCAGCAAGTTATCACCAAGATCTAGCTGAGATCATTGGTGAAGGTGGCTTCACCAAATAACAGATTTTCAAATGTAGATAAAGCAACTTTATATTGGAAAAAGATGCCTTCAGGCTAGGACTTTCATAGCTGGAGAGGAGAAGTCAATGCTTCAAAGCTTCAAGGGACAGGCTTTTGTCCCTTGGGCTCTTGTTAGGGGCTAATGTAGCTTGTGACTTTGAATTGAAGGCATACTCATTGAACTTTCTAAAAATCCTAAGGCCCTTAAGAATGATGCTAAATGTACTCTACCTGTACTCTATTAATGAAACAACAAAGCCTAAATGACAGCGTATCTGTTTATAGAGTGGTTTACCAAACTTTTAAGCCTGCTCTTCAGACCCACCATTCAGAAAAAAAGATTCCTTTCAAAATATTACTGTTCATTGACAGTGTACCTGCTCACCCAAGAGCTCTGATGGTATAAGGAGATGAATGTTGTTTTCATACCTGCTAACACAACATCCATTGGGCAGCCTATGGATCTAGGAGTCATTTTGACTTTGAAGTCTTATTTTATAAAAGAAATACATTTTATGGTCGGGTGCAGTGGCTCACGCCTGTAATCCCAGCACTTTGGGAGGCCAAGGCAGGTGGATCAAGAGGTAAAGAGATCAAGACCCTCCTGGCCAACATGGTGAAACCCCGTCTCTACTAAAAACATAAAAATTAGCTGGGTGTGGTGGTGCATGTCTGTAGTCCCAGCTACTTGAGAGGCTGAGGCAGGAGAATTGCTTGAACCTGGGAGGCAGAGGTTGCAGTGAGCTGAGACATACCATTTGCATTGCAGCTTGGCAACAGAGCGAAATCTGTCTCAATTTAAAAAAAGAAAAAAGAAATAAAAGAAATACATTTTGTAAGGATATAACTGCTATAGATAGTGATTCCTCTGATGGACCTGGGCAAAGTCTCTTGAAAACCTTCTGGAAAGGATTCACCATTCTAGATAATATTAAGAACATTCATGATTCCTGGGAGCAGATCAAACTGTCAACATGAACAGGAGTTTGGAAGAAGCTGATTCGAAACCTCATGGTGACTTTGAGGGCTTTAAGACTTCAGTAGAGCAGGCTGGGCATGGTGGCCTATAATTCCAGCACTTTGGAAGGGTGAGGCGAGTGGATCATGAGCACAGAGTTTGAGACCAGCCTGGGCAATATAACAAGACCCTGTCTCAAAAAAAATTTTTTTAAGGACTTCAGTAGAGGAAGTACTCAAAAACATGGTGAAAATAGCAAGAGAGCTCTTATTAAGAGTGAAGCTTAAAGATGTGACTGAATTGCTGTAATCTCATGATAAAACTTGAACGGATGAGGAGTTGCTTCTTATGGATGAGCAAAGGAAATGATTTCTTGAGAGGGAATCTATTCCTGGAGAAGACACTGTGAACATAAAACAGGGGCAGGGTTTGAGAGGATCAACTGCAATTTTGAAAAAAGTTCTACTGTGAGTAAAATGTTGTCTAACAGCATTGCATGCTTCAGAGAAATCTTTCTTCACAAAAGGAACAATCAGTACGCCAAAGTTAATTGTCTTATTTTAAGAAATTGTTGGCCAGGCGCAGTGGCTCATACCTGTAGTCTCAGCACTTCGGGAGGCCAAGGCAGGAGGATCACCTGAGGTCAGGAGGTCGAGACCAGCCTGGCTAATATGGTGAAACCCCATTTCTACTAAAATTACAACAAATTAGCCAGGTGTGGTGGTATGTGCCTGTAATCCCAGCTATTCGGGAGGCTGAGGCAGGAGAATCGCTTGAACCCAGGAGGCAGAGATTGCAGTGAGCCAAGATTGTGCCATTGCACTCCAGCTTGGGCAACAAGAGTGAAACATTATCCCCCCCAAAAAAAGAAAGAAAAGAAATTGTCAGCTGGGCGTGATGGTATACACCTGTAATCCCAGCACTTTGGGAGGCTGATGTGGGTGAATTACCTGAGGTCAGGAGTTCGAGACCACCCTGACCACCGTGGAGAAACCATGTCTCTACTAAAAATTCAAAATTAGCTGAGCGTGGTGGTGCATCCCTGTAATCCCAGCTACTCGGGAGGCTGAGGCAGGAGAACTTGAATCTGGGGGGTGGAAGTTGCAGTGAGCTGAGATAGTGCCATTGCACTTTAGCCTAGGCAACAAGAGTGAAACTTTCTCAAAAAAAAGGAAAGAGAAAAGATCGTTACAATCACCTTGCAATCTTTAGCAACCACCATTCTGATCAGTCAGCAGCTATCCACACTGAGGCAAGACCTTCCACCAGTAAAAAGATTGTATGACTCAGTGATGGCTCAGATGATTATTAGCATTTTTTTTTAACATTCAAGTGTTTTGTTTTTGTTTTTGTTTTTTTTGAGATGGAGTTTCACTCCTGTTGCCCAGGCTGGAGGGCAATGGCGCAATCTTGGCTCACTGCAACCTCTGTCTCCCGAGTTCAAGCGATTCTCCTGCCTCAGCCTCCTGAGTAGCTGGGATTACAGGCATGCGCCACCATGCCTGGCTAGTTTTGTATTTTTAATAGAGATAGGGTTTCTCTGTGTTGGTCAGGCTGGTCTCAAACTCCTGACCTCAGGTGATCCACCTGTCTCAACCTCCCAAAGTGCTAGGATTACAGACAGGAGCCACTGCATCTGGCCCACTCAAGTGTTTTTTAATTAAGGTATGTACTTGTTTTATATGGTATTGTAGGCCTAATAGACTACAGTCTAATGTAAACATATGTTTTCTATGCACTAGGAAATAAAAAATTCATGTGACTCACTTTATTGAGGTACTTGCTTTATTGCAGTGGTCTGGAACCAAACCTATAATACCTCCAAGAGCCTTTACTGAAGAGTGAGATTTTGTTAGAATTTAAACTTGGAAAGACTACAAACCACTGTAATAACCTAAGCATTTTTTGATTCCCAAAAGACCTATTTCCACCCCTTTTGAAGTCATACTAATGTTCTATGGCTGCCATAACAAAGTACTATGAATTTTGTGGCTTAAAACAACTCAAACTTGTTGTTTTATAGTCCTAGAGGCCAGAAATGTAGTTCGCTGGGCTAATGTCAAGGTGTAGGGCCAAACCCCCTAGGGAGGCACTAGGGAAGCGGGCATTTCCTCTTCCAGGTTTCATCTTTTTTCAGCTTCCAGGCTTGCATTCTGTGTATTCACTGACTTGTGCCTGCTTCCTCCATCTTTCAAAACCAGCCGCCGTGTAGCGTCTTGTCACGTTGCCTTTTTCTTCTGTCAAGTCTCCCTCTGGCTGCCTCTCAGGAGGACAGTGAGATTACACTTAGGGTCTACCTTGCTAATCCCGGATAATCTCTCCATCTCAAAATCCTTAATTTAATCCATCTGCAAAGCTTGTGTTACCATGTAAGGTAAGATTCACAGGTTCCCAGGATTAGGAACTGGATATCTCTGGGGACCAATACTTAGCCACTCCCCATCCATTAAAAATGCATGTTCTACACCAGGAGGGAAGAAAGAAAATAAGAAAGAAGAGTAAAATATAATAAATGTGTAACTTTGGCTTCTAATCTTTATTATATCTCCTTAGAACAAAGACAGAAGTTATATTTAAAATTAATAGGATCCTGAAGAGTAGAGTTGATGATGTTCACCTGGTTGCGATGTACTCACCCATTCATTTATTTTGCATTACCCTTTCTGCCTGGGGCCAGTCAGCAGAGGAGGGCAGTGAGTCACTCCAAGGTCAGACAGTATTATTACCCTCTTATTGTGATGGGCAAATCCACCATTAAGCTTCAGATTGAGAGAAATACCATTGAGTTGGCAAATGCTTTTGATGTGTACGTGCAGAGTCATATGTAACTACAATTTTCCGGACAGTGGCAAAGAGAAATGGAAACTCTCTGCTGTATTTTAATTAGTTGCAAAATGTTTCCTTCAGAAATTACCATTATGTGCCTACTCTGTGCAGATGCTTTGCCAAACACTGCTGGAAATAGCTGCATGTGTAAGCCCATGCCTGCCTTTATTAGACTATTCAGGGGGATAAAATGAATATACAATTTATTCTAATACTAGAAGGCAGTTCTCTCCCCATGGACTGCACCGTTCAGGATAGTGGCTGAATCAGGGCAGAAAACCCCTCTGGACATCCTCCAAGTACACAGCCTGATTAGTGCCCTCTGGGAAGCATGGAGGCAGACACTACTTGGCTCTCCAGCCTAAGGGAAGTCTTATTAATTAAAGATTTAAAGCCAGGTTCTTCTCTGTGTATGGTTATGCATATCCTGGATGGCCTTGAAATTGATCCATTCCCCATTAGCAATCTGTGAGTTGTATTTCTGTCTGAAATGAGCAGAGGTCAGAGCTATGAAGGTTGAACTCAACAAGAATTCTTATAAAGTGTAACTAGAGTTCCTGCTCTGCTCTAACTGCTTTGGAGACACACTCTCCAATATATCCCATCAAATCACAGACTGAAAATGGTCTACTTTCCCTTATTCTTGGCCAGATAGGACTGGGACACCTGAATTTTTTGTGTGTAGCTAGATTTCCAGGAAATTGTATTGAAGCCTAGCAGTATAGTATTTCATGTTGGATAAGGAAGATGCACAAGGCCGGATGCGGTAACACACACCTGTAATCCTAGCACTTTGGGAGGCTGAGACAGGTGAATCACTTGAGCTCAGTAGTTCAAGACCAGCCTGGGCAACATGGTAAGGACCCTGTCTCTCAAAAGAAAAAAAATATCTGGGCATAGTGGTGTGCACCTTTAGTCCCACTACTCAAGAGGCTGAAGTGGGATGATCACCTGAGCCTGGGGAAGTCAAGGCTGCAGTGAGCCATGATTGTACCACTGCACTCCAGCCTAGGGTATCAGATTGAGACCCTGTCTCAAAAAAAAAAAAGCCAAGCATGGTGGCTCACACTTGTACTCTCATTACTTTAGTAGGCTGAGGTGGGTGGATCACTTGAGGTCAGGAGTTCGAGACCAGCCTGGACAACATTGTGAAAACCTGTCTCTACTAAAATAACAAAGAAATTAGCTGGGCATGGTGGCAGGCACCTGTAATCCCAGCTATTCAGGAGATTGAGGCAGGAGAATTGCCTGAACCCAGGAAGTGGACGTTGCAGTGAGCCAAGATTGTACCAAAATGAATGGAAATGAATGCATTTGCAAAATCTGCACTTAGCTCTAAAAGCAAAATCCAAAGCTTCCAACTTCAATTATTTGCAAAGTTTTGGGTAATAAACTTGTAAGAAATTGTATTTAATACAATTTTTTTTTGTGCATCTTTTTTTTTTTTTTTAGATGGAGTGTCACTCTGTTGTCCAGGCTGGAGTGCAGTGGCACAATCTCAGCTCACTGCAACCTCCACCTCCTGGGTTCAAGTAATTCTCCTGCCTCAGCCTCCTGAGTAGCTGGGATTACAAGCATGTGCCACCACACCCGGCTTTTTTTTTTTTTTTTTTTTTTTTGTATTTTTAGTAGACATAGGGTTTTACTGTGTTGGCCAGGCTGGTCTCAAACTCCTGACCTCAAGTGATCTGCCTCCCTCAGCCTCCCAAAGTGCTGGGATTATAGGTATAAGCCACCATACCTGGCCATTTCTCTATTAATTTCTAAGGTCAATGAGGGTAGAGATATGGTGTATCTCATTCATCAATATATCCTAGCACAGAGCTTGGCATATAACAAATACTCAGGAAAAAAATGAACAAATGAGAATTTTGCCATTTTCATTAATTTATGGAATAACTAATATGTAAATTAATCACAAATTTTAAGGGAAAATTTATATTTCATCAGTTTTACACATTTATATATTAGGTTTTAATGTTTCTACTACTTGTGTGTGCGAAAATAAATCCCGATTTTCTTAATCCTTTTCTATGAGTAGAAATCCTTTCCACTGGTTTGTTGTTTGCCTTTTGATTTTATTTTACTTTTGACACAGTGAAAGTTTAGTGTTCTTGTTTTTAAATATACTAATTGTTTCTTATGAGATTCCTTAGAGTGACCTTTAAGCAGAGAATGTCTTTCTCTCTCTTCTTCCCTTCACTCTTCTCAAAACTGTAAAAATATAATGCTCATTTCTATCTGTTTTTGTGGCCCTTTTCCTTTCAATGTGTTCATTCACGTGAGATTTAGTTTGATGTGTGGAACAGCAAGAGAGTTTAAGTTAAAAATCTTCCTCTGGTCGGGTGCAGTGGCTCACGCCTATAATCCCAGCACTTTGGGAGGCCGAGGCGGGTGGATCACCTGAGGTCAGGAGTTCAAGACCAGCCTGATCAACATGGAAAAACCCTGTCTCTACTAAAAACACACAAAAAATTAGCCAGGCATGGTGGCATATGCCTGTAATCCCAGCTACTCTAGAGGCTGAGGCAGGAGAATCACATGAACCCAGGAGGCGGAGGTTGTCGCAAACCGAGATCGCGCCACTGCACTCCAGCCTGGGCAAAAAGAGTGAAACTCCATCTAAAAAAAAAAAATCTTCCCCAAATGGCTAAATGTCCCAATGCCATTTATAATGGCATCATCCTGTAATCATCCATTATAATCATCCTGTAATAAGGATATTACATTCTTATCCATATTAATTATTTCTTATTCAAACTTACCAGTGGCATTTAAGAAATCATTAGTTGTTTATAGGAGAAGAATGATTCTTTATCAACTATTTCAAAATTAAAATAATTGTCTTTCATAGATATTTTCTGAAATAAAATATGGAAAACAATTGTTTTTACAATGAGACTAGGAAAAAAATCAATACTGTTTCTTTTGTATAGAGAGCCAATAATATCTGTGCCTAAAAATTTCCAGTCTAGTTTTTTGTCTGCTAAGAGCTCAGTATGACAGAGCTCTTCTTAAGAACCATTTGACCTGTGTCTCTCTTTGCCCTTCCCCTTATGAAAATAAGATGACCCCCTTCAACCAATCAAATAATCACAGCAGGGTTTCCATCATTTTTAATGAAATGTCAGCCTTGCCACCTGCTTGCCTGGTACCCAACACATACAATCTCTCTTCAGTCTGCAACTCACAGTACTTGTGGCTGTCATCAAAGAGAGTTACCTCCAATTGCCTACTTGTTATTCTATTCCTATCAAAAACCCAGCTGACAGATATGCAAGGGACATAGCCCAAGTGACATCAATCCATCAATCTCTCCATTTTTTAAGTCTTAGCTTTCTCTTGACATAGGCTATTTTTTTAAAAATGCAAACTCCTCTGAGCCATATAATGTGATGTTTTAAAATATGGCCTCTAAATTCAAAGACCTGGGCTCACAGTCAGGCCCCACCACTTATTTTCAATGGAATTTTGTCTGAATCTTGTAATCTTTCCAAGCCTCAGTTTTTTCATCTGTATAATAGGGATAAAAAGAATAGTAAACAAATACATGTATTTCTTTTGAATATCTAGTAGTATTTTAAAAATCAGATACCTAGAACTATGTAATGCTGTGCGCTTTCTTTTTTACTTGGTTGCTGGGTATCAAAGAGATTAGTTTAAAGCTCAATTCTAACACAAGCTGTTTGCCCATGTCTAAGATCAATTGATTTTCCTAAAGCAGTGAATTGAATATAATCCAAATCATCTGCAGGATAAAGGAGGCCATATAGCTTAGCAGTCGAGGCATGGGATCTGAAGTCAAACAGACGGGTTTGAATCATGGTCCTGAACAAGTTACATGCCTCTCTCTGCCTCAGTTCCTTCATCTGTTACATGAACATAATATTGCAATATAGTGTCACTTTGAAGATTAAATGAGATAATGCAAAGCTCTAACCATAATTTAAGAAAATAGGATGAGCCCAGAGCAGTGGCTCTTGCCTGTAATCCCAGCACTTTGGGAGGCCAAGGCAGGCGGATTGCCTGAGGTCAAGAGTTTGAGACCAGCCTGGCCAAGATGGTGAAACCCTGTCTCTACTAAAAATACAAAAATTAGCCAAGTGTGGTGCCTGTAATCCCAGCTACTTGGGAGGCTGAGGTAGGAGAATTGCTTGAACCCAGGAGGTGGAGGTTGCAGTGAGCTGAGATTGTGCCACTGCACTTCAGCCTGGGTGACAGAGTGAGACTCTGTCTCAAAAAAGAAAAAGAAAGAAAAAAGGTTGAAATCACAACTTGGAGCAAAGAAAGCCAAAGGCGTATTTAAAGATGTGAATATTGGGTTAAAACAAGTTTTAACATCTGGAAAGAAAAAGCATCCATCAACTTTTCTTATCAAGAACATGAATTATAGCCAGGTCCCGTGGTCTGTGCTTTCAGTCCCAGTTACTTGGGAGGCTGACACAGGAGGATCACTTGAGCCTGGGTGTGTGAGAACAGCTTGGGCAACATTGTGAGAACCCATCTGGAAAAAAAAAAAAAAAAAAAAAAAAAAGAGGCTGGGCATGGTGGTTCACACTTACAATCCCAGCACTTTGGGAGGCCAAGGTGGGAGGATTGCTTGAGGCCATTAATTCAAGATCAGGCTGGACAACATAGTAGGACTCCAGCTCTACAAAAAATTTTAAAATGAGCCAGTCATTGCATGCCTTTAGTCTCAGCTACTTTGGAGGCTAAGGCAGGAGGAATGTGTGAATCTGGAAGGTCAAGGCTGTAGTGAGCTGTGATCGTATAAATGCACTCTAGTCTGGAGTACAGAGTGAGACCTTGTCTCAAAAAAAATCGTCTTTACATTTACTTGATTATTTGTAGCTTTTCAGTGTTTGTTGTTTTTACTTTCCTTGTCCCACTTTCTACATTCATCAACTATTCATTGACCCCTGTCTTTTTGCCAGAGACTGCCAGAGGCACAGGAGGTACAGCAAGAAACAGGACAAAACCCTTGCTCTCATGAAACTTACATTCAAGTGCGGGAGATGGGTGTAAACATAATACTATGCTGTCATGTTATAAAATGAGACCCCTCACTGAGAAGTGGCTCATGCCTGTAATCCCAGGACTTTGAAAGGCTGAGGCGGGTGGATCTCTTGAGGTCGGGAGTTCGAGACCAGCCTGACCAACATTTTGAAACCCTGTCTCTACTAAAAATACAAAAATTAGCCAGGGGGTGGGGTGTATGACTTTGAGAGTTCTCTTTTGATCATGTTTAGTTCAAGATGCCTGTTTTGGCCAGGCCGTGGCTCACACCTGTAATCTAGATGTTTGGGAGGGTTAGGCAGGTGGATCCCTTGAGTCCAGGGATGTGCCTGTAGTTCCAGCTACTTGAGACCAAGAGGTCAAGGTTAGTGAGCTGTGAGTGTCCACTGCACTCCAGCCTGGGTGACAGAGTGAGACCCTGTCTCAAAAAAGTAAAAAAAGATACCTATTAGACCTCTGAGTGGTGAAGACAAGCAGGTAATTGGATACTTAAGTCTGAGCTCAGGGTAGAGGCTTGAGGGATCTGTGGGGATCGCTCCCGTGTGAGGCCCCTAGGAAATGGGCCTTGCCATACGGTGAGCTTGAGCCCGGACACAGATCCCCGGTTGGGGGAGTCGAGCTGAGGGAAAGCAGGAACTGAGAGAGGGACTATGCTATTCAAAATAATTAACAGACATTACTTTATGGATATGAGTACTTGGGAGGCATTGTGTCCACTTTCAGCTCCTTATGGTTTATTGCTTCATTGTGTTCATATTGGACCCTTGTTACATTCGCTGTAAAATATTAACTTAAGTATTTACACTTGTTAACTTACTTGCTGGGTGTAACTTACTTACCTTGACTTACTGGGTGTAACTTACTTACCTTGACTTACTGGGCGTAACCTACTTACTGGGCGTAACTTACTTAGTGGGCTTAACTTGCTTACCTTGTGACTTAACTCAAGCATTTTGATATGACATAAACAACATTAAGCAGAAAAGTATATAATGGAATGTATTGCAAAAATAAAATTGCTGCATGGGCATAGCTCATGTAGTCCTCCAGATCTCGCTCTTTTTCTTTCTCCTTTCCGTGCACGCTCTCTTCCAGGTTTGGGACCCTCTCGCTGGACGAGATTCCCGGGCTCGCGTTCAGTTCACAACAGAGGCTGAGCTAGATAAAGAAATTTGGGAGTCATCAGTGAATAGATGACATTTTAAGCCATGGGCTCAGAGGAGATCACCTAAGGAATGACAAGAAGACTCTTCTGAGGATCCAGCCTTGGACACGCTAGTGTACAGAAGCAGGGAGAGAAAAGGAGAAACCATTGAAGAAGATCTCTGTTGGGCTGGGCGCGGTGGCTCACGCCTGTAGTTCCAGCACTTTGAAAGGCCGAAATGGGCAGATCACTCGAGGTCAGGAGTTCAAGACCAGTCTGGCCAACATGGAGAAACCCTGTCTCCACTAAAAATACAAAAATTAGCCAGGCATGGTGGCACATACTCACTTCACTCTAGCCAGTAGTCTCAGCTACTCAGGAGGCTAAGGCAGGAAAATTGCTTGAACCATGAGGCAGAGGTTGCAGTGAGCTGAGATTGTGCCACTGCACTCCAGCCTGGGTGACAGAGCGAGACTCTGTCTTAAAAAAAAAAAAAAGGGCAATGCAGTGGCTCATGCCTGTAATCCCAGGACTTTGAAAGGCTGAGGCGGGTGGATCACTTGAGGTCAGGAGTTCGAGACCAGCCTGACCAACATGTTGAAACCCTGTCTCTACTAAAAATACAAAAATTAGCCAGGCATGGTGATGTGCACCTGTAATCCCAAGTATTGGGAGGCTGAGGCAAGAGAATCACTTGACCCTGGGAGGTGGAGGTTGCAGTGAGCCGAGATCACGCCATTGCATTCCAACCTGGGAGATAGAGGGAGACTGCCTTTCAAAAAAACCAAAACCAAAAACAGAAAACAAAACAAATCAAGAAAACCTCTGTCTTCTAGAGCAGCCACTTAGAATCCTAGAGAAAAATGTGTTTCCAAAAGGAAGAAATGCAGAACTGTGTGAGTAAGATGAAGCTAAGAATTAATTACTGGATTTGGTAAGATGGAGGTTGCTGATGACTTCACAGGAGAGTTTCCCTGAGGTGGTGGGAAGCAAGGTCTGATGAGAGTAGGTTGAAGAGCAAATGTGGGGAAACAGAGATGGCAAGAATCAAGAGTTCATTCATATGAGGATTTTGCTGTGAAAGGCAGCAGAGGGATAGGGTACCATATTTTCATTTTGTTTTGCAGTTGGTTTCTGCTGCAGTGGTAGTTTATGTTAATGGGAGACATATATTTCTAAACTGATGATCCTTAAAGAAGGAGAAATTGATGAAGGAGAGAGCTGGGAGGGATCATCGCAAAAGTGAAGTCCTTGAGCAGTGAGATCTGCTTTCTTATTATGTACATAGATTAAACCTTAAAATGTAAAACAGACTCTTGTGCTGATTTTAAGAACTCTAAGTTAGAAGAGGGTGTGGAGAACTGGGAAGCTGGGGAGCATGTGATGCAGGATTTTTGCTCCTTAGATCAGCTAGGTCCGGGTTCTTGTCTCACAACCAGGAAGCGAAAGGAAAGCTCTCAGCAAAAAGAGGGGTCTGGAAAAGCAGGTTGTTGGTTGCCCCCTTCACAGTTGAATACCATGCTTAAGACACAAATTCCTGGCAGCTCCACCTCCTCCTTCTGGTACGCATGTGGGCCCTTAGTCTGAACTGTTCCATATTGATGTTTTTCCCTTACTATACATCTGTTAAGGAACGGAATTTTCCACTGCGGGCATGTTTAGGCAAGCCCCCTGTGCAAGTTTCCTTATCTGCACAAAATATCTAGTATAAGCACTTATGGGGCAGGTTGGAGGTTCTCCAGGGACCCTTCCCTTACTGTCTGCCTAAAGCAAGCTGGCTAACTCCTTACACCTGTGTACTATACAGCACCAGTCTTTAGGGAAAGAAATCTCAGGTGGGTAGGGTAGAGTATAGCAACAGCTGGCAAGAAAAAAAAGGATTTGAAGAAACCAACTCCGTGGTGCCCTAGGGAACAGATATGGGATGGAAAATGAGGCTGGGGCTTAACTCACAAGAAGCCCAAGATGTACAGGGATCTGTTTACAACAGAACATGTTCTTATGTATGAGTTATTTGAAATAGCTTTGTTATACCGCTGTACTGTCGTTAACAATGGGTAAATCTACTTCAAAGTAATTTATTAGTTTGTCTTGGAATGTGTCTTTTCTTGTCTCTTTTCCCCCTCAGGTAGAATGTAAACAAGAGAGAAAAGAACTCCTGATTTGATTTTCATGGAGAAAAGTGAACAGGTCATTATGGCTGTGAGGGGAGGATTCCTGTGCTTCCCAGGTGTCCTGACAACATTCACATGGAGCCTAAGTTAAAGTGCTTTGGGTTTGGGAGTGTCTTCCTGGAGATCACTAAGGGCCTCAGGAGTCCTGCATATGGACTCTTCTTTTCTTTCTCTCTCTTTTTCTCTCTATCTCTTTCTCTCCCTCCTTCCTTCCTTCCGTCCTTTTCTCCCTCCCTCTTTCTCTCCCTCCCTCCCTCCTTTCTTTCTCCCCTCCCCTCCCCTCTCCTCCCCTGTCCTCCCCTCCCCTTTCCTTCTATTTTAAAATGTATTTGGTTAATTAGCAGCAGTATGCCAAAGTTGTTCCATTATTATATTTTGTTCATTCTTATGTGCAAGTGTCTTCCAATATGATTTGATAAAGCCAACAATATGCAAATGATTTTATTGCAGCATGACTTTGGCTCCCAGGAATGCTGAAGCACAGGCCCTAGAACAGAGGCTCGAAAAGGAAATGAAAGGAATTTGATACTGGGTGCTTCCGAGGTTGGCATACCAGACCATTTTGGTTAGTGACCCATTCCTTGAGCTCAAATAGGAGACTAGGAGACGAAAGAAAGGATGTTGGGAAAGCCTGTGTGGTGGAGAGACTGAACTGTTGGAATGAAAAGACAAGAAGCGTATCATTACGTTAGTTCCACCACCCTAGATCTGCAGCGCTGAAATGACTGCTAAAACTAAAGCTTGTTCTACGCAATGTTAATCACAAAGACATTCTGTTTAGATGTTGAGTTAAACTTTCTCAACTGTATTGAGTACAGGAGTAAGTGGTTGAGATGGGGCATTCTGCTGTTAGGCTGTTTCTGTTCTAATCTGAGTCTCCTCATGTATTAGCTGTGTGGGCCTTGGGCAGGTAACTCCTTTGTGCCTTGAAGGAGTTGGAGAAATGGAGATGACGATAATACCTCAGTGGGACGATAATACCCACCTCAGTGGGATTGTTGTAAGGATAAAATGTGATGAATAGAAAATAATTAGAATGATGCCTGGGATACATACTGGTCATTAAGCATTGTATGTTTTTATTATTATTGCACTGTATATAATAGGATGGCTATCTGGAACACATCATGTAATTTGCAATGCACATGTATCATTCAGGTAATTTAAAGAGATAGTGAGGCAACAGTGGCGGCAGACATTGAATGCTCAGAGAGGAAAAATGAGACAGGTTCTATCTTGTTTTATTTTTACCTCATTAGGTATCCACCTACTTTTCAAATTTGTGTTATTTGAATCTTTATTACATACAGACAAATTCTCAGTAAATTTAACCCACCATATGGAAGTATAAGGATGAAGCCAGGCGCAGTGACTCATGCCTATAATCCTAGCACATTGGGAGTCCAAGGTGGGTGGATCACTTGAGCCCACCTGCTGATGCCTTGATTTTTAACCCAGTGAGATGCATTTTAAGTTAAAGTTAAGTTCAAGACCACCCTAAACAACATGGATAAATCCTGTCTCTACAAAAAATAAAAAAATTAGCCAGGCATGGTGGCGTGTGCCTGTGGTCCCAGCTACATGGGAGCCTGAGGTGGGAGGACCGCCTCAGCCCAAGGAGGTCGAGGCTGCCGTTAGCCATGATCATGCCTTCACTCTAGCCAGGGTGACAGAGTGAGACCCTGTATCCAAAAAAAAAAAAAAGAATAAGGATGAAATCATAAGCTTCGGTCCTAGTTCTTTTGAGTTAGTTAGAACCTATACAAAATTTTCTCCTTTTGGAATCTTATTTTTCTAATGTTTACCTCATTATTTTCTGACTGTAATAGAAAATTATCCTTAAAGTCATTGCCATTACAAAGGGAATTGTACTTCTTTAAAATGCCAATTAAAAATATCTTCTTGTTGTTCTTACATACATTTTTAAGTTGCATATGCATATGTTAAAATATTTAAGTAAATTGGGGATGACATAAAAATGAAATCTTCCTCCTCACCACCTCAACCCCCAGTCCCACTCTGTAGAAGTAAGTACTTACATTAGTTTGCTGTAACAAATTACCACAAACTGTGGCTTAAAATGACACAAATCCATCTCGTGGGTGTGCAGTTTAGCAATCTGAAGTGCATCTCACTGGGTCAAAAATCAAGGCATCAGCAGGACAGTTTCTTCCTGGAGGCTCTAGGGAAGAATCTTTTCCTTGCCCTTCCCACGTTCTAGACCCCACTGTTAATACTCATATATTGTTTCAGAAATATTTAATGCTCCTTGATTTTTAACATTTAGTTGTATATTATCTAGAACACTCCATTCTTTTATATACAGCTACATACTGCTCTACTGTATGGACACACCATAAATTATGCGGCCAGTCCCCTGTCTTAGTGGAGTCTTGGTTTATTTTCTGGTTTTTACTTTTGTAAATTATATCTTGAAGAATATCTTTATAATTTTATATTTATGCATTTTGGCAAACTTGGGGTAAGTGTCATGGGATAAGTTGTTTATGGTGTAATTTCCAGGTAAATCAGGATGTACATTTACACTTTTGATATTTCTTTTTAAATTGCCTTCCCAAAAGACATCTATTATCTTTCCCTCCAATGATGAGTAAGAGTTCATATTTCCACACAGTTCTGGGTGACTCGGGAGTTTGTTGTTTTACAAAAGTTTTTAAACTTTACCACTACTATGTAACTATATACACAAACACACACACACACACACACACACACACACACACACACACACATAGTTAAACCATAGGAGTTTTAACATATATATAAGAAGTTTAACATATACATGTTATATATTATATATGTTAAAACATATATATGTTGTATATGTTAAAGAGCATATATATGTTATATATATTTAACATATGTATAACATGTTTAAAAGAACACATGTTTATATATTTAACATATATAATATATATGTTATATATGTTAAAAAAGAAGCATATAACGTATGTTTAAGAGTTTATAACATGTTATATATGTTAAAAAGAGAAGTTAACATATATTTTAAACTTTGCTATATAAATATATATACGATTATATAACTAGTTTTAACTATATATAGTTAATTTCTAGTTGTAACTACATATATAGTTAATTTATAGTTTTAACATATATATGTTAAATTTTACCACTACTATATAACTATATAATGTATATGTATACTGTATAACTATATATAATTATATATACCATATAACTATATATAGTAGTAGTAAAGTTTAAAATACATATCTATATGTGTTAAAACTTCTCTTTTTACTTTGTTTCACTTTAGTTATATATTTGCCATGTTTGGAGGTTTTAGGTGGGCCTAGCTGACCAATTTCCCCAGAAGCAACTTCCCTTCAGTCTGATTCACATCAAAGATGTGGCTGAAGGAAGCACCATCTGATGCTCAAGCAGTTTATTTTAGCAGTGCTCTTACAAGGTCAGATAGCGGGAGCAGGTGGGCAGCATGGGCCAGATTCAAGCAGAGGTCAGATGACCAACCACCTCTCCAGGAGGGTCTCCATCTATCTTCTCAGAGCTTGAGAGATTCTTCCCCTTTCTTATATCTGCATTTAGTTCAGTCAGTTACCAGCTGTTTCTTTCATAAGAGGAGGTTAAGCTAGTCTTATAAGGGTAAGCTTTGTTAAAGGTTTACAAGAGTTGCATCCATGATGAGGTGGCCTTATGTCCTGGAAATCCCTGGGCCAGGGATGGAAATCCCCAGGCTGGGTGGCCTCACGTTGCTAAGTGGCACATTGTGTCAGCCCTGTGAGAGCTTGTGCATGCCTTATAGCTACCATTACTCTTGTAGCCATGGTATGTCTCCTGTAGGATACTACAGAATTGGTTTTAGCATCTATGTTTTTTAATTTTGTTTTTGTTTTTATTTTTGTTTTTGAGACAAGGTCTTACTCTGTCATCCAGGCTGGAGTGCAGTGTCATGATCAAGGCTCTTTGCAATCTCTGCCTCTTGGTTTCAAGTGGAAGGGAGGGTTGTGTCCTCCCACCTCAGCCTCATGAGTAGCTGGGACTACAGGTACACACCACCGCACCCAGCTAATTTTTGTATTTCTTGTAGAGACTGGGTTTTGCTGTGTTGCCCAGGCTGGTCTTGGACTACTGGGCTCAAGAAATCAACCTGCCTTGGCCTCCCAAAGTGTTGGGACTACAGATGTGAACCACCAAGTCCAGCCAGCATCTTACTATGTTTATTGGCCATTTAGATTCCTTTGTCTTTGAATTGCTGCTTGTTAATATATTTGCCCTTTTTTCTGTTACATTATTAATAATGCCAGGAATTATGATAGTTGTTGTGCAAGATGCAGACTTGAGGAGAACCTGATCCCTGCTTTCAAAATGTTTACTTTCTAAATCTGAATCCATTGTTTGACTTTTTTTTTTTTGAGACAGAGTCTTGTTCTGTCACCCAGATTGGAGTACAGTGACACAATCTTGGCTCACTGCAACCTTTGACTCCTGGATTCAAGCAATTCTCTGCCTCAGCCTCCCAAGTAGCTGGGATTACAAGCACCCACCATTATGCCTGGGTAATTTTTGTGTTTTTAGTAGAGATGGGATTTCACCATCTTGGGCAGGCTGGTCTTGAACTCCTGACCTCGTGATCCACCCGCCTTGGCCTCCCAAAGTTCTGGGATTACAGGTTTGAGCCACTGCACCCAGCCTCATTGTTTGACTTTAATGCCCCACTGGACTTGTCTATCAGAATTTTCCATTTTCCATTTCAAAAGTACTCAAAATGTACAAATTTAATTTGATGATAAGAGCTCAAGAAGGACTGTGGATTCTTATTTTATTGTTTTTATAGTAAAAGTGATCAGACTTCCTCTTTTGAGAACCAAAAGAAAGCAGAAGTAAATATTAAGCTTCCAATTAATGTTTATTCATCACAACTAGTAAGTAAATAATGACAAATAATTCCTTAGTCACTCTCTAGCACATTTCTGTTTTATTTTTAACAGTTTTCACTATGTGAGATTTCCTAGATTTGTTCTATTTTCTGTTTCCCTCTAACTGAAATATAAGCTCCTTGGGGACGGGAATCACACCTATCATATTCATTGCTGAATCCCACCTGCCATAATCGCTGCCATAGCCCTCCTTCCATATTCACTGCCATATCCCATCTGCCATATTCACTGTCAAACCCCACCTTCCATATCCACTGCCATATCCCACCTGCCATATTCACTGCCATAGTTCCCCTTCCATATTTAGTACCATATCCCACCTGTCATATTCACTGTCAAACCCCACCTTCCATATCCACTGCCATATCCCACCTGCCATATTCACTGCTATAGTCCCCCTTCCATATTCAGTACTGTATCCCACCTGCCATATTCACTGCTGAACCCTACCTGCCATATTCACTGCCATAGCCCACCTTCCACATCCACTGCTGTATCTCACCTGCCATATCCACTGCTGTATCCCACCTGTCATATTCACTGATAAATCCCACCTGGCCATATTCACTGCCATATCCCATCTGCCATATTCACTGCTGAACTCCGCCTTCCATATCCACTGCTGTATTCCACCTGCCATATTCACCGTTCCATATTCATTACCGTATCCCACCTATTATATTCACTGCTGAACCCTACCTGCCATATTCACTGCCATAGCCCACCTTCCACATCTACTGCTGTATCCCACCTGCCATATCCACTGCTGTATCCCACCTGTCATATTCACTGATAAATCCCACCTGCCATATTCACTGCCATAGCCCTCTTGCCATATCCACTGCCGATTCCCACCTGTCATATTCACTGCCGTATCCCACCTGCCGTATTCACTGCTATATCCCACCTGCCATATTCACTGTTATATCCCACCTGCCATATTCACTTCCATGTCCCACCTGCCATATTCACTGCTATATCCCACCTGCCACATGTACTCCTATATCCCATCTGTCATATTCACTGCCGATTCCCCCATCATATTCACTGCCGATTCCCACCTGTCATATTCACTGCTATATCCCACCTGCCATATTCACTCCTGTATCCCACGTGTCATATTTACTGCCGATTCTCACCTGCCATATTCACTGCTATATCCAACCTGTCATATTCACTGCTATATCCCACCTGTCATATACACTGCTGTGTCCTACCTGCCATACTCACTCCTATATCCCACCTGTCATATTCTCTAATATGTCCCACCCGCCGTGCTCACTGCTGTGTCCCACCCGCCGTTCTCACTGCTGTGTCCCACCCGCCGTACTCACTGCTGTGTCCCACCCGCCGTACTCACTCCTGTGTCCCACCTGCCATATTCTCTGCCATGTCCCACCTGTCATATTCTCTGCCATGTCTCACCTGTCGTATTCACTGCCGTATCCCACCTGTCGTATTCTCTGCCGTGTCCCACCTGCCGTATTCTCTGCCGTGTCCCACCTGCCGTATTCTCTGCCGTGTCCCACCTGTCATATTCACTCCTGTGTCCCACCTGCCATACTCACTGCTATATCCCACCTGCCATACTCACTGCTATATACCACCTGCCATACTCACTCCTATATACCACCTATCATATTCACATCTGTGTCCCACCTGCCATATTCACTGCTGTGTCCCACCTGTCATATTCACTGCCAAATCCCACCTGCCATATTCTCTGCCAAATCCCACCTGTCATATTCACTGCCAAATCCCACCTGTCATATTCACTTCAATGTCCCACCTGCCATATTCACTGCTATATCCCACCTGTCATGTTCACTGCTCTATCCCACCTGCCATGTTCACTGCTACATCCCACCTGTCATATTCACTGCTGTGTCCCACCTGTCATATTCACTGCTGTGTCCCACCTGTCATATTCACTGCTGTGTCCCACCTGCCATATTCACTGCTATGTCCCACCTGTCATACTCACTGCTATATCCCACCTGCCATATTCACTGCTGTATCCCACCTGCCATATTCACTGCTGTATCCCACCTGTCATATTCACTGCTGTATCCCACCTGCCATATTCACTGCTGTATCCCACCGGCCATATTCACTGGCTATATCCCACCTGTCATACTCACTGCTGTATCCCACCTGTCATATTCACTGCTGTATCCCACCTGCCATATTCACTGCTGTATCCCACCTGCCATATTCACTGGCTATATCCCACCTGTCATACTCACTGCTGTATCCCACCTGTCATATTCACTGCTGTATCCCACCTGCCATATTCACTGCTGTATCCCACCTGCCATATTCACTGCGGTATCCCACCTGCCATATTCACTGCTGTATCCCACCTGCCATATTCACTGCTGTATCCCACCTGCCATATTCACTGCTATGTCCCACCTGTCATACTCACTGCTGTATCCCACCTGCCATATTCACTGCTGTATCCCACCTGCCATATTCACTGCTATGTCCCACCTGTCATACTCACTGCTGTATCCCACCTGCCATAATCACTGCTGTGTCCCACCTGCCATATTCACTGCTGTGTCCCACCTGTCATATTCACTGCTGTATCCCACCTGCCATATTCACTGCTGTATCCCACCTGCCATACTCACTGGCTATATCCCACCTGTCATACTCACTGCTGTATCCCACCTGTCATACTCACTGCTGTATCCCACCTGCCATATTCACTGCTGTATCCCACCTGCCATATTCACTGCTGTATCCCACCTGCCATACTCACTGGCTATATCCCACCTGTCATACTCACTGCTGTATCCCACCTGTCATACTCACTGCTGTATCCCACCTGCCATATTCACTGCTGTATCCCACCTGCCATATTCACTGCTGTATCCCACCTGCCATATTCACTGCTGTATCCCACCTGTCATATTCACTGCTGTATCCCAAGCTTCCAGAGTAGGCTCCAGCATTTGTAGATGAATATTTACATATTACGTAGTGAATATTTGCTGAATAAACAAAACAGGAAATTTAAATATCTTAACAGCTACCACATTTTGACATAATCATTTGTAACATCTATTTAGAAATCTGTAGGCAGAAGAAGCACATAAATAAAACACTGATCTTCCTCAAGATCTTTCCTTTTCTGTTCAGCATGCTATATCAAGAGCAGCACATTTGTGTGTGCCACTGTGTCATTCAATTGGGACAGTTGCATCATCTACCCCTTGCTGAATTGAGCCTTTGAATTAGATGAAGGAAATTTGGGCCCAGTCTTCTGGAATTTAGTGAATACTATTGTCTAGTTTCCCTCTGGTGCAGTTAGAAAGGAGCAATGAAGCAATATATAACCTTGCTTAAAAAGCAATTTATTTTACTTTTCTCCTTGTTTAATTAGTCTGTTTTGTTCTCCCTGAGCTTGGGAGGCATTTTTTTCTCCCAAAGCAGAAGCATTAAGTAAGATGCATTCAGTGTTTTGATGATATTCATTGATTCTTCTTCGGACCAGATCTTGGCCACTGTATTAGTCTGCTTGAGCTGCCATAACAAAATATCCCAGACCAGGTGGCCTGAACAACAGAAATTGATTTCTCACAGTCCTGGAGTCTGGGAGGTCCGAGATCAAAGTATTTGATGATTTGGTTCCTGCTGAGGGCCTTCTTCCTGCTTGTGACAGCTGTCTTCTTGCTGTACCGTCACATGACTTTTCCTCTGTGCTTGCATGGAGAGAGAGAGAGAGAACAAGACAGATTTGCTGATGTTTCTTCATATAAAGGCACTGGTTCCATCAGACCAGTGACTCCATCATCCCCCAGCCTCATGACCTCATCTAATCCCAATTGCTTCCCAAAGGCCCTATCTCCAATTACTGTCACATTGGGAATTAGGGCTTCAACATAGAAGTTTTGGGAAACTCAAACATTCAGTTCATAACAGCCACTGTGTGTGTGCCAGTCATCTGGACAGAGTTTGAAAAAGCCCTATCCATGCCAAAATCTTATCTCTTTAAGATAGTAGAGGCATAACCGCTAATGCAAACCTTTAAAAATGCTCATTTATTCTATCGATATTCCTTGTTTATGCCATATTACTCACTAGCTTAAAAATCTTCTAATGATGAGGCATGGAACTTGGAGAAAGCACCCAAATTTTTTACTCTGTTCTGCAAGGCCATGATTAGGCACCTGCTTACCTCTCACACTGCTCCAGCCACCCTGGCCTGCCTGCTGCTGTTTCCCTTAATGGCCATTGCTCTGACTATTCAGTCTTCTTACGGTGCTTTGCCCCAGATGGCTGGCTCATTCTCGTCATTCAGGTCTCAGCTAAGTGTCATCTCTCATAGGACATCCCTGACACCCAATCAGAATTATTACTCCCTTGGCCAGCTGGCCTGTGCCAGATGATTTTGCTGGATATAAAGACACAAAGATCAGTGGTGCAGCCAGGCGTATTAAAATATTACTCTTAATAAATGTTGGCTTGTGTGTCTGAGTTATTAATAATAGAGCATATATTAAACAAGACAGGGTCTCATTCTGTGGCCCAGGCTGGAGTGCAGTGATGCAGTCATAGCTCACTGCAACCTTGACCCCCTGGGCTCAAGCAGCCCTCCTGTCTCAGCCTCCTGAGTAGGCAAGACTACAGCCATGCACCACCACACCCAGGTTATTTTTTTTTATTTTTTGAGACAAGGGTTTTGCTGTGTTGCCGAGGCTGGCCTTGAACTTCTGGCTTCAAGAAATCCTCTGGCCTTGACCTTCCAAAATGCTGAGTTTACAGGTGTGAGCCACCACACCCAGCCCTTTGCCATTATTTATCTAATTTAACCCTCACAGATATCCTCTGATATATATATGGTTATCATCCCCACTTTGGGTCAGATCATAAAACCGAACCTTAAGGAGGTCAACTCACCTGCCAAAGGCCACACACAGGAAAGTGATAGAGCTGGGATTTACCCAGTTTCGTTGAACTTCGGGTTTTAAAGTCAGACAGTTTTCTTTTTTACAAAATGATAAAGAAAAATGAACAGGACAGAGTTTTTTTATTTTGAAAAATTGAACAAATAAGGAAAATTGTGAAAAGAGACAGTGATGACTAATGAAGATAACGCTGTTTGTCAATCATCAGATTCCTCCGCTGTGGGGAGGGTGAGGACCTTTTTTTGTTCTGGTTTCTTCTCTGGCTTTAAAGGACCTTCATTTTTCCAATTTCCAGTTTATTTACAGTAAGCACACTGGTTCCTTTGTAGGGGAGCCTGCTCACCTTTCTGGCTTTTCTAGCAGGAGTTTGGAGTCCTCTGGTTGGTGCTCTGTGATGGGAGCTCTTCCTTTTTGGTTCCCTAGAGGGCAGCCACTGTAGTTTTTGCCTGTCTTTTTCCGGCCCTGTCGGCTGCCCTGTCAGTGGCTTGAGCTGCCTGCTTTTGTTTTTCAACTTCTCAATTGTCAGAAACTTTCTGGGCTACTTCTAAAAGCCGAGTAATGTTCATTCCAGCAAAACCCTCCAATTTTTGTAACTTTCTCTGAATGTCAGGAGCTGCCTGCAACACAAATGCCAAATTTATAGCATGCCTATTTTCAGGAGCTGCTGGATCAAATGGGGTGTAAATTTGATAGGCCTCCTGGAGGTGCTCTAAGAACTCTCTGGGGGACTCATCGGCCCTCTGAACAACTTCAGTGGACTCAGACAAGTTCATAGGTTTCCTGGCGGCTCCTTTAATACCTGCAAGGAGATACCAGTGGAAATCTTCCAAAGCCCTCCTTCCTCCTGAGGTGTTAGGGTCCCACTCAGGTCGGGTAGAAGGAAAAGCCTCATCAAGGAGGTCTTGGGCTACCTCCTTAGGCTTCCCTTCTGAGCTAAGGAAATGCCTTCTGGCTTCCCTTCAAATTCAGTCCCTCTCGTCAGAGGTGAAAAGGGTAAGAAGGAGTTGCTGGCAATCATCCCAGGTGGGCCTATGAGTCTGTAGCACAGACTCCATGAGTGCAGTTAGGACCTAGGGCTTCTCAGAAAACGGATGCTGGGAATCTGACAAGGTTTAAGCAGAAATATTAAACCCAGCACAGATAGAAATATTCACTAGCTGGGGGCCTGGAGAATCAATAAGCTGGGAGTATTATAACCTAAAGAAGTAGGAATAAGGTTGTAGCAAATGCTTTTTGCCACATAGGGTTTCCTTAAGCTTTGAGTTATGAGGAGAAGGCTAACGACCTGGGGAGGCTCTTTACACTGCTGCCTGGGACTGGGGAGCTCTGGAGAGGCCAGCCAGAACCAAGCGCCAGGCCGCCGCCCTCCCTGGTTCCCTGCAGGCTTGGGCTGTACGTCACCCTTCCCCGCTGTTTTCTCCAGGCTGGCTGCTGCTTGCTATGCAGCTGAGCTGCAGGTTGTCCCAGTTCCTGGTTCCGGGGGGCTGGGCAGTTCCCAGCCAGAAAGGAGTTAAAGGCCCTGGGGGCAGTGCTCACCTGCTCTGCCCCACAGGCTCCTGCAGGAAAAAAGTACACTTTTAAATTCCAGCCAGCCACTCCGCTGCTCCAGTATTCTTAAAGAGACAGGACAGAATGAGACGTTTGGGGCAGAGGATGGGAATGGGGAGGATAAAGGGCCACACGAAGTTTCCTGAAAATTAGATATCAACCTCAGGGGAGCATAATATGAATTCAGAAGAATTAGACTGTTACGAGTATAGGTTTCTCTGTACAGTGCCCTGTTTAAGGGCATTGGGAAAGTTGTGGGGTGACAGAAAAGGTGGGAAAGGAGGTTCTGCAGGATGGCTATTTTGAATCCACCACTGTTCTGAGAAAAAAGATAGCTGCACCCAGTCGTTGGGGTGTGGGGTATGACAATCCAGGAGCCAACAGTCTTTGTGGTGCCACAACTTAGAGACTGGTGAATGTTTTTCACAACTTTCCCTGTAACAACAGCTGATCTGTGTTTGATACAAAATGCAGGACTGGCATGGCCAGCCCAACCAGCAAATGAGGGATTTTACCTCCTCAGATAGGAAGTCTGTACTGAGTACCTTAAAGAAGTTTTCCCCTGGCCGCCTTGGGCAGTAGCGGTGGCAAGATGTACAGACTTAAGCAGACACCAAACAGAACGATAGTCACTGGGACATACGAACAATTATGACAGTTTTGACAAACAGAGTCCTGTGTTGAGATCAGCCAGATGCCCTCCTGGCCGCTCTCCTGACGGAGACGTTGAGCTCTTCTTGGCATCAGCAGATCCATATAAACCCCCGATTAGGATGGAGCTGAGCTCGCTGCCATTAGTCTTATGAGGTAGCCATGGAAACACAAGTAAAGGCCCTCTCGGGTTCCGTAACTTTCACCGTAGAGCCACAAATTGGAACTTCAAGGGCAGGCCCTTGAACTCCCCATTCTCTTACAATTCACTCACCATTTACACAGAGTTTATTGCACTTTTTATACCTGTTTTAAGATAGAGGCTGCTCTAAATTGAACGAGAGAGAGAGAGAGAGAAACCAGAGATACTCACTAACAGAAAGCGAGACTCTGCCTTACAGCATACTGGGGTACTGGTAGAGCTAACAGAAACCAGTACTCTGTCCTTCAGCATCCTGGAGTGCTGTCAGAGTCAAGAGGGAAGGCCCTTGTCAGGACCACTTCCCTCTCAGAGACAGACAGAGTCAGATCTGACTGACCTTCCTGGGACCAGAGCCAGAGGACTCAGGAAATGAATTTGGTGCACACACCGGTGGTCAATCTGTTCCCCTCCGGACACTGGTGGGCTACAGGGCCACTGGGCCCTGAAACGTCTCAGGGGGCGCCTCCCCTATAGGCTGCTGTTCATCCGGGGAAGGCCAGAGTGAGTCCAGTCACACCCGGTGGCGACAAAATATCTCGCCAGGGCCTCCAAAATGTACCTGAGCGAGTCAAGGAATGTGCCACACTGTGAGATCGAATTATGAGTCCTTTATTATGCCAGCGACCAAGAGGTGGCCTAACGCCCAAAATCCTCTCGGCCCTGAGAAAGAGTTAAGGCATTTCTTATACCTTAGGAGGGGTATAAGAAATGGAGGGGGGAACCAGCTGAAGCAACTTTTCACAAAAGCAGAGTAAGCAAAAAGTTAAAAGATAAACTAGTACATGAGAAATAAAACAGTACCAGGTGCAAGGGATAAAGCTGTCATAAAAAGACATGCAACATATGCGGGCTCTGGGTACTCAACAGCACCTGCATTCCCAGGCTCTGCTGATACCACCTAATTCAGCCTCTTATCAACAAATGCATTCCTGGATGTGCCCGGTGTCATCCTGCCCCAGCTATGTAGCACAGTTACATACTTAGTGGTGGAAAAATAACTAAAATGAAGAAGCTAAGTTGGAGTCTGAACAGCTCTCAGTCTGAGAAAGAGTGAGTCAGTTTTAGCTGGCAAAAAGCGGGTTATCACAATACATACACTAAACTCTTTTTGTTTGGTTTTGTTGAACTAGTTGCCCACATTTCCAAATTATGACATTTCACAAAGATGCAGATTTCTGGCTTTTCTTGGAAATCCTAAGCTATGGCAAGAATCATTTGGAACTGAGTTGTACCTGCCCTTTGGGTGGGATGTGCACTCCCTCATTTTCCCTGACTATTACCTGCCTGCCTTCTCTGCTGCGGTGCCTTTCAAACATTTTTTACATAGCTTACAATAAACAATACATTTTACGTTGCTACCCAGGGCTCACATGCTTGCATATGTGTGTGTCTGCATTCATATATAGGTATAGATATCCATGTACATATATACACTCCAAAGCAAAATACGTCCATGGAACAATGCTTACCATTATTCTTTGCAATTGTCTGTTCTATTCTATCCTACGGTATTCTAGTATTTTTTTTTTAATGATGGCATCCACTCCTTAAATTGATTTCACAAACCACTTCTGGGTCATAGCCCATAAGTTGAAAACATTGTTATCTATCATGTTACTTGTCTGTTTCTCCTCTAAATGCTATTGGTTAGTTTTCTAAGCTGGATTCCTGTCTAAGCCCTTCAGGGTGCCCAGGACAATTCACTGTGTGGGTGAGCAGCATCTGCCTCTCTTCACTTAAACCTGGGCAATTACTGGTTTTGCCCAAGGGTCTTAAAACTTAAACTGCTTGATATCTGGCAGTTTCCCTGCTGACTTTTCCGTTATCTGATTTCCTATTTCAATAAAAATAGCCTTTTAGGCAAATATGTTACTGATTCAGAAAATCTGTTTCCTGACTGGGATGGGAAATAAAGGGCAAATGAAAGTGAGTCCTGGCTGGGCGTGGTGGCTCAAGCCTATAATCTCAGCACTTTGGGAGGCAGAGGCAGCCGGATCATCTGAGGTCAGGAGTTCAAGACCAGCCTGTCCAACATTGTGAAACCCCATCTGTACTAAAAATACAAGAATTAGCCAGGCAAGGTGGCCCCTACCTGTAATCCCAACTACTCAGGAGGCTGAGGCAGGAGAATCGCTTGAACCTGGGAGGCAGAGGTTGCAGTGAGCTGAGATTGTGCCACTGCACTCCAGCCTGGCGGCAGAGCAAGATTCCATCTCAAAAAAAAAGGAAAGTGAGTCCTGTTGTACAGGAAGAAGAGTTCTCAGATGATGACGATGGTGCATGGGGCTTTACTGAAGGAGGCCCCATCTCATGGTTTCCACAGGATTGATTCTTCCATCTCATGAATCATTAAACAAATACTTATGGATGACCCATGTGCCAGACCCTGTGCTAGGGAACTCATCCAAAACTTACAAAAATTCCCCTAGGCTGGGCATGGTGGCTCACGCCTGTAATCCCAGAACTTTGGGAGGCTGAGGCAGGCAGATCACCAGGTCAGGAGTTTAAGAGCAGCCTGACCAACATGGTGAAACCCTGACTCTACTAAAAATACAAAAATTAGCTGGGCGTTGGAGACTAAGGCAGGAGAATCACTTGAACCTGGGAGGCGGATGTTGCACAATGAGCCAAAAATGTGCTACTGCATTCCAGCCTGGGTGACAGAGCAAGCCTCCATCTAAAAAAAAAGGACGGGTGCAGTGGCTCACACCTGTAATACCAGCACTTTTGGAGGCTGAGGCAGGCGAATCACAAGGTCAGGAAATTGAGACCATCCTGGCCAACATGGTGAAACCTCATCTCTACTAAAAAAATACAAAAATTAGCTGGGTGTGGTGGCATGTACCTGTAGTTCCAGCTACTCCAGAGGCCGAGCAGGAGAATTGCTTGAACCCGGGAGGCGGAGGTTGCAGTGAGCTGAGATCGTTCCACTGCGCTCCAGCCTAGCGCCTGGCAAGAGAGCAAGACTGTGTCTCAAAAAAAAAAAGTATGGATAGTAATTATCATTTTCTGTGTTTTATCCCTTCTTATTTCTTTCCCTCTCTCTCTCTCTCTTTTTTTTTTTTTTTTTTTTTGAGACAGAGTTTTGCCCTCTTGCCCAGGCTGGAGTGCATTGGTGCAATCTCAGTTCACTGCAACCTCCACCTCCCAGGTTCAAGCAGTTCTCCTGCCTCAGCCTCCCAAGTATCTGGGATTACAGGCATTCGTTACCACTCCTGGCTAATTGTTTTGTATTTTTAGCAGAGACGGGGTTTGCCAGGCTGATTTCGAACACCTGACCTCCCAAAGTGCTAGGATTACAGGTGTGAGCTACTGTACCCGGCCTATCCTATTTCTTCTTTTCTTACGTTGACCCAGATACTCATCGATTGTCCCAAGGCCTTTCTGGCTTGGTGCTTGTTGGTCACTTGGATGTGCCCTTCTGCTCCGATCTTTGTGGGCTGCCACTGGTGTCTGTATGCTTGTAGGATGGATGTGCGCATCACGTTGTAGGGAGAGTGTATGGGGATGTGAAGACAGGAAGTGAAAGTCTGCCAACCACTAAGATATAAGCAGCGTTGCTATAAACCCCAGAGGGAAAAGGTAACATTATAGGGAAGGAAAACTGTGTTGTCCTGTTTTCATGAAATTCAGTGAATTGCGTTTGGAGGACCGGTGCGATTTTGATGCTGGAAGATTCCAGCACCTTTGTGGTGGTGTTTCCTGGAGGAGATTCTGCTACTGAAGTGGTGTTGGCACCAGGTGTACCCAGCAAAATCAGGCAGCAAGGCTGGTGGAACTTGGCAGAAAGGGGGCTCACTGGGGCCATCAGAGACAGTAGTGAGGCCCCCTCGTGCCAGTTAGGGGGCAGCAGCAACCCAAAAGTGGATTTTACTGGAAAGAGGGGGGCAGGAGAGGAAGGAAATGGCTAACGCCTTGACCGGCCATGTTTGTGAGTCCAGCAGGACAACTCATGGGGGCTCTCAGAAATGACTGTGGGGGTGAAGTGAGTGCATACTTAGGTACAGACGTTACAGTATCCGACAGGGGCAAGACCAGTAATATATGGGTTGTTACTATTAAATGTGACCCCATTTTAAGTCCTGGGCTTATGTAACAAGGTTATTTATGCTTGTTATATGCTTTTTGTGCGTTACCTATAATGTCCTTAAACTTTTACCACAGTGCAAATGCAGCTCCTTACTAGGAATCCATGAGCACTGTCTTCAAACCCTCCCTGTTGCCTTGACATTGGCTTTTTGTTTTGTTTTGTTTTGTTTTTTTAATTCTGTCTCTTTTTCTGGCCACTCTGCTCTTGATCTCCTGTGTCTACATCTGAGCCTGAAATTGGAGAGTCCTGCGCCCCTTGGCTACTCTATAATCTGAGAGTCTTCTACTTCCTGCTTTTCCTACTCAGTCTCCCACTTCCTTCTCCATCCCAGCAAGTCCCTCCCTGATGGGTCTTCGCCATCCATTCCTTTCAGAAACCTGCCACCCTTCACGTTAGCAAAATGACACAAAATAATAATAGATTGTATAGTAACCCCCAAAAGATCCACTGCACAGTTCCACACATACTAAACCTTGGGCCCTCGGAATGTGACTTATTTGGAATAAGGGTCTTGACCAGTGTGATTAAGTTAAAGATCTAGAGATGAGTCCATCTCCTGGATTACAGTGAGCCCTAAAGCCAATGACAAGTATCCTTATAAGAGACAGCAGAGAAGAAGGTAGCCATGTGAAGACCGAGGCAGAGATTGTTCTGCTTCCTCAAGCACAGGAATGCCAGGGGCCACCAGAAGCAGGAAAAGGCAAGGAAGGAGCCTCCCCTAGAGCCTTTTGAGGGTGCCTGGCCCTGCCAGCACCTTAATTTCAAATGCCTGTCCTCTAGAACTGTGAGGAAACAAATTCTGCTGTTGAAACCACCAAATTTAGGCTGGGAGTGATGGCTCATGCCTGTAATCCCAGCACTTTCAAAGGCTGAGGCGGGCGCGTGACTTGAGCTCAGGAGTTTGATACAAAAATTAGCCAGGTGTGGTGGTGCACGCTTGTAATCCCAGCTACTCGGGAGGGAGGATCACGTGAGCCCGGGCAGCGGAGGCTGGGATTACTGCATTCCAGCCTGGACAGCAGAGTGAGACCCTGTCTCAAAAGCAAACAAAAAAGCCACTAAGTTTATGGTAATTTGTAACAGCCCCAGGACACTAGAAAAGGGGAGACCATATAGCACCAAAGGACTTCGATTTCATGATTGGAGAACATTTTAAAATAAGAAAAGCATTCCATAAAAGAATGTGAGAACATGTTTCAAGTATTAACGAATAAAAGAATTGCATCCTAAACAATTATTTGCAATACACAACATAGAGCCAGTGCTTACCCGGTAATAAAGTACTCCAAAAGCTAATTCATAAGCAAACTGAGACTAGAATGCATATTTTTCCTGCAGGAGTCATGTGATATATCATGTTTTCAAATATTAATCTGTAATAATCATTTTAATGTTAATCATATGCAGACTCTAATTTTCTTGAAGCGAGAGATCGTTCTGTACATATTTAAATCTTGCTGCCTAGCAGAGTGCTTTGCGTGGGTAGAGCGTCCAACAAATGCTTGATGAGTAGTTCATTTAAAACTTTTCCTAATTTTTTTTTACCACAGGAAGACATCTGCAAGTACAGTCATTCATTTTTTAAAGCGCCATACACTGATATTTAATGGCAGCTGTTTTCGAGTCAGATTGCAAGGCTTCAGATCCTGGCTCTGCCACTTACGGAATGCAAATCATTAAGCAAATTTACATAATCTCTGTGTACTTCATTGTATTTATCTATAAAATTGTGATAATAACAGCTAACTCAAGTTGGGCGTGGTGGCTCAAGCCTGTAATCCCAGCACTTTGGGAGGCTGAGGCAGGTGAATCACCTGAGGTCAAGACCAGCCTTACCAACATGATGAAACCCTGTCTCTATAAAAATAAATAAACAATAATAATAATACCGATCTCATAATGCTGTTGTGAGGAGTAAATGAATTATTGTGTTAAATACTTAGAACATTACTTGCATGTAAGGATTCAATAAATCTTAAATATTGTTATTAGCGCTTAAGTACACCTCCTCAACTAAATTATAAACTCTGAGGAAGAGGCAATGTCCTATCCTTTTAAAAATCCCAGCATCTACACAACTTCTTGCGTATTGTATGCACGCAATGAGTATCTGTGGAACTACTAAAGGGAATGAATGGTTATATGTTTACAATATCTTCTCCATAAAAATATAGAGAGAATTGATAACATTCTAGCATTTGTTACACTAAAAAGTGTTTTCAGAAATTAAATAGATTTTGTTTTTAAGACAGAGTCTTGCTCTGTTGCCTAGGCTGGAGTACTGTGGCATGATCTTGGCTCACTGCAACCTCTGCCTCCTGGGTTCAAGCAATTCTTCTGCCTCAGCCTCCCGAGTAGCTGGGACTACAAGCACCCACCACCATTGTGTCTAATTTTTGTATTTTTAGTAGAGATGGGGTTTCAACATGTTGACCAGGCTGGTTCAAACTCCTAACCTCAAGCAGTCCACCCACCTCAGCCTCCCAAAGTCCTGGGATTATAGGTGTGAGCCACCACACCCGGCCTAAATAGAATTTTTAAGATGCCAGCAAAAAGGAAATTATTACCAGTGTGAAATTCTTCACCGTATTTTTAGCTCCCAGGAGGCAGAGACCTTGTCCTGTGTTTCTTTGTAACTCCTGCCTTTTGCATGATGTTTTGCACAGAATAGGCATGTGTGGCCTTGTACACAGAAAGGGCTTGAGCATATCCTTATGCAGATTCCTGGAGTTATTTTTCTGTGCTGGTCTCTCCTTTCCAGAATTCTACCCTGCAACTTCCACCTGTCTCAGCTTCCTGAACGCAGAGCCCCATCTCCTTACCTCCACTGGCTCTGGGGTCTCTGGGTTCCCCTTCTTGCACCTGGAATTTATGCATTGCCTCCAAGCAGAAGGCCCAGCGGTTCCTCATGCTTACCTCATCTGTTTCTCTTCCAACAGAGATTAATTAGTCTTACAAGTCCTCTTGCTCAATCTGAAAACAGCTGCTTCATATATTCCATTCAGGTTTCTAATTGCTCACAATAAAATGCTAAGTCCTTTCTTACTTCATCATGGCTAGAAGCTGTTCCCATGCGAATGTCTTGGTTAAAGAAGAAAAATGTATAAGGTAATTATAAACTGAAACTTTCACATCCATTCAGTTGATTCTTTTGTTAAGAATTACAGGGCTGGGCATGATGGCTCACACCTGTAATCCCAGCACTTTGGGAGGCCAAGGCAGGGGGATCCCTTGAGGCCAAGAGTTGAAGATCGGCCTGGGAAACATAGTGAGACCCCATTTCTCAAAAAAAAAAAAGAAAAGAAAAAGAAAAAGATAAAAATTAGCCAAGCAGTGTCTCAGTGTCTTATGCCTATAGTCTCAGCTACTTGGGAAGCTAAGGCAGGACAGTCGATCCCTTGAGCACAGGAGTTCAAGGTTACGGTGAGCTATAATCCTGCCACTGCACTCAGCCTAGGTGACACAGTGAGATCTTGTTGAAAGAAAGAAAAGGAAGGAAGCAAGGGAAGGAGGAAGGGAGGGAGGGAGGGAGGAAAAGGAAAGGAAAGGAAAAAATACAGTATAATCCTTCTGTGTTGAAGAGCTTCTACTAGACAAATTTTCAGTCTCTGTCAGCAGTTTAATTCAAGAACAGACTCTTCTATCTTCCCTTCCAGCTTAAGTCAATTAGAATGGAGAAGAGAATTCTAAAGTAAAAAGAATGTACACTGTTCTCTGCCCCAGTCACACATCTGTCTCACAGCTTGTTAGGCAGCATGGTGAATGTGTCATCTCTCTCCATTTATTTGTGCATCCATTTTTATATCCATAGTCTATAGGGACTTTCATTGCTTTTCACAAATTAGTTTAAACTTCTAATGATGATATCTACAGATTTCCTCATCTAAGCACAGACATGATTTCTGTTTAGGTCATTTCTGTGCAGTCATTCCTCTTCCTAGGTCTAGGGCATGGCCCTATAGTTCTATCATACATAAACTATCTGTTTTAATAGAAACCTGCAGTAATGGTGGGAGGAGGGGGGCAGAGTCATTTCATCAGAAGGATACCCTGTATTTACTGGAGAATTTTCTTGTCATAGAAACACACTTAAAATTCTTTTTCTTGAAGATTTCAAATTTTACCAAAATGTGGTAATTGTCAATTATGTAACGGGGGTTTCCTTTTCTATACAGTGACTATCAGTAATAGTGGTGGAAATATAACAGCCCGCATTCTAAAAATTCGTTTTCTCTTTAATTAGGACCTGACTCTTGGAAGCTCCTTCAGGTGAGCCGCCGCAACAGCACTCAAACCACATCATCTAAAAGATATTGTGGGAAAATGCATGGTCTCAAATGGAAGGTAATGACAGCTGAGAAGGAATTTGGAATGAGCTCCAGCACTTTGGGAGGCTGAGGCAGTAGTTTACTTGAGGTTAGGAGTTTGAGACCAGCCTGGCCAACACAGTAAAACCCTGTATCTACCAAAGATATAAAAAATTAGCCAGGCATGGTGGTGGGTGCCTATAATCCCAGCTACTCAGGAGCCTGAGGCAGGAGAATCACTTGAACTCAGGAGGTAGAGGCTGCAGTGAGACAAGATCACGTCACTGTACTGAAGCCTGAGCAACAGAGCAAGACTCTGTCTTAAAAAAAAAAAAAAAAATTAATGAATAATACCTAAGTCACTTTTTAGTAAGAAACCATTCCTCCTTGTGGGAATTAGAGTCCTGGCCCAGAACCCTGGCTCTGAGGTTTGAGTTCTGTTATGACAGCCCCCAGTACACTCATAGTTCCATAGTGCCAGCACAGGAGTGGCTGATGACAGAGGCTGACATGTCACGTACATCATTCTGTCAATTTCATTTTTTTAGTGTCTCGTCCTTGGTGAATGTTCTCTGATAGGTGTTACCATGCAAAGATCACATGCCTGATGCTGCCACGTGCCCATCCGTTTGCCTCTTTCCTAGACATCCCGTCCCCGGCCATTCAGACTTTCTCCTTCTGGATCCCTACATATGTACACAGTGTATATATAGAATTATAATTAAATAAACTACATAATTTGCTTAGTGATTAGGTCTCTTTTAAACTATTTCTTGTGAGTTAAAGAAAGCAGAGATCTTTGTAGTTTTTTTGTTTTGTATTGTAATCACTACTGTATCCCTAGTACCTATAATAGTGTGTGGCAGATCATAAGTACTCAATAAATAGTTCCTGGGTGAATATATACTAAATATGAATCTTTGTCAACTATTATATGTGTGAGAAATATCTACTCCTAGTTAGAGGCCTTGTTTTTTCATTTACTTTATTGTAAATGATGTTTGAATGAACAGAAATAAGTACGGAATTTTAAATTTATCAATCCTTACTTCTATAGTAAGCTATTTTTTGTTTCTTATTTAAGAAATTCTCTGCTGCAAAGTGATAAATACATTCTGGTATATCTTATTCTAGCCTGTCTTTTCCCCCATTGATCTGCAATGACATTTTTGTTGTTAATTAACTTTTACTATCAGTCATTCTGTTTCTGGGCTCTCTGTTTTGTTTCATTGTCTATCCTTTTTTAAAAAATTGTTTTTGAGACAGGGACTAACTCTGTGGCTCAGGTTGTAGTGCAGTGGCACAATCATGGCTCACTGCACCCTCTATCTCCTGGGCTCAAGTGATCTATCACAGCCTTCTGAGTCATTGGACTACAGGCGTGGACCATGACTTCTGGCTAATCAAAAAAATTTTTTTGAAGAGATGGGGTCTTACTATGTAGCCCAGGCTGGCCTCAAACTCCTGGCCTTCCTCCCACCTCAGTCTCCCAAAGCATTGGGATTACAGGTGTGAGCTACTGCAACCTACCCTATTTATTTTTATTCATCACTATTTATTTTTAATTGCTGGACAGTTTGACAAGTCCGGTTGGAGCTACTTATGCATCAAATCCCATTTGTAAGGGTTGTTTGTCTTGTTCAAAGGACAATGAGTGCAGCCAATGTCAACAGAAGTTGTTATTCTTCCTTCAAAGAGAAGGGATACACTAGGATGGAGAGTGCCTGCATTCCTGCCCATTAGGGTACTGTGGACACTGAGCCCCAGATATGAACAGATGTGTAATTTCTCTTGGAGAAAACAAAATAAAAAATACATCATTGGTCCATGTTCAGCTGCTCATCATAAAAAAGAAACACATCATTGGATAAGCAATTTCATTCAAAAGTCAGTGCCGCAGCAAGCAAGAAATTAGAAGCTTATTAAAATAAGAAGGAATTTTGATCTGGGCACCGTGGTTCACACCTGTAATCCCAACACTTTGGGAGGCAGAGATGGGTGGATCACTTGAGGTCAGGAATTCAAGACCAGCTTGGCCAACATGGTGAAACCCTGTCTCTACTAAAAATACAAAAATTAGCCAGGCATGATGGCGCATGCCTGTAATCCCAGCTACTCAGGAGGTAGAGGCAGGAATATCGCTTGAACCCAGGAGACAGAGGTTGCAGTGAGCCAAGATCGCTCCTGGGCAACAGAGTGAGACGCCATCACAAAATAAATAAATAAATAAATAAAATTTTTTAAAAATGAGATGGAATTTTGGCCCATTGACAAAAAATTAATAATTATTATTATATCTAATTGCTGGGCATTGAAGAGCTAATAAGCCAGCCTACTTATGAGCATCTGTTTTCTCGTTGAGTTTCAGCTGTTGCAAGTGGGTTTTTCTTATTTGGACTACTGGTTGTCAAACTGTAGTGTGAATCAGAAGAGTTTGTTAATATAGATTGCTGAAGTGTTTGATTTGTAGGTCTGGGGTGGGACAGAGAATTTACTTTTTACCAAGTTCCCATGCGATGTTGATGCTGCTGGTTCTGGGACCACATTTTGAGAACCATTGTTGTCAATAATGTGTCTACAGCTCCATTATTTTTTATTTATTTTCCCAAGAATTAATATCATCAGAATTCAATCGTAGTGTGTATTAATACTGAATGCCAGAAAGATTTTTTTAAAGTAATATTGGAAATAGGCACATGGGTATTTTGAGTTTAAAATATATGTTACAGTGATTTTTATTAAAGTAAAAGAATATTGTCCTCCAAAATTCTGATGATAGAGTTTTGTTTCTTTCATGTAAATTACTTTCTTACACTGTGAAAACTTAGAGCATATTCTTCCTCAGGCCTAAGTACTCTATAGGAACCATTGAGTACTTTAACAGTACTTCTCCATATGCAAAAAAAGCATTTTCCCTTAGTCTGTATTTATAACTTTCAAATTTGCTTTTATCCAAAATGAAGAGAATTAGAGAAATTATTTTAGTAAAAAAATACTAAAATCAAAAAGATAGTAAGTATTTAAGGAATCATTGTAGTATTCCTAACAGTTTTATAGATGAAATTTTAAGTTCTCTGGGTTATAACTTGCTTTCTGATGCCATTATCAACCTGATGGCTGAGAGACACTGGTCTATCACCCATTAGGGATAGATGCTAAAATTGTTGGCTTTCAGTTTTTAAAATACGGCTTAATTTTATGTTTGCTTAAAATTGGCTTGTTTCAGGCTGATCATATTTTGGGCCCCACATATGTGTTCATTCACAATTGCAATTGATCCAAAATAGCTTATCAGGCAAAGCATGGTGGCTCACACCTGTAATCCCAGCACTTTGGAAGGCCAAGGCGGACGGAGCATGTGAGATCAAGAGTTCAAGACCAGCCTGGCCAACATAGCAAAACCACATCTCTACTAAAAGTAAAAAAATCAGCCAGGCTTGGTGGCATGCATCTGTAGTTCCAGCTATTTGGGAGGCTGAGGCAGGAGAATTGCTTGAACCCAGGAGGTGGAGGTTTCAGTGAGCCGAGATGGTGCCACTGCACTCCAGCCTGAGCAACAGAGCCAGACTCCTTCTTAAAAAAATATATTATTTTGTTTTATATTCTCTATTTGTTAAGAAGAGTGACTAAAATAATGAAGAAAACATTTTAATATGGTATATGAATAGTAATAAAATAACATGTATCTCCAAAATCTGAATCTGATGGTACTCTATTTGTATTATAGCTGATTCTTGACAAAAAGCAGTCTTGGCTTACTAGAAATTAACATTTTAAAAGTTGATCAGTTTCATTCTTTCTGGAGAATGTTAGCTTTACTGAAAGTAGAAAAGTTTCATTGTTGTAGACAGCAAGTCCTAATAAAAACAAGAAAAATAAGAAAAAGATCGTTACAGGTAGAACTGAAGAAGTGAGGTACCACTGAAGAATTAAACATATCTCACACATTGATTAATTAAATGCTGGATAAGAACTTGTTTCATCTCATTATTCAACTCACTAAAATGTTAAACAGGTAAAACAAAAAGGCAGTTATTGCAAGTTTTTACGTAAAACTATAAGATTTTTTAAAAAGTAAAACACCACCTCATTCACGCTGAGTTCATTTGGCTGGTATTGATTCTGAATACATATTTTATAATATCTCTTTGGCCTTGACCTGCAAACGAAACACATTTTCTCAATTAGTCATTTTCAGGTTTATTGCCTAAGATGCTAATTGAAATTCAGGGCAGGGAAAAATACGTCATTGGCCTTTGTATATCTTTGAAAGGCCTTCTAATGGGATCCTGCTCAGCATGAAAGCTTCTCTTCTCTGCAAACTGAAAGGGACCCTGTGTGTGAAGTGTGTTCAGTGGGGTCTTCAAGGAACAACATAGGGAGCAGCCGCTGGCCAGCCGGAAGCCACCATGTGCTGTCCTCAACAGAGCAGCTCCAGGCTGTATGAGCCCCAGGCAATTAGGCACCAAAAGAAGATGCTCACACTTTCCAAAATTCTTTCCCAGGGCTGGGGGAAGGGATCCAGACTTGGAGCCCCGATGTGCAACTCAGTCTCCAAGGAAAGAAAGCATGTTCTCACCCTCCAGACACTCCATTTTCCCCCTGAATTAGTGTCCTTTCTTTGAACCAGATGAGACTTCACTCAAATCTGGAGGCTCTGGCCCCTTAGTTCTGTTTCCACAGTGCTTCCAGTCCTCTCCCCAGTTTGGAAGCCCCCAAAATGAGGAGCTTATCTCTTTGATTTTTGTGAAAGAAAATGCATAGATGGTCTGTTTGGAGCTTCTGAAAGGAGTGAGGGCCCGAGGAGGGTGAGTGAGTGGGGAGTGACAGAGCATGACCTTAATTACTGATCTTTTGTTATAGATTAACTTCCTTCCTATTTTAGTGTTCCTGTCTCAGACCAGATAGTACCTGAGATAAAACATTCCTTAATGTGGAATGTTAAATACTCCCTTCCCAAAAAGAAACACTGCCTAAAAGCAGTCAGATGGCGGGGACTGTGCTCTGACCTTGTGTGGAAAGTGCCATTGTCCTGTTAAGCTTCCCCAGATCTTGCCTGTATACACAACCCTCAAACCTCTCTGCTTCCAAGTACTAACCCCATCTTTTTGGAGTCCTCCTGGGTGACCATCCTCAAACTTCGTGCACAAAGAAACTCAGTATTTTAATCCTATTGCCTGGATCTCGATTTAAAGTTGGTAATTTTCAAAGAACTCTTCATTTTCTCTTTGCATATTTTATTGTTTTCTTTCCATCTTTTTTTTTTTTTTTTGAGACAGAGTTTCACTCTTGTTACCCAGGCTGGAGTGCAATGGCACAATCTCGGCTCACCGCAACCTCCGCCTCCTGGGTTCAGGCAATTCTCCTGCCTCAGCCTCCTGGGTAGCTGGGATTACAGTGGGATTACAGGCACACGCCACCATGCCCAGCTAAACTTTTTTTTTTTATTATTTTTTTATTTTTTATTGGATTTTAGTTTTTGGGGTACATGAGCAGAGCATGCAAGACAGTTGCGTAGGTACACACATGGCAGTGTGCTTTGCTTTTCTTCTCCCCTTCACCCACATTTGGCATTTCTCCCCAGGTTATCCCTCCCCACCTCCCCCTCCCACTGGCCCTCCCCTTTTCACCCCAATAGACCCCAGTGTTTAGTACTCCCCTTTCTGTGTCCATGTGTTCTCATTTTTCATCACCCGCCTATGAGTGAGAATATGCGGTGTTTCATTTTCTGTTCTTGTGTCAGTTTGCTGAGGATGATGTTCTCCAGATTCATCCATGTCCCTACAAACGACACAAACTCATCATTTCTGATTGCTGCATAATATTCCATGGTGTATATGTGCCACATTTTTCCAATCCAGTCTATTATCAATGGGCATTTGGGTTGATTCCAGGTCTTTGCTATTGTAAAGAGTGCTGCAATGAACATTCGTATACATGTGTCCTTATAGTAGAACGATGTATAGTCTTTTGGATATATACCCAGTAATGGGATTGCTGGGTCAAATGGAATTTCTATTTCTAAGGCCTTGAGGAATCGCCACACCGTCTTCCACAATGGTTGAACTAATTTACACTCCCACCAACAGTGTAAAAGTGTTCCTTTTTCTCCACATCCTCTCCAGCATCTGTTGTCTCCAGATTTTTTAATGATCGCCATTCTAACTGGCGTGAGATGGTATCTCAATGTGGTTTTGATTTGCATCTCTCTGATGACCAGTGACGATGAGCATTTTTTCATATGATTGTTGGCCTCATATATGTCTTCTTTCGTAAAGTATCTGTTCATATCCTTTGCCCACTTTTGAATGGGCTTGTTTGTTTTTTTCCTGTAAATCTGTTTGAGTTCTTTGTAAATTCTGGATATCAGCCCTTTGTCAGATGGGTAAACTGCAAAAATTTTTTCCCATTCTGTTGGTTGCCGATCCACTCTAGTGACTGTTTCTTTTGCCGTGCAGAAGCTGTGGAGTTTCATTAGGTCCCATTTGTCTATTTTGGCTTTTGTTGCCAATGCTTTTGGTGTTTTGGTCGTGAAGTCCTTGCCTACTCCTATGTCCTGGATAGTTTTGCCTAGATTTCCTTCTAGGGTTTTTATGGTGCCAGGTCTTATGTTTAAGTCTTTAATCCATCTGGAGTTAATTTTAGTGTAAGGTGTCAGGAAGGGGTCCAGTTTCTGCTTTCTGCACATGGCTAGCCAGTTTTCCCAACACCATTTGTTAAACAGGGAATCCTTTCCCCCTTGCTTGTTTTTGTCAGGTTTATCAAAGATTGTATAGTTGTATGTATGTTGTGTTGCCTCCGGTGCCTCTGTTTTGTTCCATTGGTCTATATCTCTGTTTTGGTACCAGTACCATGCTGTTTTGATTACTGTAGCCTTGTAGTATAGTTTGAAATCCGGTAGTGTGATGCCCCCCGCTGTGTTCTTTTTGCTTAGAATTGACTTGGCTATGCGGGCTCTCTTTTGGTTCCATATGAAGTTCATGGTGGTTTTTTCCAGTTCTGTGAAGAAAGTCAATGGTAGCTTGATGGGGATAGCGTTGATTCTGTAAATTACTTTGGGCAGTATAGCCATTTTCACGATATTAATTCTTCCTAACCATGAACTTGGAATGTTTCTCCATCTGTTTGTGTCCTCTCTGATTTCGTTGAGCAGTGGTTTGTAGTTCTCCTTGAAGAGGTTCCTTACGTTCCGTGTGTGTTGTATTCCAAGGTATTTTATTCTTTTTGTAGCAATTGTGAATGGCAGTTCATTCTTGATTTGGCTTTCTTTAAGTCTGTTATGTAGGTGTAGACAAATGCTTGTGATTTTTGCACATTGATTTTATATCCTGAGACTTTGTTGAAGTTGCTTATCAGTTTCAGGAGTTTTTGGGCTGAGGCGATGGGGTCTTCTAGGTATACTATCATGTCGTCTGCAAATAGAGACAATTTGGCTTCCACCTTTCCTATTTGAATACCCTTTATTTCTTTTTCTTGCCTGATTGCTCTGGCTAGAACTTCCAGTACTATATTGAATAGGAGTGGTGAAAGAAGGCATCCTTGTCTAGTGCCAGATTTCAAAGGGAATGCTTCCAGTTTTTGCCCATTTAGTATGATATTGGCTGTTGGTTTGTCATAAATAGCTTTTATTACTTTGAGATACGTTCCATCGATACCGAGTTTATTGAGGAAATTTTTGTATTTTTAGTAGAGACGGCGTTTCACCATGTTGACCACGATGGTCTCCATCTCTTGACCTCGTGATCCACCCGCCTCGGCCTCCCAAAGTGCTGGGATTACAGGCTTGAGCCACCGCACCTGGCCCCATCTGTTTTTCTTTTACTTACTGCCTAAAGCCAAGAGTCAATATCAAGGTGTCTTAGTGAAAGGAGCTCATACTTAGGGGTTCCTGGATGAAAACCTCCATCTCATTTCTTAGCTCTATGATGTACCCCAGTTTCCTTAAGCTCTCTGGGCTTCAGTTTGTCCATGATTGTAGTAAAATATGTACTCCAATTTACTTTTATTTAACTACTTATTGCCATATTTAATTCCCAACCACAAAAATTACATATTAGTTATGTATTGTTAAATCATAACGTTCTCTTACTATCTCTATTATGCCTGAGAAATTTCTTTCCTGTGTGTAAATCATACACATGTTGCTCCTGGACCAAACTGAGGGTCGGGCTGCTGTTTCTTTGCCCCAATAATGGGATGTAGATGAACTGGGGAGGAAGAGAGTTGTTATTTTTGCAACTGGTTACAGGGAAAAGGCCTGAAAATTATTATCAGACCAACTCAAAATTACAGAATTTTCCAGAGCTTATATACCTTCTAAGCTACATGTGTAAGTGTGCATTCATCTAAAAACATAAGTGATTCATTTCTTTTAATCTATAACTAATGTCTGAGTCCTGAAAGGCTTCCTCTGGAGCCTCAGTAAATTTACTTAATCTAAATGGGTCCAGGTGCTGGGGTGATTACCCTTATCTTGTCTCCTGCTAAATCAGAGAGGTTTGGGGAGCTCCTTCAGACCCCTAATAAACTTGTTCATAGAGGTCTGGGGAATTTCTTCAGACCAGCAATAAAACTTGTTTAATCCAATCTGGCCAACATGGTGAAACCCCATCCCGACTAAAAATACAAAAAATTAGCCAGGCATGGTGGCGTGCGCCTGTAATCCCAGCTACTCAGGAGGCTGAGGCAGGGGAATTACTTGAACTTGGGAGGAGAAGGTTGCAGTGAGCCAAGATCGCACCTCTGCACTCCAACCTGGGCAACAGAGTGAGAATCCATCTCAAAAATAAAAAAATTGAAATAATAAAAATAAAACTTGTTTAATCCTAAATGGGTCCTGTTAAGAATTCCTTCATTATTCTGTCATGCTTTAAAGCCCAGGAAAGGCCTAGACAAAACTCTTGGTGGGCTTTTGTTACATTCCAGCATTTGTATAAGGGCAGTGGCTTTTTTAGCTGTTAATATTTAACTTAACCACTCAGTCAGTACTGAAACAGTTGCTATGGAGGCCTGCATTAGTGAGACCTGGCCTGCCACAATGTGATTAAGGAAACTTATTAAAACACTTTTTAAAATCAGGATTTTCCATTTCAATGGCCTTGTAATTGATTGAAAAGTTTATTCTGAATCTCGTGGTCTTGTAGGGTCTTGTGGAGGGTTTAAATTGGAAGATAAGTAATGACAGTAAACCAGTTGTTCTGTTAATATAAAAGAATAAAACCCCCAGGACTTTATTTGGTTTTAAAAGTCTATCTGCAAAGATATAGTTTATAGAAAATTTTTCAATTCAAATGTTTCTCATTGCTCTGGAGTGTGTGAAGAGGCCTGAGAATATTCTGTTAGGAAGGCAGAAACTTTCAGACGCCGTTCACATGCTTGACACCTCTGTTTCACTTTTGGCTGATTTGTGTAGTCTGACTTCTGCTCACTGATAGGCTCAGCGTCATGAGTGTGCAAGACGTAAGGGAGGTGGGACCTTGTCCTTTCAGTGCCATCTTCCTGGGTGGCTGCCAGAATTCACCATTATTGCCTTCTACTCTCGTAGCCTCAATTTCTGTTTTTGTTTGCTTTTACTGAAGTTGGAGTTGTGACACAGAGTCAGATCATTGAAAAGACTCACAGGATTCCAAAGGGCATACTCACAGAATATAAACTGGCAGATAAAGTACAGCAGGAGAAAGCAAGCAGCGGCGGACACAGAGTGGACTGAGACTTGGGCTCACTGGGTGTGCTCTGTGTTCACGTGTGAACCACCAAGATACATGCATGATACCTGTTTTCAGGGATGCCAAGATACAAGTGTACAGAGAAGCCCGTCTACCCCCGTCACATTAAAACTGGTTGATGAAAGCAGGTACCAAGCCATTTATAAATGTCAGTAATAATGACCAGCACATCATAGAGGGTGGCTCAAGGCACTTTCGAACTTTAAATAACATAGTACAAATCACTAGCTAGTCCATTTCATCCGGGTTCTTGTCACACAACCGAAAAAGATTAGGCTCCTGGACACATAGAATAGTGAGGAGCAGAATTTATTGGACAAAAAGGAAAAAGAGCTCTCAGCAAAGCAAAAGGGAGTCTTGCCAACAGGCCTTCCACCTCACAGACTGAACACCAGGCCACCCCACAGAAACTGAAGAGGCCAGGCTTCTTCCCCTGAGCAAGCGTGAACTTCTCACGGCTCCACCCCCCTCCCCCCGTGAGCAGGTGGGCATTATTCAGAATCAGCTAGAAAGGGCAGGCTTCATCCCATACCAGCAGTCTGGTTTTCCAGACTTCAGGCTGTTTTAGGCTTGAAGGCAGTGTTTCGTGGAGGACCTTGGTAAAGAGAGTTCTTTTCGATACTTTAATATAGATTGTAAGAGGCAGAAAAAAAATTGATCAGATGTAACATATAGTTACTTTAAAAAAACACATCTTAGAGTTTTCTAGACTTGTAATATAGAAAATCTAAGTGGCAGCCAACTTAAGACAGATAATGCCTCAAAGTCTATAACTTTAATAAGCACATTGGAACTGAAATCCTATAGTAGTTACCCTATAGTATTGACATGCATGGAATACTGAAAGCCTTCATACGGGAAAGAGTCTCAAAACCATATTTTGATAGTCAGGGTCACAGATATTGCTCTGTTTCAGTAACAGCGTTTCTACTTAACAAGTTATTTAAAAGGCAATGAGTATTCAAAATGTGAGCAACTATTACTACTATTAGCTCCAGAATCAGTTCGGAAGAATTTGTTGGAAGTCATCTTGAAAATAATAAAACAATGCATTTTCAGAAATCCACTAAATCATAATCCGAAGCCACTTTACTGAGGTATTTATATTTATATGAATTTGTTATTTTACACAGAAAGAGAAGCTATGACCTAAAGACAGAGGTAACAATAAGCTGATTAGCATTAGCCATCCCGTTCCAACAACAGATCTCTCGAATAAGTCGTTTTTAGAAGTAGCAAAGCATGGTGCTTAAGAACATATGTTCTACAGCTAGACAGTCTGGATTTGACTCTTGATGCCACTTTTTATTCTAACTTTGGGCAAATTGTTACATAACCTACCCATGCCTCAATTGGCCTAGCTATAAAATGGGACCTAATAATGGTGTCCAACTCATAGGATTGCTATGTAGGCTAAAAGGTCAAAAGAGTTTTCTATTTCTGAAACAATGTGCTTGTAATAGTCTTGGAACATTGTAAACATTGTGTAAGTGCTTATTAAACAAACAAATAAATTCGTGCTTATTAATGAAGATCGCCATATGAGATACAGATTCTAGTGATCTATACGTTTATCATTAGATATATGATATATACACACACTCTATTTCAGTCCCTTGAGAGATTAACGTTTAGTCCCTTGATCTGCAAATCAAGTTGTAAATTATATGTATAAAATACCTTTGCAGTGATTGGTTCATTGTTAAATTATGCTCACTATGTTGGTTTTCATTTAGGAATAAGCTGACTCTATAAATAAAGTTTGAAAATAAGTAAGGTATAAAAGAATTCTTGAAGGATATACAAAATACTAGGGACAGTGGTTTGGGAGTGAGGATGAGAAGTAGACTAACGTGGGACAGGATGGGAGTGATATTTTTTTTTTACTCACCATCTATATTTTTATAATTTCTGGGTCTGGCATCAGTGTCTTCTCATCCTAACTTGTTTGTATGATGAGTTAGAGTCATATCCGCATGCTGTTAGTTTTTTCAAAGACTCTTCAAATGGCTGCTGATACTAAAGAAAGCTCTGAAGGAGCACTCTCCAATGCAGTTATTTCCTACACAAGCTTTTAACTGACTTTTTAAAAACTGCCTCTTTTTTTTTTTTTAATATTTCAGCTTTTATTTTAGATATAGGGGGTACATGTGTAAGATTGTTACATGGGTATATTGGACCCAGGTAGAGAGCATACTAGCCAATAGGTGAAAAGCAACCTCTTAATCAAGAGTGTAGCTCATTACTATATACAGAGTGTTTTTAAACATTCTTTCCCGTTTTTTCTGACAACTCTGGAGTTGAGCAGAGAAGATTTTTCCCCTACTTTTAGAAGAAAACTGGGCCTGATGCAGTAGCTCATGCCAGTAATCCCAATACTTTAGGAGGCTGAGGCAGGTGGATCACCTGAAGTCAGGAATTTGAGACCAGTCTGGCCAACATGATGAAACCCTGTCTCTACTAAAAATGCAACAATTAGCCAGGTGTGGTGGCAGGCGCCTATAGTCCCAGCTAGTTGGGAGGATAAGGCAGGAGAATCACTGCAACCCAGGAGGTGGAGGTTGCAATGAGCCAAGATCGCACCATTGCACTCCAGTGTGGGGGGACAAGAGTGAGACTTTGTCTCAAAAAAAAAAAAAAAGTAAGAAAACTGACAGTTGTCCGCCCCAAAAAAACTGACAGTCCCAGAAATGTTTTGGTGTAAGTCAATATATGAACTCAGGTCCATGTTTAGAACTGTTTACTACCTACCCCTTCATAAAACAGTAGCTGTGGCCAGGCATGGTGGCCCACGCCTGTAATCACAGCACTTTAGGAGACCGAGGTGGGTGGATCGCTTGAGGCCAAGAGTTCAAGACCAGCCTGGCCAAACTGGTGAAACCCCATCTCTACTAAAAATACAAAAATTAGTTGGGCACGGTGGCATGCACCTGTAATCCCAGCTACTTGGGAGGCTGAGGCAGGAGAATCACTTGAACCAGGGAAGCAGGGGTTGCACTAAGCCAGATCACGTCACTGCACTCCAGCCTGTGCACAGAGCAAGACTCCGTCTTAAAAACAAAACCAGAAGACCGATCCAAGATGGCCGATCGCTAACATCTCGGGACTGCAGCTCTCAGTGAAGGCGCGGAGAACTAGACGACGCCACACTTTCAGACAAATTCTGGTCGCTCACAGAGCAGAAGATCCCCAGTGGAGGAATCACACAGGTCGCCAGCACAACTTTCGTGGCCGGCGCAGCGGTTCCGCCTGCACCTCGGCACGGCGGTTCCGCCTGCACCTCGGCACGGCAGCTCTCGGAGCAGAGTAAACAGGTTCGGAGGACCCACAAGGGCCCTCAGCACGACACCAGAGCCCGGCGCAGCAGCTGTGACAGCACCTCGGCGCGGCAGCGCTCGGCGCAGAGTAAACGGGACCGGCTCCCCTTCTGACGGAGGTTTGGAGCCCCGGGAAGGCAGAGTCACCCACTACGGACACAAGAAGGAAGCCAGACAAGAGAATCCTGGGCAGAAAAGCACCGTCAGTTTTAACACAGCTGCTCTGGCCCTGGGAACTAACAACCTGGACGCCCACTCAAGAGACCTAATCTGAAAGTTGGTAAATTCAAAGACCACAGGAGGATAAACTTACAATGACGGGAAGAAACCAGCGTAAAAAAGCTGAGAACATGCAAAGTCAGAACACCTCTCCCTCTAAAGATGATCACAGTTCCACATCAACAATGGAACAAGACTTGATGGAGAACGAGCGCATCCCAATGCTAGAATATTGCTTCAGGGAATGGATAATAACAAACTTCAGTGAGTTAAAAGAACGTGTTGTAGCCCAACGTAAAGAAACTAAGAACTTTGAAAAAAAGTTTGATGAAATCCTATTGAGAATAGACAACTTAGAGAGGAGTATGAGTGAAATAATGGAACTGAAGAATACAATACAGGAACTCCAAGAAGTTTGCACAGGTTTAAACACTCAAATTGTTCAAGCAGAAGAAGGGATATCAGAGGTCAAAAAGTCCAACTTAATGAAATAAAACGCGAAGAAAAGATTAGAGAAAAAAGGATAAAAAGGAATCAGCAAAGTCTACAAGAAATGTGGGACTATGTGAAAAGACCAAATCTATGTTTGATAGGTGTACCTGAATGCGACGGAGAGAAAGAATCCAAGATGGAAAATACCCTTCAGGAAATTATTCAGGAAAATTTTCCTAAACTAGCAAAGCAGGTCAATATTCAACCCCAGGTAATACAGAGAACACCACAAAGATATTCCTCAAGAAGAGCAACCCCAAGGCACATAATCGTTAGATTCACTAGGGCTGAAACGAAGGAGAAAATACTAAGGGCAGCCAGAGAGAAAGGTCAGGTTACCCACAAAGGCAAGCCTATCAGACTTACAGCAGATCTCTCAGCAGAAACTCTACAAGCCAGAAGAGAGTGGGGGCCAATATTCAACATCCCCAAAGAACAGAACCTTCAGCCCAGAATTTCATATCCAGCCAAACTAAGCTTCACAACTGAAGGAAGAATAAAATCTTTTATGAACAAGCAAGAACTCAGAGATTTTATTACCACCATGCCTGCTTTACAAGAGCTTCTGAAAGAAGCATTACACACAGAAAGAAACAACCAGTATCAACCCTTCTAAAAATATACCAAAAAGTAAAGAGCACCAACATCAAGAAGAATTTACACCAACGAATGGATAAAACAGCCAGTTAACATCAAAGGGCAGTAACCCTAAATTTAAATTGACTAAATCCCCCAATCAAAAGACACAGCCAAAACCCAACGGCATGTTACATCCAGACCTGTTTCACAGGCAAGGATACACAAAGACTCAAAACAAAGGGATGGAGAAAGATTTACCAACCAAATGGAGAGCAAAAATAAATAAATAAATAAATAAAAAGCAGGAGTTGCAATTCTCATATCGGATAAAATAGATTTTAAAGCAACAAAGATATAGTGGTAAAAGGATCAATGCAACAACAAGAGCTAACGATCCTAACACCCAGATACATGGAGACTTAGACACAATGAGACAGAAAATTAATAAGGATATCAAGGACTCGAACTCAGATCCGGAACAAGTAAACTTAATAAATATTTATAGAGCTCTCCACTTTAAATACACAAAATATACATTCTTGTCAATACTACATCACACCTACTCATAGGTTTAAATGAAACATTGATTGGCCATTATTAATACCCATTTTTTTTTTAAGAATAAAGCAATATTTCCACTCACTCTCCCTCTTTCTCTGCCTCTTTCTTCCTCTCCTTTACTCATTTTTTTCTTCTTTCCTTCACTCAAAAAAAAAAAAGAAATCAACTTGTAAACCTCTAGATCCAGATCGGCAATGTCTCTCTCATTGCTTGAATTCCTTCCTTCCCTTCCCTCCCTCCCTCCCTCCCTCCTTCCCTCCCTCCCTCCCTCCCCCCTTCCTCCCTTCCTTCATCCCTCCCTTCCTCAAAAGAAAAAAACAAAAACAAAAACAAACAGTAACAGTTACTTCTCTGAAGCTATTATTTTTTATCCTGTTACATATATTGAAGACTTCATTTGGGTAACTATATTCACGAGTATTTTAAGCTTTCTTTCTCATTACCAATAGTTGGACTAACCTTTATTTTCCGGATGCTAAAGGTGTTTTAAGGCAACAAAAACAAACAGCTAAGTCAGTCCGTCCAGGCACCCTGTTAAAGCTTCAAGGACTGTGGATCAGAATGATCTCTACTATGCACACATGCCTAAAGAATAAACACAAATGATATCACTGATAACTTTCAGTCCCTTGAGGGATTAACTTTTAGTCCCTTGATTTGCAAATCAAGTTGTAAAGTATATTAATTTGCAACTTTCTATACCTTTCCTTACCCCCTTTCTTCCTACCCACATTTCTTCTTACCCCTGTTTCTCTACTTTTCCTTCCGGATGATGCTCATATAGTGTTTTGCTATCTTGAATACCTTCTCCTTTCTCATCCCTGTATTTTTTCACTGAGTGTAATTCCATTTTAACACATTACCTTAATGCATAACGTTATCTCTGTTTTTGCTCACTTCTTTCACTTTCACAGCACCTCTTCTCAATAAAAGTCTACATATAGTGTGTTCCCATGATAGTGAGAAGTAAAATTACTTATAATCAATGGCTTTTATATTGCTGCTGCTTATCTCTTGGGTTAGGCCACTCTTTACAGCCAGGCCACAGTTTAGTTTATGAAGTTGAGATGAAACGGTATTTGCCAGAGATTGAACTACTTCTGGAATATTTGTGAATCCAAACTTCACTAATATTACACCATCTAGATTTCACATCTGTTTAATGTATTACCAATATTTCCTTTTTTCATATATGAATGATTTTATTGCAGTAATTGTGGTATCAGGGCAGCATGCATATGCATAGTTATAAGAAGATATTATTAGAGAAGAAAACTGTCATGGCATCATTTGTTATGGTGCTTTGCATTTTTAAATTTAAGAGAAAGAAAAATTAAACTAGTAAGTAAGAGATAACCAACCTACTTTGGGAAATGACCAATGGTTTCCTGATTTCAGAGTGGATTATAGAAAAGAGAAAAGATTGTAGTATTTTTTATCTGCAAAAGCTTATTCCAAAACAAATCAGTAAATGCAGGTTACAATACCCAGGTCACAAAGTCATATTTTTATTAATAAAAATAACTTACAGCCCATTGAGTGAACTTTAAATGGTCATGCTACCTTGTGAAACAGAATATCGCATTACTGGATCTGCTGTGTGCTGGACAAAGGGCAGCACAGTGCGGTGCTTTGCTGATACCGTGTGGAACAGATTTTGTGCTGCAGCAAAGCTGTCTATAGACTTCAAAAAACAAAGGTTACATCAGCATTAACCAAACTGTTTAAAATCTTACAAAGGACCACGTTACATGATTCCATTTATATGAAATTTCCAAAATAGGCAAATTTATAAAGATAGAAAATAGACTAGTGGTTGCCTGTGGCTTGCAGGGATGGAAGCATTGCAGGGTCGGGTCAGCGACCTTAGCTAAAAGATATGGAATTTATTTTCTAGATGATAGAAATGTTCTAAATTAACAACTATGTGACAATATTAAAAATCATTGAATTATACACTTTAAATGAGAGAGTTGTAAATATATGAATTATAGCTCGATAAAGTGATGCCAAAAGAAAGATCTGCCCCAAAAAGCTTTCGTGTAAAAATACATGTTCCACCCAATTAAAATGCAGTGTTAATTTTTATTCATCTATTTTATTGCTTAAAATAATGTGTTCTTTTACTATGCTTTTGCACAAAGAAGAAAATACTATGAATCACAATATAAGAAGACAAATCATTTATGATTTATTTTGCGCCATTTATTTCAAATGTTTAAAACAAAAGGGCAGATTTTATGTTGTTGTCAAGGTTTTGCTTATGATAAATGTTTGAAATGAAGCCCTGAAATATGAACTGGTTGTGAGATGGGCTCTCCTTGGCTTCTAATGGAGGCAGGTATCCCATGGGACACACGCTTGTATTGCTTCAAATTCAATGTAGGAGAGTTAACCCTTCATGGTGCCACTTTCTTCAGAGCAAGGTTTGCATATGATTTAAAGTGAAAATTGCCAGGCCCTGTGGCTCATGCCTGTAATCCCAACACTTTGGGAGGCTGAGGCAGGTGGATCACCTGAGGTCAGGAGTTGGAGACCAGCCTGACCAATGTGGTGAAACCCCAACTCTACTAAAAATACAAAATTACCCAGGCATATGGTGCACATGCCTGTAATCCCAGCAACTCGGGAGGCTGAGGCAGGAGAAATGCTTGAATCCAGGGGGGTGGAGGTTGCAGTGAACTGAGATCATGCCATTGCACTCCAGCCTGGGCAACAAGAGTGAAACTCTATCTCAAAATAAATAAATAAATAAAAATAAAGTGAAGATTATGCAGTATGAGTTTCATCGTAGTTTTACTACTCTTGTATAGAGGAGGAAAAATTTCTCCTCTGCCTTCTTACAATCTCTGGTTAGTCCTGAGAATTAAACTAACATAAGGCAGATAAACAGAAGAAAAGTATAGACTTTATATTATAATTTTACATGTACATGAAAGTCCTCACAAAACAATGAAGACCCAAAGAAGTGACCAGAAGTAGAAAACTTATGTATCTTTTAGACAAAGAAATGATACATTTGTGAAGAAGTGATAAGGCGAAGCAGTTTGAGTGAGAGGCAGTAAATTGTGAGGAAGTCACTAAAAATATAGAGGGGGAAACGAATGGAAGATAAGGGATATTTAGTAAGTTTGTACAGATCTACTTCATAGTCAATTCCAAGTCGATGGTGATACAGATGTTCTTTTCTCCCTGATACAGGGAGGGCACCATTGTCCTGGAAATTTTTATTGTGTGTTTTTAAGTAGAAAGCGGGAGGTCAAAAGTCTTTCCTGCAGCTGCTATTTCTCCATTGCTTTCAGCTGTAAATAATCAATATGCCAAAATGGTATATTTTGGAGTGGCATGTCCTGAACTTCTTCGCTTGTTTACTCACTCATTGCTAATCAAGACCTGATCACCTTTGTTTCACCTGTTTTTATAGCCGTCTACTCCTATGCTTTTTATCTTATGCCATTATTTAAATCTGATGTTGCATTCAGTTCTCTACAGTTGGAAGGGGTCTAGGTTGGGCTACCTTTGGATTGTTCAAAATGCTTTATTAAAAGGGCAAAAGTCTTGTAGTGAAATCAGTTTAGCAAATGGTGTGTACCATAGCTTGCTCTTACAAAGTCTCAGTGCACACTAGCATATTAAAGGTTCTGAGAAATCTAGAAGAAAAAAGTATGTAACTTTATTTAACCTAATAGTTCCCAAACTTTATTTATTTATTTATTTGAGATGGAGTCTCACTCTGTCGCCCAGGCTGGAGTGCAGTGGCATGATCTTGGTTCACTGCAACCTCTGCCTCCCCTGTGCCACCACGCCTGGCTAATTTTTGTATTTTTAGCAGAGATGGGGTTTTACTATATTGACAGGGCTGGTCTTGAACCCCTGACCTTGTGATCCGCCTGCCTGGGCCTCCCAAAGTGCTGGGATTACAGGCGTGAGCCACTGCACCCAGCCTACCCAAACAGGTTTTAGTGACTCCTAGAAACCCTCCATAGAACTAGCCTCTGCAGAACATACTATGGGAAATGGTGTTCTGGAGTCATAAGTATCTCCTCCTTTATTACCTTATTACTCTTTCCCAGCTATGACAGATCTTTTTATATTTCTTTTTTTTCTTGCTGAACATGTTTGTTTTAAGCCACAGTTCAAACTTGCTACATTTACTTTTTCCTGGTTATTGCCCAGTTGTTAAGTTGAGATTGCACCGGGAAGATGCTGATTATATGGTGCTCTGATTACCTTGCGTTCTTCACCAGTAACTCTCCTAAAGACTCGTGATGCACACACAACTGCCCAGCAGGGAATTGGGCTTACCTTCCTGCAATTTTGGAAGACAATCCTTTGCGTCCATCTGCTTTTTATTGGCTAGCACCATAGAGATGTGTTTCACTGTCCCTCATTAATTGTAACCAACCTTAAGAGAGATAAGTTGGGCTGGGCATGGTGGCTTGTGCCTGTAATCCCAGCACTTTGGGAGGCCGAGGTGGATGGATTACCTGAGGCCAGGAGTTCAAGACCAGCCTGGCCAACATGGCAAAACCACGTCTGTACTAAAAATACAAAAATTAGCTGGGCGTGGTGGTGCCTGCCTGTAGTCCCAGCTACTCAGGAGGCTGAGGAAGGACAATCACTTGAACCTGGAGGGCAGAGGTTGCAGTGAGCTGAGATCATGCCATTGTACTGGAGTACAAGGTGCAGCCTGGGCAACAAGAGTGAAATTCCATCTCAAAAAAAAAAGAGAGAGAGAGATAAGTTATATCAGGCACATATATACCTTACAGTGGATATGTTTGTCAGATCCTTTCCTTAGTGCATATTTATAGAGATAGAATAAAGTATAAATAAAATACACATGGAATGGATGTCACCAATAAGGGTTTTTAAACACTGGAGAATTTTACATGGGGCCTGCTTTGTAGATATCCTTTTCTTTTTTCAATCTGTGAACTGAAATATGTGAAATAGATCTGTGCCCTCCTCTTTTGGCTGCCCAGCTAAATTCATCCCAACGACACTTCCCAGCTGTCTTCGGTCACCACCAATCCAGTCAAGGCTGGAAGTGATGAGGCTGAGCTGTGGAATTCAAGGACCATGCGTGGGGTGCTCTTCTGGGTCCTTAGAATAAGTGGTAAACTGTTACTGAAAACAGGCTCTCATGGCTCTTAGATCTAGTGGGGAAAGATACCAATAAATAAACACACGAAGAAATCAAATCTTGATAAACACTTTTCAGATCATTAAAACCAGATTATGTAAGTGTGACCAAGTGGTGCTCGAGATGAAATGGTCTTGGAAAGCTGCTTTTGGAGATGACAGTTAGGTTGAGATCCTAGTGAAAAGAGTGTGAACAAGGAGAAAGAAATCCAGGCAGAAGAGACAGCTGCTGCAGAAACTCTAGATTAAGATCCAGCTTGAGGTCTTCCTTGTTTATTTTTATTTTTCGAGATAGGGTCTCACTCTGTCACCCAGGCTAGAGTGCAGTGGCATGGTCTCAGCTCACTGCAGCCTCCACCTTTTGGGCTCAAGTGATCCTCCCACTTCAGCCTCCCAAGTAGCTGGGACTGTAGGCACACACCACCACACCTGGATAATTTTTGTATTTTTTGTAGAGTCAGGCTCTCATCATGTTGCCCAGGCTGCATCTTGAGGTCTTTAAATAACCAACAGAAGGCCAGGGAGGGGAGCAAAGTGGATGAGGGATGAGTGGGTAAAAGATACCTCCTGAGCTCTTTCAGGGAGGTCAGGGCAAGTTGCATAGGGTTTTGTTAACCCTGACGTAGATTTGAGAATCATCAGTACACAAGGAGGTATCTAAAGCTGGAGGTCTGGATGAGGTTGCCTTTGGGAAGTGAGGAAACAGCAAAATGAGGGGCTTGGTACAGACCTGGAAGGCTCAACCTTTCGAGGTTGAGCAGAGAAGGGGGAACTGCAAAGCAGCAGCCAGGCAGGTGAGAGTTCAGATGTCTGGAAAGCCTTGGGGGAAAGTGTTTCCAAAAGTGGCACATGCTGGTGAAGAAGCCCAGTAAGAGGAGGACACAGAGGTGACCACCAAATCCAGTAACAATGTGCAAGTTGTAGATGACTTTTACAAGACCAGGTTAGTGTTCTTCGGGAGGATTGAGGAGGAATGTCATTTAAGAATGAACCATCTGGCTCATGCCTGTAATCCCAGCACTTTGAGAGGTAGAGGTGGGTAGATCACGAGGTCAGGAGTTCAAGACCAGCCTGGCCAAGATGGTGAATCCTGTCTCTACTAAAAATACAAAAATTAGCCGGGCATAGTGGTGGGCACCTGTAATCCCAGCTACTCGGGAGGCTGAGGCAGAGAATTGTTTGAACCCAGGAGGCAGAGGTTGCAGTGAGCCGAGATCGCACCTCTGCACTCCAGCGTGGGTGACAGAGTGAGACTCCATCTCAAAAAAAAAAGAATGGACGATAATGACCATAGAAGTGGAAATATGAATATAAAGGTTAAGGTTTGTTTAAGATGGGACTTACTGTCTTTATAGGCAGTAGAATGGAAGCAATTAATGAAAATGAAGGTGGGGATAGGAGCCATATCTCGCGGGATTTTCCTTCCCTCCTTAAGGAAATGTGAGGCATGGTTTTCAGAGAGGAAACAGGGACTGATTATAGGAAGAGAGAGAAGTGAATAACTTGCTATACTGTGTAAATGTAATATAACCACTAGACAGTATTTATAGCCTATTAGAATTTGAGAGATTCTGGACTTCTTGGTGTTTTTAAATCGATCACGCATATCACTGATTTTGACCAAGTTTAGTTAATAGCCAAGTCACGATTTGAACCCAGGATGTCTTGTTCAGAGTCTGGCACTTTAACACTCCACTCCACTATCTCTCTGTGAGTTAAAGCTGAAATCAGCATAGATTTGTCTTTTCTCCAGTTCTCCTCAGCTAAGAGCATGCATAGAGAAGGCAGAGCGTTAGGTTTTATAACCAGGAGAGGCAGATGAGACAGAATTAAATGTGTTTGCAAGTCAGTCAGTGTGCAGTGATGGTGAATCAAAGAAGTGAAGAACCAGTATTGGAGATAATGAGCAAACTGGGGATGAAAGGATAGGAAACGTCGATGAGGTGGAAGAGTGAGTGGCTCAAATGGAAGAACTGGAGAGCCTGATGTGGAAGAATCAGAGGCGCAGTTTTTGGTGATAACATGACAGATGATATCATGTGAGTGGCTCATGTGGGTACAGGAACAGATCACCTGCATTGAGAAGGTTGAAGATTGAGAAGTCAGGACCTGTCCCATGGATCTGACATCCTGGGGTCTCATCCTTCTTATTTTCTACAAAAGAGAAACTCAGAGCCTGTGCCCCTGGAATCCTCAAATAAAGTGTGTTCTTGTCCCAAGGTGTGGAGAGTAGGGGCTGTGCGGGCAACAGTGTCATTAAGCTCACTGGCACTAAAGTGGGTGGCCCCTTTCCTTTCCTTCCCTTCCCTGCCCTCCCTCTACCCTGAAACTTCCCTTAACTACTGAGGGCCAAGCCCTGTTGGCCCCAGCACAGAAATTGCTGGCGGGTGGGGGGCAAGGAGAACTGTTGTCCACTCCTCTGCAACAAAAGAAGAGTTCATTTTCGGCCAAATGAATGAAAATGGATATTAGGGTCTTGGACTGCCAGAACTCCCTGGCAGTGGCACTCCCTGGGAGAGAAGTGAGAAGGCCTGTTCCCACACCCCAACCCCTCCCCTCTCTCTAGCTTTCTCTACCTGGACCAGACCAGCTGTCCTTCCTCCCTTCTCGGATCCAGAAATTCCTGGTTTGACTATCAAAATTAACATTACTTAGAATTACTCAATAGGATACCTCGTTTACTCTCACATTCACTTTGTTATAAAATTTCTTTTTCTATAACAATTCTAGGTATGTTTATTGTTAATGGGCCATTGTTCCTTACTCTTTGTTTTCTTGTATTAACACATCAGTCAGTGACCAAATCCTGTTCATTCTTACCAAGATGTTCCCCGATCCGTCCTCTCCGCAGCATTCCCGGTGTCTTCTCTCATATTGGGCCATCAGAGCAACTTAGTTTGTTCTCTTTGCCTTTCTTGCTAAAGTCCACCCTCATAACCCTCAACAGTCACCTGGCAAAACATAGGTCTGATTATCTGACTGCTTTGCTTAAAGGTCTTTGATGGATGGCCGGGCGTGGTGGCTCAAGCCTGTAATCCCAGTACTTTGGGAGGCCGAGGCGGGTGGATCACGAGGTCAACAGATCGAGACCAGCCTGGTCAACATGGTGAAACCCTGTCTCTACTAAAAATACAAAAAATTAGCTGGGCATGGTGGTGCGTGCCTGTAATCCCAGCCACTCAGGAGGCTGAGGCAGGAGAATTGGCTGAACCCAGGAGGCGGAGGTTGCGGTGAGCCGAGTTCGCGCCATTGCATTCCAGCGGTGAGCCGAGTTCGCGCCATTGCATTCCAGCCTGGGTAACGAGCGAAACTCCACCTCAAAGAAAAAAAGGTCTTTGATGGTTCCCCAGACTCCTTTGTTTAATATAGAATTTGTTGCAGAATCTCTCTCAAGTTACTTTGCTCCATCCACACCAGACTGCACCATTCCCTAAACCACAGCCTCGTTAAGAACTTTAAAGATTCCAGGCACTGACTATATATTGGTTCCCCCCACTACTTCAGGTGTTCACAACACTAGACTAATTTAACATTTTATTTTACAAAATGGCACCGAACTTACACATGTGGAAAATAACTAGCTGTTTTCCATATTTTTCTGAGTTTCTGTCTTCTCTTTTTCTTTTGATCAGTGTTCCAGGTTCTCTGGGGCTGTAAGGAATTGTTGCTCAGTTTGACTGGAGAATTTTAGCATTGCCTTCAACACAAATATAAGGCTACTTCTGTTTAAAGGTTTATCTCTGGCTGGAAAATATGTCCTCCTCTTTCTCCATTTAGTTAACCTTTACTTTGCCTTCAGGGTTCTACTTAATGATAACTTTCTTTATAAAGTTCCCCGGCTCACCAGGGGTAATCAATCAATTGCTTAGGCTTTTGCATGGGAACTTCTGTTTGTGTTACCATAGGTAATTTATGGTAACACAAACAGAAGTGTAATTTGTGTTACCATAAATTACCAATGGTAACAGAAATAGAAGTGAGCTATTATTAATATCTTATGCGACAATAGCTATAATTAATTTATAAAAGACTAAGAGCGTTGTAACTAGAAGGCAGTATTCTTTTTAATATATGACTCTTTGTGGTGACAAGTTTTCATCTGTATTTTTTCTTCTTGCCAATAGTGAAGGGAATTTATGATTCTCACATAAATCCTTTTAATGTTAATTAAAATAAACTATAAGAGTGGTGCTGTACTCAGGTGCAATGCAAATAATGAGGTGAGTCTGTCCCTGCCATCTCAAGCAGCTCCCCTCCAGGAGCTGGGACTCAGCTCTCTGGAGGTGAAAAGCTAAAGCATTCCCCTGTTGTGCCATTTTCTCCCCTTTCTCTCACGCATTATTTTTCTTACTCTGATTATTCTCGATGGGAGTTTTTAGCAGAGCTCAGCACCATCTTATCCCAGAAAGAAAAAAAAATGTATGAGATAAATATATGAGAAGTGGTGCAAAAAACAACAGTTGCAATATTTTAAATTTATTGTGGAATTAAAGAACACGCCCCTAGAATGTAATCACTGGCAATTCAAAAAGCAGGGATTTTTAGCAAAATAAATAAGACCAGTTTTCTTCCTCTGGGGCTTGTCTGTTTATCTCAGTGAGTCTTTGCTCCAACCACACTAGACTGCACCCAAGTCTTGCAGCCCAAGCTCTTCTTTTTCCTTAATTAGCATCAGGAGTTTTCATTAGTTATTTTACGAGTTGTTGTGATCCTCGTTAGCTTTGCTGTGGTCTTAAATTTTCTTGACATTTACTATTTCATTGCATAAGATTTTATGGTTAGGCTGGGCACGGTGGCTCACGCTTGTAATCCGAGCCCTTTGGGAGGCTGAGGCGGGTGGATTGCTTGAGGTCAGGAGTTCGAGACCAGCCTGGCCAACATGGTGAAACCTCATCTCTATATAAAAACAAAAAAAAAGATTTTATGGTTAATTCCTAGAGTATATAAGCCAGATTATTGGCCATTGTTATTTTTTACAATGTATCTATTCCTATTTCAGAATTTCTTGTATCTTAACATTTTTCTTTACAATTTTATATAAATGACTGGCATCCAGTTCATTGGACTTCCTGATATCTTTATATCTATTAAATTAGAAAAAAAATAAGTAAATATATGTATCACTCGCTCAGTTGATGGATTTTTCAAGAAAGAAAAAAATTAAGATAAAATGTTTCTACAAAAAAGAATTTAATACTGTAATTTGACTTTATAGTCAAATTAGGGGAACACTACTATTTTTCATTCTACACTTATTCCACAGTATGCTCCAAGTATTGCCCAAGGAACAGAAGGCAGAAACCAAGTAAGTTGACAATATATTGAAGAAGAATTATAACAAGTTATATCAGAGATTTAGGTGTATTTTATTTCCAAGTGCATTGTTCTTTTGTGCCTCCTTCTCAAATAACACAACATAAGCTGTCATCTACGTAATAATATTTTTGTGTGATTAACCACTTGTGTACCTGTTTTATTACTCACTTCATGGTCATCCGGGCCTAGCGCCAGCTATTAGGGACATAGGGTAACAAGACAGGAAAGGATCATTATATTCAGATATGAAAGGAAATATAATAAATATAAAATGTATAAAAAGTAAGTAGCCAGTTTCAAATAATAATCAGTGTCATTCTGTCAACACTTATTTTCTGAGTACATACTCTATACTAAATACTGATCTATAAATTAACTCTGATGGGAGAGTGGAGTGGGAGGGGAATTATTTTATATTAGTTGTTCAGGGAAGGTTTCTCTGCGGAGATGACATTTGAACTGAAACCTAAGTAACAAGTAAAAGCAGAAGAGTTTTTCAGTGGAGGTTCTGGGAGTCTGTAGATTTCAGGAGGCCTATAAACTTGGATGGGAAAAATAATTACATCTTTATTTTCACTAAACTCAGACTGAAATTTATCATTTTCTTCTATCTGAATGTAGACAACAAGCTTCAATAGTACTAGTAGCACTTGTTACTTTGTTACCACTAGAAAGTATAGTTTTTTAAATGATATTTCAGTTTTCACAGGTGTCTTGAAATGTTATCATTGCTTTGAAATTATGAGATTTCTTAGACGTGACACTAGAACTGATTCTAATTGTGTTAGTAAAGAAGCACATGTGTTACTGTGTTGATTATGTATTACTGGGCAATGAGTGACCTACAGTTTGGGAGCTTTAAACAATAACCTATGATTCTGTTGGTTGGCAATTTGGGCTTTGCTCAGCTGGGTAGTTCTAAAGGACTTGCCAAGATTGCTCATGTGGCAGCAGTCATCTGACAGCCCCACTGAGCCAGATAGTCCAGGATGGTCTTCCTCCCATGCCCAGCAGCTGGTGGCAACTGCAGGCTGGGCCACATGGCTCCAACAGGCTACCCTGGGGCTCTTCACATAGTCACAGTGTTACAAGACAGCAAGAGCATAAGCTGCAAAGCCACTTGAGGCTCAGACTCAAAACTCCCCAGAATGTCCACTGTCTTCTATGGATCAAAGCAAATCCAAAGGCCAGCTCAGTCAGTTTGAGAGGAAATTCTATGGGATTTGACTTTAGGGAAGTGTAATTAATTGGGGGCCATTACTATACTTATCTGTCAACTACTAAGTCCTAATTTTTTTTCCTGAGACAGGATCTCACTCTGTTGCCCTGTCTGGAGTGTAGTGGCATGATCATGACTCACTGCAGCCTTGACCTTTGGGGTTCAAGCAGTCCTCCCACTTCACCCCCTGAGTAGCTGGAACTACCAGTGTGCACCACCATACCTGGCTAATTTTTGCATGTTTTTTTTTTTTGTACAAAATAATCCTCTGAATGGGGTTTACCATGTTGCCCAGGCTGGTCTCTAACTCCTAAGCTCAAGTGATCCTCCCATCTCAGCCTTCCAAAGTGTGGGGGCATGAACCACTGTGCCCAGCTGATGTCATAATTTTTGAGATGGAGTTTCACTCTTTTTACCCAGGCTGGAGTGCAGTGGCATGATCTCGGCTCACCGCAACCTCCGCCTCCTGGGTTCAAGCAATTCTCCTGACTCAGCCTTCCAAGTAGCCGGGGCTACAGGCTCATGCTGCCATGCCCAACTAACTTTCGTATTTTTAGTAGAGTCGGGGTTTCACCATGTTGACCAGGATGGTCTCGATCACTTGACCTTGTGATCCACCCACCTCGGCCTCCCAAAGTGCTGGGATTATAGGCATGAGCCACCGCGCCCAGACTAAAAATTATTGTAATAAGTTGGCCGGGCTTGGTGACTCACATTTGTAATCCCAGCACTTTGGGAGCCCGAGGCAGGTGGATCACTTAAGGTCAGGAGTTCAAGACCAGCCTGGCCAACATGGCAAAATCCCTTCTCTACTAAAAATACAAACATTAGTAGATGTGGTGGTGACCATCTGTAATTCCAGCTCCTTGAGAGGCTGAGGCACAAGAATCACTTGAACCTGGGAAGTGGAGGTTTCATTGAGCCAAGAATGTGCCACTAGACTCCAGACTGGCAACAGAGCAAGACTCTTTAAAATACACACACACACACACACACACAAAATTATATATGTATATAATTTTACCATGATTGGTGTTTTTTGTAATTTTGTCTTTTACACTTTTTAAAATATTATTTTGAGAAGAGGTTCCTAGGCTTCAGCACGTTGTCAAAGAAGGTCATGGCACAATATAAGGTTAAGAGCCCCTGATCTGAAGACAGGGAGCTCTGGAAAGAGGAGTAAAGAAGCCTCAAGGCAGAAGCAAGCCAGCATGTCCAATGAGACGGAGGAGCAGAAGGACAGTTCCTGTGGCCAGAGCCAAACATTGAGGGGCAGAGTGGTTGGAGACAGAGGTAGGGCCAGATCATGTGACTTCTTTGAAAGCTTTTAAAACTTGCAGAGGGACCTCTACTTGCCCACCGCACCCCACCCACAGAGTATGAAAAGTAGGTATTGGCCAGGCGCGGTGGCTCACACCTATAATCCCCGCACTTTGGGAGGCCAAGGCGGGCAGATCACCTGAGGTCGGGAGTTAGAGACCAGCCTGACCAACATGGATAAACCCCATCTCTACTAAAAATACAAAATTAGCTGGGCACGGGGTGCATGCCTGTAATCCCGGGTACTTGGGAGGCTGAGGCAGGAGAATTGCTTGAACCCAGGAGGTAGAGGTTGCAGTGAGCCAAGATCATGCCGTTGCACTCCAGCCTGGGCAACAGGAGCAGAACTCCATCTCAGAAAAAAAAAAAGAAAAGAAAAAAGAAAGAAAAGTAGGTATTGTATGTAAATTGTATTTTTTTTTTTTAAATTTTTTATTGGATTATAGGTTTTGGGGTACATGAGCAGAGCATGCAAGACAGTTGCGTAGGTACACACATGGCAGTGTGCTTTGCTTTTCTTCTCCCCTTCACCCACATTTGGCATTTCTCCCCAGGCTATCCCTCCCCACCTCCCCCTCCCACTGGCCCTCCCCTTTTCCCCCCAATAGACCCCAGTGTTTAGTACTCCCCTTTCTGTGTCCATGTGTTCTCATTTTTCATCACCCACCTATGAGTGAGAATATGCGGTGTTTCATTTTCTGTTCTTGTGTCAGTTTGCTGAGGATGATGTTTTCCAGATTCATCCATGTCCCTACAAACGACACAAACTCATCATTTCTGATTGCTGCATAATATTCCATGGTGTATATGTGCCACATTTTTCCAATCCAGTCTATTATCAATGGGCATTTGGGTTGATTCCAGGTCTTTGCTATTGTAAACAGTGCTGCAATGAACATTCGTGTACATGTGTCCTTATAGTAGAACGATTTATAGTCTTTTGGATATATACCCAGTAATGGGATTGCTGGGTCAAATGGAATTTCTATTTCTAAGGCCTTGAGGAATCGCCACACCGTCTTCCACAATGGTTGAACTAATTTACACTCCCACCAACTGTGTAAAAGTGTTCCTTTTTCTCCACATCCTCTCCAGCATCTGTTGTCTCCAGATTTTTTAATGATCGCCATTCTAACTGGCGTGAGATGGTATCTCAATGTGGTTTTGATTTGCATCTCTCTGATGACCAGTGACGATGAGCATTTTTTCATATGATTGTTGGCCTCATATATGTCTTCTTTCGTAAAGTATCTGTTCATATCCTTTGCCCACTTTTGAATGGGCTTGTTTGTTTTTTTCCTGTAAATCTGCTTGAGTTGTTTGTAAATTCTGGATATCAGCCCTTTGTCAGATGGGTAGACTGCGAAAATTTTTTCCCATTCTGTTGGTTGCCGATCCACTCTAGTGACTGTTTCTTTTGCCGTGCAGAAGCTGTGGAGTTTCATTAGGTCCCATTTGTCTATTTTGGCTTTTGTTGCCAATGCTCTTGGTGTTTTGTTCATGAAGTCCTTGCCTACTCCTATGTCCTGGATAGTTTTGCCTAGATTTCCTTCTAGGGTTTTTATGGTGCCAGGTCTTATGTTTAAGTCTTTAATCCATCTGGAGTTAATTTTAGTGTAAGGTGTCAGGAAGGGGTCCAGTTTCTGCTTTCTGCACATGGCTAGCCAGTTTTCCCAACACCATTTGTTAAACATGGAATCCTTGCCCCATTGCTTGTTTTTGTCAGGTTTATCAAAGATTGTATAGTTGTATGTATGTTGTGTTGCCTCCGGTGCCTCTGTTTTGTTCCATTGGTCTATATCTCTGTTTTGGTACCAGTACCATGCTGTTTTGATTACTGTAGCCTTGTAGTATAGTTTGAAATCTGGTAGTGTGATGCCCCCCGCTGTGTTCTTTTTGCTTAGAATTGACTTGGCTATGCGGGCTCTCTTTTGGTTCCACATGAAGTTCATGGTGGTTTTTTCCAGTTCTGTGAAGAAAGTCAATGGTAGCTTGATGGGGATAGCGTTGATTCTGTAAATTACTTTGGGCAGTATAGCCATTTTCACGATATTAATTCTTCCTAACCATGAACATGGAATGTTTCTCCATCTGTTTGTGTCCTCTCTGATTTCGTTGAGCAGTGGTTTGTAGTTCTCCTTGAAGAGGTCCCTTACGTTCCTTGTGAGTTGTATTCCAAGGTATTTTATTCTTTTTGTAGCAACTGCGAATGGCAGTTCGCTCTTGATTTGGCTTTCTTTAAGTCTGTTATTGGTGTAGACGAATGCTTGTGATTTTTGCACATTGATTTTATATCCTGAGACTTTGCTGAAGTTGTTTATCAGTTTCAGGAGTTTTTGGGCTGAGGCAATGGGGTCTTGTAGGTATACTATCATGTCGTCTGCAAATAGAGACAATTTGGCTTCCACCTTTCCTATTTGAATACCCTTTATTTCTTTTGCTTGCCTGATTGCTCTGGCTAGAACTTCCAGTACTATATTGAATAGGAGTGGTGAGAGAGGGCATCCTTGTCTAGTACCAGATTTCAAAGGGAATGCTTCCAGTTTTTGCCCATTCAGTATGATATTGGCTGTTGGTTTGTCATAAATAGCTTTTATTACTTTGAGATACGTTCCATTGATACCGAGTTTATTGAGGGTTTTTAGCATAAAGGGCTGTTGAATTTTGTCAAATGCCTTCTCTGCGTCAATTGAGATAATCATGTGGTTTTTGTTTTTGGTTCTGTTTATGTGGTGAATTACGTTGATAGACTTGCGTATGTTGAACCAGCCTTGCATCCCTGGGATGAATCCTACTTGATCATGATGAATAAGGTTTTTGATTTGCTGTTGCAATCGGCTTGCCAATATTTTATTGAAGATTTTTGCATCTATGTTCATCATGGATATTGGCCTGAAGTTTTCTTTTCTCATTGGGTCTCTGCCGGGTTTTGGTATCAGGATGATGTTGGTCTCATAAAATGATTTGGGAAGGATTCCCTCTTTTTGGATTGTTTGAAATAGTTTTAGAAGGAATGGTACCAGCTCCTCCTTGTGTGTCTGGTAGAATTCGGCTGTGAACCCATCTGGACCTGGGCTTTTTTTGTGAGGTAGGCTCTTAATTGCTGCCTCAACTTCAGACCTTGTTATTGGTCTATTCATAGTTTCAGCTTCCTCCTGGTTTAGGCTTGGGAGGACACAGGAGTCCAGGAATTTATCCATTTCTTCCAGGTTTACTAGTTTATGTGCATAGAGTTATTTGTAATATTCTCTGATGATGGTTTGAATTTCTGTGGAATCTGTGGTGATTTCCCCTTTATCATTTTTTATTGCATCTATTTGGTTGTTCTCTCTTTTCTTTTTAATCAATCTGGCTAGTGGTCTGTCTATTTTGTTGATCTTTTCAAAAAACCAGCTCTTGGATTTATTGATTTTTTGAAGGGTTTTTCGTGTCTCAATCTCCTTCAGCTCAGCTCTGATCTTAGTAATTTCTTGTCTTCTGCTGGGTTTTGAGTTTTTTTGATCTTGCTCCTCTAGCTCTTTCAATTTTGACGATAGGGTGTCAATTTTGGATCTCTCCATTCTCCTCATATGGGCACTTATTGCTATATACTTTCCTCTAGAGACTGCTTTAAATGTGTCCCAGAGGTTCTGGCACGTTGTGTCTTCATTCTCATTGGTTTCGAAGAACTTCTTTATTTCTGCCTTCATTTCGTTGTTTACCCAGTCAACATTCAAGAGCCAGTTGTTCAGTTTCCATGAAGCTGTGCGGTTCTGGGTCGGTTTCTGAATTCTGAGTTCTAACTTGATGGCACTATGGTCTGAGAGGCTGTTTGTTATGATTTCAGTTGTTTTGCATTTGTTGAGCAGTGCTTTACTTCCAATTATGTGGTCAATTTTAGAGTAGGTGTGATGTGGTGCTGAGAAGAATGTGTATTCTGTGGATTTGGGGTGGAGAGTAAATTGTATTTTTTGATTTTTTTTTTTTTTTTTTTGGTCATTGCTAACTTTTTTCAGTTATCTTAGCAGAAAACTCATCTTTGCTATTCCGTATACCTTTTGTGATATCAGAGTCTATTGTTTATAAAGGATGCTTGAGCAGTAGCTTTCTAGAGCTAGGAAAGCCACATTTCAACAGGATTATATACCAGTATTTACTATTTTATAAATCCACCCATATTTGCTTAAAATCATCTCCTTTAGAGAGACAAGAAACAAAAGCCCATTTCTTTAGTTTTTAGGAAACTCAGAGAAGCATTGGTACGGTTCTTTGAAGTTGGCAAACTCTATTTTCAGAAGACTTCTATGTTGACACCTGTGACCTGGAGGACAGAATTGCTTTAAGAGGTCAGCATTGATAAAAACTGAGGGAAGCTGAAAAGGGAGGGTTAGGCTAAAGTCAGTTGTTGGAGTAGGCATAGGTGAATTACTGGTGAATTTCTAAAGTGTTGAAGAAATGACTGTTGGAGTTACCAGTTATTATAATGAGAGCTAAAGTGAGAAATGCCAGCCAGCCTAGAAGCATTCTAACAAGGAGCTCAAACCCCTTATATATAAACCTGTGAAAACAGGTTTCCAGAACAACCAATTAGTTTGTATAGCTTCAGGATTAATAATTACATTCCATAGATTACATTAAATTGCTGAAGTCTGCACATCTCCAGGGAACTCCTTACAAGCTAGCCAGTGAACTTTTATGATGGTAAGATACAGAATGGATGAAAATCTGCCAAAAAAGCTTCCGGGCCTGCCCAAGTTAGGATCTATTTTCATATTATCACCAGATCAAATGTCTTGCAAACTTTCCTAGCTTTTATCTTATCAGACTGCAATTCATGACAGTGAGGTGTCAAAGACTCTCTCCTTAACCACACTTCAGTCTGCTCTGCTAATGTCTCTTTTGGACCAGGTTTCAACCTTGCTCCACCCCCACCTTTGGCCTGCCCAGCCCAGCCTTAGCAAGGAATTCTGCTAAGTCATCCCCCAACCCTAGATATCTAATTACCCCTGATATCTGATCAAGTTCTTCATCCTCCGCCTTTTTGATGTGTAAGTCCTTTAGCAAGAGTCCTGTTAGGCCAACTTAGCAAGAATTTCCCTGCCCTTGATGTGTCCTTTTAGCAATTTCCCATCCTTTGACCTGCTCATGGTGTTCTTGGCTATAAATCTTCACTTGTTCTTTGTTTCAGAGTTGAGCCCCTTCTTTTTCCCCTCCAATTGCAATGGTCTTGAATGAAGTCTTCCTTACTGTTTTAACAAGTGGCAGAATAATTTTTTTTAACATGTTTTCATACCACAGTCAACAGCCCCTTATCCTCCCCAAAACTCTGAGCTAACATCACTATTTAGAACTGCATCAATGATTTTGGAGCTGAATTTTTCTTTTCTTTTTTTTTCTTGAGACGGAGTTTCGCTCTTGTTACCCAGGCTGGAGTGCAATGGCGCGATCTAGGGCTCACCGCAACCTCCGCCTCCTGGATTCACGCAATTCTCCTGCCTCAGCCTCCCGAGTAGCTGGGATTTCAGGCACGCGCCACCATGCCCAGCTAATTTTTTGTATTTTTAGTAGAGACGGGGTTTCACCAAATCGACCAGGATGGTCTCGATCTGTTGACCTCGTGATCCACCCGCCTCAGCCTCCCAAAGTGCTGGGATTACAGGCTTGAGCCACCGCGCCCGGCCTGAATTTTTCTTTTTTACATGAAAGATTATGTGTTTATAATTTGTTGTTTTCACATAAGCATAAACAGAACCAGGAAGAACTTTACTCAGGGGCCAAGTCAGAAGAAACATACCACTGTCCGACCTACCCTCTGCGGGAGGACTGAGCTCGTTCAGAAAAAACCGGACCGCAGGTTAGAAGAAAATCCTTAAGTTCAGGCTTTATTGAGAGGAAAGAGCCTCCGGGCGGACCAGCCGGGAAGGAGAGGAAAATGGCCGCACCGCTCAGAGGAGCAGGGTTGTTTTATAGGGGGCTGAAGGGATGAGGGAGTGGGGAAGCTGAAAGAGCCGAGGTGGTGGGCAACGGTTGGTCAGTCTGAACCGCTGGGCGGCAGGACACCGGGCGGCGGGAAGCCGGACGGCGGGAAGCTGGGGAGTGCTGATGAGGCAGAAGCCGGGCGGCGGGAAGCTGGGGAGTGCTGATGAGGCAGAAGCCGGATGGCAGGAAGCTGGGGCATGCTGATGAGGCAGAAGCCGAGCGAGAGGTGGCCGCGGCGGCGGGAAGGCTAGGGCGGTATGTAGAGTGAGAGATAAGGGAGCCTCTTTGTGGGGGAGGGAAAGAGAGCTTTCACGGTAGGGGCAGAGTCTTGAAAACATTCCTGACTCCTTAAAAGAAAAGAAAAAGAGGGGGTCAGGGGGCGTCGGTTGTCTCTCTGGCTACTTCCTGCTGACAAGGGTCGACGGGGGGTTCTGAAGAGGTTTCTTTTCCTAAGGAGCCTGGATGTTCGGGGAGGGGTCCGCTTCTAGCACTCGTTCAGGGTAGGGTTGGAGCAGCATCTGGTGGATGGTGGTGACTCGAGTCAGTTCTTGAAAGCGCCGCTGTAGGAACTGTAGAAAGCAAGGAGCAATAAGTAAGATTAGGCAAACGGCTATTAGGGGCCCAAGCAATGGGGACAAGAGGGTATACATAGAGGAAGACCACCACGCTGTGGCTTCAGCCGAGAACTTCTGATTCTGCAGGTTAGTTTTGAGTTTCTGGAGGCTCTCGATTCGGGCTTCTACTAGGCCGGATTCATTGATGTAGTAACAGCACTCTTCTTGTAGGAAGATACAGGTCCCTCCTCGTTCAGCAGTGAGCAGGTCTAGGGCTCTTCGGTTCTGCAAGGCAACTTGGGCAACTGAGGTGATCTGTCGTAGGAGTGATGCTAAAGACTCAGTAGAGTCATCAATAGCCGCTTGGAATTGTGAGGTCAATCGGGCTATGGCCAGGTGAGAGTGGGCTAGTGCCCTTCCTCCTGATCCTGCTGCAAGTGCTGAACTAGCAAGGGAGACTCCAACGGCAATGGGTAGGAAGGCAGCTCGTTGGGTGCGGCGATGGGGAATTTGCAGCATCTGGAATTCGGCTGGGGAATATATAGTGAGTCGAGGGACTAGGGTTACTGGGAGGCATAAAAGAGATGAGGATAGGCCAATGTAGAGAGTTTTTGTTAAGGTCCTGTTACACCAAAAAAACGTTCCTCGTGGGGCTCTTATATTAGTGGTTACTAGTATGGTTCTGTTACAGCTAGGGAAGTTTCGGCCTAGGGAATAGCATATTGGTAGCTGCGTGAAGTCAGGTGGAGTATAGAGATTCACCTCCCTGATGGGGGAGAAGGGAGAGGTTGTGGGTGAAGAATTGAGAGGGATAGGAAAGGGAACTGCCACAAAAGGGGTCTGACCCAAAGAGGCACACATGAGGCATGAGGTTAGGTCGGTCAATCCTGAGACGTTAGCTAATTTGATTCCTTCTTTGAGGAAGGTTAGCCAGGAAAAGGGAGACGAGTGTGGTCGCAGTTGGGTGTTTAGAGATTGTTCTTGTTGGTTAATAGGGGAGTGGATTTGGTGGGCTGTACGTACGTATGCCCGCCAGATGTACAGATGGGAAGAGGGATATTTGGTATCTATGTGGTCATACACGGCAGCTTTCTGGGGGCTTTTCCACCTGTTATCCCAGGGGTCAGGTATGAGAAGAGAGTACCGTGTAGAACCGATAATGGTGTTTCCTTCTTCATCTACGTCTGGGATGATTTTGAGCTGAGATTGAGCAGGTACTGTGGACTCGATAGCTAAATGTAGTCGACAGCCCATCCAAGTACATCCCATGCAGGAGCGCCAAGGAGTATCATTGCATGCTCCTGATGGTTGGTCATGGTTGAAGCACATGAGAGGTTTAGTATGGACATTGCAGAATTTGGTGAAGTTCAGATATATGGCACTGTTGCATCCGGCTGCAGGGCAGTCGGAAGTTGTAAGAAGATGGTTGTGGCTGTATGGGGGGGTATTACAGATGAAGGTGGTTTTTGTGTAGTTTTCAGTCAGGTAGAATCTCCAAACGTAAGGAGTGGGACTGTTAGGCCTTAGTAAATTTGATAGATAGAGGGCCAGTAGGAACAGCCTTCCAGCATAAGGAGGGTCCATGAGAGGCCTTTTTTACCTGAGACAGGTGAACCCAAGATGGGACTTCAGCGACTTTTATGGCTGATGGAGTAGTGAGGATGACGGTATATGGTCCCTCCCACTTGGGGGCGAGGGGCTTTGGTGAGAGGGATTTAATAAGAATTAAATCTCCGGGGGAGACTTTTTGCGTATTTTCGGATGGCTGGGTGGGTTGGGGAAGAGAAGCGTTGGTGTGCTCTCGGAGTAGGTTGCAAAGGAGAGTAAAGTAGGGGAGGTAGCTGTCTAGAGGAGTGGTTTCTGGCGGTGGGGGAGTTGAAAGTAGGAAGGGGCGACCGTACAGCAGCTCAAACAGGCTAAGCTGTGATGGGCCCTGGGGGCTTGCTCTCAACCTGGTGAGGGCGATAGGAAGCAAGGTTACCCAGGATTGGCGGACCTCAAGCATGAGCTTGGTCAGATGCTCCTTTATTAGGCCATTGGCCCATTCCACCTTACCAGAGGACTGAGGATGGTAGGTGGCGTGTAGCTTCCACTGAATTCCTAGAGAGGTAGAAACAGCATTAGTGACTTTGGAGATAAAGGCTGGGCCGTTGTCTGACTGTATGGTGGCCGGGAGTCCAAAGCGTGGGATGATGTCTTGAATGAGATGAGTGGCCACTGTCCCGGCAGACTCAGAGGCTGTGGGGTAAGCTTCAATCCAGCCTGAAAAAGTGTCAACAATGGTTAGCAGATACTGGTACTGTTTGTGCTTTGGCATATGGGTAAAATCAATTTGCCAGTCTTGGCCAGGTAGGAACCCGCGTAGCTGATGAAGCTGGCACCGAGGATGACAGGAACCCTGGGAATTAGTTTTTGCGCAGACAGTACAGGAGGACTGGACTTCCTGTATGGTACTGAGGAGGTGGTGGGGGTGAAAAAGTGGGTTGAGGAACTGGTATAGGGCTTTAGGTCCAATGTGGAGCGAATTGTGGATGTCTTGGATTATTTGGTACCTTTGCTTTTCGGGGAGGATGAGGAGGTTATGCGTGAAGGCCCAGTCATCCTTGAACCGTACCCCGGAGGTAGACTGGAGAATCTGAAGTTCTGAGGCAGAGTATTGAGGGCTATATGATTTGGACAAGAAACAGAGAGTGGAGGTGGGTGGCGGATGGTTTCTTGCTGTGTCTTTAGCTACCCTGTCTGCAAAGGCATTCCCCGTGGCTACGGGTGAGTTCAGGGACTGATGCCCTTTACAGTGGACGATGGCCACCTTGCTAGGGAGTTGAACGGCCTGGATAAGGGCAGCAATGAGTTTTCCATTGAGAACGGGTGTGCCCTTAGTGGTGAGGAAGCCTCGTTCTTTCCAGATCATGCAGTGTGAGTGAGCTATGAGGAAGGCGTACTTGGAGTCAGTGTATATATTTACTTCTTTGTTCTGGGACCAGGATAGGGCCTGAGTAAGGGCGACTAGTTCAGCCTGTTGTGAAGTGGTCCCAAGAGGAAGGGGGCGGGTTTCTATAATTTCAGAGTGAGTTACTATAGCATAGGCTGCTCTCCGTGGCCGGGTGGGATGGGGTATAGAGCTGCCATCAACGAATAGGGTGATGGAGGCAGATGGCAAGGGTTGAGGAAGCAAGTCAGGGCGAGGGGACTGGGCTAATTTGAGGATTTCAGTATAGGAATGTAGGGGGCTGGCGTACGGAGGGCAAGGGAGGAGGGTAGCCGGGTTTAACGAGGAGCAGTGGGAGAGAGTGATGTTGGGGTTCTCAATAAACAGTAGGTGAAGCAGTTGGATACGGGAGGGCCCGAGGTGGGGCAGGGAGTGTTGACTGAGCAGCTCGGTCAACCTGTGTGGAGAAAAGACTTGGAGTGGGAGTTGTAGATTGATCTTAAGAGCTTCTGTGGTTAGGGTGACGGCGGCAGCTAGAGCTCTAAGACACGGCTGCCATCCTTGCTCAGTTGGGTCAAGTTGTCTAGACAGGTAGGCTATGGGCAGAAGGGTCTTTCCTACTGGTTGGACTAGCACTCCTACAGCTGTATGTTGTTTCTCGTCTGTATATAATTGGAAGGGTAAGTTGGGATTAGGCAGGGCTAGGCTGGTGGAGGTACATAGGGCGTTAAGCAGTGACTTGACCGGTTGACAGAACCTGGTGAGGAGAGTGGTCCCTCGGGGGCTTCTGCAGCAGCATGGTATAGGGGTTTGGCTAGCAAAGCATAATTAGGTACCCAGTGGCGAAAAAACCCTACTAGTCCTAGGAAGGAGAGGATTTCTTTCGCTGACTCAGGGGCCTGGAGCGCCTTTAAGGCTTGTAGTCGGTCGATTGTGATGGACCGTCGCCCAGGCGGGAGCTGTATACATAGGTAGGTGACGGTGGGTGAGGCTATTTGTGCTTTAGTTGGTGACACCCGGTATCCCTTATCTCCTAGGAAATTGAGTAGGGCGGTGGTGGCCTGGATACACTCCTGGCAGGTGGGAGAGCAGATAAGAAGGTCATCTACGTACTGGAGAAGGTGAGAGGGCTTGAGGTTGCAGTGGAGTAGGTCAGTGGCGAGTGCCTGGCCGAATAGGTGTGAGCTGTCTTGGAAGCCCTGTGGAAGGACTGTCCAGCCCAGTTGTTGGGACATGTTCGTAAGGGGATCATCCCAAGTGAAGGCAAAGATAAAGTAGGAGTTGGGGTGTAGAGGTATAGTGAAGAAGGCATCCTTTAGGTCTAAGACTGAGAAACAGGTGGTCCCTGGGGGAATGTTAGAGAGAATGGTGTATGGGTTGGGGACAACTGGATGTATGGGAATTACAGCTTCATTGACTAAGCGCAAGTCCTGGACCAGTCTATATTGTCCTGAGGGTTTTCGTACTGGGAGGATGGGGGTATTACATGGGGAGTTAATGGGGATTAGGAGGCCTTGACCTTTTAGTTTCTCTATGATGGGTCTGATACCCATACGGTGGGCTTTAGAGATGGGAAATTGAGGGCGGGAGAGAAAACGAGGTGAGGAGTCTTTAAGGCGGACCTGAACTGGCTGGTGGTGGGTAGCTACAGATGGGTTGTTAATGTCCCAGACCTGAGGGTGGACTCCGGGGAGGAGTTCGGATAGGGCTTTTTGGGGTTCGGTATCTGAGGTGAGGGCTAGGAGAAAGAGGCTATGTGGGCTGGCGGTGGGGAAGGTTATGACGGCCTTTAACTTTGAAAGGATGTCTCGTCCTAGGAGGGGTACTGGGCAGGTGGGGATTACTAAAAAAGAGTGGGTAAATGGAGTGGAGTTATATGAGCACATGAGTGGTGGGGTTTGGTAGGGGATACTCAGGGTCCCGTCGATTCCCATGACCGAGACCTGGGAAGGGGTGAGACGGCCAGAATAGGAAGGAAGTGCAGAGTAGGTAGCCCCCGTGTCCAGCAAGAAGGAGACACTTTTACCCGCTACCTGAAGAGTGACCCTTGGCTCGGTGAGGGTAACCGGAGTCGGAAAGCCAGGGCCCTGCTAGTCGTCTAGCAGCCCTAGTAGACTGGGGAATGGAGCTCCCTCAGAGGTCGGTTCCTGGCAAGCAGGCTCCTCCCTACCGAGGGTGACCGCCAGCTGCGTAACGCCAGTGTGTCTGTTTTGAGGAACCGGCACCCTGGGGAAGCTGGGGCAGTCTGACTTCCAGTGTCCCAGGAGCTGACAGATAGGGCAAGGCTTAGTTGGTGGCTGTAGTTGTAGACAGGCCTGGGACCAGTGTCCTTCCTTTCCACATTTGAAACATGCCCCCGGAGGGGCATGGGTTTCGGCCTTGGGCTTCTGGTTCCCTGCCGGCCTTAGGGCCGCCACTAGGGCTTGGGTCTGGAGGGCAGCCTTCTGCTTCATGTGAGTTTGGTGGGCAGCCTCAGCCACATCTTCCCTGGCATTGAATACTTTAAAGGCCATTTTTACCAGGTCTTGGATGGGAGTCTCTGGCCCCTCTTCTGCTTTCTTTAGTTTCTTTCTTATGTCGGGTGCTGATTGGGAGATAAAGTGGGAGGCTAATACAGTGGCCCCGTTTTGGGAGGCTGGATCTAACCGAGTGTACCAGACTAGGGCTTCTTGCAAGCGGGTGAGAAAGAGGGCGGGATTCTCATCGGGTAGTTGGGTGATTTCTCTCAGTTTATCATAGTTTACAACTTTGTTAGATACAGCATCCATTCCCCTGAGGAGGTATCTAATCATGCGGTCCCTCTTGGGTATGTCAGACCCTCGATTAGCCTGATAGTCCCATTGGGGGTCTTCACCTGGGATTGCTTCGGGGCCTAAGGGGATCTGGTTATCTATGGCATGGTCTTTATCTGCTTGGTTTCTAGCTGCCGCTAGGATGCGCTCATGCTCCTCTACTGTGAGGGTGGAGGTACAGATAATGCGGATATCATGCCAAGTGAGGCTGTATGCTTGAGTGAGGTATTGGAATTCCTTAATATAGGTGGATGGGTCGGCTGAGAAGGATCCTAAACATTTCTCAGTTTGGGACAGGTCTTGGAGTGAGAAAGGAACATGGACCCTGACTAAGCCTTCAGCGCCCACTACTTCTCGGAGTGGGGCTAGGATAGCTGATTGGTGAGAGCGGGTGTGGGCTGCTACCGGAGAGGCAAGAGGAGGTGCGGCCTCTGAGGGAGGGGGCTCGGAGGGAGTAGAGGAAGAGCAAGGCATGGCTTCTGAGGTAGGAGGTGCAGAGGGAGTGGGGGGAGAGCGTGCTGTTGATGGCGACTGGTTGCTGAGATTGGTAGGAGGGGACAGATGTTCAGGCAGATCCTCCGGTGAGGAGTAGGGAGGGGGAGAGGTAGTGGAGGAAGATTTACGAGGGGTACGAGCTAAGAGGATTTGGTAGGTGGAGCAGGAAGAACATAGGTCGGGGTGGGTACAGAGGTCCCAAAAAGCCTGAACGTAAGGAATTTCATTGTCCTTGCCCATGCGGCGACAAAAATTGTCGAGATCTCGGAGGGTGTTGAAATCGAAAGTGCCAGTCGGGGGCCAATGTGACTGGTTACTGAGTTTGTATTGGGGCCAAGCCACCTGGGACAGGAAGACAAGCTTTTTCTTTCTGAGGGTTTGGGAGTATCCCAATTTGGTAAAATTTCGCAGCAAGCACCCAAGGGGGGTGCTGGGAGGTATTTTGGACTCTGAATTTCCCATGGCAGGCACAGCTACAGACCCTCCAGCGCAGATGGGCAGATGCAAAGAAAAGGCGTCCCCTTTCATTGCAAATTCCCCGGAGTACAGTTAAGTACGGTTAGGGAAGCGGTCAGAGGGGCGTCCCCCGTCTGGCAGCTACCCCTCGGAAGGCTCCTGGAGCCGGAACGGAGGACTTCCTCGGCTCAGCCGAGACTAGGCGAGGAGTCCGTGCGGAACGCCGGAGGGAGGCAACTGCACCATGCCGTAGGAGGAGGAGACGGGAAGGGGTGGGTAAAGCAAAAAAAAACTTGGCTTACCTTAATCGGAGCGTGGAGGTGGCAGGGCCAGTGTTGGGTAGGTCGGGAGGGGGGCCGTGGCCGGGCCAACGGCCCCTCCCTCCCGGGTTTCGGCACCACTGTCCGACCTACCCTCTGCGGGAGGACTGAGCTCATTTGGAAAAAACCGGACAGCAGGTTAGAAGAAAGTCCTTAAGTTCAGGCTTTATTGAGAGGAAAGAGCCTCCGGGCGGACCAGCCAGGAAGGAGAAGAAAATGGCCGCGCCGCTCAGAGGAGCAGGGTTGTTTTATAGGGGGCTGAAGGGATGAGGGAGTGGGGAAGCTGAAAGAGCTGAGGTGGTGGGCAACGGTTGGTCAGTTTGAACCGCTGGGCGGCGGGAAGCCGGGCGGCGGGAAGCCGGACGGCGGGAAGCTGGGGAGTGCCGATGAGGCAGAAGCCGGGCGGCGGGAAGCTGGGGAGTGCTGATGAGGCAGAAGCCGAGTGAGAGGTGGCCGCGGCGGCGGGAAGGCTAGGGCGGTATGTAGAGTGAGAGATAAGGGAGCCTCTTTGTGGGGGAGGGAAAGAGAGCTTTCACGGTAGGGGCAGAGTCTTCCAAACATTCACCATGTTCAAACAGGGAACTGAACAGGCCTCTGAAAACTAAGGCAAAAGGAGTTATTGTTAACATGTGTAGAATATGAGCCGGGTGTGGTGGCTCACACTTATAATACCAGCACTTTGGGAGGCCATGACAGGATTGCTTGAGCCTGCAGATTCAAGACCAGCTTGGGTAACATGGTAAGACTCCATCTCTACAACAAATTTAAAAATTAGCTAGGTGTGGTGGTGTGCACCTATAGTCCAAGCCACTCAGGAGACTGAAATGGGAGCATCACTTAAGTCTGGGAGGTCAGCCAGGCGCAGCGGCTCATGCCTGTAATCCCAGCATGTTGGGAGGCCAAGACGGGCAGATCACAAGGTCAGGAGTTTGAGACCAACCTGGTCAACATAGTGAAACCCAGACTCTACTAAAAATACAAAAATTAGCTGGGCATGGTGGCGCACGCCTCTAATCCCAGCTACTTGGGAGGCTGAGGCAGGAGAATCACTTAAACCTGGGAGGCAGAGGTTGTGGTGAGCCAAGATTATGCCACTGCACTCCAACCTGGCCGACAGAGCGAGACTCTGTTCCCCTCCTCAAACCCCGGGAAAAAAAAAACAGTCTGGGAGGTCAAGGCTACAGTGAGCTGTGATTAAGGCACCAGACTCCCACCTTGGCAACAGAGCAAGACCCTGCCTCTACAATTTTTTTTCTTTTGGTGGAAGTCTGGGCACAGTGGCTCACACCTGTAATCCCAGCTTTTGGGGGCCAAGGCAGAGGGATCCCTCTCAGGAATTTGAGACCAGCCTGGGCAACGTGGTGAAACATTTCTACAAAAAATACAAAAATTAGCCAGGTGTGATGGTGTGTACACCTCTAGTCCCAGCTACTTAGGAGGCTGAGGTGAGAGAATTGCTTGAACCTGGGAGGTCAAGGCTGCAGTGAGCCATGATCATGCCACCACACTGTAGTTTGGGTAATAGAGACTTACCAAGTCTTACAAAAAAAAAATCTGTAGAATGTGGAGCAAGATGAGAGACATTTGAAAGCATACATAGGAAAATCAGGTCTTCTCCTAGAGCTGGCCGTCTGTTGTGATAGAGACCTTTAAAATGTTTCTAGTGCTTGCAGATGTCACCCTACCCTCCTGCAAATATAAGAGTGCATTTACTTCTGTCACCATGGATTAGCTTTGCACATGTATTCTTTTTCTTAGGGCTCCTGTAACAAAGTACTACAAACTGGGTGGCTTTAAAACAGAAATTTATTGTCTCACAGTTCTGGAGGCCAGAAGTCAGACATCATGGTGTCGGCAGGGCTCTCTCCCTCTGGCAGCTCTAGGGAAGGACCCTTCCTTGCCCTTTTCTGGCTTCTGGTGTTTGCTGGCAATCCTCAGTGTTCCCTGGCTGGTAGATGGATCACTTCAGCCTTCGCCTCCACGGTCACGTGGCCATCTTTTCCCTGCGTTTCTTCGCATAGTCTCCACCCCACATGCGGAGGTGTGTGTCGGTTTCTGTGTGGCTGAATTTCCTCTTTTTATAAAGACACCAGTCCTATCAGATTGGGCCTGTTCTAATGACTTCATTTTAATTTTTATGTTTATAAAGACCCTGGGAGTTAGGACTTCACTGTGTCTTTTTTGGGAGACAATTGAACTTACAGAGCATGTTTTTGAACTTTGCGCACAGAATCACACTGTATGTAGTCTTTGCATCTGGCTTATTTCAGTCAGTATATTACTAGATTCATCCATGTTGCAAGTAGCAGTTTCTATTCATTGTCCTACCTACCAGTATATCAAGACTCTGCAGATTATGGTGCGAAGTCCGAATGCATCATGACTGTTTTTTTTTTCCCACATGGATATCTAGGTATTACATAGGAAAATGTGGTTTCTGGTTTCTGTGGCACTTTTTTCCATATTTCTCTTTATTTGAATAGGAAACAAATCTAATTAAACCTTAATTGAAAGAAAAGTTTTATATCCCTTCTTTCCATGACTATGAATATGTTACATGTATAAATGTTTATATCTATTATGTGGTCACTATACATTTTGAACTAAAACATAGCTTATAGTTGTCACATAAGTTTATGGAAAAAGTTAAATATTTTACTTAATTGATTTATTTCTATCCTGTAACTTTGCACTTAAGACCTGATAATACAAGCTTGTTGTTAAAAAAAAAAATTGAAATGATCCAGAAGGATATAAAATCAAAGTAATAGTCTCTTCTGGATATTCTTACAAAGTGTTTTTTATTTTTATTTTTTTTTGAGACAGAGTCTTACTCTGTCGCCCAGGTTGGAATGCAGTAGCATGATCTTGGCTCACTGCAACCTCCACCTTCTGGGTTCAAGCAATTCTCCTGTCTCAGCTTCCCGAGTAGCTGGGATTACAAGTGTGCATGTGTATGTGTGTGTCCCCTGTATTTCCAACACACCTGGGATCCTAATATGCATACTAATCTATAACTTGCTTTTTACATTTAATAATATATTATGACTACATTTTCGTTTTAGTACAATAAAGTTTCTCCTTATTCTTTTTTTCTCCTTTGAGATGGAATCTTGCTCTGTCGCCCAGGCTGGATGGAGTGCAGTGGTGTGATCTCGGCTCACTGCAACCTCTGACTCCCAGGTTCAAGCAATTTTCCTGCCTCAGCCTCCTGAGTAGCTAGGATTATGGGTGCCCGCCACCATGCCTGATTAATTTATTTTTATTTTTATTTTTTAGTAGAGACAAGGTTTCACCATGTTGGCCAGGTTGATCTCCAACTCCTGATGTCAGGTGATCCACTTGCCTTGGCCTGTCAAAGTGCTGGGATTACAGGCGTGAGCCACTGTGCCCAGCCTTTCTTATTTTTCAAAATAATTTTATAATGTTCCATTCAATGGATGCATGATAATGTGTTCTCCAAATAGCGAATATTTAGACTATTTCCAATTCTTTATGTAAGTATATATGGATTTATTTCTCTTTTTATTTACTTCTATGAAAACAGATTCAAGAATGATTTTTCGATGTTGAATTGCTGGGTCATATGTATGTGCTTTTAAGTTGTTGACAGATATCATGAAATTGCCATTGAAAAAAAGGCAGTACCAATTTACACCCATGAGGTGTTTTTATTATTATTTTTAACTACCAGGACTTTACACTTTGTAAAATCTACAATAAGAGAGTAATGTATTGATTGTTTCCTGTGTGGTTTCAGAGCAATGAGATGGTGGAGCTACAGAGAATTCGGATGAAGGATGAAATCCGAGAATATAAGTTCCGGGAGGCCCGACTCCTTCAGGACTATACTGAATTGGAAGAAGAAAATATCACACTGCAGAAACTAGTGTCCACATTGAAGCAGAACCAGGTGAGGCTTAAGAAATTTTTTGAGTTATACTGAAGACAATCTACATCTTCTGACCACTAGGGTTAAATCTCCTCTTTATTTCTCAGGAAGGAGCTTGTCCAAATTTGTTGTTAGTCTTTAATCTTCTCTCTATAATATTTATGTACTGAAATGTCCCAACCCTCCTATTTTAGCTAAAATATAGAAAGAAAAAGTACACCCGTAAGTAGTATAGTGTACAGTAAAGCATTATTAAATAAGAAAAAGAATTTTAGTTTTTATTTTAGCTTTGCGCTTATTTATTTCATAAGTCAAATGTATCGTAACAAATTTAACCTGACTACTTCTCATTAAAAGCCGAGGTCTTAGCCAGGTGTGATGGTGTATGCCTGTAATCCCAGCTACTTGGGAGGCTGAGGCAGGAGAATTGCTTGAACCCGGGAGCTGTAGGTAGCAGTGAGCCCAGATCAAGCTACTGCACTCCAGCCTGGGTGACAGCATAAGACTCTATCGCAAAAAGAAAAAAAAGTGGCCAGGTGCAGTGGCTCATGCCTGTAATCCCGGCGCTTTGGGAGGCCAAGGTGGGCGGATCATGAGGCCATGAGATCGAGACCATCCTAGCCATGGTGTAACCCTTGTCTCTACTAAAAATACAAAAAATTAGCCAGGCATGCTGGCATGAGCCTATAGCCCCAGCTACTCGGGAGGCTGAGGCAGGAGAATTGCTTGAATCCAGGAGATGGAGGTTGCAGTGAGCTGAGATCACACAGTGCACTCCAGCCTGGCAAAAGAGCAAGACTTCATCTCCAAAAAAAAAAAAAAAGCCTGGGTCTGTAAGCTTGTCTTTGAGCTTAAGGTCTCCCTACATACAATCATTTGTCTCTCACTCTCTTAAAATTTTTTCTGTAAATTGCTCTCAAATCATAGAGGGAATGGATTATGAAGTATAAATCAAGAAGAGCAAAATTATAAGAAAAAGAGGCTGAGCATGTTAGCTCACGCCTATAATCCCAGCACTTTGGGAATCTGAAGCGAGTAGATCACCTGAGGTCAGGAGTTCAAGACGAGCCTGGCCAACATGGTGAAACCCCGTTTTTACTAAAAATGCAAAAATTAGCCAGGCATGTTGGTGGGCACCTGTAATTCCAGTTACTCAGGAGGCTGAGGCAGGAGAATCACTGGAACCCGGGAGGCATATCACATTACTGCACTCTAGCCTGGGTGACAGAGTGAGACTCCATCTCACAAAAAAGAAAACAAAGAAAGAAAAAAAAATGCCTGTTTTCTTTTTCAGCTGTAACCTGACTACAAAGATTACATTTGTATATTTAAATATTTTTTTGTTGTTGTAGTGGGGCTTTGATAGCTTAATTTTCCTGATTGGTTCACATTGTGGGTTTTCAGAGCTAATAATAATCATTGAATCTGTAATTTTAGAATTTATTTATGAATACAGTTGAATCAAGTAGTTAAGCAAAGGTGAATTGGATGTTCAAGTTCTTTTCAAGGTGCTTCCTCAGCGACACCTCTATTCTTGTCTAAATGCTGTTGTCACCTCTCAGTTCAGTTCAACAGCCTATGTGCAAGGCGCTGTGCTCGGCTGGACAGACGCAAGAATCCATAGGGCATGATTCTTGTCCTCTGTAAACTTAGAAGCCAGGCCAGATGTATGCTTTTACTTTATTCCCTTCCTGAATAGGTATCTATTTCTGAATTATTGGACATGATAGATAGATAGATAGATAGATAATTGATACATAGATAGATATAACTTTTTTGTTTGTTATTTTTTGTTGTTGTTGTTTTGAGATGGAGTCTTGCTCTGTCTCCAAGCTAGAATGCAGTGGCGTGATCTCAGGTCACTGCAACCTTCACTGCCTGGGTTCAAGCGATTCCCCTGCCTCAGCTTCCCAAGTAGCTGGGACTACAGGCACACACCGCCACACCGGCTAATTTTTTGTATTTTAGTAGAGACGGGGTTTCACCATGTTGGCCAGGATAGTCTCAATCACCTAACCTCATGATCAGCCCACTTCAGATTCCCAAAGTGCTGGGATTACAGGCATGAACTGCCACACCTGGCCGCTAGATATAATGTTTTGATAGATAATAAGGGTTAAGGGGGAAAGAAAAAAATCCAGAAGAGAAAAATCCGTATAGTGACACAATTAAAATTTGATTTAAAAAAAAATTTTTTTTTTAGATAGAGTGTCGCTCTGTTGCCCAGGCTGGAGTGCAGTGGCACAATCTCAGCTCACTGCAACCTCCACCTCCTGGTTCAAGCAGTTCTCCTGCCTCAGCCTCCCGAGTAGCTGGGATTGCAGGCATGAACCACCACACCCTGCTATTTTTTGTATTTTCAGTAAAGACAGGGTTGTACCATGTTGACCAAGCTGGTTTTGAACTCTTGAGCTCAAGTGATCCTCCTGCCTCAGCCTCCCAAAGCTCCTGGATTACAAGCAGGAGCCATAGTGCCCGGCTGAAATTTGATTTCTGATCATTGCCACTTCCCTCAGATTTGGAGTGGTGGGGGAAGGCAGGTGGGGGACAGTTTCAGTACAACAAAAAAGGGCTACTGGGATATCTGCATGTGTTTCTGCCTTACTCCTTCTCCTATAAGCACGGAATCCCCATATGTGTGCTGAGGGCAGGCCATTCCAGGGGCTCCCAGGTCTTGATTTGACTGGGATAAATGAACTCACAGTGAAGAAATGCAGACTTAGAAAAATATATTTGTAAAGATGCTTCTCGAGTATTTTTTTAAATAAGAAGAGTATTTTTTTGTGTGGTCCTTTTTTTGGTTATTGATGAAGCACATAGAGGATTTGAAACAAATTTACTTGAAGTGCAGCTATTTAAAGTGGCCCTTCCTTCCCGATTCCTTCAGTCCTCACTGCTCTCTAGAGCATGGCGGGAGCATGACCAGCAGTGTCCCTGGTGAGCCTTCCATGACCGCATGTGTAGACCGACGGACTCAGGAGGTTAATGAAGGCCAATATTAGATACTCTTGAAAGACTGCCAAGGTATTCCTTGAGCGTTCATTAACCCAGTTGCCGTTTCTGGGAGAATTTGTATTGTCACTCCTGTTGTGAGTTTCCCCATGCCTTTCTACCAGTAATTGAAACGTGGAATCCAATGGTTAACTCAGAAGATTTTTTAAAAGGTGGGGGGACTTACACATCTTTTATTTCCAACATGCCATATGCTAATTTTCCCAATTAAGTATCTAATTAATTCATTCAAAATTATTTTCTGCACAGAGCACCATTCTGGTTTATTCCCTGAAACTGGGGGAACTGAAATGCCACAAGTCTCTCCCAGCTAAGAAAATGCGGTGTTTGTTTCCAGTCATAATTGACCTTTATTTACAGATGCTAGCATCTATCATAAACTCTTTGTAATCAATAAGGTTTTTTGGTTTTGGGGTTTTTTTAAGAGACAGGGTCTTACTCTGTTGCCCAGGCTGGAGTGCAGTGGATCAATCTCGGCTCACTGCAACCTCCACCTCCTGGTCTCGTGGCTCGACCTCCTGAGTAGCTGGGATTACAGGCGTGTGCCACCATGCCCAGCTAATTTTTGTATTTTTAGTAGAGACAGGGTTTTGCCATGTTTGCCAAGCTGGTGTCAAGTGATTCGCGCCCCCCGCCCTCCCAGCCTCCCAAAGTGCTGGGTTTACAGGCATGAGCCACCATGCCTGGCCCTAATAAATGAAGTACTAAGTACAATATTGGATGTACAAATGCCACGGAGTTTTTAAAAGAGATGACAATGAGTAGCATTCAGTCACAAAATTGGGCTATGTTAGTTTGTACTGAAATTCCCCGTATATTGTAGAGTCCTTCAGCCTGGTTTGATGTTTCTCTGAACAGCAAAGCTACTACCATTTTAAAATGCTTAGTTCAAAGAATGCTCCCTTCTGAAGCATTATTTTTCTTTGAACTATTGATTATTTTCTAAGTACAGTGTAATTATTGTTTAAACAACACCTCTAACTTTCTGTATAGGGTCTATTTATTCACTTGTTTCCATTCCATCTCCTTCCATTAACATACAGCACCTACAATAGAGCTTGATCCATAGTAGACATTAAATAAATACTTGTTGAAAGAACTAAAAACTGGCCAGGCACGGTGGCTCACGCCTGTAATCCCAGCACTTTGGGAGGCTGAGGAGGATCACTTGAGTCCAGAAGTTTGAGACCAGCCTGGGCAACACAGGGAGACCTTCTCTCTCCCAAAAAATAAAAATAAAAAAAAAAAAACAAGTGTGATGATGCACACCTGTGGTCCCAGCCACTTGGGAGGCCGAGATGGGAGGATTGCTTGAGCCTGAGAGATTGAGGCTGCAGTGAGCCATGATTACACTTCTGTACTCCAGCCTGAGCAATAGAGACCCTATCTCAGAAAAAACAGAAAAGAAAGGAACAATTCAATCGCACTTCTATTAGGAAACATTTCCTTGGATGTCAGGTAATATGTAAGAATATCATAAGGTAAGGATGGGCACAGTGGCTCATGACTGTAACCCCAGCACTTTGGAAGGCCAAGGTGGGCGGATCATGAGGTCAGGGGTTCGAGACCAGCCTGGCCAACACGGTGAAACCTCATCTCTACTAAAAATTCAAAAATTAGCCGGGCATGGTGACAGGCATCTGTAATCCCAGCTACTTGGGAGATTGAGCCAGGAGACTCGCTTGAACCCAGGAGGTGGAGGTTGCAGTGAGTTGAGATCATGCCATTGCACTCTCCAGTCTGGGCAACAGAGCTGCTAGACTCCGTCTCAAAAAAAAAAAAAAAAGAAATATATATATATATATATATATCATAAGGTAATATCATAAAAGACCTAGGAAATGTATTCAACTCAGTTTTATTACATTTAACCAGTATTTCAGGGTTAGCTGTCTATGAGATCATGTACTTTTTAAAAACAAAAGATATAGTCACTGGCTCAAAGAGCTTCTAGTCCCAATAAGGACTCCTAGCAATTTGTGTAAATGAATATATTAAAGCCACATGTTGGGTTTGGCAACACAGGGATAGATTAAGATCTTTAAAGTTCCTAAGCTCTGAAAGGATTATGGTATCTATCCTTGACACCTGTGCAGCTAAAAATAAAGTTATTGAACTATGAAGTTGCTATGAGGGATCCTAATAAAGAACTTATTATTCCCATGACGACTGCTTTGATGTTGTCTTTAAAATATAAAACACCAATTTGTAAGCACCTTCTGTTTTGTTTCTCGCTTCCTCTGCTTTGCTGGGCGCTAGTCATATAGTGCAGTCTTAAAACAACGGCACAAAAAGGAGTGATGAGTTATCCTCAGTGGGCACCAAAGACTTCACAGTTAGGATGAGATTCTTAATGTAGGTCTTAAAAGAGGAATAAGAGTTTTCCAGATGACAGCCTTTTCCCCGGGCAGAGAAACATGAAACAGCTGGGCAAATGGCAGGAGCTTGTACCACATTTGAGTGAGTGGTGTAAGTGAAGCTGCCCAGAAAGAAAGAGATCAGGGCCGGCTGCAGTGGCTCACACCTATAATCCCAACACCTTGGGAGGCTGAGTCACGAGGATCGCTTGAGGAGTTTCAGACCAGCTTGGGCAACATAGTGAGACCTTGTCCAGGAGGATGGCTCGAGTCCAGGAGGTTGAGGCTGCAATGAGCCATAATTGTGCCACTGCACTCCTGCCTGGGTGACAGAGCAAGACTCTGCCTCAAAAAAAAAAAAAAAAAAAGAGAGATCAGGTCTTATGGGAAGTCTAGGCCATCAATTGAATAAATACTACTGAATTTAAAATTCTACACCGGGCACAGTGGCTCATGCCTGTAATCCCAGCACTTTGGGAGGCCGAGGCGGGTGGATCATGAGGTCAAGAGATCGAGACCATCCTGGTCAACATGGTGAAACCCCGTCTCTACTAAAAATACAAAAAATTAGCTGGGCATGGTGGCGTGTGCCTGTAACCCCAGCTACTCAGGAGGCTGAGGCAGGAGAATTGCCTGAACCTAGGAGGCGGAGGTTCCTAGGAGGCGGAGGTTACAGTGAGCCGAGATCGCGCCATTGCACTCCAGCCTGGGTAACAAGAGCAAAACTCCGTCTCAAAAAATAAAAATAAAAAAATAAAATAAAATAAAATTCTACAATGCACACCAAATATCTTCAAGTCAAGGCGGGAGTTAGCAAACTTTTTCTGTAAAGGGCCAGATAGTAATTATTTCAGGTTTTGCAGGCCATATGATCTCTCTTGCAACCACCCAGCTCTGCTATGGTATAAGCAGCCATAGACAATATGTAAACAAATAAATGTGAGTGTGTTCCAGTAAAACTTTATGCACAAAAATAGGTGGTGGGCTGGATTTGCTCCAGAGAGCATACTATTATTTGACAACCTCTGGTCTAGGCCATCAGTTTAACAAAGATTACAGCGTAACAGGTCTACAGTGCAAACTAAAGTAATGTCTGCAAATATAAGCTTATCACATAATCTGGGGTAGTCAGAGGGTTGGTTGAAATACTAGGAAAGGTTGGCAAGAGGTGTCCCATGTTGTCCAGGGAAAAAACAGGAAAGGATCAGGAGGAAGATGACTTTAGAGTATTTAAGCAGGCCTGGAAGAAACCATGACACAACGAAGCACACTGTTGTCCGAAGCAATTTCCAAGTTCTCATAAGCACACTGAGGGCAACCCTTGCTTCTCCTTTCATAAGCAGGTAAAGGCCCTGCTGAATTCCATACTCCTTAATCCTAGGTCACCTGCAGAGCAGTAATTCATGGTGAGTGTGCTTTTATGGGAAGTCTAGGCCATCAATTGAATAAATATTGCATTCTTCCTTCAATATTATTCTTCCCTGCCTTCACACTTCATCCTCAGTTTCCCTGCCTACAGTTGAGATTTCTATGATCTCCAATGAAATGAACCTTTCATTTCACTACCAGAGATAAAGTGAAAAATGTGCTTCTTTTGCTTGAGGTAACAACCCAGTTGAAATGCAGTCAGTCAGCAAGCATAAAGGAAAGCTGGCCAGATCCTTTAGTGTTGCTAGGTGGGAAAGGTTGAAGAGAGTCACAGGGCAGGAGCAGCAAACTCAAATGACCACAAATAGCTTATAGATAGCATTAAGTATAAGGTGTAAAGAAAAAGTAGAGGCCGAGTGCAGTGGCTTATGCCTGTAATCCCAGCACTTCATTCAGGAGGCTGAAGGGGGAGGATTGTTTCAGTCCAGGAGTTTGAGATCAGCCTGGGCAACATGGCAAAACCTTGTCTCTATAAAAGAAAGAAAGAAAGAAAAGAAAAGAAAAAACCCAAGTGTGGGGGTATGTGCATGTAATCCTAGCTACCCAGGAGGCTGAGCTGGGAGGAGTGATTGAACCTGGGAGGTCAAGGCTGTATTGAGCTGTGATCAGGCCACTGCACTCCAGCCTGGGCAACAGAGAAGGACCCAGTCTCAGACAAACAAGCAAACAAAAAACCGAAAGAAAAAGTAGATGCAAAAGGAACAGCCAGTGCTCACTTACAGGTGATTTTTGTCCTCTGTGAAAGTGGGCCCAGTGTTGCCTGAATTTTTGATTTTTAAAAAAAAGTTAGAAGTTTTTAAATGTTTGTGAAGTCATCAGATTTCTACATATTGGCAATCCATTCCAAAATTTTATAATGTGTTACAGGCCAAAGAAAGCACATCCAGTTGGTGGGCGCCACTTGTGATCTCTGCTCTAAAGCATTTGATGTCTGAATTGGTGGAAGGGACACGGGAGCTCACACCTGCCTGGGGAGTCCACTAGAATTCAGAATACAAATCCACTAGAATACAGAATACAAACACAGACACATATGTCTTTGAGCAGGTAGCTGATAGCTAGGGGCTGTCAAGTTATTATGTGTCCCAGGCCAAGTAATCACTTCTTGGACTTTTGAAAAGTATATTTCATTTCCATGCCATTGTGTTTGTAACACGCTATTTACAGTGCCCAGTTATTATTTTCCCAAAAGTGCAATTTTCCTCTCATGAAGCACTCATAATCTTATGTAGTTGATATGTAACCCAGAAATTTCTACTTGATTAGAAGACAGTTATTGATAATATGCCATGGATAGATTTGTTAATTTTTTGTTATAGTTATTCAAATGCATATTCATGGTAGAGTAATTAGCACTTTCTAGTTATTGTAAATAATGGACATCAGGCCAGGCGGTAGCTCATGCCTGTTATCCCAGCCCTTTGGGAGGCCAAGGTGGGCAAATAACAAGGTCAGGAGATGGAGACCATCCTGGCTAACACAATGAAACTCTGTCTCTACTAAAAAATACAAAAAATTAGCCAGGCATGGTGGCATGCACCTGTCGTCCCAGCTACTCGGGAGGCTGAGGCAGGAGAATCACTTGAACCCAGGAGACGGAGATTGCAGTGAGCTGAGACTGCACCACTGCATTCCAGCCTGGGTAACAAAGCGAGACTCCATCTCAAAAGAAAAGAATGGACATTATAAATAATGGTCTCCAATTTTGACTCTTCTGAGTAATACTGTCAGGGACATGTTGAAATTCCAATGAACATTTTTTTTTTCTTTTTTCGCTTAGAGGCATCTTTTGTGCATAATGTATTTCTTTCTTTTTTTTTTTCTCAAGGCAGGGCCTCACTCTGCCACCCAGGTTGGAGTGCAGTGACACCATCAATGACACCATCAGGGCTCACTGCAGCCTTGACCTCCCCAGACTCAAGTGATCCTTCCACCTCATCCTCCCAAGTAGCTGGAACTATGGGTGCACGCCACCACACCTGGCTAATTTTCTTATCTTTTGTAGAGATGGGGTTTTGTTATGTTGCCCAGGCTGGTCTCGAACTCCTGGGCTCAAGCAATTCACCTGCCTTGGCCTCCTAAAGTGCTGGGATTACAACCGTGAGCCACTGTGCTTGGCTTAAAATATGTTTTAAAATTCAAGTTCTAATATATATGCTAAAATAAATATGAAACTAAGCACATAGTCTATTAGCATCTGATAGCATGATGACTTTATTTTACTTTTTCTAGTTTGTTTTTTCATTCCCTGTGGTTCTTTATTCAGCAAATGCACATTGAACAGCAGAATTGGGTTTTAAACACCGCGAAGGAACACTGACGCACTATGAGGAGCAATGAGGTGGATAAAAAAGTACTTCCTTTCTCTAAGAAGATTACTGTGTACTTGCGGAGATAAAATGTTTATTAAAAGGTGGCATGTGATAAGTGCCATGGAAAAGATCCCAAGGAGGCATGTTGGCTCAGAGGAGACATCCCTGCCACCCTTGGGCCTTCATGACCAAGAGGTTGTTTGAGCAGGTTTATTTTGGTTGCAATTCAGAAGAATATTACCTCAATAACAATATATGGCCAGGCGCAGTGGCTGACACATATAATCCTAGCACTTTGGGAGGCCAAGGCTGGAGGATTGCTTGAGCCCAGGAGTTCAAGAGCAGCCTGGGCAATATAGTGAGCCCTGTCTCTACAAAAAAATGTTTTAAAAAATAGCCAGGTATGATGATGGCACATGCCAGTGCTCCTAGCTGCTTGAAGTGCTGAAGTGGGAGGATCCCTTGAGTCCGGGAGGTTGAGGCTGCAGTGAGTCATGATCATATCACTGTACCCCAGAGTGATAGAACCACAGGGCAATAGAACGAGACCCTGTCTCAACACAAACAGACAGACAAACAAAAGCAATGTAGGTATTTTTTGTTACTGGATAGTTTATGTAACTGTTCTTCCAGATTCTATCTATCCTTTAAGCACATAACAATTATCTTTGCATTTTCATCTTACTCTCATTTTACTGAGATTATGTTTTTATTAGGGTCATTTAACAGATTCATCTCTGGGTATAAAAATGTCCTCATTATTAATAAGGAAATAAAACAAAGTCATGGTAGATATAATCTTTTCTTAGATTGCAAATAGTCTCATAGTTATAAAAAATATTCCCTATTTATTAGGCAAACAGTGCCCCCTTTTGACCACGGGATCCTATAAAAGAAATTCTAAGACAGGAGACACTTCATCTCTGCTAAAAATTAAATTATATATAGATTTATATTATTATATCTAATTATATATCATATTTGTTATAGCACTATAATACCTAATTATATAATTTATATATAGTATATGATTTCTAAAGAAACCATCCTATATAAGTTTAAGACTATACTGTGTGCTTTTTATTATTTATTTTGTAGATTCATGTTGTATTTTTTTAGTGATTAGGTCCACTAGCGTGTTTAATGGCAGTTTTGTAAGATCCAAATTTTAGTTTTATGAATCTTCTTTATCCTGTCTGATTCAGGTTGAATACGAAGGCTTAAAGCATGAGATTAAGCGATTTGAGGAGGAGACAGTATTGCTGAACAGCCAGCTGGAAGATGCCATCCGATTGAAAGAGATTGCTGAGCACCAACTGGAAGAAGCCCTCGAGACTTTGAAAAATGAAAGAGAGCAAAAGAATAACCTGCGGAAGGAGCTCTCCCAGTACATCAGCCTGAACGATAACCATATCAGCATCTCAGTAGATGGACTCAAATTTGCCGAGGATGGGAGTGAACCAAACAATGATGACAAAATGAACGGGCATATCCATGGGCCTCTTGTGAAACTGAATGGAGACTATCGGACTCCCACCTTAAGGAAAGGAGAGTCTCTGAACCCTGTCTCTGACTTATTCAGTGAGCTGAACATTTCAGAAATACAGAAATTGAAGCAGCAGCTTATGCAGGTAAGAACTTTGTTTCAGGCCGCTAGAGTGAATTTCTTGTAGATTGCATGTAGCATGTTTTGGGACTTCTGATTATCGATTCTGGCGTTTCACTTTCTTTTCTTTTCTTTTTTTTCTTGAGATGGAGTCTTGCTATGTTGCCCAGGCTGGAGTGTAGTGGCATGATCTCAGCTTACCACAACCTCTGCCTCCAGGGTTCAAGCAATTTTCTTGCCTCAGCCTCCAGAACAGCTAGGACTACAGGTGCATGCCATCATTCCTGGCTCATTGTTTGTACTTTAGTGGAGACAGGGTTTCACTATGTTAGCCAGGATGGTTTCGATCTCCTGACTTTGTTATCCACCCACCTTGGCCTCCCAAAGGGCTGGGATTACAAGTGTAAGCCACTGTGCCTGGCCCCAGATTTCTTTTCTAAATATTGCTTCTTCAATTAGAAACTTTGAAAGTGCAGTATTTTAGAAAGACATGACAGAAGGTGTGTTGAAGAGAGATGCAATCTCTTATTTTCATCACTTCAAGAAATGAATTTCTTAGAGTCACAAATTAAGTTCCAGTGAAGTCTGAGAAAAGACAGAGCCTTGGGTGGGGCGCAGTGGCTCACACCTGTAATCCCAGCACTTTGGGAGGCCAAGGTGGGTGGATGACCTGAGGTCAGGAGTTCAAGACCAGCCCAACCACCATGGAGAAACCCCATCTCTACTAAAAATACTAAAAATTAGCCAGGCATGGTGGCACACTCCTGTAATCCAAGCTACTCTGGAGGCTGAGGCAGGAGAATCACTTCAACCTGGGAGGCAGAGATTGCAGTGAGCCAAGATCATGCCTTTCACTTCAGTCTGAGCAACAAGAGCAAAACTCTGCCTCAAAAAAAAAAAAAGAAAAGAAAAGAAAAAAGAAAGCACCTTAATGCATTTCTGATTAACAAAAGAATTCAAAAGCTTTATATACAAGCAAAATGATGAAAACCATGCAGCTTTTCATCACAAGTGACTGTGTATATAGCTTCCAGATCTATGGTTACTGTTAGATTTATGGTTACTGTTAGGCACATCACTCACTTAAAGAGACCCCCAGGCAGGCTTTGTGTGGGCAACAAGGCCATTTTATTTCACACTTGGGTGCAAGTAGACCAAGTCCGAGAAAGGAGTTACGCAAGGGGAGCAGGAAGGGGGACTGGTTAAATAGGTTGGGGCAATTGGTCTGTTAAAGATGATAATCTATTTTAGGGAGGGGGAGGGTATCACGGGATGCATGGTCACAAGGGTAGAGGTCATCTGTTACAAACAGGCATGGTCATAAGGGTGAGGGTTATCTGTTGCAAGTGGAGGGGAGGGTGAGGTAAATTACATAGTCACAGGGCTGGAGGTCTTGAGAAACCTAATGTCCGGGGGGAAATTTTTGCAAGGCTGAGCAGGAACAATGGTTGAAGGTTGCAAGGGGAGAACAATCAGTTGAGGCAGGAACTAGTTGTTTCACTTCTCTTTGTGGCCATCTGGTTACTTTCTGGCCCCTGGAGACCATCCAAAGGTGTACATGGGTGTCACCAAGGCTATGATGGCCAGGCTTGGACTTGGAGGCCTGACAGTTACATTTCACAAGAATATTTTAAACTTTAAAAGACATGAAGGACTTCCTATGTACAAATTATCCAGGATACCATATAATTAAAAATACAGAACAGGTATAATCTAAAACCAAAGGATTCTTACTGCAACATGAGTTAAGCCTTAAAGTTTTAGCATCTTCAAATCAAATGCCTTGTGAAGAGTCCCAGCCTTTAATCTTATTTCTTGTGAAATAGCTTTCTAGTTTAGAGTCTTGCCTTCCTGACACACCTAATGGAAATGTTAAGGAACAGCAGCATCACCATCACCTGGGGGCTTATTTGTACAAATTGTTAAGCTCCATGTAGATCTACTGAACTAGAAATCTGGTTTAACAAGCTTGTTAAGTGATTAAATTTGAGGCTTAAGCTTCAATCTCAATCTTATCCCTCCAAGGTTCTTCATGTATAGCTGATAATTAGAGGTTGTTAAGCCTCTGGCAGTCATCTGCCTCCACAGAAATGATGACTGGAAAAGTGAAATTAGCAGAAATAAGTAAGAGAATAGAGAGCCAATGATGTTTATTGTTAATACAACATCAAGACTTAACATATCATGCATTTTCCTTGCCCAGTGCTTTTGGCTGCTTAAAAAAGAATTTGTTCTCAACAATATTTAATCTGAATCAAGATAAGAGGTCATGACCCCTGGAAGAAAATGATTTTTTTTTTGGAGTCTTGCTCTGTCACCCAGGCTAGAATGCAGTGGTGCAATCTTGGCTCAGTGCAACCTCTGCCTTCTGGGTTCAAGCAATTCTCTGTCTCAGGCTCCCAAGTAGCTGGGATTACAGGTGCCTGCCACCATGCCTGGCTAATTTTTGTATTTTTAGTAAAGATGGGATTTCACCATCTTGGCCAGGCTGGTCTTGAACTCCTGATCTTTTAATCCACCTACCTTGGCCTCCCAAAGTGCTGGAGCCACCGCACCCAGCCGAAAATGAATTTTATGTAGACTTTCACCTGACCACAAAGTCCAGTTCTGTGTAGGTACTTCTTTTCTCTGTCTTTTTGCTCAGTTTACACTAATACAGCTCGGTTGATTGAAACATAACATATACTTATGAAAAAGTTTTACATGACAGATATATTCATAAGAATTTGTGCCCCCACCAGATTGAATAGCATTAAATTCAAATTATATCAGTTTTTTTTTTAACTCTCTTGGTGATGAATTTGAGATAAAACGTTAGTGGGTTCAGGCCTTTTGTTTCTTTTTATTTTGGTGGCAGTGCAGAAGATATTAGGAAAAGAGGCTTCTATGCATAAAACAGGACAACAGTTTTCAACCAGGTCATCTAGTGGCTGAAAGCTCAGAGCTGTGCTCAGATTTAATTCTAAATGTGATCTGAATTGGGTAATACAAAAGTCTAAAAAGATGAAAAGTTCAATGAAAAGAATGGTCGAAAACACCTTCTTAGCAGTAGAGTGGCTCTTACGCGTTCTCAATATACTGTTGTTCGTGTTTGGGGTGGGACAGTTCCTCGTTGCTTAGAATGTTTTCTTCCTTCAGAAGGTTTAGCATCTCTGATCCCAGCTCAGGAGAAGCTGGTTACATTTCCTCAGTTGAAGTGATGACCAGAAATGCCCCATGTATTTCAGATGCTCTGAGGGTCAGCCATAGTTGACAGTCATTCTTAGAGGACAGCACTTTACTCTCCTATGGACTGGGATACTTAATACCTTCCTCGTTCGAGTGTCACAAAGGTTTATCAGTTACGTGCAGAGTGCTGAGAACAGGGACTGGCTCACAGTAAATGCTCAATAGTTAGGAACTGTTATTATTTCAACTCCATCGGTCCTTTAATGTATTAGGCATTCACTTTATAATAATTTAGATAATTATTATTAGCTATTCTTTTTAGGCTGTTAGCTCAAGGATAATCATCTCAAAAGGGACTGGTGTGGATACTGGTAGGAATATAGAAAAATAACAGTTAAGTCTCATGATGCAAAAATGTCTGAAAAAGGATTTTCATTTAGCAAAACGTCAGAGTGAGAAAAAATTTACTGGACAGACCCTCCCTCAATCTGCCAGAAAGCTGTGTCCCTTCAAATCTTTCATCAGCACTTAACTGATGTTGACAGTTTGCAAAGATGTAGAGGAGCGCAGGTCGGTCCTTATATCCCAGAGTTTGCTCTAGATTTGGTTGTGAAAACCAGGTTCAGCACAGGAAGGGCTTTGCAGTTTCCAGTCTCATATTGACAACCCTAACTGTAATTTTTTAAGGTAGAATATCCATTTATCTTCTTGTAATCAGCATTTTTAAAAAAGCGTCAGCTTTTCCATGCCTTCTCATGAATTATTTCTTTGTAATACAGTTTTTTCCTTAGCCACACATCCCTTTGGGTTTAATTTATGTAAATAAACACATTACAAAAATATTGCAGGATACATGGCCTAGAATTTATTGTAATTGGCTTTGATGTTAATAAGGAATAAATTCTGATCAGTGAGAGTACTACTATGCACCTGAAGCATATATATGTCAGTACCATCATGAAGCAGGATCGGCCGCAGGCCTCTTGGACACCAAACTAGGAAGGAAGAGGTGTTTTATTATTATAATTATTATTAATTATGGTCGAGAGCCAGGCAACATATTTGTCTAACAACCAAGCTCGCTCAACAAAGAGAAGCTCTGCCTTTCTATAGGCTTATGCTCTGGATATTATACATAAAATGATCTTAGGTTTACAGCCTTAGAAATTACAAGTGAAGGGGTCTTGGCTTTACAGTTTTAGAAATTACAAGTGAAAGGGTCTTGGGTTTATAGCCTTAGAAATTACAAGTGAAAGGGTCTTGGGTTACAGTTTTAGGAATTACATGTGAAAGGGTCCTGGTCTCCGGATGGAGGAGTGGGGTGGGGGTTTGATCTTTTTTAAGTGAAAACAATGTCTTCTGGAGAGATTCCCCCATACCACACCTGCTATCTTACAGGAAGGTGATTTAGGAGGCGCCAGTCGGCCAGCCTTTTCTTCCATTGAAATGCAGTGTGGAGGTCAAGGGGGAGGTGGTCTTAGATGCTTGGGTCTCCTTCTTCACCCATTCTGGGAATTCTGAAGAGGAACCAAATAAATGTACTTTAAGTATAGCTATCTGGAATGCTTGGGGCCAGCTGTGTTGTAAACATTAAAGCTTCAGATTGTAAAAAGGTAATATGCCTTCTATGCCATATATATTTTGATATCTCCACTAGGATCAGTTGCCACATCCAGTGATCAAACAATATTAACATTTCTGTAGTGAAATGTGAGTATTCACACTAAGAATAAAATGAGGACCATTAAGGGCCTCACACCAGTCGGGTGCAGACTGGCTGCCCTGGGAGTTTAGGTCTGTCTGAATATTGCCACCAAATGAGTCATGACAAAACTTGATCTCGAGCCTTCTGGATTTTGCAGTTGTGGGTGTCACAGGAATAGCACCGTCCTGGTGGGCACCTATCAGTTTTGTGCCCCTCAGATTATAGTGTCAGCATACTTGGGACGTGACAGTTTGTAGTTCCCTTATCTCTTAGGGTTTCTCCTGTCCTGGATCCAAAACACTGGATGGGAGAGAAGGCTGAGTGCCTCTAAATCCAACAGCTGCGCTTTGCTAACAGCTCGTGACAGTGCAGCGGGGCGCAGGCAAGCCTGTATCACCCTGAACCAGCCAATGTGCAGTGTTTCAGGGTTTTTTTCCTTTTGATCAAGAAGCCCTTTGGTATCTTTGTGATATCTTCACAAAGACATCAGCATAAGTTTAAGAGATCTATAGTACAACATGGCTGTAGTTAATAACAATGTAGTATATTGAAAATAACAAAAAGTCGATTTTAAGTGTTCTCAGTGTTGTAGAACCCTCAGATGTAGGTCCGAGTGCTGGATGGGCAGTAAGCCAAATACTGACACACCAGTGCTTAGAAGCAGAGAAAGGTGTATTCAGTTTGGCCAAAAATGAGATTGTGGGAAAGACAATTTGTCAAATCTGACCTGCCTTTGAACGTAACTGCGGGCTTTTGTGAGTAAGGCAGGCATGCAGGAGGTGAAATCCCCCAATGATCAAAGTTGTTTTCATCCCTCAGCTCATTCAAACTCAAGGAGGTCTGAATGACCTAAGGGTTGTTCTTCCAAAGGAGCACAAGTTCATTAATCTTACGGGCAGCCTCTAGGGGTTAGCATGTAAAGTTAATCAATTATTAGTGGCTGCCCGCGGAATGGCTACGTGCAAGCAGTCATGCATGCAGGAAGAAAAGGACAAAGAGAAAGGAAAATAAGTAAAACAAACATTTAATGATTTTGATAATATAGGCTCAGTTACACCACCACAAACATGATAAGTATATGAGGTCATGCATGTCATAATTAGCTCAATTTCCACTTGCCTACATATTTCAGAACATGTTGTATATGATAAATACGTACAATTTTTATTTGTCAGTTAAAATAAATACATTAATTTTTTTTTTTTAAAGAACTCGTTTAAAACAGCATACCTAGGTCATATCCTTTTGGCCTTTTTTTCTCTTACGAGGCTCCATTTATGCATATGAATTATGTTTTCCTATCCTTAGATATTTATTTAACCTGGTTCCAGGGGGAAAAAAATGCCACTGTCAATGAAGAGAGTCAAACTCTGTAAAAAATTTTAAGAGATTTATCCTGAGCCAAATATGACTCACCATGGCCCATGACAAAGCCTGAGAACATGTGCCCAAGGTGGTCTGGGTACAGCTTGGTTTTATATATTTTAGGGAAGCATGAGACATCAATCACATAAATTTAGGAAATACACTGGGCCGGGCACAATGGCTCACGCCTGTAATCCCAGCACTTTGGGAGGCTGAGGCAGGCGGATCATGAGATCAAGAGATCCAGATCATCTTGGCCAACAAGGTGAAAACCCCATCTCTACTTTAAAAAAAAATGCAAAATTAGCTGGGTGTGGTGTCATGCGCCTATAGTTCCAGCTACTCAGGAGGCTGAGACAGGAGAATCGCTTGAACCCGGGAGGCGGAAGTTGCAGTGAGCCAAGATAGTGCCACTGCACTCCAGCCTGGTGACAGAGTGAGACTCCATTTCAAAAAAAAAAAAAAAAGAAAGAAATAACATTGGTTGGTTCAGAAAAGTGGGACAATTCAAAGTGGGGGCTTCCAGGGTATAGGTAAATTTAAACATTTTATCTAAGACCTGGGATCAATAGAAAGGAAATGTTCAGGTTAAGATAAAGGACTGTGGAGACCTGAGTTTTATTGTGCAGGGGAAGCTCTCAGATAGCAGACTTCAGAGGCAGCAGGTTGTAAAATGTTTATTATTGAACTTAAAAGGGTGCCTGGGTCTTAGTTGCTTATCTCCTGGATCTGGAAAGGAAGGAAGGAAAACAAAGGGGAAAGGGGGATTCTCTATAGAATGTGGATTTTTCCCACAAGAGACTTTGCAGGGCCATTTCAAGGAATGGCAAGGAAATATATTTTGGGGTAAAACATTTTTATTTTCTTCCTTAGCCTAAGTCAGATTGGAAAGTAAGTCTCGATATACAGGGTTAAATAAAACCCATCCCATGAGAACTTACGGTTTGTAGGGCATGACTCCCAGACCCCTTAGATAGGAATTTGAGCAAGATTAAAAAAAAAACAAACAGAGTTTAGTTCTCACCTCTGCCTTGGTTATAAGGAATGCTGCGGGAGTTGTTTTGCTCTCTGAGGCTCATTCAAAAGGGGAAGGTAATAAATTAGCCCCACCACTAGTCTCTGCCTAGCCTTTCTTGAAACTATGGAAAAAAAAAAAAACGTGTCTCCTTCTTCAAGCCGTCATACTGCCATCTGCTGGGAAATGGTAATAACAAGTGTAAAATTTTATAGCTACTGCAATTTAAATAGCACCTTCTGGAGTTGTTTGCCTGCAACCTGCAGGCTTCTGCTTTGAAACCCTGGTGATAATGCCATGCCTCCTCTGTAGAATTGTGAGGACCAAATGGGATGGTAAACATGAAACTATGTGTAAGTTTATAAATTATTATTGTTCTGGAAACTGCCATCAGGTTTTGAGATGCCAAGAAGGTCCCCACTATCACTTTGTATAAACGGTCAATACATAAATTATAAAAAGTATAGGAAAAGGCAAGTGATGGTAAGCCTATATCTAAAATTAGGGAGAACTTTTTCCCACAACAAATTAGAGTGAATACTTTACTAAACTGTGTATCTTCCTTGGTGGTGGAATAAATTACAGGCATATTTTAAATTTAGCTAATCATGCTAAGTTTTACCCAATACGGAAACATATATACAAAAAATATAGTAAGAAAACATATTTGATTAACCTCAGAGTATAAACTTGGCAATAGTCCTTGATAGTGAATCGCTCAATTAGTGTCATCCTTTATTCATGAGAGAAATTTTTCAGAATATTATTGGATAAATTATTTTGGTTTTTTTTGGTGCCCTCAAGACCTCATTATTTCAAATAGGTTGTGATTGATATTTTCCAGTGACAGTCAAGTATCTTAATTAGTTTTATTAGAATGAAAATAAGTAGGCCGGGCACGGTGGCTCAAGCCTGTAATCCCAGCACTTTCGGAGGCCGAGGCGGGTGGATCACGAGGTCGAGAGATCGAGACCAACCTGGTCAACATGGTGAAACCCCGTCTCTACTAAAATACAAAAAATTAGCTGGGCATGGTGGCGTGTGCCTGTAGTCCCAGTTACTCAGGAGGCTGAGGCAGGAGAATTGCCTGAACCCATGAGGCAGAGGTTGCGGTGAGCCGAGATCGTGCCATTGCACTCCAGCCTGGGTAACAAGAGCGAAACTCCGTCTCAAAAAAAAAAAAAAAAAAAAAGAATGAAAATAAGTAGTTCCTGTCTGGAAAAACTGGATTACTTCATCTGTTTAAAGGAGTCCTGTATGCTGGTGCTGAAATATCTGTCTTTGATGAACAGCCTCTAACTTTACATCTGCATAGAGTCGAACTCTGGAAGTTTTTTCAGTATCACACTGAATATATAATTTCACATGTGGTATGAGAAAACAGTAATGTTTCTGTAAAACTAAAATTAATATATTTTGTTGCATCCTCATGTTGTTCCTCAGCATGTGAAAGAAATAGGTTCATACTATGTTTTGATCCACTCTATTAAAGGCAGTTTTAATTGTTTCTGTAATGATTGATGGTAAGCGGTGATGGTAATTTCTAAGAGTTCTAAGCAATTTTTATATATTTGCTTAATTGGTTGCTGCTTGTAACAATTGTATGGGGTAGATAGTATTATTATCTTCACATTATAGATAGGGAAACTGAGGCACGACTGTGTTGTGTCAGTTCAGGGTCAAAAATAAAGTAAGTGGAGTTGCTACATGGAGAGAGTCAAACAAGCCAAATATTATCTCTGCTTAAAGATTCACAGAATATTGGCCAGGCGCGGTGGCTCAAGCCTGTAATCCCAGCACTTTGGGAGGCCGAGGCGGGTGGATCACGAGGTCAAGAGATCGAGACCATCCTGGTCAACATGGTGAAACCCCGTCTCTACTAAAAATACAAAAAATTAGCTGGGCATGGTGGCGCGTGCCTGTAATCCCAGTTACTCAGGAGGCTGAGGCAGGAGAATTGCCTGAACCCAGGAGGCGGAGGTTGCGGTGAGCCGAGATCGCTCCATTGCACTCCAGCCTGGGTAACAAGAGCGAAACTCCGTCTCTAAAAAAAAAAAAAGATTCACAGAATATTGATGGGGTGTCATTAATTAAAACAAGATTGGTCGGTTCTTGGGTTTTGCAACTTAAAGTGACAAATATAATTATTTCCTAGTACAAAGTTGACAGCTTAAATGGTTAAGCTATTACAGATTTTATAGTTAGAGATTACCTTTACAAACTGTAGCTAGGCACAGTGGCTCATGCCTGTAATCCCAGCACTTTGGGAGGCCAAGGCAGGAGGATAGCTTGAGATCAGCAGTTTGAGACCAGCCTGGGCCACATGGTAAAACCCCATCTCTACGAAACATACCAAAAATAAATTAGCAGAGCACGCTGGCGCGCGCCTATAGTCCCAACTACTAGACAGGGCTGAGGTGGGACAATTGCTTCAGCCTGAGAGGTCAGGGCTGCAGTGAGCCATGACCATGCCCCTGCACTCCAGCCTAGGTGAAAGAGCACAACTATGTCTCACTAAATAAATTAAATAAAAATAAATGGAATCATACAATTGTGATCTTTCATGACTGGCTTCATTCACTTAGCACAACATTTTCAAGGTTTGTCCATGCTGTAATATGTCGGTACTTCATTTTCATTTCTTTTTATTGTCAAATAATGCTCCACGATGTAGAGATTTACCACATTTCATGTCATCATTCATCTGTTAATGGACATTTGAGTTGTTTCTATTTTTTTAGCTATTATCAGCGAACCTGCTATGAACATTTGTGTTCAAGTTTTTGTGTGCACATATGTTTTAATTCTCAGGGGGAGTTAATTCTAGAGGTGGAAATGCTGGGTCACATGGTAATTCTATGTTTTACCTTCTGAGGAACTGCTAGTTTTGCAAACAAATTGAGTGTACCATTTTATATCCCCACCAACAGTGCATGAGGGTTCCGATTTCTCCACATTCTCACTAACACTTGTTATTGTGTGCCTTTTCAATCATAGCCATCCTGATGTATGTGAAGTGGTATTTCATTATCATCTTGACTTGCATTTCCTTGATGGCTATGATGTTGAGCATATTTTCATGTGCTTATTGGCTCCTGGTATATCTTCTATGGACAAATGTCTATTCAGATTATTTTTTGACTGGGTTGTGTTTTTATTTCTGAATTGTAAGAGTTCTTTACCGATTTAGATACAAATCCCTTATAAAGGTAATTTGTGATTTGCAAAAGTTTTCTCCCATCCTGTGGGTTGTCTTTTCACTTTCTTGATGGGGCCCTTTGATGTACAAAGGAGTTTGTTTTTTTTTTTTTTAAGAGACGGGGTCTCACTGTATTGCCCAGGCTGGAGTGCAGTGGCTGTTCATAGGCACAGTCATAGCACACTGCAGCCTCAAACTCCTGGACTCTCCTGGACTCAGGCAATCCTCCCACTTTAGCCTTCTGAGTAGCTGGTTCTACAGGTGCATGCCACTGTGCCCAGCTAAAAAACTGTTTAATCTTGATGTGTCTCATTTATTTTTTTTTCTTTTGTTTTTTGTGCTTTTGGCGTCATACAAAACCATGGCCTAATCTAAGGTCATGAACATTCATGGCTAGGTTTTCTTCTAAGAGTTTTATAGTTTATCCCTTATATTTAGGTCTTTGATCCATTTTGATTTAATTTTTGAATACGATGTGAGGAAGAGATCAACATTACTATTTTACATGTGGGCATCCAGTTGTTGAAAAGACTATTCTGTTCCTTCCCCCACTGAATTATCTTTTCACCCTTGTCCAAAATTAATTGGCCATAGACCTATGGGCTTATTTCTAAACTTTCAATTCTATTCCATTGATTTATATGTCTGTTCTTATGCCAATACTATAGTATCTTGATTATAGTTTTTTTTGCAGCAATTTTTGAAATAGGAAAGTTTACTCGTTCTTTTTCAAGAAATTTTTTCAGGACTGTTTTGACTATTCTAGGTCCTTTGCATTTCCATATAAATTTTAAGACCATCTTGTCAGTTTTTGGCAAAGAATACAGCCGAAAGTTTGTCGGAGTTTGCATTGAATATGTAAATTTAGGAACTATTGTCGTCTTACCACTCAGTTTTGGGCAAGACGTGGTGACTCATGCCTGTAATCCCAGCAGTTTGGGAGACTGAGGTGGGTGGATCACTTGAGGTCAGGAGTTTGAGACCAGCCTGGCCAACATGGTGAAACCCCATCTCTACTAAAAATACAAAAATTAGCCAGGTGTGATGATGCACACCTGTAATTCCAGCTACTCGGGAGGCTGAAGCAGGAGAATTGCTTGAACCTAGGAGGCAGAGGTTGCAGTGAGCCGAGATCACACCACTGCACTCCAGCTTAGGTGACAGAGTGAGGCTTGGTCTCAAAAAAAAAAAAAAAAATTTCGTTTTTGACCCCAAAACAGAGACTGTTTATCCCTTCATTTAGGTCTTCTTTAATTTTTTTTAAACATGCTTTATAATTTTCAGAGTACAGATCGTCCTTAACTCATGACGGTTCGACTAAACTTTTCAATTTAACAGTACTATGAAAGCAATGCACACTTAGTAGAAATCATGCTTTGAGTACCTATACAACCGTTCCGTTTTTCATTTTCAGTACAGTATTGAATAAATTACGTGAATACTTATACAACTATTCTATTTTTCATTTTCAGTACAGTATTGAATAAATTATGTGAGATATTCAACCTTTTATTATAAAATAGTCTTTGAGGGGAGCTGGGCGTGGTGGCTCACGCCTATAATCCCAGCACTTTGGGAGGCCGGGAATTCGAGACTAGCCTGGCCAACAAGGTTAGTCTCTACTAAAAATATAAAAATTAGCTGGGCGTGGTGGTGTATGTCTGTAGTACCAGCTACTTGGGAGGCTGAGGCAGGAGAATCTCTTGAACCTTGGAGGTGGAGGTTGCAGTGAGCTGAGATTGTGCCACTGCACTCCATCCTGGGAAACAGAGTAAGAGCCTGTCTCAAAAAAAAAAAAAAAAAAAAAGGCTTTGAGTTAGATGATTTTTGCCCAACTGTCGGCTAACATAATTGTTCTGGACACTTTTAAGGTAGGCTAGACTAAGCTATAATGTTTGGTGGGTTATGGGTATTAAATGCATTTTAGACTTATGATATTTTCTCTTTTTTGAAAGGGAGCCTCACTCTGTTGCCAAGGCTAGAGTGCAGTGGTGGGTGCAACCCAGGCTCCCTGCAACCTCTGTCTCCCAGGTTCAAGTGATTCTCATGCCTCAGCCTCCCGAGTAGCTGGGACTACAGGTGTGTACCACCACACCCAGCTATTTTCTTTATTTTTAAAATATTTTTAGTAGAGACAGGGTTTTCCCACATTGGCCAGGATGGTCTTGAACTCCTGACCTCAGGTGATCCCCTGCTTCGGCTTCCCAAAGTGCTGGGAGCCACCCGCCTGGCCATACTTATGATATTTTCAGTTGACAGTGGGTTTATTGAGATGCAACCCCATCACAAGTTGAGGGCGTCTGTATACATGTTGCACTTCTTTTCTTAAATTTATTCCTAAATATTTTTTGGTAGTACTGTAAAAGCAATTGTTTTATTAATTTTATTTTTGATTGTTCATTGCTAATGTATAGAAATACAATTGATGTTCATATATTGATCTCGTATCCTGCAACCTTCCTATAGTTGTTTGTTCTTCCTAATAGTTGTTTTTTAGTGGATTCCTTAATGTATTGAGATGATCATATGGTTTTCATGAAGTATTCTGTTAGTTTGGTATATTATATTTATTGACTCTTGGATGTTAAATCAACATTGTGTTCCTATGATAAATTGCCTTTGGTTATGTTGCTGGATTCAGTTTGCTAGTGTTTTGTTGAGGCTTTTGTGTCCGTATTCATAAGTGATCTTGGTCTTTAGTTTTCTTTTAATATGTTTCTCTTGGGGAGGGGGTTGTTTGTTTTGTAGGTTTTTTTCTTTTTTGAGACAGATTCTTGCTCTGTTGCCCAGGCTGGAGTGCAGTGATGTGATCTCAGCTCACTGCAACCTCCGCCTCCCAAGTTCAAGCAATTCTCCTGCCTCAATCTCCCAAGGGGCTGGGATTACAGGTGCCTACCACCACATCTGGCTAATTTTTGTATTTTTAGTAGAGATGGGGTTTTTACCATGTTGACCAGGCTGGTCTCAAACTCCTGACCTCAAGTGATCCCCCATTCCTTGACCTTCCAAAGTGCTGTTTCTTTCATTTTGGTATCAGAGTAATACTGATCTCGTATAAGAGTTGGGAAGGGCCTTCTCTGTCCATCTTTTTGAGTCTTCATCTAGTTGACTGACTTTTGTGTATTAGTGTGCATGAGAGAATTTTCTTTTCACCACACACTCTAAAATAGATACTTTTTTTTAAACAACTGATAAATTCCCTCATATAGAGTTTCTTTGTTCTATCTTGATCTTTTTTCATAGAATTCTCTTTTGATGGGGCACAGACATGCATTATCAGAGTTGCTTCTCTAAGCAGAGAAAAATTATTTATGAGTTCTGTTTGTACATATTGATGCTATGTATACTGTTACAAGAATCACGTGATCATTCAAGTGTCAGACTGAGTGTCAAAATACTTGACTGGGCAGGGTGGTTCTCACCTATAATCCCAGCACTTGGGAAGGCCAAGTTGGCAGGATTGCATGAGGCCAGAAATTCAAGATCAGCCTGAGCAACATAGAGAGACTCCATCTCTATTTATAAAAAGTCTTTAAGGCTGGGTGTGGTGGCTCATGCCTGTAATCCCAGCACTTTGGGAGACCGTGTCAGGCAGATCACCTGAAATCAGGAGTTCGAGACCAGCCTGGCCAACAGGGTGAAACACCATCTCTACTAAAAATACAGAAATTACCTGCGCGTGGTGATGTGTGCCTGTAATCCCAGCTACTCGGGAGGCCGAGGCAGGAGAATTGTTTGAACCCGGGAGGCAGAGGTTGCAGTGAACCAAGATCACACCACTACACTCTAGTCTGGGCGACAGAGTGAGACTCCATCTCAAAAAGAAAATTTAAAAAAAAAGGCAAATACTCACTGAAGTTAAAAATAATTTCTATGGGATATAGTAACAACAATAATAGTAGTTAACATATGTTGTATACTTACACTAGACTAAACAATTTACAAATACCGCAGTCAGGTTTTCTGGCAAGACAACCAGCTCTACTGTGAAAAAATAAAATCCCCAGTTTCAGAAGTGCTGTTTCTCCACTATTCTCAGTCACTGCAGAAGATTATAATAAACTCCTCAACTCTCTGTGGGATAAATTCTTTACAAATGGAAATTAAAATAGTAATACTTGAAATGTATAGTAATTTTAAGCTTTAAAGTGCTTTGCATTTTATTCATTCAAAGCACTAAATCTGAAACAGTCTAAGCATCTGCTCTTTGAAATCCAAATACAGTTTAAGGTATGCTAAGCCTCAATACCTGAGTGAAATATACTGTTGGGAGTTTTACAAAATTACCTGTATTTTAGTAATTTTTTTGTCAGGTCAAACTTAATTACCTGGGAGAAATATATATAGATATATATGATATATCTATGTGTATATAGTATTAATATATATTTATATATGTGTGTAATATATATGTAATTTGGATACAATTTCCTATTCAATTGATTTCAGCAGAAATGTATTAAGTATGAAGGTAGTACTGTATAGCAGCGGCCCCCAACCTTTTTGGCACCAGTGACCCATTTCATGAAAGAGACAGTTTTTCCACAGATGGGGTGCGGGTGGTCAGGGGGCATTAGATTCTCATAAGGGGCATGCAACCTAGATCCCTGGAGTGTGCAGTTCACAATAGGGTTCGCACTCCTGTGAGAATCTGAGGCTGCCACTCATCCAGCAGGGGGCAGAGCTGAGGCGGTCATGTTTGCCTGCCACTCACCTCCTGCTGTGTGGCCTGGTTCCTAACAGGCCACAAACCAGTACTGGTCAGTGGCCCAGGGGTTGGGGACCCCTGTTATATGGGGAGGATACACACATGCAAGAGACAGTGTTCTATTTGATGTTTTCAGGAGATGCTATCATGAAGACCTTTTTAGGGTTAGGAAAATGTTTATATTAAATGTGAACTGGCAGAGTCCAAATTGAAGACTATTCTAAAGGCATTGCCTTATTCATCATAACACTTCTGCTGCTAAAACAAGCTTCAGACACATTCAGTACATTTTGTTTTGATCCAACATTTATTTGATCCAGAGACTTCCTTTTGAAGGGTCTTTTGGAAGCAACCTTATCTGTAATCATGTATACTAATCAAATTACATGAAATCATGTATACTAATCAAATGGAAATCAAATTTCCAATGCAAATTTCCTTAATTTTCTTTTTCTTTTTTTTTTTCTTTGAGACCGAGTCTCGCTCTGCCAACTAGGCTGGAGTGCAGTGGCACGATCTCGGCTCACTGCAACCTCCACCTCCCGGTTCAAGTGATTCTCCTGCCTCAGCCTTGAGTAGCTGGGACTACAGGCGCAAGTCACCATGCCCAGCTAGTTTTTGTATTTTTAGTAGAGATAGGGTTTCACCATATTGGCCAGGCTGGTCTCAAACTCCTGACCCGATCATCTGCCTGCCTTCGCCATTTTGGGGGATTTTTTTTTAGAGGCAGGGCTTCACTATGTTGCCTCAGCTCCTGGGCCCAAGGGATCCTCCTGTCTTGGCCTCTGGAGTAGCTAGGACTATGGGCACAACCCACTGCACCTGGCTCCATTTATGTTTTTTTTTTTTTTTCAAATTTCACTTTCAACATTGTCACTCTTTGTTTCTTTACTGCACTTTCTTTCTTGTTTTAATCATTTTTGTAAAACATCACATGGATTTATCACTAGGAGACAAAACAAGGCAGCTACATCCTTAGCAGTCTGTGAGTGAACTGAGTAACAGATATGTAGTAACCAATCACTGGCCGACTTTGAATGAAGTGGTATCATTGGCCACTGGTCATGATGTTATGTAGGGATTTTATAGACTGAAGAGCTAGCAGTGAAGATTGTGCATTATGTATTGCTCACAATCAATATGTTTGGTCATTGAAATCTGAGCCATGGTTTGGGGAGTAGCTGGTGTTTTAACTAAAGCTTAGTAACTGAAACTTCTGCATACTAGAACCTTGCCAAGAGAGGACTACCGTGATAGTTAAATGAGGGGCATCAGGTTCCACAAAGGATTATAAAAATACTACTCTACTGTATTATTCACTTATATATATACATGTATATCCTAAGGTAATAAGCTGTTTTTAAAATATTAACCATACTTAGTGATTAATATTTATATATTATAATTATAATAATTTTACTGGCCATCTAGGAATTTAGAAGAGTTCAGAGGGATTTAATGTACGATCCAGGAAGTTTGAAAGTTTGAATTGATACCTTCCTTTAGATCTAAAGACATGGGCTAGGCGTGGTGGCTCACGCTTGTAATCCCAGCACTTTTGGAGGCCAAGGTGGGCAAATCACCAGGTTAGGAGATCGAGACCATCCTGGCCATGGTGAAACCCTGTCTCTACTAAAATACAAAAAATCAGCCAGTTGTGGTGGCGCACGCCTGTAGTCCTAGCTACGCAGTAGGCTGAGGCAGGGGAATCGCTTGAACCCAGAAGATGGAGGTTGAAGTGAGCCGAGATCATGCCACTGCACTCCAGCCTGGTGACAGAGCAAGACTCTGTTTAAAAAAAAAAAAAAAATTGACACTGAAATTTTATATATGTAGTGATTTCATATATGTAGTGATGTAGTGATTTTATGTACACTGCAATTTCATGTATACCTATGTTTAATGAGACAGTGTTTTTGGACACTTCAGTGTTTTTCATCACACAGTAATACCATCTATATAAATGTATCACATTATTTAAATTAATTACTAACATTTCAACTTCCTATTTTGGACTGAAGGAATTGAATTGATTTATAAATTGTTCTTTTAGCCCTAAAATTCTGTATGTATTCTCTGCCTTTTATATTAAAAAGTATTAAAAGCAGGGCACAGTGGCTCATGCCTGTAATCCCAGTGCTTTGGGAGGCTGAGGCAGGGGGATAGCATGAGCCTAGGAGTTCAAGACCAGCATGGATAACATAGCAAGACCCTTTCTCTATACACACACAAAATTAGTCAGGTCCACATGTGGCATGCACCTGTGGTCCCAGCTACTCAGGACACTGAGGTGGAAGGATCACTTGAGCCTGGGAGGCAGAGGCTACAGTAAGCCATGATTGTGCCACTACGTTCCATTCCAGTGTGGGTGACAGAGTGACACCCTGTCTTAAAAAAAGACAAAAGCTATCAATGTACTGCATGTTTATTTTAGGGACTAAATGCTTATTTTTAAGGGGATGGTTAAAGTACTCAGCATTATTTAGTAAGTTAAAGCCTTAGGTTTTAAACCTGATTTGGAGTTGAGCTCTGGGAAGGAAAGGATGATTGATTCATAGGCACCCTGAGACAGTCACGTACGATTTGAAAAGCAGATGTACTCTAAGGCTATCAAAATAAAAATAACACCAAGTACTATGCTTATCTCTTAAAGTCATGTTGTTTTCTGCAAGGTGTTAAAAATGAAAATAAGATTGTTCTAATAACATTGAAGTTTCATGAGTATATGTGTATGATACAAGAGAGATTGATGGGTAACACAAGTGAGATTGTTGGGTGACTACTTGCAGTATAATTTTTTTTAAATTATGTACTTTTAGATTGATTTACCAGACTGCTGAAATAAAAAACACTCCAGTTTAATCTGAAATAATGGGAACGTTGGCTCTGCTGCCGTGATTTTAAATGTATACATGCCCAATTGTGACTGGATTAAGTTCATCATTGGCATTGCATTGAAGTCATTCAGAGACTCTCTTTTGCCATTGCAGGTAGAGCGGGAAAAGGCCATTCTTTTGGCCAACCTACAGGAGTCACAGACACAGCTGGAACACACCAAGGGGGCACTGACAGAGCAGCATGAGCGGGTGCACCGGCTCACAGAGCATGTCAATGCCATGAGGGGCCTGCAAAGCAGCAAGGAGCTCAAGGCCGAGCTGGACGGGGAGAAGGGCCGGGACTCAGGGGAGGAGGCCCATGACTATGAGGTGGACATCAATGGCTTAGAGATCCTTGAATGCAAATACAGGGTGGCAGTAACTGAGGTGATTGATCTGAAAGCAGAAATTAAGGCCTTAAAGGAGAAATATAATAAATCTGTAGAAAACTACACTGACGAGAAGGCCAAGTATGAGAGTAAAATCCAGATGTATGATGAGCAGGTGACAAACCTTGAGAAGACCACCAAGGAGAGTGGTGAGAAGATGGCCCACATGGAGAAGGAGTTGCAAAAGATGACCAGCATAGCCAACGAAAATCACAATACCCTTAATACGGCCCAGGATGAGTTAGTGACGTTCAGTGAGGAGTTAGCTCAGCTTTACCACCACGTGTGTCTGTGTAATAATGAAACTCCCAACAGGGTCATGCTGGATTACTATAGGCAGAGCAGAGTCACCCGCAGTGGCAGCCTGAAAGGGCCTGATGATCCCAGAGGACTTTTGTCCCCACGATTAGCCAGGCGGGGTGTGTCATCCCCAGTAGAAACAAGGACCTCATCTGAACCAGTTGCAAAGGAAAACACAGAGGCCAGCAAAGAACCAAGCCCAACTAAGACCCCCACAATCTCTCCTGTTATTACTGCCCCACCGTCATCTCCAGTATTGGATACAAGTGACATCCGCAAAGAGCCAATGAATATCTACAACCTTAATGCCATAATCCGGGACCAAATCAAGCATCTGCAGAAAGCTGTGGACCGGTCCTTGCAACTGTCTCGCCAAAGAGCAGCGGCTCGGGAGCTAGCCCCCATGATTGATAAAGACAAAGAAGCCTTAATGGAAGAGATCCTCAAGCTCAAGTCCCTGCTGAGCACCAAACGAGAGCAGATCGCCACGTTGAGGGCAGTACTGAAAGCCAACAAGCAGGTAATCTCATTGTGCAGGTGAAAGCTTGCTAGTCAAAGCTTTCTTAGCTAATTCATTCCCTAATTTTATTGAGTGTCCAGTATCATCAAGATGACAGTTCAGATTCTTTGTCAGTGGAGAAATAAAACCATGTCCCAGTGCCAGATCAGAATGTCATAATAATTATTATGTTTAAATGAGTGAGTGGCTGAAATATCCATGCCCAGCTAGGTAGAGGCAGAGGTGAGGAGGTTAAAGCAGCAACACAGAGGACCCAGATGCCTTTCTGCAGATAGAGAAAGGCAGTTCAGGTGGTCCTGGGCTGAAGCCTGGCAGTGAGTGACTGCGGAAACAGGAGATGGAGGTTGGCAGAATAAGCTGACAAGGCAGGTTATACCAGCTAGGGAGATACAGCAAGAAAGACAGACAGCCTGCAGGCAGCTGGAGCAAACAAAAAGAAATCTGGGTGCAGACAGTGAAGAAGATCTGATGGTCAGTAACTGGAACCCAGCTTTGGACCTGGAGGTTCAGATTCAAGACTCAGTTTCTAGGGGTATAGCAAGATTATTATTTTTTTATTATTATTATTGTTTTGAGACAGTCTCGCTCTTGCCCAGGCTGGAGTGCAGTGGCGCCATCTCGGCTCACTGCCACCACCACCTCCAGAGTTCAAGCGATTCTCCTGCCTCAGCCTCCCAAGTATCAGGGATTACAGGCATGTGCCACCATGCCTGGATAATTTTTTGTATTTTCAGTAGAGACAGGATTTCGCCATACTGTCTAGGCTGGTCTTGAACTCCTGACCTCAAGTGATCTGCCCGCCTCAGCCTCCCAAAGTGTTGGGATTACAGGCGTGAGCCACCGCACCCTGCTAAGTATAGCAAGATTAAAAGGAGTGTTTTGTTTTTCATCCCAAACTTAGAGAAACAAAAGTGCTAAATAAATGAGCAAGTAAGGGATGAAGGGCAAGGCAGCTGTGAGGAACTGAGTGCGAAACAAAGCCAGGCAGGTCGTTAACCAACTAATTAAATAGTTTGGGGCCACTTTAGCAAGCAAATGAGAGAGCAAGAGAGACAAAGTGAGAGATATTAGGAGAGTGAGCTCTACCTGTGCTGGTGACCGCATATCTGAAATTTAGGTTCATTTGGGATGTTAACTCAGCTGGGTCAGAGCTTAAGTGATAGGGAGCTTTTCCTAGCTATTCATCTTGTCCTTCTGGACAAGTAGTGATCTTACAACGTGATCCTGCCTAATTCCCAGCTCTCCGTGATGACTGAATTTGTTTTCCACCCTTGAGTTTTACCTGGGTGGGAGTGCTGTGAGATAGAGGCGGAAAATTCTTTTCACATGTGTTTAGTTTATATTTGAGAAAGGTGCTGAGCAAATGTTGGTGTTGATAAAGAGAAGAAACAAAGCACCAAATGCCTTCTTGCAAATGCAAGCAGTGCCAGTGAATGCTAGTCATGGGAGCTCTTGCTCTTTGGAGAATGAGGGTTAATTTCAGATTCAGAGTGCCTTCCCCATTTGCCATCATCTGGGGGAAACCACACCCTTATTACATCATCTACAGTACAGCTTTAGCGTCCTCATCTCTAGTGCCCATAAATCTATTCATATAATTGGCATCTATACCATAAGCTATAATATTGTTTGCACCATTAACATGTTTTGTATAAACCTAAGGGCAAAATATGACTTGATTTTGTGTTGCCACTTTAGAGAAATAGGAAAGGTGGACAGGCGAGGTGACTCATGCCTGTAATCCCAGCACTTTGGGAGGCCGAGGCGGTCAGGAGTTCAAGACCAGCCCAGCCAATATGATGAAACCACATCTCTACTAAAAATACGAAAATCAGCGGGCCGTGGCAGCACACATCTGTAGTCCCAGCTACTCGGGAGGCAGAAACAGAATTGCTTGAACCTGGGAGGCAGAGGTTGCAGTGAGCAGAGATCGCGCCATTGCATTCCAGCATGGGTGACAGAGCGAGACTCCATCTCAAAAAGAGAGAGAGAGAAATAGAAAAGATTAGAGTGAATGAAGAATTTGTGAGATATTCAGAGTGGTCATAAATAACAAATGCCATATTAGATAAGGCTTACACAACCTTTATCAAGGACATGCTCTCCTGGGGCATTCTTGGTCAACCCATCAGATAACTCCTCTGACTCCTTCCTTTTTTTTTTATAAATATATATTTTCCCCCTCCCACCTGACTTCTTCCTAAAGAACCTTTAGAAAGGTTCCTAACAATCTTCAGAAACCTAGATCTATAAAAATGTCAAGATGCTTAACTGAAATATAGATAAGGACACTTGGCCAACCAACAGAGACTAATTTGTGAACAGGCATTCATTGATTACATATTTTCTGGGGGGCGGTAAGTAGGGATGCAAAAATAAATGACATGGTCTAGTAGGAGTTTCACAGTTGCCTATAGCTGTTTATAAGATAGGACTTACCAAGCACCTTAGAGTGATGTAAACAGTACCCCAGGAATTAAGAACAGAAGAAGGCATTCCTAGCTGAAGTTTTCTTTTCACAGTGCTTTGTGGTACAGGTTGAGTATCCCTTTTTCAAAATGTTCAGGACCAGAAATGTTTCAGATTTTGGATTTTGGACATTTGCATATATACATAATGTGATATCTTGGGGACGGGATCCAGGTCCAAGCATGAAATTGACTTATGTTTCATGTATTCCTATATACATAGCCTGCAGGTAATTTTAGACAATATTTTAAATAATTTTGTGACTGAAACAAAGTTTTGACTGCGACTCATTACATGAGGTCAGGTGTAGAATTTTGTGGCATCATGTCAGCACTCACAAGGTTTCAGATTTTGAAGCATTTTGGATTTTGGATTAAGGATGCTCAGCCTGTACCATTTGCATTACATTAGAGTTCCAGCCTATATGGGCTCAGTGAATTAAATGAATTTGGTCTACATGTTCATGATGTTGGGCCTGTTGCTGTGATGCTTATGTATCGTAAATAGCTTCAAGTATTAACAGATGGCATTCACTATATTTAGACATTGTGGAATGTTCATTTTTAAGGTTGAGGTGAGAATTCTGAGGTATGGGGGAAAAAAGGAAATCTCCCTGTTTTAAAATAGGCATTCTACTATACAGCCATACAAAAGAATAAGATCATGTCATTTGCAGGGACATGGTTGGAGCTGGAGGCCATTATCCTTAGCAAACTAATGCAGGACCAGAAAAGCAGTTACCGCATGTTCTGGTGCCATATATACATAGCCTGAAGGTACTAACATAAGCATTTACTGACTTTATCAGAAGGCATGTACAGTGCCTCAGTAAATGCTTATGAGGCACCGTCCATCTAGCACTGTGCCAGATGCTGAAGATTCAAAGTAGACTAACACATAGTCCCTGCCTTCCAGAAGACTCAGCCTCCTGGGATAGTTCAACATTACATGTGCTGTAATCCAAGTTATGAGAACAATTTAGAGGAAGCAACTAAGGTTTCCTAGAGGAGCGAAAAAGACTTCACAGAAGCAATTATACCTTAGTTTGTTCTTAAAGGATAAGGAGTTGTTTTCCAGAGGAGGAGGAAATAATTCCATACAGAACAGTAGGTATTGAGGCTTAGGAGTGACAGAACAGAATGATATATTCAGGGAAGGTCTATGTGGCTGGAAATAAGACTTTTTTATTTAGAAAGTCAACTTTGGAATGTGCAGGGAATGCGCTGAATGCAGACCTCAGCAAATCCAATGGGTTATGGTTACTTAAAAATGACTTAATTCTGGAAAAGCTTTGCATAGTCTATGGACAAACAAATCTACAAACAAAACTGAGGCTTTGGGATATTTGTCACAAATAATAAATGAATGTGGACTTCTATTTCAAAGCTAGCTCTTCTGTTATTCCCCTCTTTATTCCCTTTAGATACTGACCATGGGACTCTATGCTTACAAATTTGTTACATCTACATTTTCACAACTTAAACTTAATTTTCTGTTCTAAATGAATATGTGTCTAAGCTTTCTAAACACTAAACAACTGCCATTTTTCCCCAGGTCAATTTCTGCATTCTGGATAGTTTTCTGAATCTTTAATATTTCTGAAGATTCCTCCAAGTCTTAATACTACAGAACATAAAGAAGTATTTTATGAATAAAGTCTCATTTTAATCTGAATTCAAATTCAATCAAAACTCATAAGAAACTACTTCGGAATCAAAACAGTAACAAAGTACCCTATCCCAACATTGGTTTAATAAAGAAAGAATTTATTTCTATAGATGTTGGCACGTTACATATGAAGATTTGAAACTGTCCATTTCAAGCACAAAAAGAAGCGTTAAAAACCAGGATAGTCTTCCAGGGAAATCCCATTAGTAATGGATTTTTGTACTAGTAATAGGGTTTTTCATTAGTATGGGATATTTGTATGGACTCTCAAAAGTTATTTCATTTTGTAAAAATAATGTGTTTCCAGTTTGGCTTCAATATGCAAACTGTGTGCTATGCATCAAACAGGCAGTCCCTAAGTATACACTGATTTTATGCATTGATTCAGTCAATTCTTTTTTTTTTACTTGCTATTATGTGCCAGGCTAGCTCTTGATTTGAAACACTATTAATTCCAAGAACTTCAGACATGCTCAAATCCCAGATTCAAACAAATGGTTTTAACTCATTCAACATTTTGTAACCCCTACTTTTATGGAGATTTTTTAACAATTATATTTGACTATAATTCATTGTTTGGACAAATTGTATGCAAATTAGAAAGCAGTTATTTATTACTTCTTTCATTTAAACATAAAATAACATGGATTTATAGTTTATCATATATTCATATTATCAATTACAATGGTATACATCTTTTATTCTGTGTTTTGGGCCCACTGAGCACAGGTGACAAAATTTGAGTTCTAACATACTCCAATTTGATTATTCCAACTGAAGCTGTGCTTCTTTACTAACTTCTTAGTAAAGTTTTTCTTGTATAAAGTTTCATTTTGGCTCCCTTCTTGTCCTAAAATCCCATACCTTCAGCAATCTGCGTTAAATATTTATTAAACTACTGTCATTCTCTTAGCTCTTGATACTGACTCTGGCTCACAGCTGGCCTCTAGGGCAATTTAACCACTTTATACATTCACAACACATTTGACATTAAAGAAAAACTTCCTGTGTCCCAGGTGCATACCTATGTGTATATGATTTAAATCAATTTCACTTTCCTTTTATAAAAGAACATAATAGGCCCAGCATGAAACAATCTGTATGATGTATTTTCCTGACATGAAAATTGTAAGCAGTGTGATTTTTCTGCTTTAGACAGCTGAGGTGGCGCTAGCTAATCTCAAGAACAAGTATGAAAATGAAAAAGCAATGGTGACTGAAACCATGACGAAGCTTAGAAATGAACTGAAGGCTTTGAAAGAAGATGCTGCGACCTTCTCATCCCTGAGAGCAATGTTTGCAACAAGGTAACAGCATTTTCTTCCTAAGACTGGGTGTGGTACGTGGGGAAAAGCCTTTAAAGTTCACAGCCCTGTCTTTGTGCATGCTGAATGTATTTGGTGTATAGTCTAGGATGGTAAAGTATGAAGAAAATGTGGAATTCCACTCTGACGTTTCCAAAGTCAGACCTTGTGTGCTGTTTTCCAGAGTCCCCTACTGAACACTCTGGATCCAGAAATTCTATTACATAAAATTACTTAATTCTATCAAGTAAGGTAATATTAATAGACTGTAGAACTTATGTACACCAAAGAAATAGACTCTCCCTCCAAATAAAAAGTTTTCAATAAGGAAAAAAAACCCATTTCCTAGAATAACTAAATATTATATTATCACCCCTGAAATACAGTTCTGTGATGGAAGTACATGAAAGTATAGAAAAGTGCCTCATCCTTAGTACTGTACGAGAAGATACCATTATAATGAAGGTTAATAGTCATCATATCAACTAATTACTTAGAATATATATGTATTTTTTTGAGACAGAGTCTCACTCTGTCACCCAGGCTGGAGAGCAATGGCATGATCCTGGCTCACTGCAACCACCACCTCCCAAGTTCAAGCAATTCTCCTGCCTCAGCCTCCCGGAGATTCACTCTTGTTGCCCAGGCTGGAGTGCAATGGTGTGATTTCGACTCACTGCAACCTCCATCTCCCGGGTTCAAGCGATTCTCATGCCTCAGCCTCCCGAGTAGCTGGGATTACAGGCATGCGCCACCATGCCCAGCCAATTTTTATATTTTTGGTAGATACGGGGTTTCACCATGTTGCCTAGGCTGATCTTGAACTCCTGACCTCAGGTGATCCACCCACCTTGGCCTCCCAAAGTGCTGGGATTACAGATGTAAGCCACCACACTGGCTTATATTTTGTTTTTAACATGAAGTGATTGTTAAAAATATGTTTGATTTGAAGTTTTCAGAATCTTGGGATTTTCAGCATACTGTTGAAATACATTTTTTGTTGTCACAATGCAGTGTCAAGAAAATCCACCTTTTTTTTTTTTGAGATAGGGTTTCGCTCTGTTGCCTAGACTGAATGCAGTGGCGCCATCTTGGTTCACTGCAGCCTGGACATCCTGGGCTCAAGCAATCCTCCCACCTCAGTCTCCCAAATAGCTGGATCTGCAGGCTTGCACCACCACACCTGCTAATTTTTGTGTTTTTTGTGGAGGCAGGGTCTTGCTATGTTGCCCAGGCTTGTTTCAAACTCCTGGGCTCAAAAAATCCTCCCACCTCAGCCTCCAAAAGTCCTGAAATTATGGGTGTGCATCATTATGCCTGACCAACCCTCACCAATTACATATCTTGTATGATGCAAACCTGGTGCAAAATTCCCAAATAATTACTGAGGCTTTACTTGCAGACTTGGTAAATGATTTGCATGTAGCTGATACAAGTGTTAAAAATGAAACGGAAATCTCTTGAACTTTAAAGGAGTCTCCCAGAATCTGTCCATCTTTGTATGTTACGAGAGGCTTAAGCCGAGACCTTGTGACTGAATCTCTTGGAGATGGTGAGAAGGCTGAGTGCCCAAGAGCCCACAGGGGTGCAGAGGAACTGGAGGGAACTGACTTCTGGGTCTCGGGGCATGGCAGTGTTTGGGAATAGAATGTGTTTACCTCTGGCCACTATGGTAGGCAGGATAGAGAATAGGAATGGGGCATAATGTCCCCCTCTTTGATGAAAGAATCAGGATTATATTTGGAATCAAGAAAACATAAATTTCCTCTTTGAGAAGGAAATTTTTTTAAATGCCAAAAACATTTCAAGTCTGAATCTGATTTATATAAGAATTGTTATCCCCTGGCCTAGCGCGGTGGCTCACACCTATAATCCCAGCACTTTGGGAGGCTGAGACAGGTGGATCACCTGAGGTCAGGAGTTCAATACCAGCCTAGCCAACATGGTGAAACCCCATCTCTACTAAAAATACAAAAATTAGCAGGACGCAGTGGCATGCACCTGTAATCCCAGCACTTTGGGAGGCTGAGGCAGGAGAATCGCTTGAACCTGGGAGGTGGAGATTGCAGTGAGCCAAGATTGCGCCACTGCACTCCAGCCTGGGTGACAGAGTAAGACTCCATCTCAAATAATAATTATAATAATAAATAATTATTATCCCCAAATTGTCCATTTTCACAGACTTTTTTCTGGCATGAACAATAATTTGTTATTCATATTTTAGTGGGTAAATAAACTCAGGAAAAAAAAAAACTCAGAATGAGCTTTTTCCCTACACCGTGTCTCCCTTCCAAATGTATACGTGCTCAGGTTTTACCATTGGTAAGGAAAAAAGATCACTGAGCTTATCTTCCTTTTTGGCACAAGTATGAAACCTGAATAAAGATGTTTCAGACAGTCTTGTGCAAATCTTGGTTTTTGCAGGGTTTTTTGCTTTTTGACAACTCACTGCTCTATCATCTGGTTAAGAAATCACTGAAAATATTCAGTTTTCTAATTCAGGCAAATTAGTCAAATTGACAAGAGCAACAGCTGCAATCGATACTAAATTAAACTAAAATGTATAAATATAGATAAGGGATATTTTCTGTATAGACATTATTCTTTTGGATACTACAGGCATAGCCTATAATAAACATGTCACATTCCTCTAAAGAACACAATGTTATACAGCAAAAAGAGCTACCATAAGACATTTCAGGTACTGTGGACATTGTGTGAGACTTGACTGTTTTTCTGATGTTACACAGCAGCCCCACAGTAACTCTGTCCTTGGGGTTTAAGTTGTTGTCCATTAAGACTATTTCCATATGGGCTGGGTGCAGTGGCTGATACCTGTAATCCCAGCACTTTGGGAGAATGAGGTAGGAAGATCACTTGAGGCCAGGAGTTCAAGACCAGCCTGGGTAACATAGTGAGACCCTGTCTCTTTAAAAAAATAATAATGGCCAGGCGCGGTGGCTCACACCAGTAATCCCAGCACTTTGGGAGGCCTCGGAGAGCAGATCACCTGAGGTCAGGAGTTCGAGACCAGTCTGGCCAACATGGTGAAACCTCATTTCTATTAAAAATATGAAATTTAGTCAGGCACAGTGGCGGGCACCTATAATCCCAGCTACTCAGGATGCTGAGGCAGGAAAATTGCTTGAACCTGGGAGCCAGAGGTTGCAGTGAGCCAAGATCACACCACTGCACTCCAGCCTGGGTGACAGAGCAAGACTCTGTCTCAAAAATAAAAAATAATAGTAATTGGCTGGGCATGGTGGTTTATGCCTGTAATCCCAACACTTTGGGAAGCTGAGGTGGGGGGGATTACTTGAGGTCAGGAGTTCAAGACCAGCCTGGCCTACATGGTGAAACCCTGTCTCTACTAAAAAATATATAAAAATTAGCCAGGCATGGTGGTACACTCCTGTAATCCCACCTACTTGGGAGGCTGAGTCATGAGAAGCACTTGAACCTCGGAGGCGGAGGTTGCAGTGAGCTGAAATCACTCCACCATACTCCATCCTGGGTGATAGAGCAAGACTCAGTCCCAAAAAACAAAACAACAACAAAAAATAATAAAAATAAAAATTTAAACATCCCATATATACTTCATTGTATGGATGAACATACATTCCAGTTGTTTGCTATTGTAGATTAACTACATTCTTTTGCTAGACCTTTAAACCAGTCTTCTAAATATCTAAATTTCAGTCAAATTTATTACTTTTCAACCTAAGTCCCAAATTCAGTTTCACCAAGATTTTCCCCTGACCAGCTTCCCTGTTTTGGTTCCAGATGTGATGAATATGTCACCCAGTTGGACGAGATGCAGAGACAGTTAGCAGCCGCAGAGGATGAGAAGAAGACTCTAAACACTTTGTTACGAATGGCTATCCAGCAAAAACTCGCCCTGACCCAGAGGCTGGAGGACTTAGAGTTTGACCATGAGCAGTCCCGACGCAGCAAAGGCAAACTTGGAAAGAGCAAGATCGGCAGCCCTAAAGTAAGTGGGGAGGCATCAGTCACCGTGCCCACCGTAGACACTTACCTCCTGCATAGTCAGGGCCCACAGACACCCAACATTCGGGTCAGCAGTGGCACTCAGAGGAAAAGGTATGCATGCAGCGATCTTCATGGTACGGTGCAGTGGCCAGATTTTAGTTAACTGCAAAAATGAATGTGCTCTTGTTGTGGAGGATGGAGGAGGGGAAGGAAAAGAAAAAATGGAAGCTGGCCTATAAATGGGCCTTGCTAACATGGGTCTTTCCAGATCAAAACCTTTTTGATAACTGTGTTGATATAGTCCTTTCTAACCCCTGCCCAACCTCTCCTCTTGATTAATCGTAATATACTTTTCAAGTGTCTGTTAATATTTTTGCTACTCTTTGTATATATAAATATGCCTCTCCCTTACCTCCAACCAAAGAATTGGTAGATAAAGTTGGATATTAAGAATGAAGCTGTGTTGTTCTACCTGGGTTCTAATTTTAAAAGTCATTGTACCTTTGGAAATGGTGCTGTTTATCAGCTTCTCTTTAATGGGGCAAGGATATGAATCTGTTCTCTTAGGGAAACTTTTGTCCATTTGACCAAAACTGATGACGGACTGAAAGTGGGTGTCTATATTTAGATTAAATGGGATGGAATACGCATAGTTCTTTTCTTGAAAGCAGGTTTTTGAGCTTTTTCGTTTGGCATGGGAATATTGCCCAGAGAAACCACTTGTTAGGTTTTTAGGGGCTTAATTTTGTGACCTCTTTCCAGAGTCCTGGCTGTTGAGTTACTTACCCTGTATTTTTGATTAATGGTAACATTTTTATTTTAGGAGCTTTCGTTAAAGACTCAAATAATATATTTTCTATTTGTGGTTGAAACTAACTGTAATAAATCTCTTTTCCAGTATCCAGAGCAGTTTCCAAATAGGGTTGTATCCTGATGTGGAAACTTAAAAAAAAAAAAGCAAAACTCTTGATTTACATATTAAAAAAATTAAATGCCGTTATAAATAATGTTGTCACTGGTGAGGCGTTGAAAGGTAATTAAAGTAAAACTTTTTTGTTTCCTATATGTATTTTTCTTGGATCTCCTGCAAGACAATTTTCACCTTCCCTTTGTGATCAGAGCCGTCCCAGGACTTCAGGGGCTTCCTACCTACAGAATTTATTAAGAGTTCCCCCTGATCCCACCTCCACAGAATCATTTCTTCTGAAGGGCCCCCCTTCCATGAGTGAATTCATCCAAGGGCACCGGCTCAGCAAGGAAAAAAGGTTAACCGTGGCTCCACCAGGTAAACATTTTTTCCTTGGGTGCATGTGATGCAAATGATTAGTTGAATAGACTCTCCCCTTCCTTCCAGTCACTCAGGCCCCCCAGCCTCAGAGTCTACCTTTCATGATGTGTAAATTCCTACAATTGGCCAGGCGCGGTGGCTCATGCCTGTAATCCCAGCACTTTGGGAGGCCGAGGTGGGCAGATCACAAGGTCAGGAGTTCGAGACAAGCCTGGCCAACAAGGTAAAACCCCGTCTCTACTAAAAATATAAAAAATTAGCCAGGCGCAGTGGTGTGCGCTTGTAATCCCAGCTACTTGGGAGGCTGAAGCAGAAGAATCACTTGAACCCAGGAGGCAGAGATTACAGTGAGCCAAGATTGCGCCACTGCACTCCAGCCTGGGTGACAGAGCGAGACTCTATCTCAAAAACAAAACAAAACAAAAAAATAAATAAATTCCTACAATTCAAGTAAAAACTGCCTTATACTTAGTGTCCCGTTCCTCCTTCACTCATGTTCCTTAGAATGACAGACTTTGATTTAACAGCCAAAGATGGAAAATGGGAGTTGGAAGGAATGGGATAGGTAAAGGGAAATTAGCAGCAAGCACAACGCACACACACACTTGGATCTTATTTGCAGTTTGGTAGCTCATGGCAATTCCATCTTGGTCATATTTGGCCAGTTCTCTCTTATCATTTTCAATGTAATTTCCTTAAAGGGAGCCGTATGTATGACAAGGCTTTGGAGCCGATTTCCTTTTGTAGTGACTCAGAATGTCTCCTCAATCATTATATTGAGAATAAAAGTAAAACCCTCTACGATTTTGCTCCTCAAGAACATTTAGGTCTTAGTAGAATGTTCTTGTAGATTGCAAATTCCCATTGGTTAATGCTGACCAACATGCTCACACTTGACCTTAGCTTCACTATTTTGCATTTTTCTTTCTTTCTTCCTTCCTTTCTTTCTTTCTTTTTACTTGTTCTCTGAAGAGGCCTAAATTGAAAATGGGGCACATGGCAAATAAAGAAAATGTGACTTCTTGAAAATAAAAATCATCCTTTTAAGGAATCCCTGCATGTGAGTATAGGGCAGAAGTGGCGAAGGAGCCCATAAACCAAAATAAGCTTAAGGGCAGCTGTTATTTGACTATTGCAGGAAAATAAAAAATAAAACTAATTCAAGTTAGTTACCGACAGTTTAAAGTTGAAGAGATTTCACATGAGCATCAGTATTTCTGGCCTCTTTTGGAAGATTCTGAATATCTGGCAGCCCTGGGTCTGCATTCACACATGTCAATACCTGTGGAGCTCTGTAGGAGTGGCCGCTGTTAGGGTAAGCTTTGTACTTGCCACAGTCCCCACTCCTCCTTATGACTTATTCCCAGCCTGCCGTCCTCATTTCTATTCTCTCCTGGCCCCTCCTGTAGTCTCTGAGTTTACCACTGTTGCCATAGAATTATTTTTTCATTTTACCTTAATTCCTTTTTGCAAACCTCAGCCTTTGGATCTCTAATATTTTCCATATCTGATTCATGGAATCAGCCTCCTGATTGGGATTAAAAGATGTGGTGTAGAAACTGATGGTGGATTTCACGTTCTAAAGGTGTTTGAGGAAATTGGTAGTGATAATGAGTTGAAATGGTGTAATAGCCAAAATATACACCTAAAAAAAAGTAACAACTGCGTGGTGTTTTTAACTTCATAACTGATTTCCTATTGTTTTAGACCTCCTTGGAAGGTACCTTGAAGTATTCTGTGAATCACCAAAGTGGTAACGATTTATCAGGATGCCTAACTCGGATAAAACCCACAAAAGTCTTCTGTTTAGTGTTCCAAATGAATTTAGTAGCATTTGGAACTTAGAAAAGAAATTGATATGATTAAGAAATAACTCCTATTGCCATTTAATTAAAAGGATAACATCTCAATAAGGTTAAAATTAATAATAAATGTTAACAATAACTTTTCATTTTTGTATGACTGGTTTTTGTTTACATGAATATATATTTTTATATCATCATCATCACATTGTTTAAGCCGTGAACATTATATCACAAGCTTTTCCATGTTGCTATCTAGTCTTGTTTTTCTTTGTTAAAGTTATTGTATCATAGATTTTGTTTCAGATGCTGTTACCGCATTAATCACTATTTCACCTCTTGTCCACCGAGTCATTATTTGTTGTGTTGTAGAGCACTACTGGGAATATTTCATGTATTCAACTTCTCATCTGTTATGTTTTTCTCAAGCATGAGGTCACTCTATTAAAAGTTGAACTTCTTTATGTTTTTTGCTCCATTCTGATGTTGCTGTCAAGAAGGGTATATCAATGTACTAAAAGCCCATAAAACACTTTCCCGTTTTCCCACACTGGGAATCTTTCTATTACTTTATACACACTGTACACCTCTTACAACTCTAAAGTCAGTTAGCATACATGAATGAGAGTACCAGTATATTGTCTTAAATGCTTTCATTTTGAATAGCCAGAAAATATCATCGACCTTAAAAATGATTACTGTGTATGAGATTAGAGGCCAGGCGCGGTGGTTCACACCTGTAATCCCAGCACTTTCGGAGGTTGAGGCAGGCAAATAGCTTATGCTCAGGAGTTTTAGACCAGCCTGGGCAACATGGCAAAACCCCGCCTCTACAAAAAATACAAAAATTAGGCAGGTGTGGTAGTGCACGCCTATAGTCCCAGATACTCAGGAGGCTAAGGTGGGATCCCTTGAGCTGGGGAGGTGGAGGTTTCAGTGAACCAAGATCACACCACTGCACTCCAGCCCGGGAGACAGTGTGAGACACTGTCTCAAAAAAAAAAAAGATTAGAGATATAAGGAATGTGGAATTCAGAATCATCACCAGACCAGAAGATCATACTAATGACAGTTTAACATATTGATAACCTTAATAATGATCACCATTTATTTAAAGATAAAATAATAAAAGCGGAAAGGAAGTAAAGCTGTTATAGCCTTAGGAATTTTTAATTATATATCATAGAACCAACCAGATTAATGCTTAATAAATTCTTCTCAAATCAATTTTAACAATATTTTCTAAAAGGTCCTAGTTAAATGAATTGTTATAGAAAGTGACTGACCATCCACACCAAATAAATTGTAGCTTCTACAGATATCTGCATTATTACCAAAATATGTTATTTTCCCTTGGCTGAACTATATAGGGTAAGACATATCAAAAGATTCTTTATGATGCTCTTACTATATATAAAATGTTTTCATTAAGCCAAGAAAGAGAAAATATGCCATATATGACCACTTATGTTCTATATATAACTATTATGAACTCATGGGAAATAATAGATTTTATTAGTATTTTTTAACCATCAGTTTAATTAACCATTATTAAATTTGTTAGCTAAGAACAGTATCTATTAATCATTTTAAAAGGACAGTTCTCTATTAATTTATCAGAATGTTTTTGATAAGCATTGTTTTCTAAAATATATTGTTAGTACATCTTTTTAGGTGATTTTTAATCTAATAAGCAGATATGGGCTTTATTTTTCTATTGAGGACCATTGAAGCAATTATCTCAACTAAAATGAAATTAGTTTAATTTGGTGGTTTTTTTTTTTTTTGAGACTGAGTTTCGCTTTTGTTACCCAGGCTGGAGTGCAATGGTGTGATCTCGGCTCACCACAACCTCCGCCTGCTGGGTTCAGGCAATTCTCCTGCCTCAGCCTCCTGAGTAACTGGGATTACAGGCACGCACCACAATGCCCAGCTAATTTTTTTGTGTTTTTAGTAGAGACGGGGTTTCACCATGTTGACCAGGATGGTCTCGATCTCTTGACCTCGTGATCCACCCGCCTCGGCCTCCCAAAGTGCTGGGATTACAGGCTTGAGCCACCGCGCCCGGCTTTAATTTGTTTTTAATCTTTTGGTTGAGAAATTGAGAGAAATATGTCTCACTTAAAAATTTAAGACACAGAACATGGCCGGGCATGGTGGCTTACGCGTGTAATCCCAGCACTTTGGGAGGCTGAGGCGGGCAGATCACCTGAGACCAGCCTGAGCAACATGGAGAAACCCTGTCTCTATTAAAAAACAAACAACCAAACAAAAAGACACAGAACATAGAATGCTATTTATTCTATATCAGAGATACTTTAAAATAGATTTCACTTCTGTGAGATGGTGAGCAGAAAACCTCATCTCCTAAAATGCACGATTTTTCAATTCTAGAGGATCCAACTATAGGGCGGTGCATTGATTTTCAACGTTAGTAGAACGTTTTATACTAATTGATTAATGCAGTATACTGATTGATTGCTGCATTAGAACAACCTTTTAAGGGAAAAATCTGGCTTTTCCCTCTGGCTGGCTCAGCTTCCGCAACCCCAGTCCTTGCAATTCCAGTGCTTCCGGCTGTGGCTTGCTTGTTGACTTTATACTTCTCCGGGCACACACATTCCAGTGTCCTTCCACAGGCTCAGGTTTTCACAGTTTCAGTCACCAGCTGATCTGAGAAGTGCCTACCAGCTCTGATGACCGTGACTCAAAAGGGACCCTGTTGTCATCCAGGAGTTTGTAATTAGGCAGCAAATTGTATGTCTTCACAAAATTATTGTCTATTTTTTAGCCAGCATTTTATCTTGACTCCTTAACTGCCTGCCTATATCCTTCTCTCCCTCCCCCTCATCATCATCTTACCGTTTAATCAATAATTACAATCAATCTGTCAGAATGTGTAAAAGGAATCCATGTAATTCACAGGCAGAAGTTGTTTCTGTAGTAAAGACCGGACTGCAGCATTTGCACAAGATAAATAGGAAATGGCAAACCTGGGGAAGCAAGTCTGAACTCAGTCTGGAAGCCGCAGCCTAAGCAGCTAGCTCTTCACACTGCCTTTTCCATGTTGGCTTTTCCTCTTAGATGTCTTGCTTTCCCCTATCATTTCAGTCTCCTCGATCCCTGTGTTCCTACCTCCTTCCATCCCTCCCTCCCTCTTATTCTCTGACACAATGACTCAGCTAGTTTAAGAGAATGGTATTATTTTGAAGTCTGAAAATGTTTCTATGATAGTTTACATTTTATTGATTTCTAAAGCAACTCACAGAAGTGTGTTAGCCTTAGATACATAATCACCCCTTGAACTATATAGTCAACAAGACACATAATAGTAAAAACTGCCTTTATGTTTCACTGCATTCAAACAAGTAGATATTTGTTTGTTTGATGTATTGCAAAGCCTGTGTTCTTAAGCATGTACCAAAATCACATTTATTTCATTAACCCATTTACTCATTCACCAGAAGCTAATGCAATTTAGTGAATACCTACTGTGTGTCAGGCACTTTTCTTGGCTCTTGATATACAATAATATTCAAATAAACTCAGAGTCTGGTAGGGGAGGTAAGAGACAAATATGTACTGATGTTAATAGATATTCCTGGAATAAATAAAGGCATCAGGGCAAGGCTGGCCATGAAAGGTGACTATACCATAATAGGCAGACGGTTGCAGCGCAGGTGTGGGTCATGAGAAGAACCTTAAAGGAAAGGAGGTCAACTTTTCCCAGCGTAATGAGCTCAGGCTACAACTTGGTGCAGGACTTGGAAGTAATAGAAAGCGAGGCTGGAAAGGTAGGCAGGGACCTGAAGACAGCCAGCCAGGTTAGTGACAGCACACCTTACCAATGGCATAGCTGAACAGTTTTAAGAATAGGCTAGGTTTTCATTTTATAAAATCACCCTGATGACACGGTGGAGAATGGATCAGATGTGGATAACGCCTAAGATAAAGAAGCAGGTACAGAGACTCATAAAATATGCAGATGAGAGGTGGTGGAGACCAGAATCAAAACTGTGAGGAAGAGGACTGTTTAACTGTGTCCCAAGTTACAATTCAACTATGTATTTCATCAGCCAGCATGTCCTGTGCACACACGACCTGCTCTTACTGCTTTCCATGTTCTGTATCTGGAAAGAGCTCAAGTCAATGCTGGTTGAAGTTAATTCCTGAACTAATGGCCTCAGTATTTTGTACTTTATAAATTATATTTTTTCCTACAGAGGTTTTTCTATTTATGTGTGTTCCATGTCCCCATATCACTATACTTTCTTTTTCCACAGGATTCAATTCTTGAACTGGTAGGAGTGAAGAGTAGTCTGTTGAAACCTGTAATTTTTTTTTTTTTTTTTGAGACAGAGTCTTGATCTGTCACCCAGGCTGGAGTGCAGTGGCATGACCATGACTCACTGCAACCTCTGCCTCCCAGATTCAAGTGATTCTCCCTGCCTCAGCCTCCCATGTGGCAGGGATTACAGGCACCCGCTAGCACGCCTGGCTCATTTTTGTATTTTTAGTAGAGTTGGGGTTTCACCACGTTGGCCAGGCTGGTCTCGAGCTCCTGACCTCAGGTGATCCACTCACCTCAGCCTCCCAAAGTGCTGGGATTAGAGGTATGAACCACCACACCCAGCGGAAGCCTGTAATCTTTTAGGCTTGTATTTTCTTTGAACATAGTTTCCACAGAATTTTCCTGTAGGGGAAGGCCTGGGCACTTCTTGATGTCAGAACATGTTGTCTTTAGTTTGGAATCTGCCAAAACAAAAGTTAATTCAAAAATGTTAATTCCTGTCACCCCAGCACTTCAGGAGGCCAAGGCAGGAGGATTGCTTGAGCCCAGGAGTCTGAGACTGGCCTGGGTAACATAGCAACACCTCATCTCTACAAAAAATTTAAAAATTAGCTCGGTGTGCTGGCATGCACCCATAGTCCCAGCTGCTTAGGAGGCTAAGGCAGGAGGATTGCTTGAGCTTGGGAGGTTGAGGTTGCAGTGAGCCACTGCACTCCAGCAAGTGACAGAGTGAGACCATGTCTCAAAAGAAAAAGTTATTAATTCACAAAATTGTTGAACACATTTTGAGGAATACATTTTTATATTTGCTGTATATTTTTCAATAGGTAATGGTTCAAAAATTTTATTGTACACAGGGTATACAATAGATGGTAGATTTCTACCATAACTCTGCCCACCCAACCTTTTGTGCTTTTCCAAAAACATTCTATGCATATAATAGGAAATGCATCTAAATATATACACATGTGCAAACAAATATGCATTTTGTATATGTATTAATACCATTGGCACGATCACAAGCGTTGTTAGGCAGGCTGTTTTTTTTCACTTGATGTATATGTGTTCTTCTTTCCTATCAATTCATCTTTTTGTTTCTTTTTAATCAGAAGAAGTTGTGAAGGGGAAGGAAGACATGCTTGAACTCTTTAAGAAAGCTTCGAATATTTCTATGTGTTCAATAGAAATATTTCTTGCCAAATGATAAAATGACAGCTACAAGAATGTTTCTATTAGGAATTATTCAATAGAAATATGATATTAACCACATATGTAAATTTAAATTCTCTAGTTGTCATGTTAGAAAAAGTAAAAAGAAGCCAGGCACCGTGGCTCACGCCTATAATACCAGCGGTTAGTGGGGCCAAAACAGGAGGATCACTTGAGCCCAGGAGTTCAAGACCAGCCTGGGCAACATGGGTGTCTCTACAAAAAAATAAAAAGGTTAACTGAGCATGCTGGCATGCGTCTGTAGTCTCAGCTACTCAGGAAGCTGAGATGGGAGAATCACTTGAGCCCAGCAGATTGAGGCTGCAGTGAGCCATGATCTGGCAACTGCACTCCAGGCTCGGTGACAGAACAGGACCCTGTTTCAAAAAATAAAATAAAAAGAAACAGGTGAACTTAATTTTAGTAATAGATTTTTAATTGACACAACATATCCATAATGTTATCATTTCAACATGCAATTCATATGCAGCTAACACCTATAATTTCACTTTGGGAGGCTGAGGTGGGTGGATTCCTTGAGGCCAAGAGTTCAAGACCAGCTTGGCCAACGTGGAGAAACACCATCTCTACAAAAACTAAAAAATTAGCTAGGCATGGTGATACACGCCTGTAGTTCCAGCTACTCAGGAGGCTGAGATGGGAGGATCACTTGAGCCTAGGAAGCAAGGTCGCAGTGAGCCAAGATTGCACTAGTTCTCTCCTGATTTGGTGACAAAGTGAGACCCTGTCCAAAAAAAAAAATTATACACACACACACACACGCATACACACACACACACACTGTTCTGTTTTTCTTATTTGGCCTTTGGAATTCAGCATTATGCACTTACAGCATATCTTGATTTGAACTAGCCACATTTCAAATGCTCACCAGCCACATTTGGTGAAGGGCTACTATGCTGGATGGTGCAGTTCTAGAACTTCTTGCCAATAGTTTTAACTAGATAGAATTTCCACACAAAGTCTAAATTTGAATAACAACTGATTTTAAAATAAAATTTAAGAGGGCATGTATTTTGTTTTCCTTTTTTTTTTTTTTTTTTTTTTTTTAGTTCAAGCAACTTTTTCTTGAATTCAAGCAATTCTCCTGCCTCAGCCTCCCAAGTAGCTGGGATTACAGGCGCTCACCACCACATCCAGCTAATTTTTATATTTTTGGTAGAGACGGAGTCTCACCATGTTGGCCAGGCTGGTTTCAAACTCCTGACCTCAAGTGATCTGCCCACCTCAGCCTCCCAAAGTGCTAAGATCACAGGCGTGAGCCACCATGCCCAGCCCATTTTTCTTTTAAACTGAAATATTGGACCAAACGTTTGCTGTTTTGCTGATTCTGCTTTGTCTCTGATTGGTGACAATGCTTTTTAAAATAGATATATATTAATGTTTGTACCTGTATACCCTTTTCATATATCTCTTATTTGTTATTAGATCTCCTGTCAGTATAAGAACTTAATTACTTAGGTGTATTCTAACAAAACATATTCCTTAAACATTCTTAAAACAGTATAATTAGGCCGGGCGGGTGGCTCATGCCTGTAATCCAAGCACTTTGGAGGCCAAAGCGGGCAGATCACCTGAGGTCAGGAGTTCAAGACCAGCCTGACCAACATGGTGAAACCCCGTCTTAATATATTTTAAAAAATAAAAGAAAGAAAAAAAAAGTACAATACTTATTTTTTTAATTGGTGTAGTGAAAGCTCATGTTTATTATTTTAAGCAGAGAATGCCTTTAAAAGGTTTAAAATGCACCTACCAGATTCAAATAGCAGAATTTGTTGACATCATATATAGACTGAAAACACATCAAAGTCTTTCAAGGTTAGTTTCATGTGTCTTCCTTCTTCCCAGAATAAGAGAAAAGATAAAGATAATATTGAGTAAACCATTCCATGCCACAAATCAGACCCACTCAACAAATAATGCAGTAATTAGTTGAACATCTGATGACCATGGCCCTATTCGTGTTTTTATTTTTATTTTTGTTTTTGTTTACTATTCTCTCCTCTGTCAGGTATTCCTGTCCAGAAATTACATTTCCATAAAAGATTTTATATCAAAACTTAAGCATTGTAAGCAAAATAAGCTGTGACGAAAGGATGAAACTTTTTTTTTTTTTTGAGACAGAGTCTTACTCTGTCACCAGGCTGGTGTGCAGTGGCGTGATCTCAGCTCACTGCAACCTCTGCCTCCTGTGTTCAAGGGATTCTTCTACCTTAGCCTCCCAAGTAGCTGAGACTACAGGCACATGCCACCATACCCAGCTAATTTTTGTATTTTTAGTAGCGATGGGGTTTCACCACGTTGGCCAGGATGGTCTCGATCTCTTGACCTTGTGATCTGCCCACCTTAGCCTCCCAAAGTACTGTGATTACAGGCGTGAGCCACTGTGTCAGGCCAAAGGATGAAACTTTTTAATTACTGAAGAGATCAATGTAAAAATAAGCTCCGTAGCAAGAACATGCATATTGTATTAGATCATACTTGACTATTTTAGCATCATTATGTAATTTTAAAGTCTTTTAGATTTTGTTAAAATTTTACTAAATCCATGGAAATTAAAAGTTCCTTATTTAAATCCTTAGGAGAAAAACTACAATTTTTCTTTAATATATTCATGAAGTTAAATAATAAGTACTTATTTGATATTCTTTTGTTACATATTTAAGAGCAAGAGCAATTAGTTCATACTTATGTTCACTTAAGTTTACCCATAAATGCTGAAGATAGAGGCCTCCAGAAGGCGGCTGTGTCCAGAGAAGTAACAGGGAGGAACAGGTAGGCTGAGACATATGTGAGGCCTAGAACATTCCAGGCAATAACTACCTGCCTCTCCTGACTCTGCCCAAACCCTAAATGATGCTTTCTAGCTCACTAAAAAAGTATCAGCAGCAGATATACAAGCGAAAGAGACATTTCTAGGGTTTGTTTCTAGATCACAGATTCTGTTTCGGACTCACTGAAGTGACCAGCCTCTACCAAGTTATAACAAACTAGTCTAAATGCAGAATAAAATAATTATACATTTTAATCTCACCACCTGCTATCTGTGTGTGCTCTGTATCCTCAAGATAGAGAATAGCCTTTATTCCACCAACTGGCGATCACTAGCCTGCAACACCAAATCCACAGTTTCTTTGGTATCCTTTGTTTCAGGGAGTTGGGTGCTGTATTAATCTACCTGTAATACTGCTTTGCCTTCATATCCCAAAGCCCTGCAAGCAAAGAAGAGTTCTTGTGGGCAACGAGGGCCCTTTGTTGTATTCCAGAGGAAGAGTGTCATCAGTGTCTTCTATGCTGTACTCATGCGTATTTAATCCAATCTGCTGGCACTAGTCTATTATATTCTACTATTTGCCCCCACCGTAACTACATAGCAACCTCTGTTACAACAAACTCTCTGATTGTAAGGCATTATCTGAGATGGTATATCTAAACTCTATCTTGCAAAGAGATGTCTCCTATCTGCAAAGAATAATAATAAAACATATTAAGAGAAAGTCACAATAGGTACCCAGGGAAGCCAATGTCTAGGTTAACCAGCTATTTCCCTGTCCATCTCTCCTCATAAATGTAAACAGAGAGCCTACTGGAGAAATCCTGGAAAGGCATCTGCCAGCTCTGAGACTCTCTGATGCTATGAATTCAAGTTATTCTGTTCATGACTAGGTCTGGAGATCATTGTGTAAAATCTATGCTTCCAAATAAATGTTATAGACTTGGCGAGGTCGCTCACTCCTGTAATCCCAGCTCTTTAGCCGAGGTGGGTGGATCACGAGGTCAAGAGATTGAGACCATCGTGGCCAACATGGTGAAACCCCATCTCTACTAAAAATACAAAAATTAGCTGGGCGTGGTGGTGCACACCTGTAATCCCAGCTACTCGGGAGGCAGAGGTTGCAGGGAGCCGAGAGTGCTGCACTCTAGCCTGGACAACAGAGCGAGGCTCTGTCTCGAAAAATAATAATAAAAATAAATAATTTAAAAAATAGGCCGGGCGCGGTGGCTCAAGCCTGTAATCCCAGCACTTTGGGAGGCCGAGGCGGGTGGATCACGAGGTCAAGAGATTGAGACCATCCTGGTCAACATGGTGAAACCCTGTTTCTACTTAAAATACAAAAAAATTAGCTGAGCATGGTGGTGCGTGCCTGTAATCCCAGCTACTCAGAAGGCTGAGGCAGGAGAATTGCCTGAACCCAGGAGGTGGAAGTTGCGGTGAGCCGAGATCGCACCATTGCACTCCAGCCTGGGTAACAAGAGCGAAACTCCGTCTCAAAATAAATAAATAAATAAATAAATGTTATGAAATCTTAGCACCATATAGTAGTATAGTCCCCAAGAAAAGGGATTTTTTTCCCCAAGAAAAGGAAAATTCTCATTATCTAATATATAAAACAAACTTTTTTGACTATTTAAAGTGACTGTGTTATGAGCTGAGTAGACAAGGCAAGAAAGAGTAGCGATGTTCCTGAGCGCTTGCTGAATTCTGGCAACATGCCAACACTTTGATCTCTCTCTCTCTCTCTCTCTCTCTCTCTCTCTCTCTCTCTCTCTGTCAAAATGGGTGGGATTTGATATCTAAAAGTATACTGATATTGTTACATGGAATATGGAAGCCACTGATTTAATTCGGGGATGTCCGTCAACATGAGAGGCACCTAAACTCCTCTGAGGCATTATAAATGATTAGGAAAATGGATCTTTCTACACACTAAATATGGCTTCAGTGGCTCTCCTGAGCTCTGAGGGAGTTGGGCAGGGGCAGCCTGAGCTCCGGCTGTGAGCATAGCTCAAGTGATGTGTACTTACCATGTTCATGGAAGGCACAGGCTTGCCACTTCTATTCCTTTGTTTTCAATGATGTAGTGAGCTAGGCACGCTGGCTTATGCCTATAATTCCAGCACTTTGGGAGGCCAAGGTGGGTGGATCTCTTGAGTCCAGGAGTTGGAGACAAGCCTGGGCAACTTGGGGAAACCCTGTTGCTCCAAAAATATACAAAAATGAACCAGGCGTGATGGTATGTGCCTATAGTTCCAGGTAGGGGCTGCAGTGAGCTGTGATTGCACCACTGCACTCTAGCCTGGGTAACAGTGCCTAAATAAATAAAAAGAGAGAAAGAGAGAGAAGAAGAAGGAAGGAAGGAAAGAAAGAGAAGGAAGGAAGGAAAGGAAAAGGAAGGCAGAGAAAGAAGGAAAAAAAGGGGGAGGGAGGGAGGGAGGAAGGAAGGAAGGAAGGAAGGAAGGAAGGAAGGAAGGAAGGAAGGAAGGAAGGAAGGAAGGAAGGAAGGAAATGGGCCGAAAGAAAGAGAAAGGAAGGAAGGCAGACAGGCAGGCAGGGAGGAAGGAAATAGGCCAAAAGAAAGAGGAAAGAAGGAAGGAAGAAAATAGGCTGGGCGCCGTGGCTCATGCCTGTAATCCCAACACTTTGCGAGGCTGAGGCGGGTGGATCGCTTGAGGTCAGGAGTTCAAGACAAGCCTGACCAACATGATGAAACCCCGTATCTACTAAAAACACAAAAGTCAGATGTGGTGGTAGGCACCTATAATCCCAGCTACTCAAGAGGTCGAGGCAGGAGAATCGCTTGAACATGAGAGATGGAGGTTGCGGTGAGCTGAGATCGTGCCATTGCACTCCAACCTGGGCAACAAGAGCGAAACTCCATCTCACAAATAAATAAATAAGAGGCCAGGCTTGGTGGCTGATGCCTGTAATCCCAGCACTTAGGAGGCCAAGGCAGACAGATCACGAGGTCAAGAGATTGAGACCATCCTGGCCAACATAATGAAACCTCGTCTACTAAAAATACAGAAAAAGTTAGCTAGGCATGGTGATGCACACCTGTAGTCCCAGCTACTCAGGAGGCTGAGGCAGGAGAATCGCTTGAACCAGGGAGGCGGAGGTTGCAGTGAGCCAAGATTGCGTCACTGCACTCCAGCCTGGCGACAGAGCAAGACTCCGTCTCAAAAAAAAAGTGTAAAGTCATAAAGATGCCATAGAACCACCAAATTCATTGTTGTTTAATTGTCACCTCTCAGCGAAAAATAGTCATTGATATACTCTCCATATCACAAATTTAAAGTTTTGTGAACTGTACATGAAATAGTCAAGTTCATTTTTACTTTAGTCTTACTGGATCCCAGAGATTTTCTTTTCTTTTTTAGCATATAGATGATTTATGTCACTTCAGTGTGCCCGGTCCACAGATGAGGGACCTTTTGTGTGATTGAATTAGTCACTGAATATTCTCAAGACTAGATTAGATCGTTACTCTTAAAATAATTACTTAAAAAAAAAAAACTTCTATAACTTGAAATTTTTGTGGCCAGGCATGGTGGCTCACGCCTGTAATCCCAACACTTTGGAAGGCCAAGGCGGGTGGATTGCTTGAGGTCAAGAGTTTGAGATCAGTCTGGCCAACATGGTGAAACCCGACCTCTACTAAATACAAAAATCAGCCAGATGTAGTGGTGCATGCTTGTAATCCCAGCTACTCAGAAGGCTGAGACAGGGAGAATTGCTTGAACCTGGGAGGTGGAGGCTGCAGTGCTCTGAGATGGCACCACTGCATTTCAGCCTGGGCAACAAAGTGAGACTCCATCTCAAAAAAAAAGAAAAAGAAAAATTTGTATTTAAGACTTACATGAAAATACATACATTTATTTTGCAGAATAATGATCAAGAGGAGTCATTTGAACTAAAATTATTATTGGCCGGACACAGTGGCTCATGCCTGTAATCCCGGCACTTTGGGAGGCCATGGTGGGCGGATCATGAGGTCAGAAGTTCACTCAAGATCAGCCTGGTCAACGTAGTGAAACTCTGTCTCCACTAAAAATACAAAAATTCGCTGGGCATGGTGGTGAATTCCTGTAATCCCAGCTACCCTGGAAGCTGAGGCAGGAGAATTGCTTGAACTGTTTCCCGAGAGGCGGAGGTTGCAGTGAGCCAAGATCACGCCACTGCACTCCAGCCTGAGCCACAGAGCAATACTCTATCTCAAAAAAAAAAAAGTTATTGTTAGTGGATATGAAAGTTGGTGTCCTTTTTTTAGTTGAAGGAGACACATTTTCCTCATCTTAAGAACTTTTTTGCTGCTCTCATGCTAGTCATCTAGTCCATTCTTTTGCTGTAAACTGAGCCTTGCCTCCCAGTTCTTCATTGCGCTTCAGATTGTCGTACTGCAAAGAGAAATTTAGTCTGTGATCAGTTTGGATTGTAATAACTGAAATTGTGCGTTTAGAATAGAAGCCAGGCATGTGATGTACACCTGTGGGCCCAGCTACTCAGGAGGCTGAGGTGGGAGGATCACTTGAGCCTGGGAGTTAGAGGCTGTAGTGAGCTGAGATCATGCCACTGCATTCCAGCCTGGGTGACAGAACAAGACTCTGTCTCTAAAACCTAAAAAGAAGGAAAGAAAGAAATTTAAAGTAGGAAGGGCTACCATTTACCTCTGGCCAAGCTCCACCTCTAACCATGAGATATTTTAAACGACTAGTTCTGAGGTCCTTTACTCTGAGTAGGTATTTATGGAATAAGCCGTTATGAAATGACATTAGAATCAGTTAAACATAAATTTTTTTCTCTTTTTATGCACTACTTGACATGAAAAGCAAAAAGAGGTAAGTCGGCTATACTCCTGTAGGTGAACCTTATTTTTCTTAATAGATTTATTCCTGAGTAGCTTTGCTTCAATTAAATTTCTATGAATCAAATACTTTTACATTAAGAAGATTGTCATTGGAAGTTCTTATTCTTTTCTTTGAAAATGAATAAGTGTCTTCTGTAAACTTAGATTTTCAAGCTATCTAATATTTAAACATTTTGCTTTTCCTTTAACCAAGTCATACTTACGGTTTAATTTGCTTGTGAAGACACAAGGCATTTTGAAACACGTGGTTTAGTTTTGAGATAACTGAATTGTTTCTTTCACCAAAAATCTGAATTACATATTATAAGTATTTTCTATTTTCTTAAAAAAGGAAAAAAGAAAAAGCCAAGAAAAAGTGACATTGGTGAAAGTCTATAATTTTCAGATCCATCGATTTACAGAATAAGATGCCCTGAACCTCTCAGAGTATTTTCTAGTGTGATTTTTTTAATGATTAAAAATGAAGAAATTAAGAAATGAAGAAAATATTAAACAAGAAGATCAAACACATTTCATTGAGTGGTGTCTCATACATTTTTCTTGTTTGGGATCTATTTTATAATTGGTCATTTTACTGGATTCTTGGTTGTAGTTTAACTTATTTCTCTTTTGTTTCTTTTTGATGATGTATCGGTTCTGACACTTCAAAGGTGCAGCTGGTCCTCATTAGATATGTGCTGCTACTGACTTTGCTTAACAAGAACAGGCCATCGTACCACCATGAGTTAACTGTGCCAGCTGACTTTGTTCTTGAGAAGGTCATTTCTAAACAAAACATTATTTTTTGAAAGGTTTTTAATTGGTGTAAAAATCTGGCAGCAAAATGTACTTTTACCTCTTGGTGCCACTGTGTTTATTTACCCTTTCCCCTTATCCTCCATGTGTTTCCTACCATAGGCTGTTGACAACACACACGCTCACGGTTTAATTGTAAGTTGTTCAGAAACAAAAAGCTGACTGTACTGCAGGGCATTTTTATATTTCTCTTTTGCAATATTGAGAATAAACATGGATTTTCATATGAATATTGCTTTGTTTAATCAGCAAGTCATCTGATATTCATCAGGACAGCAAATGGAAGATGGGTGAAAGGTTTTGTCAAATCTATAACCACTGAAAAGTCTAAAAATGCTCCCTCTCTACTTAGCAAGGCATGCTCTGATTCTACATTGTTGAAGACTACTTTAATGCTTGCCACTGACGTGTGATGAACTATATGCTGTTGTCATTTATGTGAGGAAGAGCCAGATACTTTTTAAGATTTGTCACCAGGTCTTATTTTTGCATTGTCTCTATTGAAATTTTTTGATGTGTTTCAACAATTTCTTCTTTTGGTTCTCTGTAAGTTTTTAATGAAGAATGATTGTTTCTGACTATCAAGTGTATACGCTCTAATGGGATTTGTTGTGTTAAAGACTGATGTCAATTTGTCTCAAGTGTCTGGTAATATAAATTAGCAGCTTACGCCCTGAGAAATCAGGAATTACACTATCATCTGTGGATACTTTCAGAATAACTAATGTTTTAGCAGGGGATATAATATGTTTGGTGAAGAGGGATGAGATAGCCGACTCTGTGTTTGATTATGAAATGCTGAAAGTGGTTCACAGCTCTCCATTTTTATTCATGTCAGTGTGCCATTAAATTCATCATTAGATTTTTGAAAATAGTTCATTTCCCAGCTACTGTTAATATTTATGTAAGTGTTTCTATCTCATGCTCTTCTTTTATGTATTTCTTATTTCTTAAGTTTTTTCTTGTTTCTAAATTCTCTGTATGTGCATTTTTCAGTTTATTTGTTTAGGAATTCATAGGACTTTTTAAATTTTCAAGTTGTTACTGCAAGGAGAATGTATTTTGATGCTTCTTTCCATTAACTTTTCTGTTGATTCACTAACATTAATCATTTTGTAGATTTAGTGAGGAATAACTTACTGTTAATGTTATTTGGCACATCTTAAATTACGGCAATTTAAAAATTATTTTCAAGATTGATATAATAAGGTCTTACAGTTACCAAAGAAGAATAATTGATCATCTGATAACACTAAATTAACTTTAAAATCTTTATCAGATAATATTTCTCCTTTCTTATTCCCTTTGTTAGAAAGATGTTATAATGACAGGAATGACTAAATTGTAAATTCTTCCTTCAAGTAAATTAATTAAACAATGACATTAATTATATTAATAAAGATATAAATCTGGGAGCCACAGTGGCTCAGGCCCGTTGTCATGGGGCTGGAGGAGGCGAGGCTACGCATTCAAGGCCAGCCTGGGCAACATAAGCACCTCTCAATTCATTAAAAAAAAAAAAAAAGAAAAGAAAGAAAGAAATCCAAGATTCTTTTAAGGGAGGTGGAGTCAATACTTTGGCAAATATTTTGCACTCACATGCAAATTCCCTAGCAAACTGTTGTGGGGAAATGAAGAATTATAAGGCATGGTCCTGTCTGCTCTCAAGGAACTGCATAGTATGGCTGGGGAGGATAGACATAGTGCAAGGAAAGCAGTGCTCTAGAGTTCTACAAAAAATGCCAAAGCAAGCCGGGCGCAGTGGCTCACGCCTATAATCCCAGCACTTTGGGAGGCTAAGGCAAGCAGATTACTTGAGGTCAGGAGTTCAAGACCAGCCTGTGCAACATGGTGAAACTCCATCTCTACTAAAAATAGAAAAATCAGCCAGGCAGGTTGGCACATGCCTCTAAACCCCAGCTACTTGGGGGGCTGAGGCATGAGAACTGCTTGAACCCGGGAGGAGAAGATTGCAGTGAGCCGAGATATGGAGATCGTACCACTGCACTCCAGCCTGGGCGACACAGCAAGACTGTCTCAAAAAAAAAAAAGAAAAGAAAAGAAAGAAATGCTGAAGGAGATGAGAGAAGCGCTAAAGGAGTGCTAAAGCAGATACCTCCTTTTGGGGTGGCCAGAAATAATGACTGAAATTTGACTTTGCATAGTCTGACAGACAAGGGCATTTCCGATGAATATAATGATAGGAGGAACAGCTTGTTGAAACGAATTCTTCCTCTGATCCATTTTGCCCTCTCTTATTTCATTGTTATTAATAGCATTGATTTTGTTTCTTGAAGCTGAAAACCTTAAGGGCATTGGAGTCCTCCCTTTCCTTTGCCTGTCTTGTGTAATTGATGGACTCTGGGCTTCATGCTTTCACAAACATTCTCTCACCCGATCTCCACGTGAACCCTGCAAGACTGGTATTTAATGTTCTCACCAAACCGATAGAAAAACTAAGGCTCAGAACAGTTAAGTCACTTCTTTAGTGTCCCTAGCTACTGATTGTTGGAGCTGGAATCTAACAGACAGAGGTCTTTCTGATGGACTCTAAATTTCATGCTGAAATGGAGGAGAGCTGCGGAGCACAGAGGAGAGAGAATAGAGAATAAAGAGGGCCGGGCATGGTGGCTCATGCCTGTAATCCCAGGGCTTTGGGAGGCCAAGGCAAGTGGATCATTTGAGCCTAGGAGTTCAAAACCAGCCTTGGCAACCTGGCAAAACCCTGTCTCCACAAAAAAGTTTAAAAAATAACAATAAGCTGGGCGTGGTGGCACTGGGGAGGCTGAGGTGGGAGGATCTGCCTGAACCCAGGAGGCAGAGGTTGCAGTGAGCCGAGAGCACACCACAGCACCCGAGTCTGGGTGACACAGTAAGACTCTATCTCAGGAAAAAAAAAAAAAGAAAGAGGAAAGCTCAGAGAGACCATAAGAAATGGCTGCAGAAGCATCATTGGCAAACGCAAGGAAATTATTGTGATGTCCCCTCTCTTAACACCCCAGAACATCTACTAGTACGTGTGTTAGTAACTGATTATGGAGAGCATCTTCGTGCTATTACCAGAATTCCTGGGTGCGGGAGTCTTTTATAACTGCAACTTTTCTATCTCCACGTCAGGGCACAGTATATAGACATTTATATTTTTACTAACATACTCCTCAAATTTCACATTCAGTCGTCAGTTTAGTTTTCTCCAGTCCTACTGTTTTGACCACTTTCACACTTCCATCTACAGTGCTTTTGCTAAGAAGGAAGTCTGCTAAGATCCAAATGCAAATTCTCCTTCTTAATTTGTGCTTCCCACTTTTCATATATATCTTTTTTTTTTTGCTTTGAGTTTCCTTAAATTAAAACCTTTTTCTTTTTTCTTTTTTAAGATAGAGTCTTGCTCTTGTTGCCCAGGCTGGAGTGAAATGGCACAATCTTGGCTCACTGCAACCTGTGCCTCCCAGGTTCAAGCAATACTCCTGGCTCAGCCTCCCAAGTAGCTGGGATTACAGGCATCCGCCACCTCACCCAGCTAATTTTATAGTTTTAGCAGAGACAGGCTTTCTCCATGTTGGTCAGGCTGGTCTCAAACTCCCAGCCTCAGATGATCCACCTGACTTGGTCTCCCAAAGTTCTGGGATTACAGGCATGAGCCACACTACAGCCGGCTGAATTAAAACTTCTATTTTTTGAGACAGTCTCGCTGTGTCACCCAGGCTGGAATGCAGTGATGTGATCTTGGCTCACTGCAACCTCTGACTCCCAGGTTGAAGTGATTCTTCTGCCTCCAACTCATTTTTGCATTTTTAATAGAGACAGGGTTTCTCCATGTTGGTCAGGCTGGACTTGCCTCCCAAAGTACTGGGATTACCGGTGTGAGCCACCGTGCTCAGCCCAAATTAAAACTTTCCAATTCAACTCTTGGATTGCTTAGTTTTGAATAATTTGAAAGAATCTGGGCTGTTCTTAGTTTATTTAGACTGAAGAAGTACTCTTGGCAGAGTAAGAAAGAGCACTAACTGCTTCTAATTTGGAACAAGTATCAAAGGCTGTATTAGGCTGCTGGGGCTTCCATCACAAATGACCACAGACCGGATGCCTTAAACAACAGAAGTTTATTTTCTCACAGTTCTGGAGGCTCGAAGTTCAAGATTCAGGTGTCCGCAGATCTGTTTTCTCCTGAGGTCTGCCTGCTTGGATTGCAGAGGCCACCTTTTGACTGTCCTCCCATGATCTTTCCTCAGTGTGCTGCATCCCTGGTGTCTCTCTGCATGTATTAATCCTCTCTTTACAAGGACACCAATCAGATTGGATTAGGGCCAACTCTTAACACTGTCGCTTTAATTTCGTCACCTCTTTTAAAAGCCCCATCTTCAAATACAGTTGCATTCTAAGGTTTTTGAGAGTTAGGGCTTCAATATATGAATCTGGGGGGCACGATTTAGTCTATAACATCATGGGCCATTCTACTGAAAGGGCATGGGGTGAACAGTCAGAAATCTGGGCACAAGCTCTCACTCTGCCACTCTCCATGGGCCTTAAGAAAATCACTTAACCCTTCTGATCCTCAGCGTTCTAATCTGTAAAATGGGGATTATGACTACCAATCTCAGTTGAGTTTTTTTTTCTTCTGTTTGTTTTCTTTCTTTTTTTCCTCTCATGTTCAAGTGACTCCCGTGCCTCAGCTTTACCAGTAGCCGGAACTACAGGCACACATCACCATACCTGGCTAATTTTGGTTTTGTTGTTCGTTTTAACGGATTCTCATGCCTCAGCTTCCCGCCATTATAGGCGTGGGCCACTGTGCCCGGCCTCTGTAAGACTTTTACAATGAACAAAAGCTTTTTAGTGCCTAGAGAACTCAATTTGAGGCCAGGTACAGTGGCTCATGACTGTAATACCAGCATTTTGGGAAAATTAGCTGGGTAGATAGCTTCAGTTCCAGAGTTCAGGACCAGCCTGGCCAACGTGGTGAAACCTTGTTGCTACTAAAATAACGAAAATGCTCAGGCATGGTGGCTCCTGCCTGGCATCCCAACACTTTGGGAGGCTGAGGCAGGTGGATCACCTGAGGTCAGGAGTGCGAGACCAGCCTGGCCAACGTGCTGAAACCCTGTCTCTACTAAAAATACAAAAAATTGCCGGGTGTGGCAGCACACACCTGTAATTCCAGCTACTTGGGAGGCTGAGGCAGGAGAATTGCTTGAACCTGGCAGACAGATGTTGCAGTGCACTTCAGCCTGAGTGACGGAACAAGACTCCATCTCCAAAAAAAAAAAGAAGAAAAAGGCTGGGCGCAGTGGCTCACGCCTGTAATCCTGGCACACCTGTAATCAGGCAGATCACCTGAGGTCGAGAGTTGGAGACCAGCCTGACCAACATGGAGAAACCCCGTCTCTGCTAAAAATACAAAATTAGCCGGGCATGGTGGTGCATGCCTGTAATTCCAGCTACCCGGGAGGCTGAGGCAGGAGAATTGCTTGAACCCGGGAGGTGGAGGTTGCAGTGAGCCGAGATCACGCCGTGGCACTCCAGCCTGGGCAACAAGAGCAAAACTTCGTCTCAAAAACAAACAAACAAAAATAAGCTATTCATGGTGGTGTGTGCCTGTAGTCCCAGATACTTGGGAGGCAGAGGCAGGAGAATCTCTTGAACCTGGGAGGCAGAGGTTGCAGTGAGCCAAGATTGCACCACTGCACTCCAGCCTGGTGACAGAGGGAGATTCCATTAAAAAAAAAAAAAAAAAAAGTAATACAGAAACTGGCCTTGCATAAACTGAGTTTCTCATTTCTAAATAAAAATAAAAGGTGCCAGGCTCAGTGGCGCACACCTGTAATCCCAGCACTTTGGGAGGCTGAGGCAGGTGGATCACCTGAGGTCAGGAGTTTGAGACCAGCCCGGCCAACATAGTAAAACACTGTTTCCACTAAAAATACACACACACACACACAAAATTAGCTGGGTGTGGTGGCACACGCCTGTAATCCCAGCTACTAGGGAGGCTGAGGCAGGAGAATCACTTGAACCTGGGAGGCAGAGGTTGCTGTGAACTGAGATTGCAACATTGTACTCCAGCCTGGGCAACAAGAGTGAAACTCTGCCAATAAATAAATAAATAAATAAATGTGTCTCAGAGTTTTTACAAAGATTCAGGAGCTTTTTCACGCAAATTTATATACAGCTCTTTTTGTAAGTATTACATATTACCATTATTTCTCATCCTTTCTTCTACATTTCTCCTACCTGCTCTTCCTTTTTGTCATTGCCTAAAATCCCAATTAATGAATAGTTTGGAAGAACATGGCCAGCTTTGCAGAAAGAAGAAAGATATCCTTTTCCCTCCCCTAAGGACTAAAAGAGAATGCCTCTGTGCTTTCATCACTAACTGTGGAGTGTTAATCTTAGGACAGCCTATAATTCTCTGTCAGTTTCCTACTTAACAGCTTTCAAAATTCAATGTTCTTGCTTTTCTACTAACTGTTAATCATCTGTCCTTATTGAGAGATCTTTAATGAATATGGACTGTTTATTCCAAGTTTACAAGATTTTTGGTCTAAAGTGGTTGTCTTAATCCATTTTCTGTTGCTTATAATGAATACTTGAAATTGGGTGATTTATAAAGAAAAAGAATTTGTCATTTGCAGTTTATGGAGGCTGAGAAGTCCAAGGTCAAGGTGAACGTATGGTGAGAGCCTTCTTGCTGGTGGGGACTGCAGCATCCCAAAGGGTGTCACATGGCAAGGGGGCTAAACATGCTAAGTCAGGTCTGTCTTCCTCTGATAAAGCCACCAATTCCACTCCCATCATAACCCATGAATCCATTAACCCATTAATCCACTAATCCATGAATGGATTTATCCATTCATGCGGGCGGATCCTTATGAGCCAATCACATCTTAAAAGGTTCTACCTCTCAATACTGCCACCTTGGAGATGCAGTGTCAACATGAATTTTGCAGGAGATATTCAAACCATAGCAGTGGTATCTATTAGAAAGTAGCAGCAATGTTCTATTACAGCAATTGTTCAAAAACTTTTATTAAACCTTTTTTATAAGCAGTCTTGGAAAGAGTACACCAAGTTAGCAGAGATAATAACTAAGAGTCTCAGCAAGAGGCATGTGTGTTCCTTATATGATCAACTTCCATTTCTCCTGCCTATTTTCAAGACTATAGGCGGGGCGCGGTGGCTCATACCTGTAATCCCAGCACTTTGGGAGGCTGAGGCAGGAGGATAACCTGAGGTTGGGAGTTTGAGACCAGCCTGGCCAACATGGAGAAACCCCGTCTCTACTAAAAATAAAAAATTAGCGAGGTGTGGTGAAACATGCCTGTAATCCCAGCTATTCGAGAGGCTGCGGCAGGAGAATCACTTGAACCCAGGAGGCAGAGGTTGCCGTGAGCCGAGATTGCACCACTGCACTCTAGCCTGGGTGACAGGAGCAAAATTCCATTTCAAAAAAAAAAAAAGAAAAGAATATGAGTACATGAATTGCCCATTTTGAAAACAGGAAAGGAAAAGAAGAAAGCACACAACCTTCTTTTTTTCTCACTTTTCTTGTTGAAGGAAATATACTGAAAAATCGTGGAGAAAAAGAGTATTTAAGTAAGAGGATTAATATCTACATAGAAGAAGAAATATAGAAATACAGTTTGCATATAGTGGAAAAGAAAGAAGTTTGTTGGTTATTAGGCCAACAAACTTAAGCCTCATCCTCAGCAAATTTCTGGAACTGGATGAATTACAAATTGCTTTCTATATAATGGGGATTGTTAAAAGCCAGTGTGAGTTGATCAGGAATGACTTAAACTAGGCTACCCACATTCTCTGTCTCATAAGACCAGGGAAGAGGTGAAATAGTGTGTCTGAACTTAAGCAAGCAAGTAACCAGGCATTTTTTTTAGTATTCTTGAGACAAATAGAGAAATCAATTCTAGATGCTAATCATATAATTGTGTAGACTCATAACTGATTGGATGATGTGTGCAAAGGGTCCAAATACATTGACTTATATTTATGAAATATGGTCTCCACTTAGCCTGACCTGTCAGTTGCTAGTCTTACATAAAACTATCATGATCATGATTCTATCATTTTCTGATGTGAGAGAAATAAATGCTAAAATGACAGAATAGGATCCAAAATATTCATCAGATAGGAAGAGGCAAAATATGTCATATTTACCTTAAACATAAAGTTTAAATGGATATGAAATATTGTGCTGGAATTCCAAGCACTATTAGATGGAGAGAGAATGACTTGGTAGCACTATCTGTAAACAAAGCCAGCTCAATGGAAATCACAATGTGATGTGGCTGCCCAAAAATGCCATGAGCTTTTGCTGTTTTAACAGGAGTAGGATGTCTCAGATGAGACAAGACGGTGCCACTGTACTCTTCACCGGGCTTATCTTATCACACATGACTTCCTTTCTTATCATCTTATTTTTAGAAGGATGTGCACAAACTGGAACCAGGTCAGAGAGCAAGGAGAAGATTGAGGGAAATTGACATCATGTCTTAGAAGGAAGAAATGGGGTTGGGGCCGGTGGCTCACATCTGTAATCCCAGCACTTCGGAAGGCTGAGGCAGTTGGATCATTTGAGGCCAGGAGTTCAAGACCAGTCTGGCCAATATGGTGAAAACCTGTCTGTACTAAAAATACAAAAATTAGGCAGGCCTGCCCACACCTATAATCCCATCTACTCAGGAGGCTGAAGCACAAGAATCGCTTGAACCCAGGAGGCGGAGGTTGCAGTGAGCCGAGATCACGTCACTTCACTCCAGCCTGGGCAACAGAGCAAGACTCCATCTCAAAAAAAAAAAAAAGAAAAGGAAGAACATGGATACTTGGCCTCAGGAGAATTCAGAAGACAGAGATCATCTTCATGGGAACACGCAGAACACCCAGAGGTGTTTATGGTCATGAGAGAAAGAGGTGTGCTGTGGAAAATACGATCTCATGAAAAAGTGGGGATGCATTAGTTCTCAAGTCAGGAAAACAAGGAGGTGGGATCATGCGATGCTACAGGAGACTGTTTGCCACAAAGACCTGCTTCTGTGCCTGGCCCAGAGCACCTGGACCCCAGAGAATTCACCTCTGCAGCCTCACTACTCATCCTGGCTGGGTTTGGTCTCCACGGATGGGCTTTCACCCACATGGTGCTCACCAATGCCCACTACTGCCATCTGGGCCGGGTGTGGAGCCAAAACATGGAAGTGTTCCGTGTCTGCTACGTGAGCTGCTCCCTCCCATCCCAATCAGCCACCAGTGGGCTCCTGGGCTCCCTAAGGCATTGACTTTTAGAAAATTAGTTAGTTGAGCCAGGCATGGTGGCTCACGTCTGTAATCCCAACACTTTGGGAGGTCGAGGTGGGCAAATCACCTGAAGTCAAGAGTTCAAAACCAACCTGGCCAACATGGCAAAACCCTGTCTCTACTAAAAATATAAAAAGTAGCTGGGCATGGCAGTGCACACCTGTAATCCCAGCTACTTGGGAGGCTGAGGCAGGAGAATCACTTGAACCTGGGAGGCAGTGGTTGCAGTGAGCTCAGATTGCACCATTGCACTCCAGCCTGGACAACAAGAGTGAAACTCTTGTCTCAAAAAAAAAAAAGAGAAAATTGGTTAGTTTTCTAAATTGCATCGAAAATTTTATAAATAATAGAAGCCCAAGAGAAAGCCACACAGCGAAACTTTCTCTCCTTGCCAATGAAATGTATTATTTTCAGCCACCTCTTTTTAAAAACTGAATATTATCTTCATTCTGTACCCTTCATTTTTCTTTGTGTTTTTGATAGCGCTGGTTGCCTTAAAATCAGTATCTCAAATCTCTGGTGAAGTTTCTTCTGTCTCTTTGACTCTGTGACCCTGATATTTTCTAGAGGTAGCTGGTGTCAATTTGAGGAGCATCCAGAAAAGGGAATAGAAAATAGGCCTTAGCATTAGAAAATCTAAATGTAAATCCTTGTTCTTCTACTTCCTAACTGTGTGACCTTGGGCAGATTAATACACATGGTGGTCTTGGATGAATTGGTGGAGGCTTGTAGAGCGCCTACTGTGGTGCCACATCCTGTGTTTGTTTCTGGCAGGAGAGATTATAAAAAGAAGTTAAAGAAAAAAAAATAGTCTCAAAAATATGTGAGACTGATATACTCCCATATTATCAAAAACACTTATTTTCCTTAGTTAGGAATAGTGTGAGCCTGTAGTCCCAGCTATTTTGGAGGCTGAAGTGGGAGCATCACGTAAGTCCAGGAGTTCAAGGCCAGGCTGGGCAAATAGCAAGATGCTGTCTCTTAAAACAGATAAGAAATGTAAAGTTGATAGGATAGACTGATTCAGCAGATATTTTCCTCTTGTGTCTCCCGTTCTTTTCTATCTTCCTTTCTACTTGAGGCCCTTGTTTATGGAGGAATTTCATACAAGAGTGCTCTTCTTGTGCCTATCAAGACAGACCTATAGATGCTGTGAGCTATAATATTCCATATTCATCCCTGCCCTGAGGCATTAATAATCTCTTGAGCTGGGCGCAGTGATACACACTTGTAGTGCCGTCTACTCGGGATATTGAGGCAGGAGGATCGCTTGAACTCACTGCACTACAACCTGGGCGACATAGCGAGACCTGTCTCTAAAAAAATTATGTAAATAATCGCTTGAGTATACTATGACCTTTCTCAAGCCTGTGGCCTTATCATATAGACTTACAGCATTTTCTAATTCCATTCTGATCATTTCAAATAAACTTTAATTTTATGATAAAATATCTGACTACTGTTACTAAAGACCATAAAAAGTTTGTAGTACGAAGAAGTTATTTGACTAACTCACTTTGTTAGATGTCAGCCTGGATAGTACAACCTCCAGGAAGCAGTCCCCGACCGCTTAGATTGAGTTACCTTTGGTTAGATTTAGTTATGTTTGATTAGTTACATTTAATCTCATTTAATTTAGTTAACTTTTGCTGTGAGGTCCTGTAACACCCCACACTTTCCCTATCACAGGAGGCAATACAGTGACACATCGGCAAGTTCAACTCAGCCCTTGAGTCATACAGACCTGGATTCAAATTGCACCTCTACCTCATAGTGGAGTTTGTCAAGTTACTTAACCTAAGTTCCCCTTTCCTTATTCGTAAAGTGAGATTAGTAAAACAGGGTAATAGCAGGGATATTAAGTGCCTAAACAGTGCCTGACACGTCGTAAGCAATAAATAAGTACTAGATGCTGTCATCATCACCATCTCCATCACCATTATCATCATGACACTTCATTGTAGTTGCTTATTGAATATTGCTTATCTTCCTTAATGAAGCAGGGACCACATTTCCTCCATTCACCTTTCTCCCCCTGCTGCCTAACAGTTACTGACACAAAATAGGAGTTTAGTAACTTGATTGTTGAATGCTTGAGACAAATCCTGGTGGCCAAACGACAGCAATGGCTTTGTGGGTTCTACAATGCCTGCTCCTTCATGCGCATAGTTGTCATCTTTTTGTCCCCCAAAGCAATGAGATTTGGCCTAGTTCCTTCAAGAGTGAGCCTAGCAGAATAGATCCTAGGTGGAGCAGGGGAGATCACTTAGAGCTTGCAGCATCTCAGGGCTACAAGGGCCTTCCTCAGCCTCACAGCCTACCTCCTTCATTTTACAAAGTACATGCTGAGACACATCTGCGGCTCAGCCAGGCTACAAATGACATAACTGGAGGACTGTAGACCTGAGAAGAGGGATTTAGAAGACAATTGAGTCAGAGCAATGTAGCTACATTATAGTTTAATTTTTTAAGTCTATCACCATTTTATGGAATTTGTATTCTTTAAGGATAACACGTAGCTAAGTGATTATAAATAATAAATGCAAAATAATAATAATTAGTTTGGCTAGGAGCCGTGGCTCACATCTGCAATCCCCACACTTTGGGAGGCCGAGGCAGGAGGACCGCTTGAGGTCAGTAGTTCAAGACTAGCCTAGGTAAAATAGTGAGACCCTGTTTTTACAGAAATTTCAAAAATTAGCATGGTGTGGTGGTATGTGCCTGTAGTCCCAGCTACTCAAGAGGCTGAGGCAGGAGGATCACTTGAGCCCAGGAGTTGGATGCTGAAGTGAGCTATGATAGCCATTGCACTCCAACCTAGGTGAGAGCATGACATCCTGTCTCAAAAAATAAATAGGCCTAGCGGAGTGGCTCACATCTGTGATCCCAGCACTCTTGGAAGCCAAGGCAGATGGAGCACCTGAGGTCAGGAGTTCAAGACCAGCCTGGCTAACATGGAGAACCCCCATCTCTACTAAAAATACAACAAAATTAGCCAGACATGGTGGTATACACTTGTAATCCCAGCTACTTGGAAGGCTGAGGCAGGAGAATCACGTGAACCCAGGAGGAAGAGGTTGCAGTAAGCCGAGGTCATGCCACTGCACTCCAGCCTGGTGCCTGGTGAAGGAGTGACTCTGTCTCAAAATATATATATGTATATATTAGCCAGAGGTGCTTCTAAAGAAGGAAAAAGTGATACTCAACTAAAAATGTGAAAAATTTGTCTACCACCTAGCTAGCATTTCATTAAGGACTTGCAATTATCATCACCTGCTTTCTGAAATGTTATCATAAATTATATTATGAATGAATAATAACCTGTGACTATATTAGCAAAAAAAAAAGAATATGAGATATTTTTTAAAGATGTAAGCCATTTTTAATACTCTAGTTACTCTAATTCTAAGGATCTCAATTCCACAGACGCTACTACTCTGCTTTAAAAGAGTTTTATTTATAGCTCCCTGGCAATGTAAGACTCAAGGAATCCAGAGTGGTTTTTACATCCATTGCATTTACCCAAACACACCATCAGAGGGCAGTATACACTTGGTTAACGGAAAAACTGCCTGTCTGGTGGTCTTATTAAAATAGTTGTCCAAATTAGTCTAAGACATTCCTAAATTACCACTCAGATAGGCAGGAAATGAGTTGGAAAAGACAAAAGGAGCAAAGATTTTGAAAAGACAAAGGAATGCATCCCTTAAGACTCTGAGTTTCTACAAAAGGGAATCTGGAGCTAATCATGCTGCAAAATGGGAAAACTTAAAAAACACAGGGATTTCCTGATCATTTGTTACATTTGAAAGACTTTCATTGAATATGATCCTCTGAACACCAGCTACCAAACAAAAATCAGATCACCTCATTCCTATTAATATGCACTAATTAATAAGGTGGCAACAAAGACCACCATATAAAAGGGTCCCTTCAGTAATGTTTTCTTGAGTGAATGAAAACCGAGCCTGCCTTATATTGTATTCTACTTTGCATCACAAACAGTTATAGTGTATTTCTGGAAAAGCACCAGTAGTTTCTTTGAATGTTGACTTCTGGAGTTATATAGGCAGAATTTTTTGTAACAGAATATATTGGCTTTAAAACAGATGATACTTGGCCGGGCCTGGTGGCTCACGCCTGTAATCCTAGCACTTTGAGAGGCCGAGACAGGTGGATCACTTGAGATCAGGAGTTAAAAACCAGCCTGGCCAATAAGGTAAAATCCCGTCTCTGCTAAAAATATAAAAATTGGTCGGGTGTGGTGGTGCACACCTATAGTCCCAGCTACTCAGGAGGCTGAGGCAGGAGAATTGCTCGAACCTGGGAAGCGGAGTTTGCAGTGAGCCAAGATCACGCCACTGCACTCAAGCCTGGGTAACAGAGTGAGACTCCATCTAAAAAAAAAAAAAACAAAACAGGTGATACTTAAATACGAGACTTTTTTTTCTTTTCTTTTTTTCCCCCCACTGCATTCCTAGAGGATAAATTCAAGACTTTAAATGTAAAAATCAGTAGAGCCTCATTAAGGCTGTAAATCCAGAATTTGTGATAATTTGGATTAAATATTACTTACATAACATATAAGGAGGCCGCGTACAGTGGCTCATGCCTGTAATTCCAGCACTTTGGGAGGCTGAGGTGGGAGGATCCCCTGAGGTCAGGAGTTCGGGACAAGCCTGACCAACATGGTGAATCCCCATCTAATTTTGTAAAAATACAAAATTAGCCGGGCATAGTGGCTCATGCCGTAATTCCAGCTCCTCCAGAGGCTGAGGCAGGAGAATCATTTAAACCCAGGAGGTGGAGGTTGCAGCAACCCAAGTTCATGCCATTGCACTCCAGCCTGGGCAACAAGAGTGAAACTCTGTCTCAAACAAACACTTATAAGGAAAGGGGTTTGCTAAGCAAATACGTAGTCTAATCAGTTTTCAAGAGGAATTGCTTCAATTGAGTAATTTTTAAGTTTAATTCTATTTTTAACTTGTTTACAAAAATCTTTTTGGAGAAAGATGATGTATGCATTTCTAACCAGCTTCCTGCATGATTCTAACATAGTCACCTAATACCAGTAAACAAAGCACTCTTTGATTTTTTAGAACACCAGGCACTACTTTCTTGGAGTAGATGATTAACCCAGCTAAAGCTTGATTTTTACTAGCTAACACTTTGTTAACCTAGTGTGTTATACTGTGTGACTTTAAAATGGTAAAAGCAAAATAAAGTATAGTTGTCATTCAGGTTAGCTTTCTAGTCCAAGTCACTAACAATCTGCTATGTAATAGACATTCTAAGATTTCTGCCAACAGTTCTATTTTCAATATATAAAATCAATTTTCAGAAAACTATAAGGATAATTTCCTTGTTCAATTAAGATTCTACTAATCATGGAAAAGAGTGTACAGCCCACTTTCTCAAGGTACCTATGGAATTGACAATATGGCCACGTGTCCTGACAGTAAAGTCAGTTATCTGAATCCATTCCATTTTGGAATAGCAGATCTAAGCGCTAAGCAAGTAACTACCACCACGTTCAAGTTTAGAACTGGAAGATCTTTCATTGTATTAATAGACCCTTTATTTTTAGACCTAAGATACCAAAGACAAATGGCCACATATGTCCTAATGTACTTGAGAAATCTTGCTACGAATGCTGTGTCACTAATTTTTAATACTTAAAAAAAAAAAGCCTGTCTTTTCTATTGGCATCATTCAATAAGAAAAAAAAAAGCTGAATCAGAACGTTTCTGTGTGAATGCACATTCCTCACTAAATCTCTCAGGCAGCTGCTTTAGTCACTGTTACTAACACCTTGCTCTGTCATCTCTTTGTATACATGTCTAATTTATCAGTTTCTTGTAGATTGTCAGCAGCCTGCTGCCTCCGTACCGCCACAGTGCTCACAACTAGCCGGGAGGCAAGACTGCCCGACTGTCAGGTAAATTCAGATGTCCTTTCCCTTCCCACCCAGCTGCATGCCTGATCCATAGACCCCAGCTCCCCTTTCCAACACCTGAACTGCCTAAGCATCATTATATTTTGCTATATTTTATTTCAAATGTGGACTACATAGACACACACTGGATACCTGCAGTTCCTGTGTTCCCAGTGGGAATTCAAGAGAGCTGGGGTTTATTTTGCTGGCCACCAGCTGGTGGACTACAGGCTGCCTTCAGCCCCTTTATCTGCATAAATACTTGGATTAGTCCACTGTTTCAGTCCTTTCCAAAAAACAAAAGCTGGAATTGTTCTGATATTTGACCTACCTTTCGTTTTCTTTCGTCTTTAAAATATATTTATTTTCCTACGAAATCCAAGGGACACTGATATACTAATTGACCTGATTTGATTCCTATACATTATATATATTAAAACATCACTATGTGCTCCATGAGTATGTACAATTATTATTTGTCAACTTAAAAAAAAAAATCCCTGGCCAGGCATGGTGGCTCACACCTGTAACCTCAGCACTTTAGGAGGCCAAGACGGGTGGATCACTAGGTCAGTAGTTTGAGACCAGCCTGGCCAACACAGTGAAACCCCATATCTACTAAAAATACAAAAAAATTAGCCAGGCAGGGTGGCGTGCACCTGTAGGCCCAGCTACTTGGAAGGCTAAGGCAGGAAAATTGCTTGAACCCGGGAGGCAGGAGCTGTGGTGAGCCAAGATCACGCCACTGCACTCCAGCCTGGGCAACAGAGCAAGACTCCATCTCAAAAAATAAAAATAAAAATAAAATAAAATCCCTACTACTCAGGAGGCTGAGGTAGGAGGATTAATCTATTGAGCCTAGGAGTTCAAGGCTGCTGCGAGCTATGATCACAGCACTGCAGCCTGCCTGGTAAGACCCTGTCACTAAGAAACAAAACAAAACAAAAACCACAATAAAATAAAATAAAAAATGTTTAAATAGGCCGGGCATGATGGCTCACACCTGTAATCCCAGCATTTTTGGAGGCTGAGGCAGATGGATTACCTGAGGTCAGGAGTTTGAGACCAGCCTGGACAACATGGTAAAACCCCATCTCTACTAAAAATACAAAAATTAGCTTGGTATGGTGGCACATGCCTGTAATCCCAGCTACTCAGGAGGCTGAGGCAGGAGAATTGCTTGAACCCAGGAGGTGGAGGTTGCAGTGAGCCAAGATTGCAGCACTGCACTCCAGCCTAGGTGACAGAGAGATCCATCTGAAAACAATTTTTAAAAATTAAAAAAATATATATCTCAGGCAAACAGGAAGAATATAAAGAATTAGGTATAAAGGCTGGGTGCAGTGGCTCATGCCTATAATCTTAGCACTTTGGGAGGCTGAGGCAGGAGGATTGCTTGAGTCCATGAGTTTGACGTTACAGTGAGTAAAATAACACCACTGCACTCCAGCCTGGGTGACAGAGCAAGACCCTGTCTCTAGATAGATAGATAGACAGACAGACAGACAGATAGGAACACTTTTATAAGTATTTCTGTTCTCTGTCCACTCAGCCTTGGTAAAATTGAATTTGAAAAGTAGAGGAAAACATTGTAGTCAGCATTCAAAAGAGAGAATATTGCTCTGACAGTGACCTTCATGTGAGATTACTTGAAGAATTGTAAAAGCAGGTTTGCACAGTCCCTGAACACTGAACCGGAGAGTTTGCTGACAATTCTGATTCCAAAGGAAAGCTTTCCGAATCAGTCATGAATTGCCCTCCATCCTGGTGAACCTCCACACAGCACCTCAGCGTTCCATCGGACCTCGCCTTCATCCTGGAATGCTTCATCTCCAGTCACCTGGCCTCCGATGGTGCCACTTTACTAGTCTGGTTGTGGTTTTCATCATCTGCCCAGTGTTCTCTCCTTATCACTGCTGTTTCCCTTCTACCAGGAGAAGGCTGCTTTTGAGCAGGGGCAGGTCCAAACACTTTCCACATGTGTCTGAGGAGTAGCTGTCAGAAGCAGGCTACACGTAGTCAGGGGTCAGAGCCAGGGGAGCTGGAGTGCCACAAGTGTGGAAACACAGTGGCAGCTGAAGCCCAAGTGTCACATGGTCTCAGAGCCAGTTGTACAGCTAGCTGTATCAGTTGACCATTGAGTTAGCTCAGAAAGGTACATTATTGGCTGGGTGTGGTGGCTCACGCCTGTGATCCCAGCACTTTGGGAGGCTAAGGCGGGAGGATGGCTTCAACCCAGAAGTTCGAGACCAGCTTGGGCAACACAGGGAGACCACCCCACAACCTCTACAAAAAAAATTTTCTTAAATTAGCCAGGTGTAGTGGTACATGCTGTAGTCCCAGTTATTTGGGAAGCTAAGATGGGAGGATCACTTGAGCTCAGGAGATCAAGGCTGCAGCAAGCTGTGATTGCAAAATAAAAAAAAATTAAGTAAATAGAGAAATGTATTATAAAATAGATTGCTAGCCAGCAGCTTCCAGTTAGTGTCTTTTTTTTTTTTTTTTTTTTTTTTTTGCAATGGGGTCTCGCTCTGTCACCCAGGCTAGAGTGCAGTGGTGCAATCTCTGCTCACTGCAACCTCCGCCTCCCGGGTTCAAGCAATTCTCCTGCCTCAGCCTCCCAAGTAGCTGGAACTACAGTGCACACCCCACACCCAGCTAATTTTTGTATTTTTCATAGAGAAGGAGATTCACCATGCTGGCCAGGCTGGTGTTGAAATCTGGACCTCGTGATCCACCTGCCTCAGCCTCCCAAAGTGCTGGGATTACGGGTGTGAGCCGCTCCCGGCCTCCAATTAATGTCTTTTAGTTGATTGTTCCCACCAACTTCAGCAACAGGGCTTTAAGAAAGGTTCTTCACTAACATACTAATGCCATTTTACAACAGCACTAATTTCGATTATAAATGATGATAATATAAAAATTATAGATTTATCTCAATTATGTAAGCAAGTGAGTATAAATATTCAGACTCATCTCAGTGGGATTCTGCATGTGTAGTGGTTAAGAACATGGGCTCGCCAGGCGTGATGGCTCATGCTTGTAATCCCAGCACTTTGGGAGGCCAAGGCGGGTGTATCACCCAAGCTCAGGAGTTCAAGACCAGCCGGGACAACATGGTGAAACCCCATCTCTACTAAAAATACAAAATTAGCCCAGCATGGTGGCACATGCCTACAGTCCCAGCTATTTGGAAGGCTGAGGCAGAAGAATCGCTTGAACCCAGGAAGCAGAAGTTGCAGGGAGCCAAGATCACACCACTGCACTCCAGCAAGAAAGAAACTTCATCTCAAGATATAAAAATTTAAAAAATAAAATAAAAAAGAACATGGGTTCTTCACCTACAGTCCAGTCTCTACCAGGCAACCCAGCCCTCACCCAGGGCCTGGGTCAGTGCTGGCCACATGACCACTGTGCACTAAACATCGATTATACCTGAATGAGTGAATGAGCTCTGGAATCAGATTGCTTGGGTTGGAACCCACCTCTAATACCCACTAATTGTTTAATTTTGGAAAATTTCTTTTGCTGACTGAGATACCGTTTCTTCACTTGTAAAGTTCAGATTACAGTAGCTATTGGGGGAATTCAGCAAGGCACATACCTGGCCTGGAGTGTCTGCTCGGTATCTGTTATCAATACCTCTTTTAGTATCTTACCATTCCTCAAGACAAAGATCTGCAGTCTCTCAACCTCTCTAATTTGCTTGAAGAAAGCGTGGAGATTGCTACTGTTTTGTTGGCTTGTTTGTTTCAGAGACTGGGTCTGGGTCTGGCTGTGTTGCCCAAACTGGATTTGAACCCTGGGCTCAAGCAATCCTCCTACCTCAGAAGACTACTGATTTACGTGTTTTCATTAAGTAGGAAATGGAAAGGTTGGCAGGAAATTTTTTTTTCACCTTACTTGTTTTTTGAGAACCAGTTTGACTAAACAGTTAGGTAGACTAGTCCCATCTGTTCTGAGATTAATGAATTTGGGTTGCTTACTACTGCCACAGGGATGAGTCACTTTAAAGAAAAGCAGTTTAATGAATTACAGATGTATCCAGCTTCTCAAATGTTTCCAGTTTCTACCCACGTGAATACAGCCTGGTCTAGAGCCCAATTCTACTGTTCCCCACATTGTGGTCTACATAAAGAAAGGATTAAATGCATATAGATCTGAAAAGACTCTCCTTTTCGAAGTTGCCAGGATGATGACTGACTCTCTTCCCACTCAGAGCACTGCCAAATGGGTCAATGTTAATACCTTCATTGCCCTTTTTACTCCTTCCTGGCAGAAAAGTTAACACATAGCTAACATTCAAATTCTTAGTATGAACCAGACAAGGATAGAGCTTTTTACACATATTAATCATTACAACCTCCCATAAGGTATGCACAGTTTTATACCCATTTTTGGTTGTTTTTGTTTCTTTGGTTTAGTTTTTTTGGGTTTTTGTTTGTTTGTTTTTTGTTGTTGTTTCAGAGAGGGTCTCCCTCTGTCACCCAGGCTGGAGTGCAGTGGCATTATCTTGGCTCACTGCAGCCTCCATCTCCTGGGTTCAAGCCATTCTCCTGCCTCAGCCACCCAAGTAGCTGGGATTACAGGTGTGCGCCAACACACCTAGCTAATGTTTGTGTTTTTAGTAGAGACAGGGTTTCACCATGTTTGCCAGGCTGCTCTTGATCTAATGACCTCCAGTGATTCGCCTACCTCAGCCTCCCAAAGTGCTGGGGTTTATAGGCTTGAGCCACTGCACCTGGTCTTACACCCATTTTTATATGACAAAATCAAGGTTTGGGAAGGTAAGATGACTTGTTCAAGGTCACATATCCTGAACACAGCTGAGCCCATGACTCCTATGTACTACCATAGGTGGCTGCACTGCAGAGGAGAGATCTATTTCAGTTACACTGCGAGGAGCAAAGTGAGAGCATCTAAATCACCCACCATGACTCTTTTCCCCTCAAACTGAAAAGGAATGTTTGTTTAATGAGAAATAGAAGATGTGCTAAGAATGTTAAGTGATTTCACATCAGGTGTCTGTTTCTCATTTTGAAAAATTTTGAGTGCTGGACACGGTGGCTCATGCCTGTAATTCCCAGGACTTTGGGAGGCCAAGGTGGGCAGATCACCTGAGGTCAGGAGTTCGAGACCAGCCTGGCCAATAAGGTGAAACCACATCTCTGTTAAAAATACAAAAATTAGCTGGCATGGTGGCATGCACATTTAATCCCAGCTACTCAGGAGGCTGAGGCAGGAGAATCACTTGAACGCAGGAGGCAAAGGTTGCAGTGAGACAAGATGAGCCACTGCACTCCAACCTGGGCAACAGAGTGAGACTCCATCTCAACAACAAAATTATTTTGTACTTCCCTCAGTTTATACATATATTCAAATAACTTTTAAGGGGGAATGATTTTGTAATGAAAGAGCATTTTCTCACATCTAATCATGTAGAACTTTTCAGCTGGGCATGGTGGCTCTCCTCTGTAGTCCCAACACTTTGGGAGGCCTAGGTGGGAAGATCGCTTGAGCCCAGGAGTTCCAGACCAGCCTAGCTTGGTGAAACCCTGTCTTTAAAAAAAAAAAAAAAAGCCGGGCGCAGTGGCTCACGCCTGAAATCCCAGCACTTTGGGAGGCCAAGGCGGATGGATCATGAGCTCAGGAGATCGAGACCATCCTGGCCAACATTGTGAAACCCTGTCTCTAAAAAAAAAGAAAAAAGAGTTTTGTCATTTAAAAAATATATACAAAAATTAGCCAGGCATAGTGGTGGCACCTATAGTCCCAGCTACTCAGGAGGCTGCAGTGGGAGGATTGTTGGAGCCCAGGAGCTCAAGACGGCAGTGAGCCGAGATTGCACTACTGCACTCCAGCCTGGCTGACAGAAGAGGACCCTGTCTTTACAAAAAAGGAAAGAAGTTCACAGAAGACTGAGACCCTAGAGTTAAAAATAAAGAAAAATAAAATTTAAAATGAAAAAAAGTAGCACTTTCCATGTATACTTTTTACAGGCTCATTCCATTGTACAGTTAAAGTATCAAAATTGTTGATAGATCCTAGATATTATGAAAGGAATGCCCAAGGTATGTAGCCTTGGATCTAATATTGAAATATATAGAATTGTTTGAGATTTAGCACTTCTTCCCTTCTATCAAGTAGTTTTCTACATGGGAAAAAAAAGAAACTTCCTGAAGATGTGTCCAATTTTATATATATAATGGCCAGGCTGGTCCTGAACTCCTGACCTTAGGTGACCCACCCACCTCGGCCTCCCAAAGTGCTAGGATTACAGGCGTGAGCCACCGCTCCTGGCCCCAATTTTATATCTTAGTAACAGTTTCCAAAACCTGCTGTTTACAACATGATCTACCTATGAAAAGTAAACTCAATGGTAAATATTGAATAACAAGTAGACTCTTGAAAATATTTAGCAATCACAACTGAAACTGTATTTATTCTATGCCTTAAATGATTATAATTTATGAAATATTCACATCCAAGAACGTGTGTCTTACAGGTTAATTTACACATAACATACACCATGTGATTGCATTTTATGCATATTAAAAATATTAATACAATAAAATATAACTCACTTTAAGAAGTCTGTCTAAAGTAATGAAAAAAATTTTAAGTCATCACAAATGATGTAATGTCAAAGTGTGAAGCAAAATGAGTTGTAACTGTATATATATTTTTTTTTTTTTGAGACTGAGTCTTGCTCTGTCACCCAGCTGGAGCAATCTCAGCTCACTGCAACCTCCACCTCCTGGGTTCAAGTGATTCTTCCACCTCAGCCTCCCAAGTAGCTGGGACCACGGGCACGTGCCACCACGCCCAGCTAGTTTTTGTATTTTTAGTAGAGACAGGGTTTCACCATGTTGGCCAGGATGGTCTCAATCTCTTGACCTCATGATCCACCCGCCTTGGCCTCCCAAAGTGCTGGGATTACAGGCGTGAGCCACCACGCCCAGCCATTGTAACCCATATTTAAGCTATTGCTGCAAATATATCTGCTGGTCAAGCAGAAATATTTGTCTTCTTTTATCAAAGTGAGTATTGGATTACACAAGGTCTTCAAAAACATGTCTTTCTTCGTCGGACTGGCAGCTCATGCCTGTAATCCCAGCATTTTGGGAAGCTGAGGAAGGCTAATCACTTGTCAAGAATTGGAGATAAGCCTGGGCAACATGGCAAAATCCTGTCTCTACTAAAAATACAAAGATTAGCCAGTGCGGTGGCGCAGGCCTATAATCCCAGCTACTCAGGAGGCTGAGGCACTAGAATTACTTGAATCCAGGAGACAGAGGTTGCAGTGAGCTGAGATCGAGGCACTGCACTCCAGCCTGGGTGACGGAGTGAGATTCAGCTTTAAAAAAAAGAAAGGAAAAAACCCAACCCCATATCTTTCTTTTTCTTTTCTTTTCTTTTTATTTTTTTGAGACAGTCTTTATCTCCTAGGCTGGAGTGCAATGGTGTGATCTCAGCTCACTGCAACCTCCACCTCCTGGGTTCAAGCGATTCTCCTGTCTCAGCCTCCCAAGTAGTTGGGATTTTAGGCTCCCACCACCACGCATGGCTAATTTTTTGTATTTTTAGTAGAGACGAGGTTTCACTGTGTTAGCCAGGCTGATCTCAAACTCCTGACCTCAAGTGATCCGCCCACCTTGGCCTCCCAAAGTGCTAGGGTACAGGCATGAGCTACCACGTCCGGCCATCTTTCTTGTATAATGTTACCATTCTGCATTACTTGCCATAAATCACATTGCATAATATGTTTGGTTCCCTAAAAAGAAATTAGTTCTCGGCCAGGCGCAGTGGCTCATGCCTGTAATCCAAGCACTTTGGAGGCCAAGGCAGGCGGATCACCTGAGGTCAGGAGTTCAAGACCAGCTTGACCAACATGGTGAAACCCCAACTTTAAAAAAATAAAATAAAATTAAAAAAAAAAAAGAAATTAGTTCCCGTGCTCACTTCGGCAGCACATATAGTAAAACTGGAACGATACAGAGATTAACGTGACCCCCTGCACGAGGATGACACACAAATTAGTGAAGCGTTCCATATTAAAATAAAGTAGGCTGGTCGCGGTGGCTTGCACCTGTAATCCCAGCACTTTGGGAGGCCGAGATGGGTGGATCACCTGAGGTCGGGAGTTTGAGACCAGCCTGACCAACATGGAAAAACCCCATCTCTACTAAAAATTCAAAACTTAGCCAGGCATGGTGGCAGTCGCCTGTAATCTCAGCTACTCAGGAGGCTGAGTCAGGAGAATCACTTGAACCTGGGAGGCGGAGGTTGCAGTGAGCCAAGATCATGCCATTGCACTCCAGCCTGGGCAACAGGAGCAAAACTCTGTCTCAGAAAAAAAAAAAAATAACTAATAAAATAAAGTAAAAAGAAGAAATAAAACATATTAAAAAAGAAAGAAGAAATTCGTTCTAAGTCATGCAGATTTACAGAAATAAACTGTCAGTTCTATGGGAAAGTCTGACCTGCTGTTTCCTGGGGCCAGCAAACTGCTTGGAGGGAGGGTAAAGGGTGAATCTTGCCATACATTATTTTCTGTTTTCTTTTTAAAAGATTTTCTTATTTTCTAATTTACAAAGGAGGCTGGGCATGGTGGCTCACGTGTGTAATCTCAGCACTTTGGGAGGCCGAGATAGGCAGATCACTTGAGGTCAGGAGTTCGAGACCAGCCTGACCAACATGGTGAAACCCTGTCTCTACTAAAAATACAAAAACATAGCTGGGTGCGGTGGTGCACACCTGTAATCCCAGCTACTCAGGAGGCTAAGGCAGGAGAATTGCTTGAACCCAGAAGGTGGAGGTTGCAGTAAGCCAAAATTGTATCAGTGTACTCCTGCCTGGGGGACAGAGCAAGACTCCATATCAAAACATTTACAAATGAAACTATGCACTGTTTTCTTAGGCATGTTGCTGAAGCTCCAGTTCTCCCATGTTTACCTACCACATTTTAAAAATAGGTAGGAAAGGCCTGGTGCGGCGGTTCACACCTGTAATCCCAGCACTTTGATAGGCCAAGGCGGGTGAATCACGAGGTCAGGAGTTTTAGACCAGTGTGGCCAATATGGTGAAACTCTGTCTCTACTAAAAGCACAAAAATTAGCCAGGCATGGTAGCACCTGCCTGTAGTCCCAGCTACTCGAGAGACTGCGGCAGAAGAATCTCTTGAACCAGGGAGGCAGAGGTTGCAGTGAGCCAAGGTTGTGCCACTGCACTCCAAGCCTGGGTGACAGAGTGAGACTTCATCTCAAAAAATAAAAATAAAATATAAAAATAGGTAGGAAAATTTAATTTTTTCACCGATTGTCTTAACCAGTCAGAACAGGAAATCTTTTAAATTAAATTTACAGCAGTTCAAAGAGTTTGGGAAGTAAGAATAACCTCAAGCCAATCAGATATTTTACATAATTACAATTTTGTATTAAAATGGAAGAATACAGATAAAGGATGATTTCAGTACCAAAGATAAAAATTATATGTTTAGTCTGGGCGCAGTGGCTCATACCTGTAATCCCAGCACTTTGGGAGGCTGAGGAGGGCAGATCACAAGGTAAAGAGAGAACTTCCTGGCCAACATCGTGAAACCCTATCTCTACTAAAAATACAAAACATTAGCTGGATGTAGTGACACACGTCTGTAGCACGTCTCCCAGCTACTTGGGAGGCTGAGGCAGGAGAATCACTTGAATCCAGGAGGTGGAGGTTGCAGTGAGCCGACATCGAGCCACTGCATTCCAGCCTGGCGACAGAGTGAGACTCTGTCCAAAAGAAAAAAAGGTTTAATACTAATTTTAATGATTCCAGCAATAATATTAGCTTTATAAAGGTATACTTAAATAATAATAATGATCTTTGAATTGTTCTCTCAAACATCACTCCTGGCAGAAATGAATTATATATAGTACTGACTTTCATAGTTTAAGGGAAGATAATAGTTTTAGAAAAATACTCATCTTTTCTTTAAAAAAAAAAAAAAAATCCCATGTTGTGATTCCCCCACTGCTAGTCACATTTTAAAAGGCCCAAACCCAAATGTGTTTTGTCATTTTACCCTAGGAAACTCAATGATTTTGCTTCTTTATTCTTCAAGATTATTCATCCAGGCATTGATAGGCCTAAGCACAAGTTCATGTAAACTAGAGGCTATCATAAGCGGTGGTTTGGAAAGCTACATTATATACTTAACAAATGTGAAATGTTAGGCTAGGTACAGTGGCTCACGCCTCTAATTCCAGCACTTTGGGAGGCCAAGGTGGGTGGATCACCTAAGGTCAGGAGTTTCAGACTAGTCTGGCCAACATAGCAAAACCCCATCACTACTAAAAATACGAAAACTGGTTGGGCATGGTAGTACATGCCTATAATCCCAGCTACTTGGGAGGCCGAGGCAGGGGAATAGTTTGAACTTGGGAGGCAGAGGTTGCAGTGAGCCGAGATGGAGCCACTGCACTCCAGCCTGGGCAACACAGTGAGACTCCATCTCAAAAAAAATAAGTGAAATATAAAACTCTTTTTTTATACCTCCAAGCTCAAGCAGGCAGGGGGAATCCTTAGAGCAGATTAGACTTCCACGGGCAAATTATTTATCCTAGTCAATCTAGATCTACCAGATAACTATAGAATCCTCCAAACTCCAAAGCCTTGGTCAACCTACCATCACCATTGGCATCACTGGGAGCTCATTAAAAATGTAGAATCTCAGGTCCCACCCCATACTTAATGAATCCAAATCTGCCCTTTATACCGAGACCCTCAGGTAATTTGAATGCATATTAAAGTTTGAAAAGAACTGATCTCATGAAATCTTACAGCTAACGCAGAGACCTAGGAGAACAAGACTTCAAAAATTGAAAAGAATGTCTGTAAAATGCTGGAGGCAAGAAAATAAGAAAAAAATAAAAGAGTGACTTTGGGGGAAGAGTTCATATATCATTTCATTTTTCTTTTTTATGCCTTGCTTTGAAAAGCCACCATTATCTTGGCATGCTTTAGATGGAAACCATTTACTGCATAAGATTTCTGTTCATGTTCTTAAATAAGCAAAAATAACTCCTCTAACCCCTACCACTCACTGTGCCTGGCCCTTTGAAATGTGTTTCTTGCTGACGTGCTTGTTTCTCCTTTCCAGTCCTGACACAGCTCTCCCTGAGGAGCAGCCACATTCCAGCTCCCAGTGTGCCCCTCTCCACTGTCTCTCCAAGCCTCCCCACCCCTAGTCTTCATCTCCTGTGGACGGACATCTGGGGAGGAAGTTTTGTAGCCACACACAGGATACTGCCCAAGATCAAGCGGGTGTTTTCTTCTTGGCTGTTAGATGTACAATCGGATTACTGTCCATTGTTTTGGAAGATGAGAGAAAGTTAAGAAGAAGAACACGAAGCACAGACCCTGATGTGATAAAACATTTTGTGGTTTCTCTGAGTCTCAGATAAACTTCTGCCATTAAATGGCTACAGTTTATTTAAATTAAAAAAAAAAAAAAAGAAACAGGAGACATGTCTCAGATGGCTGGCTTTACCTCGATAGCATAGGAGAGACCTAAGATGTGTAAAATACATATACTGTAATATCATCTTTCCTCACACTCCAAATTCAGCTAGGGAAGTTGATTCCAATATTTTTGTCATTGATATTTATTTTGTACTTTATTTGCTACATGATTTATGTCTATAAAAATAATTTCTCTGAGGTGAATTTAATTCATTTATTTTTCAGATATTTGCTCAAGTATGAGTTTGAATTTAGTTTGAAATCTGGAATTGGCCAGACTGGTCATTTTTCTTGCACAAAATGATAAATGAGGTGCATCAGAATGTTAACAGTAACTGTATTTTGCTGCTATGCTGGTATTGTTTATGCACTTATTTTCTAATCAGTAGCTCATTAACTGCTGGGTTTTGCTTTTGTATTTTTACCTAGAGTTCTTCACTGGACATTACTAAGTAAATCTAAGAAAGAGACTACGTTATGGTTTATTGACTTATTCAAGTTTTGATGGCATCTTTAATTTTATTTTTTCATTGCAGTTGAGTAGATGTACTGGTGCTGCTCCTTTGTATGTGTGGATGTGTGTGACAACGTTAAAGAAGGCTCTGTAACTTGAAGGGGAAAAAACATGGTGTGTTTATTTAATGACCAGAAGTTTTTTTACTTCTCCCAAAATCAGGGTCCTACTATGAGTCTTTCCTGATAAAAGGTATCAAGTACAAATGGGAAAATACATACATAACTAGATGTAAGATAGCCTTTGATTAATTAATTTACCCAGAGAATGTTCAAAGTTTGATTAAAGCTGTATGTTTTGTTGTTGTAAGTTTTTTCATAACAAATCTTCCTTGCCAAAAAAAAAAAAAAAATAGATAATAAACCTTAGCTCATTGTCTACTTTTGACAAACACTCAGGTGCCTACAAACATTCTATTATCTTGAGATAATACATGTTCCTAGTTCATTTACAGATTCTGCTGGGTAACTTTTATGACTTGATTTAAGGCAGTGGATTTTCATAGCAAAATTTATTTTGCACATAATCTGACAAACAAGGAAAACAGCTAACAGAGCTGAAAGGTCTAACACTCTTGGGCTCCTTAACCATCAAGTAAGTGCTGCCCACACAACTGCTCCTAGCCCTGATTCCTTGTCTTTGTCAGGTAGCCTTAACTTATTTAAAACCATAAGGGTTTGACCTTTTCATGTCAAAATATCTGCAGCTTCTCTTCAACACAAAAATGACCCTCGCTGTTAACACAAAGGACAGTTACCAGTGTAGGGCATTGAGAAAAGAGATCCAGGAGCCACTCAGCTCATTGAGCGGACATGGGTGGCACTGAAATGGAGTGGTCCATCAGAGACCCACTGGTAAGTCGTAAAGCACATTGCAGGAGCTTTCGTCAGTCATATACGCCTATTAAGTAGTGGTCACTATTACCAAAGCAACCAGGACGTTTTGTGTTCTTTATATGAGTGCTGTTTTCCACAGTGTCATTTATTATGCAAGGTGGAGTAAAGAGTTTGAAATCTTCACCAAAATAGGGATTCAGGTGAAAGTACAGAAACAGAAACAAAATAATTCTACGTGAAGTCCTAACCACAGCAGCCTGACTTCCGCTCTTTTCTACCTGCATGGCCTTGCCGTTCCTAAACACTGTCTTCATTTCACTGGTGTTGTATCTGCCTGGTACCAGTTAGTGAGACTGTGGATTGTATCAGAGATCAATGAAAGAAAGTGTACCCCTGCCCTCACTTTTTCTTTTTTTTATGTTTCCCCCTTTCTCAAGCATCATGTATTTGGACCTGAGAAGTGGCATAGCTGCTGAGTTGACTTTTAATAAAAACTGTTTGTGCCTGAGGGAAAAATATGCCGTTTTAAAAAGTACCTCAGGACATGTTCCTGTATTGCCTCATTGGTTTGGTTGGGTGGGACTGGGAGGTCAGCAGGAAATACTGTCTGTGTGTGATGACCAGGCAGTACTGCCGGTCTGCGATGCTATATTTGCATTCTTTATCCCTAACTCTGGATTTAGGACTGGGTGAGAAGCCGGGTGGCACACAAAACATTTATTTCTTCCAATACAAGGTGTATTATTACGTCTATCACAAACTAGTTTCATTTCAGTTCTTTATCTTCATAGAGTGGGAAAGGCTTGTTCTGAAATACTAATTCTATGAAAATATTAATTTTAGTGAATCTTTGCCAAGAAGTTGTAGAAACTTGGAAATAAATTTCTCATTTTCAGCACAAAGTTAAGTGATAGTCCCTAAGCAGTATGAGAGAATACCATGTATTTACACTGTGGCATTATTTAGCATAGTTTAAACTGAGCCATATCTATATTTATGTATAGGCATTTAAAATGAATCAATACGTGTAGTGTTGACAAAAATCAGTGTCTGTAAAGATAACATCAGGAATTCAAAAGGAACTTGAAAAGCAGAAGAACTAGTGAGAACCAAAAAGAATGAACCTCAGTAAGACTAATTGAAGACATACTTGGAGCGAAAAAACAAACAGCAGAAAAACACTAAAATACTGGCTGATCATTGCAAACGCAGTGAGCCAAGACTAAAGCTAACTGGTCACAGTGGTTAGCAAAGTAAACAGGTAGTTTTTTTTTTTAAGTAAGCACAATTGCAATATTGAACAGTATGGAGAAATGCTTTTCTACTGAGGATTTTCCTTAAGCAAAAAATAAGAAGCAGCAGCAATATATTGGCTTGAGTGCTGAGTGGCATAAAGGAGCTTGGCTTATCTTTCCAGTCCACACATAATCCATTAGATCCCATGCATATATCCAATTCCGGATTCTAATAAAAGGAATTTGGAGAACCTTGAGAAAAAGGAAAATTGTTAAATAAGAAAAGACCTATTTAGAAATTATACCTTAGTCTAATGAAGAGGAGGTACAATAGTGGTCTTCAAGAAAAGAATATTTAACAAATGATAGATATCAGCTATAGATATTGTTACTAAGTCTAGAATAAGAAAGTCTTCAGTGTGAAGGATGTCTATTAACTCTAGGAAAGAGATTTTTAACACTGAAAAATTAACATGGAAATTGATCATCGTAAGGAATATTTGTTTTTTAAAAATTGAATATTGGTGGTCTAGTAAGTATTAAGTGGCAAGATAGGAGAATGCATTTCAATTCTGGGAGCTCATAATTCTGTGATTCTTTTAAGTTTTAAAATACATTAAAGTTTTACTCGTTAATCATAAAATATTTTATATTTGAAAATAGGATAGCAATCTTAATTTTTCCAAGATATTGGTTGGAAAAAAAAGGATTGTTGGTGTTATTTTTTCTTCCAGCTATATTTCATGGTATCTTTAAAATTATTCAGAATATAGTACTTTTACGAAAAAACCTCAATTATCAGAGTCTAAAAAAAAATGTCCTCAGGAATACTTCAAAAATAGAAGGTATGCAATCCCTTAGTGGGGGCAAACACATTTCAGATTTTGTCTTTATTTAAAAGGACCTTCAATATACAACATTTGCTTTTTCGTGCTTTGGAAAATATCCTTGTGCAGATTAAGTTCTTCTGTTTGAAACAAGCATGAAACATTGGTCCAGTAACCTAAGAATGTAAAGATTTATGGAAATTCTGTATTAAATAAAGTTCTCTTCATGTCTCAAATGGAGATCACAAAACATGAAAAGGAAGAAATGAAATATCTTTTCTTCTGGGATGAGTGTCAATTTTAATGTCTAATTGTCATAATCAGCCAAAAGTTACAATCCGTCCCTCAGAGACATCAGGAGAAGCTGGTAGATTTCCAGTAAGGAACTGTGCTGGTTCAGCCCCAGGCTGCCACAAATACATTGATATGGTAGGTAGGAAGTAGGGCTAAATTTGAAAGAAATTTATACGGATAAAGTTCACAATTCTAAAAAGTTTGCCCTCCAGTTTTTTGTTTGTTTATAAACTAGAGTGATTTTAAGTAATCCTTATATTTAAGGCTGCAAAAAATCTACAAGAATATGTTTTCAAGTAAAGGGAACGTAATTCTTCAAAAAGCTGTTGAACTGGAGTTATGATAGGTTATGACGGATAGCATGATCAGTGCTGATATTGACAAGTACTTTTTTACCTTAAAATCAACTTCTATGGAACTACAAGATCAATCTAGCTCCCGAGCGACCTTTTCCATTGTCTGTAATAGTGCCCCCAGGTGAGTTGTGTCAAAAATTAAGTTCTTCTTTATTTATATGCCAACTTAATTGCCATAGTCCCTGATGTGTTGCATTTGTAACCTGATCCTATTACGTTAACACCTGAAAGATTTCATGTAGACTTGTCTTTCGTCCTTATTATTCAAAGTGTAATTGAAATAATTGTTTAGTATTAAGACATGTTTCCCACTGAGAATTTTCCAGAAATAATATTCTACTTAAGAAGAGCGATTAACTGCCTTTAGTGTAAGGGCGAGAGTGCATAGAAATATGCAGTGTAAAATGTTTGCATGAGTTATTTCACATCATGTAAGCTTTCCCATATTCATAAGATGAACACCATAGAAGTCTCATTTCTCTGTGATCTTCTGTCCATTAGGAATGTAAGGAGATTTTAATCTGTATCTAGTCTCCTTTCCATACTGAAATGCATGGCTCTAATCCTCAGTGTATTTCTATCCCTTACTTCTTGAGTTATTTAAAATTCGCCCTCTTTAAACTGAAGCCTGGATAAACTGCTGAGCCAGATTATTCCTGTGATTGGAGTTTAATTTTTGTAGAACACTCGTTGAGAATACACTTTTCACTGTTTTTCTTTCAGAACTACTCTTCGATCATTGTTCTCTAATGAAAACACCGAGAAGTAAATCTGGTGCTTCTTAGTGTAAATATGGTTTTTGGTTTTAAAAAGTCATTTTAAAACAAAGATAAGAGAACTATAAAGTAAGGGGAAATATCATTTTATTTAAAAGTAACTATTCAATGATAGAGCATGGAGATACAGAATGAATCATTGGGTTCATAGGTATGATTTGTGCAGCCAATCTTCGAGGAAAAACATCATTTTAACATTATTCCCACAAAATGTTTAAGCTCAATGGTTTGACTATGAGAGTCAAACAATTATTATTTGGAAATCACTTATGACATTTTTATAATCTACTCTGTTTTTATTTGCATGATTATACTTATGTGATGAACCATCCATGATTCTGATATTGTATTTCTTTCCAGTATTAACATGTGTATTATGTGGCCAACCCTGATTTGTACACTGTATTATTGTTATAATGACAACTGTTCCTACATTTAATTGCAGTTTTATTATGATGCCTTTTGGGGTTAAATGATGTGAAGTGTTTCCACCTACTGATAAATACCATGTGAAAACATAACTAAAAGACTGATCTAAGAAACTTTTTTCTTGTTATTTTTAAAAATATCAATTTCAAAAGAGATGTTCTCGAAGACACATGCATTTATTTTAAATTCAAAAAATTCTTATGAATTTATTATTGCTTGTACTTTAAAATTTTTTTATTGTAGACAATCCTAAGTGAATAATGTCTCATGGGAGAATCCACATGATATGTGCTTGTATTTGTGTAATCTGATCATGCACTCAATGGTTGGAAAAGGCACTCCAGTGCTAAGAAAATAACCAGAAGCCAATATATCGATTCTTATACTTGGTTTATGTTACCAACTGAATATGGTGTAATGCATAACTTTTTCCAGTAAATAAACTGGTTATTTTTTGTTCATTTCATTAATGCTGCCTTTTTATCAAATCAAGTGGTTTTTCTGTCTGTCGTTTTGATGTATACTTACAAAAAGGAAATAATGCATATGAATTCAAATGTGATCTATATGTTTATTCAGAGTGAGAGCTTATTTGAACTAAAAACTAAATACTTTGCTTTAACAACAGTTTTTTTTTTTGAGACAGAGTTTTGCTCTTGTTGCCCAAGCTGGAGTGCAGTGGTGCGATCTCAGCTCACCACAACCTCCGCCTCCTGACTTCAAGAGGTTCTCCTGCCTCAGCCTCCAGAGTAGCTAAGATTACAGGCATGTGCCACTATGCTCAGCTAATTTTGTATTTTTAGTAGAGACGGGGGTTTCTCCATGTTGGTCAGGATGACCTCAGATGATCTACCCACCTCAGCCTCCCAAAATGCTGGAATTACAGGCATGAGCCACTGCATCTGGCTGCTTTAATAACAATTCTGTAATTCCTGGTAAATGATGTGTATCAACTCTGCTCATTGCCTCCAGTCTCACCTCTTTTACTTGTAATCTTTTCTAGAAAGCTAATTTGGCAAGAGGATATACTTGGCTGAATTCGATTAGAAATGTACCAACATGAACAAAATGCTTGTTTTAAAACAGGAAACATTATTTTGATGAAAGAAGAAGAATGAAGTTTGTATGTATTATTTTGGGAGACAATTTCTTGCTGTTCTCTTTCCTATAAAGGAACAGCAGAGTTCCAAAACTTTGAGGAAGGTTAATTTACTAGCTCCTCCTATCAAATACATATTGTAAATCAGCTGCTTTGGGAGCCATCCACTTTGATTCGATTTTATTTAAAGGGTGGAGGAGGATAAAAGCCAGAGAGAATAAGGACTTGCGTGGCATTCTGCTGAGTTAAACATCTAACGCAATCCTCATTATAGCTAATCAAATTCATGCAACGCGGGCAGCCAACCATCCTAGCCAAAGTTGTCTGCTTACCTGTTGTATAAATACAACACTAGAAATAATCATGTAAACTTTTCTAAAAATCTCTCCTTTTTCTCTTGCCAAAGCTATTGTTTTTCTTTGAGGTTGGATCTATAAGTCTATTTGATACTTCACTTTCTCTTGCATGATAAAGCTGTAGTCTGTCACATTCAAAATGAAACATCAAGAAAGTCTCTTCTCAATTATAAATTTTGCAGGCAACTTGGACAGCCTGTATCGTGAAGGCATTGGGAGGATTCCTGCAACCTATGAAGGATGAGAAAGAGAACAGAATCAATGGGAACTTGTGGAAGGGATTTTCTTTCTTTTTTTTCTTTTGAAACATGGCCTCACTCTGTCATCCCAGGCAGGAATGCAGTGGCATGATCTTGGCTCACTGCAGCCTCAACCTCCAGGACTCAAGCAAGTCTGCCAAGTAGCTGGGATCACAGGCGTGCACATGCCTGGCTAATTGTTTAAATTTTTTTGTACAGATGAGGTCCCACTATGTTCCCTAGGCTGGTCTTGAACTCCTGGGCTTAAGTAATTCTCCCACCTCAGCCTCTGAAAGTGTTGTGATTACAGGGATGAGCCACCTACCCTAGCCAGGAAAAGATTTTCTTAGTTTTTGGTTGTACACATGCTGACTGGTACATTGTGGGAACTCAGTCAATTTTGAATCAGAGTAGTTGTTCCTGAAAAGTGAGTTTCTTGGCTTCTTGATATCTAGCTTTCTCATAAGACATCCAGAATTGAGTTTACAGAAACTAATGTCACCTACTTACATAATTATAGCAGGCACTAAATATCAATGAATTGGGGGAAATGGCCTTTAAGTGAATGCTTATTCTTATCATTATTAGTGAATCTAAAAACTTGATCTCTTAACACTGTAATAGGAGGCTATGTATGAAGAAATAATTTGAAGTTGTGTGTCGGGGGGAAACAAGATCTTGTGACAAAATCACAGTTCACTGCAGTCCTGACCTCACAGGCCCAAGTGATCCTCCCACTGCAGCCTCCCAAGTAGCTAGGACCGCAGGTGCACACCATAATGCCTGGCTAATTTTTTATTTTTTGTAGAGACAGGGTCTCCCTATGTTGCCCAATCTGGTCTCAAACCCCTAGACTCAAGCGATCTTCCTGCCTTGGCCTCCCAAAGTGCTGGGATTACACAGGTATGACCCACCACACCCAACTGAGTTTCTTCTTAAACAATTTATGAATCAACTACACTTAAGTGCTTTAGAAGAACCTCAGAATAATTAATCCACAAAGTAACCATCTATCAAGGAAGATATATCTCTGGGAAAAATATTGCCAGTAAACAATTTATAATATAATTTGAATGTAGGAAGCAACATAAATAGTAACTATAGTGGCTGCTCATTAACTAGTAAAGAAACATTATAGTAAGAATACCTCATTTTCTTTTTTTTAAATATTTATTTATTATTTATTATTTTTATGGATGGAGTTTTGATTTTGTTGCCCAGGCTGGAGTGCAATTGGGCAAGCTCAGCTCACTGCAACCTCCACCTCCTGGGTTCAAGCGATTCTCCTGCCTCAGCCTCCCAAGTAGCTGAGATTTCAGATGCCCATCACCACCCGTGGCTAATTTTTTGTACTGTTAGTGGAGCTGGGGTTTCACCATGTTGGTCAGTCTCGAACTCCTGACCTCAGGTGATCCACCTGCCTTGGCCTCCCAAAGTGCTGGAATTACATGCATGAGCCACTGCACCCAGCCCGTCATTTTCTTTATTATCTATATCAATAGGGGATAAAAGAAGGATAATTCAATAAGTTAGCTTCTGTTACTACTAAGGTCAGGTGAAAGACTATAGTAGGATAGATGTATGTTTCATATCCCAAGATGGACCTATCTATGTAAGTTGCCAGCCCCAGTGCAAAATGAAAACGCGGGTCTGCTTGCTCAAGAAATAGGAAGAATTTCAAGACAGTGACAGCAAAGCATTAGGCCAAGCAAGGGGTCCTTCTAGGCACAGGATCATATTTCACTGCAGGGATCAACAGGCCATGAAGCCAGTCTCACCTCCAAAATGTGCTGAAATAATGATTCAATGCTGAATGTAGCTATTCAGAAACTGGGCTTTGTGGCTGGGCGCAGTGGCTCACTCCTGTAACCCCAGCACTTTGGGAGGCCGAAGCAGGCAGATCATGAAGTCAAGAGTTAGAGATCAGCCTGACCAATATGGCGAAACCCTGTCTCTACTAAAAATACAAAAATCAGCTGGGCATGGTGGCATGTGCCTGTAATCCCAGCTACTCAGGAGGCTGAAGCAGGAGAATCGCTTGAACCCAGGAGGCAGAGGTTGCAGTGAGCTGAGGCCACTGCCCTCCAGCCTGGTTGACAGAGCCAGACTCCTTCTCAAAAAAAAAAAGAAAGAAAAGAAGCTGGGAAACTGGCCCGGCGTGGTGGTTCACGCCTGTAATCCAAGCACTTTGGAGGCCAAGGCGGGTGGATCACCTGAGGTCAGGAGTTCAAGGCCTGACCAACATGGTGAAACCCTGTCTTTAAAAAAAGTAAAAAAAGAAAGAAAGAAACTGGGAAACTTTTTTTTTTTAACAAAATAGATTTCCTAATTTCTGTGCTTGGAAGGAAAAATAATGTGTTTATGTCCTGGGGAAAAACATTTAACGCTAATATATCAAAGAATTCTAAAGTTGAATCTTGCAGTACTTCCACATTCCAATGCAGCCATAACATGTCAACTCAAAATTTCTAAACTCTGACATGTGTATCAGGACATACTAAGATTATAAAAACTTCAAGTCTTCAAAAAAGCAGTGGTAGACGTTTTAATTAGTGTCTATTAAACAAAACTAATTTAAGAACCCTACTGATACTTTTATAGTTTGATGTCCTTGGAAACTGTAAAATATTAACAATATCAGTCAAATGTCACAGGAAGATTTGCCTAACTGAAAAGAGCTGTTAGTTCAAGATTAATCAGTGATTCATGTCAACCTTTATTCCAAATAAATTCAAAAAGAAAGAAATTATATACCTCACTGAAATTCATTGATTTTGAGTATATGGGTGTTCATGTATAATAAAAATATATATTAAGATTTTCTTGTTTTGGATAAAGTAAGAGCAGAAACCAATAGAAATGGTTATCCGTAAAAGAGCAAAGTGTATGATACAAGGGTGGCAGCTAGACTCTGCCAGTGCATGAATGCTTTTTTTTATATTGTTTTCAACATGTCAATGCATCATCTATCCAAAAAAAATTAATAAAATATGGGCTCTCAAAAAGTTCACAATGAAGCCAGAAATAAAAGTACAAAATCTAGATAAATATTTGTTCCAGGCTGGGGGCAGTGGCTCAGGCATGCTGTAATCCCAGCACTTTGGGAGGCCAAGTGGGGATCACGAGGTCAAGAAATCGACCGTCCTGGCCCACATGATGAAACCCCGTCTCTACTACAAATACAAAAATTAGGTGGGTGTGGTGGCAGGCGCCTGTAGTCCCAGCTACTTGGGAGGCTGAGGCAGGAGAATCCCTTGAACCTGGGAGCCGGAGGTTGCAGTGAGCTGAGATCACACCACTGTACTCCAGCCGGTGACAGAGTGAGACTGCCTCTCAAAAACAACAACAACAACAAAATTTGTTCCATGGCAGACTATGTCAGCAGAATTATTTTTAAAAACATAAAATTTTGTTTAAATTCTAGCCCTGGCGCTTACCAGCTCTGTCACTTTAGAAAGGTTCCTAGCCTCTCCAAGCTTAAATGGTCTCATTTTTAAAATGAGAATTTAAAAATGAATCACTTGAGGTCAGGAGTTTGAGACCTGCCTGGCCAACATGGTGAAATCCTAGCTCTACTAAATACAAAAATCAGCCGGGTATAGTTGCATGTGTTTGTAATTCCAGCTACCCCATAGGCTGAGAACGCAGAATTGCTTGAACCTGGGAGGGGGAGGTTGCAGTGAGTGGAGATAGTGCCACTGCACTCCAGCCTAGGCAACGGAGTGAGACTCCACCTCAAAAAATAAATAAATAAAGCCAAAAAGCCTACTTGGCAAGGTTATTGCAAAGATTAAATGAAATACCATGTATAACATCTTTCAAACAGTGTTTAGTCTTTAGTAGCTGTTATTATTATTAGACGGTGTTTTGTTCTTCTAACCCAGGCTGGGGTGCAATGCCATGTCAGCTCACCACAACCTCCGCCTCTTGGGTTCAAGTGATTCTCCTGCATCAGCCTCCTGAGTAGCTGGGATTACAAGGATGCACCACCAGCTCAGCTAATTTTTCGTACTTTTAATAGAGACGGGTTTCACCATGTTGACCAGGCTGGTCTCAAACTCTTGACCCCAAGTGATTCGCCTGCCTGGACCTTCCAAAGTGCTGGGATTACAGACGTGAGCCACCGCGCCCCACCAATACTACTGTTTTTTGCATGTCTTCTCCATCCATGGTACATAGAAACTTGCAAAAGGTATGAACTTTTGTTTTGTTCTCTAATGTATCTTAAGCCCCTAGAGTGGAATCTCGCACAAAATAAGTTCTCAGTATAATATTTGCTGAATTAATCCATGTATAAATGAATGAAAGAATTTCATGCCTGTCAATATATACGACTCCAATTATCTAGGTACGGTGTTATTAAAAATAATATTAGCGGCTGGGCGCGGTAGCTGAAGCCTGTAATCTCAGCATTTAGGGAGGCCGAGGCGGGCGGGTCACCTGAGATAGGGAGAGAAAAAATGGCTTAACTTGGTGGTGTGCGCTTGTAGTCCCAGCTACTCCGGAAGCTGAGGCAGGAGAATCGCTTGAACCCGGGAGGTGGAGGTTGCGGTGAGCTGAGATTTCGCCACTGCACTCCAGCCTGAGCGATTGAGTGGGACTGCGTCTCAAAAAAAAAAAAGACAAGAAAAAAGAAAGATTTTAACGGCATTATTATTTATATATATTTTTCTTTTTTTGCCCTGAGGGAAAGGGGGGAAGTGGCTTATCATTATTTACAACAGTAAAAATCTTGAAGCAACTTTTAGCTAATATAGGAGAGTATTTTGAAGGTGTCAACCTTCAAAATATTGTAATTAGAAACTTTTAATAATGTACAAAAAATATTCACCATAAATGTTAAAAGGAGAAAAACAGGATTTAAAATTGTATATTCAACATGATTCAAGGAAAGGCACCAAAATGTTAACAGCAGTTTTCATCGAGAGAGATTATGAGTGAATTGTATTGCTCCTTTCTACTTTTCCATATTTTTCAAACTGGCTACAATAAATATATATTGCTTCATTACTAGAAAAAGAGAAACATTTGAGAAATAAATGAATGGGATTAGCAGACCTTTATCTGTGGCCAATCTGAAGAAAAATAATCTAATTTATTCTAGATGAAATTAAAGTTTTTATCCTGAACTGAGCAGATGTCTCCCAAACTTCCTGTCTGTGAGGCAGAGATGCAAATCCTGTCCAAGGGTACAGAGAAATGCCAGTGACAAGTATAATAATAAGGCTCGGCTGTTAATAGGATCTTGAACTTAAAAGTCTGACCCTGCCCCCGCAGGCTAGCTGGTGTGATCTTCACTTCGCCAATTATCACCCTGTGTATTTGCTGATCTATGGGATCTTTAAGAACACAATCAGTTCTTGAATAATTTGTTCAATACCTTAGCCACAGTTTTTCCATCTGAAAATAGAAGCTGTCACAGGCTCTCTAAGTCTGTTTTCAAACTTTATCAGATGCATTCTAGAACATATTTGAACTATGTTATATTGAATTTATATATCCTAAATTAATGGAACTGCTTCAGAAGTATGGGTATATTTCAGTATAGGGTTGCAAGTGCCAGGAGAATGCCATTACTTCAGCACATTTTCCAGTGTTTTTTGTTTGATAGATGTTATAATTTTGCTCCGTTGATCATAAAGGAATTTTTTAGATTCCACTGATGCAAAAAGAAAACAAGAACTCTTCACAGGAAATAACTGAATAGGGCCAGGCACAGTGGCTCACGCCTATAATCCCAGCACTTTGGGAGGCCGAGGCGGGTGGATCACAAGGTCAAGAGATTGAGACCATCCTGGTCAACAAGGTGAAACCCCGTCTCTACTTAAAAAAAAAAAGTACAAAAATTAGCTGGGCATGGTGGTGCGCACCTGTAGTCTCAGCTACTCTGGAGGCTGAGGCAGGAGAATTGCTTGAACCCAGAAGGCGGAGGTTGTGGTGAGCCGAGATCGTGCCATTGCACTCCAGTCTGGGTAACAAGAGCAAAAACTCTGTGTCAAAAAAAAAAAAAGAAAAGAAAAAAAGAAATAATTGAATAGACTTAATAGGTAAGATTTTCACCAATTAGATTTTATTCTCATCCTTGATATTAACTTTGTTTTTTGTTTATTTTTGTTTTTTGAGATGGAGTCTTACTCTATTGCCCAGTCTGGAGTGCAGTGGCATGATCTCAACTCACTGTAACCTCTGCCTCCTAGGTTCAAGCAATTCTCCCTGACTCAGCCTCCGGAGTAGCTGAGATTACAGGTGCCTGCCATCATGCCTGGTTAATTTTTGTATTTTTAGTAGAGATGGGGTTTCACCATCTTGGCCAAACTGGGTTTGAACTTCTGACCTCAGTTGATCCACCCACCTCACCCTCCCTAAGAGCTGGGATTACAGGTGTGAGCCACCGTGCCCAGCTGTTTGATATTTGTTAAGTACTCCTAGTACTTACTTAGATATGGAATGTGATAATGCCTTTTACATATTACATAAATATATTTAGTAACATGGACTTTATTTTCTAATAAAGTAACCCAGAATTAGGACAATTATTCATGTGAATAAAGCAAAGGCTGACTTTTAAATATATACTAATTGTTGTTAATTCTACTGAAATAGCCAGGTTTGAAGTTTGAATATATAAACCTAAGAAAAATGATAACACTTGACAAAAAACTTATGCAAGGCTTAGCAATGTAATAATACTTTATTTATTTATTTATTTATTTTGAGACAGAGTTTTGGTCTTGTTGCCCAGGCTGGAGTGCAATAGCGCAATCTCAGCTCACTACAACCTCCGCCTCCCAGGTTCAAGCAATTCTCCTGCCTCAGCCTCATGAGTATCTGCGATTACAGGTGCCCACCACCTCAACCAGCTATTTTTTTTTTGTATTTTTAGTGGAGACAGGCATGTTGGCCAGGCTGATCTCAAACTCCTGACCTCAGGTGATCCACCCACCTCGGCCTCCCAAACTGCTGGGATTACAAGTGTAAGCCATTATGTTCAGCCTAAAATCTTTCTTTTTTTCTTTCCTCTGTAAAGAGGAGGACTCATCTTCTCACCTGGGCTCGTCTCAAACTCATGGACTCAAGAAATCCTCTCACCTGAGCTTCCCAAACCATTGGGATTACAGTCATAAGCCACTGTGCTCAGCCTGGTTTTATTTTGTTTTTGTTTTAAGGCTAGTTATGGAAAGCAGTGGGAGCAGAGGAGAAGCAAAGAAATCTGTAACTCGTGTGGTCAGTTTATTGTAAACACCACTGCATTCAGACCAACCTCATGGGCAAAGTTTTTGATTTGCAATTTGGAGACTCCAAAATGAGAAGAAGACTGTTTTCTCTCAATAAATTGAAAACTATTACTGTGAAAATATTTATATATTGCTTTTTAAAAAATATTTTTTATTCCCAATATTCTCACTAAAATGTTTATCAGATACCTATTTGTGTATTCTTTGGAAAAAAAAACCTATTTGAAAGCTACATAAATAATATTACTGACTTTAGATTTATAGTTTGTCTCTTTTTTATGGAGAATTTCAGAGTATTCTGTTGAAGTCTTTTTTCAATTTATTTATTTGAGACACAGTCTCACTCTTTTGCCCAGGCTGGAGTGCAGTAGTACAATCATGGCTCTCTGCATTCTCAACCTCTGGGGCTCAAGTGGTTTTCCTACCTCAGTCTCCCAAGTAGTTGAGGCTACATGTGCATGCCACCATGCCCAGCTAATTAAAAAATTAAAAAGAAATTTTTTTTGGTAGAGACAGAATTTCACTATGTTGCCTAGGCTGGTCTTGAACTCCTGGGCTCAGGTGATCCTCGTGCTTCAGCTGCCCAAAGTGCTGGGGTTGCAGTTATGAGCCACTGTGTCCAGCCTCTGTTGAATCTAATTATGCAGAGCTGTGTGGGCTACTGCAAATGCCTATTGGATGTGTGAGCCTTGTATAAAGCAATAGTGTCATTGTAGAAAGAGGTAAATTTAGAATTATAGATTGACACAATAGTCTTATAGCTTCCGTGTGTCACCTTCTGTTGACATTATCATGGAATGTACGAAAGTATAATATGACAGAGCTTAGGCTGGGTGCAATGGCTCATGCCTATAATCCCAGGACATTGGGAGGCTGAGGCAGGAGGATCATGAGGTCAGGTGATCAAGACCATCCTGGCCAACATGGTAAAACTCTGTTTCTACTAAAAATACAAAAATTAGCTGGGTGTGCTGGCACATGCCTGTAGTTCCAGCTACTGGGGAGGCTGAAGCAGGAAAATCACTTGCACCCAGGAGGGATGGAGGTTGCAGTGAGCCAAGATCGCTCCATGGCACTCCAGCCTGGTGACAGAGTGAGACTCCAAGTCAAAAAAAAAAAAAAAATCTCTGAAATAAGGTTGCATCTTATAATCAATGGCATTATATAATTGTTGAAAACGACATATATCATTTTCTGCATGAATAAACTTGGTCATTGAGGTATTTTTTTGTGTATGTGGTAAAAAAACACAACATGAAATTTACCATCTTAACCATTTTAAGTGTATAGTATTGTAGTGTTAACTGTATCTTTAGGACTTTTTCATCTTGTAAAACTGAATTTTATATTCATTGAACAATTATCCTTTTCTCCCTCCCACAGTCCCCAACAAACACCTGACATCACCCCTTGCTTAAAACTCTTTAAAATTGTACTGTTGTTGTCAGAATGAAGTCCTGTTTGCCTGACTTACAAAGTCCTTAATGATCCAGCCCTCCATTTTTTCCAGCTTCATTTCTCTCTTGCCATGCTCTATGAGTGCACATCTCTTTCTCTGTCTCTTCCCCTCTGCCCCCCACACTCTCTTGTATATCCTGTGTTCCTTGCACTGGGGTAACTCTTCTTTTTTTTTTGAGGTGGAGTTTCACTCTTCTTGCCCAGCCTGGAGTGCAATGACATGATCTTGGCTCACCACAACATCCGCCTCCCAGGTTCAGGTGATTCTCCTGCCTCAGCCTCCCTAGTAGCTGGGATTACAGGTGCTTGCCACCATGCCTGGCTAATTTTTGTATTTTTAGTAGAGACGAGGTTTCATCATATTGGTCAGGCTGGTCTAGAACTCTTGACCTCAGGTGATCCACCTCCTTCAGCCTCCCTAGGATTACAGGCATGCACCACCACACCGGCTAATTTTGTATTTTTAGTAGATACGGGGTTTCTCCATGTTGGTCAGCCTGGTCCTGAACTCCTGACCTCAGGTGATCTGCCTGCCTCAGCTTCCCAAAGTGCTGGGATTACAGGCATGAGCCACTGCATCCGGCACACTGGGGTAACTCTTTATCCCCTCCACTAGGCCAACTCCTCATCTTTCAGGTCACCATTTTGACTTCCTCTAACAGCGTCCTCTAGGCTGGGCTTGGTGGCTCACGCCTGTAATTCTAGCACTTTGGGAGGCCATGGTGGGTGGATCACCTGAGGTTAGGGGTTCGAGACCAGCCTGGCCAACATGGTAAAACCCCGTCTCTACTACAAATACAAAGAAAATTAGCTGGTTGTGGTGACGCATACCTGTCATCCCACCTACTTGGGAGGCTGAGGCAGGAGAATCGCTAGAACCCTGGGGGTGGAGGGTGCAGTGAGCCGAGATCGCACCATTGCACTCCAGCCCGGGTGACAGAGGGAGATTCTGTCTCAAAAAAAAAAAAAAAAAAAGGACTACATGCTTGTAGTCCCAGCTACTCGGGAGGCTGAGGTGGGAGGATTGCTTGAGCCCAGGAGTTCTGGGTTGTAGTGTGCTATGCCAATCGGGTGTACGCACTAAGTTCGGCATCAACATGGTGACCTCCCAGGAGAGGGGAACCACCAGTTGCCTAAGGAGGGGTGAACTGGCCCAGGTCAGAAACAGAGCGGGTCAAAACTCCCATGCTCATTAGTACTGGGATGGCCCTGTGAATAGTCACTGCACTCCAGCCTGGGCAACATAGCAAGACCCCATCTCTAAAAAAAAATAAAATTAAATTAAAAAAAAGTTTCTCCCAATAGACTGGGTTTGGTTTGGGTCTCTCTCCTAATTTCATGAATTATACACACCATGATGCCAGGGACTGTGTGCTTTAGAAAATAACTGTTTCATTTCCATTTTCTATATGATTTTTAAGACATTGACCACTTCTTTTTGAAGAGCAATAGTAGTCAATATAAGTACAAGGCTAAACTCATATAGTTACGTTTCAGTGGCACCTCAAATTTGTACAAACCTTCTAAGAGGTGTATTTATATATTCATGGTCAAATATAGACATGGACATTAACATGTCAGAAATTTTATAATCATATATGTAATTATGTATAAGGTTATGCATATATATATACAAAACTTTATTGAAATCTCAACTTGTACCAACTCAAAATGTCATACTATTTATTTATTTAGAGACGGAGTCTTGCTCTCTCACCAGGTTGGAGTGCAGTGGCATGATCTCAGCTCACTGCAACCTTCACCTCCTGGGTTTGAATGATTCTCCTGCCTCGGCCTCCCAAGTAGCTGGACTACTCAGGAGGTTCCACGCACCACCATGTCCAGCTAATTTTTGTATTTTTAGTATAGACGGGGTTTCACCACGTTGGCCAGGATGGTCTTGATCTCTTAACCTCATCATCCACTCACCTCAGTCTTCCAAAGTGCTAGAATTACAGGTGTGAGCCACCATGCCCAGCCCATATTGTTTATTAAGATCCTATTAAATAAATGTATCATCTTCTTCAATTCGGTCCTCATGAGATTACCTTCTGTATGTCAGCCCCGTAATGCTACTACATAAAGTTAGCATGATTCTGCTGGGCATGTTGGCTCATGCCTGTAATCCCAGCACTTTGGGAGGCCGAGGCGGGTGGATCATGAGGTCAAGAGATCGAGACCATCTTGGCCAACATGGTGAAACCCCATCTCTACTAAAAATACAAAAGTTAGCTGGACGTGGTTGTGCAGGCCGGTAGTCCCAGCTACTCGGGAGGCTTTGGCAGGAGAATCACTTGAACCGGGGAGGTACAGTAAACTTAGATCGTGTCACTGCACTCCAGCCTGAGTGACACAGTGGGACTGTCTCAAAAAAAAAGAAGTTAGCTATGATGCATACCTTATAGTGACCTTTATTACTTTAATAAAGATAAAGTTAAATTCCTACCCAGTGACAGCATCAAAGTGAATAACTAATAGATTTATCATTCACTTTACTGAGGAAATAATTTATTATCACAATCAAATAAGTTTTATCTTTCTCCAGTAAGATTACCATAAGAGTGAATCTGTGGCCGGGCACGGTGGCTCAAGCCTGTAATCCCAGCACTTTGGGAGGCCGAGGTGGGTGGATCACAAGGTCAAGAGATTGAGACCATCCTGGTTAACATGGTGAAACCCCGTCTCTACTAAAAATACAAAAAAACTTAGCTGGGCATGGTGGCACGTGCCTGTAATCCCAGCTACTCAGGAGGCTGAGGCAGGAGAATTGCCTGAACCCAGGAGGTGGAGGTTGCGGTGAGCCGAGATCGCGCCATTGCACTCCAGCCTGGGTAACAAGAGCGAAACTCCGTCTCAAAAAAAAAAAAAAAAGAGTGAATCTGCTGTAAAGTTTTGACTTCTATTAAACGCTAGTTTTGGAAGTGATGGATCAGTAGTTGAATCAGTTGTTCAATTAATAGTTTTCCTCTTGAGTATTCCTTTTTGGTTTCATACTGCTTAGTAAAGACTAATCTGAGACTGATTATTTGTTAAGTTGAATATTTGCTTAAAATACTTTAATCAGAATATAAAGATATTTGTCAATATACCTATGTTTTGCTCCATTGGGAAATACAAAGATAAAATGTAAGGAACATGAATCAGTCCATTATCTTCCTGTATCTGATTTGATATGTCAGTTCCTGGGGAAATGAGTTATTCTGGGTTCCCAGCTCCTCTCCATGGAGCAGCTCTACCATGAGCTCCAGGCCCTCCATGGGCTCTTCTGCATTCCAGCTGGACTTTGAGAAGAAGCATAGAAAGTTTCATGGTGAGGTTTCAGAAATCAGGCCTGTAGGTGGCACATATCTCTTCTGCCCATAGACGTTTGACTAGAAGCCAGTTACATGCCTCCACCTAACTACAAGGGAAGGTTTAAGTGCAGTCTCCGTGTGTGCTAAGAAGGAAAATAAAGGGTTTTCTGAGCATTCAGCATTGTTTCAACCACAGAGACATGGAGCATAAACATCTACTGTTCTCATTACTGTATTCAGGGACCCAACACGTGTTGTTCTCATTCGACACGTTTTGATGAATTAGGGGTAAATATCCTATTAGCTATATAAATAAATAAATATAGGCCAGGCATGGTGGCTCACACCTGTAATCCCAGCACTTTGGGAGGGTGAGGCAGGTGGATCACTGGAGGTCAGTGGTTTGAGATCATCCTGGCCAACATGGTGAAACCCCATCTGTACTTAAAACACAAAAATTAGCCAGGTGTGGTGGCAGGTGCCTGTAATCTCAGCTACTCGGGAGGCTGAGGCAGGAGAATTGCTTGAACCCAGGAGGCAGAGATTGCAATGAGCCAAGATTGTGCCACTGTACTCCAGCCTGGGCAACAAAGTAAGACTCTGTCTTTTAAAAAAACAAGATAAAGAAATGTTATATTAAGCCTATATGGGCTGGGCATGGTGGCTCATGCCTGTAATCCCAGCACTTTCAGAGGCCGAGGTGGGCTGATCACCTGAGGTTGGGAGTTTGAGAGCAGCCTGACCAACATGGAGAAACCCCATCTCTACTAAAAATACAAGATTAGTCGGGTGTGGTGGTGCATGCCTGTAATCCCACTTACTTGGGAGGCTGAGGCAGGAGAATTGCTTGAACCTGGGAGGCAGAGGTTGTGGTGAGCTGGGATCGTGCAATTACACTCTAGCCTGGTAGCCTGGGCAACAAAAGTGAAACTCTGTCTCAAAAAAAAAAAAAAAAGCTATCTGTCCAGAAATATATTCAATATCTTGACGTAGAATAACTTGAAAACAAATAAAGTACATTTGACCCCATTATTTCAGTGCTGCAAAACCTAGTCATAAAATGCAAGGTCCCTTAGAAATTGTTTCTATCAGAAAATAATAAGCAGCAGCAATATTGATAGAGGGGATGTCAGATGATATTTGTTACAAAATATTCCATCAGAAAATACCGACATCCACTAATGTGAACAAATATCATTAGGAAATGTAAACAAGTTGAACCAAGAAAGATAAATATATATAACATAGGCCAGGCGCAGTGGCTCACACCTGTAATCCCAGGCACTTTGGGGCGCTGAGGCAGGTGGATCACCTAAGGTTTGGAGTTTGAGACCAGCCTGACCAATATGGAGAAACTCCGTCGCTACTAAAAATACAAAATTAGCCAGGCATGGTGGCACATACCTGTAATCCCAGCTACTTGGGAGGCCGAGGCAGGAGAACTGCTTGAACCCAGGAGGTGGAGGTTGTGGTGAGCCAAGATTGCACCATTGTACTCCAGCCTGGGCAACGAGAGCAAAACTCCATCTAAAAAAAAAGTTGCTCTAAGCCAAATTGCTACCATAGTATTGTTGATTTCAACACCATCTTTTTATTGAGGCAAATAAACTAAGTTAGAAATTTGTATTTAGAGTTAATTTATGTATATAGAGGCCAAACTTTCTTCTTTAATTTATATTTGAAACTACTTGTTTAAATTAATTTTGATACTATATGGCACAGTAGATAATAGTGCAGCTACTCAGAATAAATAGGTGCAATGCATTGATATAGGAATAATAAATCCTAAGGGAGTAAAAGCTCCTTTTAATAAAGATCTGAATGGCTGCATACATTAGGGGGCTAGTTCCTTCTTTTTGGGAGTATGTATGTGTACTGGGGTAGCAGTTAGGGAGACTGAAATAGTTGAACTACCCTCTACAAAGGCTGAGAAAGATTGAATTACCCTCACACTTCAGAGGGCTGGAGATGGTACCTGGATAAAGGACCTTTTGAAGAAAGGTGAAAGTGACGGTTGGGGAACTCGGCTTGAGCTGAAGTACTTACTTAGAATGCTGCCTTTTTGCTTCCTATCTGTCTGATTTTGGGACACAGCCTCTTTGTTATTAGAGTAGTGAATTTTCAAATGTAGAGAAGCAAGTCAATTTAAAATATATTTTTTGGCAGGCACTGTGGCTCACAGCTGTAGTTCCAGCACTTTGCGAGGCCAAGGTGGGAGGAATCCTTGAGTCCAGGAGTTGGAGACCAATTTGGTCAAAATAGGAAAACCTCATCTCCACTAAAAATACATATATTAATAAATAAAACTACTACTAATAATTAGCTGAGTGTGGTGGCGTGGGCCTGTAGTTCCAGCAAGTGGTGGGGTTGAGGCAGTGGGATCCCTTGATCCCAGGAGGTCGAGGCTGCAGTTGAGTCATGATCAGGCCACTGTACTCCAGCGTGGGTCAGAGTGTGACTCCGTACCTAAAAAACAAACAAAAAAGCGTTTCTTCAAGTTAGTATTTAGCTGATGGTAAAAACGAAAACACGACTTGATAATTTAAAAGGACTCCAGGCTGGGCGCAGTGACTCCAGCCTGTATCCCAGCGCTTTGGGAGGCTAAGGCAGTAGGATTGCTTGAGCCCTGGAGTTAGAGACCAGCCTGGACAACATAGGGAGACTTCCTCTCTACAAAAACTGCAAAAATTAGGCAATGGTAGTGGTGAACGCCTGTAGTCCCAGCTACTCAGGAGGCTGAGGCAGGAGAATCGCTTGAGCCCAGGAAGTCGAGGCTGCAGTGAGCTGTGATCACACCACTGCACTCCAGCCTTGGTGACAGAGCAAGACCCTGTCTCAAAACAAACACACAAAGTAAAAGGACTGTAAAGTGCACTCCTAATTAAGTCCTGAATGATGGAGGGTCTGCTGTTCCTCTGGAAACCTGTGGATTGTTAGTTCTACCCCTCTTCTTTGTTTCTTTCTTTTTTTTTTTTAAATGAATGAGAGGTGCTTATGTTGCCCAGGCTGGCCTCGAACGCGTAGCCTTGCCTTCTCAAGCGCCAAAACGACTAGCCTGAGCCACCGCAACTCCCTTATCTTCCTCTTTTACTTCCACACTCCTTATTCCATTTTCTGTGCCGAACTCTTGGCAAGATGTTTGGTTCAGTGGAGTAAGGACACACTTCGGTGCGGAGACGCCAGCTCTGCAGTCCTATGTGACCCCACTCTAGGTTCAGCACCTTGATTTCCTTATCTGGTGCTACTTATTCGGTAGTTTTAGGACATAAGATTATTATCAACGGTTCAGCACAACGGCTTGAGACACATAAGCGACCCTCAGAATGTGGGTCTGCGAGAATGCAAGCACCCTGGACAGGGTTCAGAGTAGCTGGGCTTCTCGAATGCACTGCGTGGCCCGCAGGTGAGCGCGGCCCCGCCTCAGCACCCCAGGTGTGCGGCCGCAGGTGCGCGTCCCCGAGGCTTCCCTCGGCCGACGGGCGGGGCGGTGGTGCGGCGGGGCGGGGCCGGCCCGAGCGAACCGGCTCCGGCTCCCGGGCCTCGCCCAGGGCGATCAGCTGGGCACAGCAAGTACTTGGCGGCTTCCCCGGCCGGAGGAGGCGGCGGCGGCGGCGGCGCCGCAAACGGGCTGAACCATCTGCGCTCTCCTTCTCCCGCCCTTGGGGGCCTGCCGGCGATTGGCTCCAGAGAGGAAGGGGTGGAGGCAGTCCCGGGCCGGCCGCTGCGGTGGCGGCTTTGGGTGAGTGTGGGAGCAGCCGAGACCGAGGCGCCGCCCCGGCTGCAGCAGGAAGAGTTGCCACCGACTTGTCGCGACGCCCGCAGGGAGCGTCCCAAATCCGAGAGGGAGAGAAGGCTGAGGAGACGCCGCAGTAGAAGTCGCCCTCTGAGTCGCGCCCAACCCCGGCATGCAGGCGACGCCCCCCTGGGTCGGCTCGCGGCTGGACGGGGGCGGTAGGGGTCGCGGAGCGGCGGCGGAGCCCGGCACGATGAGCGGCGATGGCGGCTCCAACTTCAGGCGGGTGGCTATCCGGAGGAAGTCCAACCCCTCCTACCTGACGCCCGGAGTCCCCCGGCCCTGGAGCAGGTCCGTGTCGCACCCGGGACGTGCAGGGGCGGCTGCCTTCAAGGGCCAGGTGCCCGCAGGCGCCACAGGTAAGCGCCTCGGGGCTCGGGGGAAGGGTGGCCCGGCGCGAGAGTGCGGGTGAGGGAGCGCCCAGCGCCCTGCAGGTGCGCCCTCTCCGCCCGCTGCGGAACTGGTTCGGGAGACTTGTCGTGGAAGGCTGCGCTCGGCCACTCACTCCCTTATCTATGCTGTCTCTTCGCCCAGAGGACGTTGGCTGGGAACCCGCCTAGCCCTAGAGATCACTTCTCAGAGAATTCCGAAAGTAAAGGTATAATCCTTTTTTTCCTCTCTCTTTTTTTTAGGAATAGGTAAGACCAGTTTTCTAGCTACTGAAACTTAAGCTGCTTCACTAAATTCCTGCTTTGGGGAGCCGGGGCGAAGGCCTAGTACGCTGAAGGGGAGGCTGGTGTCCGCCCAGGTCTGATAGCCTAGGTGTGGTGAGCAGCCTCCTTAGTGCCCAGGTTTCCTTAAAGGGACGCTTGACTCCCAAGCTGAGTGTGAAAAGCGGCGAGTCCCTCCTAAGAAACCTGTTCCTAACATCAGAAAACGAAATCATTATTGCTGTTTTTGTGTTAATAAGTTCAGTTATCAGTGATGCGGTATGTTGATTTCTGAATTCTCATCGAATCTTGAAGAAGTTCTCAAGGTTATCTATTCAAGGCCACATAATCTCCCCTGTGTTGTAAATGTGTTCTTCCCAGGCGAGTTTGAAACTAGGGATTTCTTTTTTCTTTGATTTGCAAAACTTCTTTAAAATCCCCTCCTCTCCTTTATGCGGTAGCCAGAGATGTCTGTTATGTAGGCCAGCTTAGGAGGCAAACCCTCATTTGAGCAGCAGAAATACAAACAATTCTAATTACTTTCACGCATTTCACTATAATTAAGCAAATACTGTTAGGACCATTTAAATATGATAAACGTTAGAGCTTTCAAATGTTCTCTTTTAGTCCTGGTCCAAAAGTTGGCAGTAGGCATACAGCAGAAAAACATGAATTAAAAATATATAACTACACTAAATAAGAGCAGACGTTGTGAGGTGAGAAAATATGTAAACAAGTAACTGAATTACAGTGCTTTCGATCTTCATTTCCTCATCTTCAAAATGAGGACACTAGTGAAACAGTTTCTGAATTATCTTCCAGTCTTAAGTGTGATTCACCCAAATTAATGGGAGAGCGTTTTCTTCCTTATCAAATGAAAATGATTTGCTTTGCATTGAAGGTATTTATTTAATGATTTTTCAAGTTATTTAATATACAGACTTTGTTAATCATCAGCTGTTTTCAACAGGAGGATAGTGGGCACCAAATTCTTTTTTTTTTTTGAGACAGAGTTTCGCTCTTTACCCCGACTGGAGTGCAAGCGGCCCACTGCTACCTCTGCCTTCTGGGTTTAAGCAGTTCTCCTGCCTCAGCCTCCCGAGTAGCTGGGACTACAGGCGTGCACCACCATGCCCAGCTAATTTTTGTATTTTTAGTAGAGACGGGGTTTCACCTTGTTGACCAGGATGGTCTCGATCTTTTGACCTTGTGATCCTCCCGCCTCCTCGGCCTCCCAAAGTGCTGGGATTATAGTCGTGAGCCACCACGCCCGGCCCCAAATTCTTTATTTCATTTTTTTGAGATGGAGTCTCACTCTTGCCCAGGCTCGAGTGCATAGGCATGATCTGGGCATACTGCAACCTCTACCTCCCCGGTCCAAGCGATTCTCCTGCCTCAGCTTTTCCCGAGTAGCTGGGATTACAGGCATGCGCCACCACACCCAACTAATTTTTGTGTTTTTAGTAGAGATGGAGTTTCACCATGTTGCCCAGGCTGGCCTCGAACTCCTGACTTCAAGTGATCTGCCTGCCTTGGCCTCCCAAAGTGCTGGGATTACAGATGTGAGCCACTGCACCCGGCCTCAAATTCCTTATATTATCATTTTACTTAAAATCACCTGCCTTCGTTTCAAACTCAGTGAGTAGGTGAAAGAGGAAGTGCCCTCTTAGCAGTATGGAATTGCGGCAGTCTACAAATCATTTTTACACGGTGGCTGTGCTTATAGAAGATTTTTTTCTTTTCCATTCTCTCTCTTTTTTTTTTTTTGGAGACGTAGTTTCGCTCTTGTCCTGCAGGCTTGATCCTTAGCTCACTGCAACCTCCCCCTCCTGGGTTCAAGTGATTCTCCTGCCTCAGCCTCCTGAGTAGCTGGGGTTATAGGTGCCTGCCACCATGCCGGGCTAATTTTTGTGCTTTTACTAGAGATGGGATTTCACCATGTTGGCGTTTGCTTGGCAGTTGCTTGGCATGGTGGCTTATGCCTGTAATCTCAGCACTTTGGAAGGCTGAGGGGGAGGATCGCTTGAGCCCAGGAGTTTGAAACCAGCCTGGCAAAATTTTGAAACCCTGTCTGTACAAAAAATGACCTGGATATGGTGACACACACTGGCTGAAGTGGGAGGAACGCTTGAGCTCAGGAGGTGGAGGCTGTGGTGACCCATGATGGTTTCATTGTATTTTAGCCTGGGCAACAGAGTGAGACCCTGTCTCAAAAAGAAAAAGAGAAGAAAGATAAAAAGAGCAAGAAAGAGGAGGGGAGTCAGAGAGAGATGGGGTCTCGCTGTGTTGTCCAGGCTAAGGCTAGAGTGCTGTTCATAGGTACAGCCTCGAACTCATGGGCTCAAAGCTATCCTTCTGCCTCAGTCTCCTAAGTAGATGGGGGGACTACAGGCACACACCTTTTTTTTTTTTTCTTTTATTCAAAGCAGTTTTGAAAAATGGAGAACCTAGCAATACCTTTTCTAGGTGTGTTACATTGTCTCGATATTGTAAGCTGGCTGAAACTCAAAGTTCTTGTTGCTATTTTCAGGGTCAAAAGTAATTACCTTAATAGGTACAGCCATTTCCCTTCCCATAATAAAGTCTATAATATTTGTAGAAGGATGATCTAGTGTTTTGAGAAGTAGTCTCAAACTACTGGATGACCACACCGTGTTCAATTTTGGAAGGGTAAAAAATAATTTAGAAAGTGCTTCCTTTTTTATTTTTTTCCTCCCACCCCCATTTTTAATTTTATTTATTTATTTACATATTTATTTATTTTCAGTTCCTTTTTTTTACTCAAATCTGCCTCCCTCTTAGTTCAATAGTCTTATTGAACTATTTATCATTAGATAACTAGTTTCTTCCGCCTTCATCAAAAGGTAAACGAAATTTAAGTTACTGAAAAGTGCCAGTTCATTCTACAGCACCTAGAAAAATATTCACATATGAAAACCACAAGATTTAAACACATTGCAAAGTAGATATTACTCAATTAAAATGTTATTTTCCCTCTTAAGAAGGTACAAAAACGGAAAACTCAAGAACTTGGCAGATAATTCCATTTAGCATTGCTGTGTCATGTTCTATGGTTATAAACCCTGCTGTTTTTAGAGTTCTATACTTTTTGGCCAGAAATAATGAAAATAAAGTGTACCAACTGCACCCTTTGTATATTCCTGAATGTGAAGCTCCCCATTTAGGTGAAGCAGAGAGGTGAAGTAATTAAGACACAGACTTTGGGGTTATATAGCACTCATGTTCCAGTCCCTCTTCCATAGCTAGCTGTGTGAATTGGACTGTCTCTTAATTTATAAGTTTCCTCATCTGGACAATAGAGCTAACAGTCCTTATAATCGATGTAGTGATGGATGCCTGTAGTCTCAGCTACTTGGGAGGCTGAGGCAGAAGAATCGTTACAAGCCAGGAGGCGAGGATGTAGTATGCTAGGATTGCACCTATGAATAGCTGCTGTACTCTAGCCTGAGCAATGGAGCAAGACTCCATCTCTTAAACACCGCCCACCCCCCCCAAAAAAAACAGTACTTCGTAAGATTGCTGGCAGGATTAAGTAAAATTGTATAGGTAAATGTCTGGCACAAAGCAAGCAGTATCATAACAAGGATACTTTTACTCATCTGTGTCTCCTGAAGTCTAGCACTAGTACTGGCATATAGGAGATATTCTATAGATAGTTAAATAAATTAATGTATTAATGCTGTCCCCCTGTGATGTTCACAATAGCTACTATTTATTTAATGCATTTTCTTTTCTTTTCTTTTTTTTTTTTTTTTGAGACAGAGTTTTGTTCTTGTCGCCTAGGCTGGAGTGCAATGACACAATCTTGGCTCACTGCAACCTCCGCCTCCCAGGTTCAGGTGATTCTCCTGCCTAAGCCTCTTGAGTAGCTGGGATTACAGGCACTTGCCACCATGCCCAGCTAATTTTTGTACCTTTTTTTTTTTTGAGACAGAGTTTCGTTCTTGTTGCCCAGGCTGCAGTGCAATGGCACGATATTGGTTAACCGCAATCTCCACCTCCCAGGCTCAAGCAATTCTCCTGCCTCAGCCTCCCCAGTAGCTGGGATTACAGGTGCGTGCCACCATGCCCGGCTAATTTTTTTGTATTTTTAGTAGAGACTTGAACTCCCGACCTCAGGTGATCTGCCTGCCTCGGCCTCCCAAAGTGCTGGGATTACAGCTGTGAGCCACTGGGCCTGGCCTTTTTGCTTTTCTTCTTTTTTTTTTGAGACAAAGTCTTGCTCTGTTGCCCAGGCTGCAGTGCAGTGGCATGATATTTTTGTACTTTTAATAGAGACGGGGTTTCACTATGTTGGCCAGGCTGGTCTCAAACTTCTGACATCAGGTGATCCACCCACCTCCGCCTCCCAAAGCGCTGGGATTACAGGCTTGAGCCGCTGCGCCTGGCTATTGAATTTATTTTTTATATTGAGAACTGTATTGTGGTACACACAAATATGCGTGTGTGTGAATTTTGTTTACAGTAATCCTACTAAGTAGCTAACATTATGCTCATTTTACAACTGAAAAGTTGAGACACATGGAGTTTTACTAACTTGCTTGGCATTATTAACTGGTAATTTGTTAGCCGGGATTCAAACATGAGTGTGTCGGCATCAGAGGCAGTGCTCTTACCACATATTCATAAAGTAGCCTCTTTGGAAAATGAAGTGGCTTCTTTAGTCCTATCCTAAGCAAGTGGCTAAGAAGTGCTAAGAGAGTGAAGTGGGTAAAAGACACCAGGTTGTGTTTAGGCGTGGAGTGGGGGAAATATTTTGACTATTGTGGCTCATAAATTAAAGTTTAAAGATCCAGAAGTCGTTTGGTTACCCTCTCTCAAAATGGCCTTTTCCATTATAAAAAATTCATATATTCAAAGAATATAAATACATACACACACAAAGTAAGTATAAAAATTCTTTGTTAAATCTACTGTATCAGTTTAGTCCATTTGTAAGTACTGAAGCCCTTTGGGGTAGAGGAGAGTCTTTTTTTTTTTTTTTTTTCTTTTAAGACAGTCTCACTCTGTCACCCGGGCTGGAGTGCAGTGGCACAGTCTCGGCATCTCAACTCACTGCAACTTCTGCCTCCCGGGTTCAAGTGATTCTACTGTCTCAGCCTCCTGAGTAACTGGGATTATAGGTGTGCAACACCATGCCAAGCTAATGTTTGTATTTTTAGTAGAGATGGGGTTTCACCAGTTGATCGGGCTGGTCTCAAACTTCTGACCAAGTGATCTGCCCACCTCAGCCTCCCAAAGTGCTGGGATTACAGGCGTGAGCCACCACACCCAGCTAAATTAATTTATCTTTGAGACAGGATCTTGCTCTGTCACCCAGGCTGGAGTACAGTGGCATGATTATAGCTCATGCAGCCTCAAACTCCAGGGCTCAAGTGATCCTCCTGCTTCAGCCTCCCGAAGTGCTGGGATTATAGGTGTGAGCCACCATGCCTGGCCAGAGTCTGTCTATTGAATGTTCCTGCCGACTCATTCAAGGTGGCTTATTGCCTTATTATTCCTTAGTTTTTATGGGAATTCTTAAGGGTATGTGTTGAAGATGCCTTTCTGTAGCAAATACTTGTTTTTACTTTCAACCCAGCTTTAATTTATTAGCCAGCATTTCCCTAACTTTAGGGTAGTGTAGGCTTGCTTAGGGGATGCTTATTTTCCCACCTAGGCTTGGTGTAGGTCTACAGATTTTCGCAGTTTGCTTTGATGGAAGGCAGGGGTTTTTTTGTTTGTTTTTGAGACAGAATCTTGCTTTGTCATCAGGCTAGAGTGCAGTGGCACGACCTCAGCTCACTGTAGCCTTCATGTCCCGGGTTTAAGTGATTCTCCTGCCTCAGCCTCCCTAGAAACTGGGACTACCAGCATGTGCCACCACACCCAGTAGATTTTTGTATTTCCAGTAGAGACGGGGTTTTACCACATTGGCCAGGATGGTTTCGATCTCTTGACTTTGTGATGTACTGGCCTCGGGCTCCCAAAGTGCTAGGATTACAGGTGTTAGCTACTGCGCCCGCCGGCAGTTTTTTTTTTAATAGAAGGTGACCTGAGAAAATCTGCCTTCCAGTGCTTTGCCTTCCACCCTGGCCCCCACCCCCCACCACCACCCGGCTTTTCTTTTTTGAGACTGAGTTTTGTTCTGTCACCCAGGCTAGAGTGCAGTGGCATGATATCGACTCACTGCAACCTCCGCCTACCAGGTTCAGTCGATTCTCCTGCCTCAGCCTCCAGAGTAGCTAGGATTACAGGTGCCTGCCACCACACCTAGCTAATTTTTGCATTTTCATAGAGACAGGTTTCACCATGGTGGCCAGGCTGGTCTCAAACATCTGACCTCAAGTGATCCACCCACCCTGGCCTCCCAAAATGCTGGGATGACAGGCATGAGCCACCATGCCCGGCCCAGTCCTCCCCTTTATGGAACCTTAGTCCCAGATCTCAGGTTCAGCTTTTTCCTATTGTGAAAACCCAAGGCCAAAACTTTGGGTCCCCTGCGAGGCTCTTAGTCCCCTAGGCTTTCAGGTTCCTGGCAATGGCTTTGCCCCTTGGGCAGCATGGTCTTACAAGTTAGTTACTTGTAGTTAGATTTAGGGTTCTTTTTTTTTTTTTTTTTTGCCCTTGGGCACCTCCTTTATTTTGTTATGAGCTCAGCAATGCATTTGTTGTATCTGAGTATCTGTTGTAGTTTATTGAGCATCTGGATGCTTTGTGGTGAGGGACTTTTCACATTATTTACTTGGTAAACTTTCTATGTGAATACAGTTCCTTTTCTGGTACTCACCATGCTGGAATGCTCACATTTTCAGCATATACTCCAGTATCCTGAGAACTTCAGGATTAATTAGAGGACTAATTTTGTCTTTGTTTGAGGAAGATGGATAGAAATTTTGGTAAGAGCAATACGAAAAAGTACTATTTATTGAATTCTGGCACTGAACCATGACTATGTGTATGTTACATTCAGTTCCTATAACAACCCTACAAAAATAGGTGGTATTATTACAATTTTAGAGACAGAAAAAACAAAATCCTATTGCAGTACCCTGTACCTCGGACATTTCAGAGGCAGGATGCAGGCTTGTGTCACTGGCCTCAGTACTTTCATGCTTGTTAACACCTGTTCTTAAGGTTTTCCAGGACTTTGAATGGCCAAATGTAAAGCAATAACGATAAGTCATTTGTATTCATATGTTAGAGTTAATATTATTTGCAACATTAGCAAGTCTATATTATGTTTTTAAATAAACCTATCTTTAGTATTAGGATCATACAATGTTTTAAACAAGAAAAGATTTACAATAAAATGATGGATGGTGTATATGAATATCATTAATGCATCTTTTCTTTCTGTTTTTTGAGAGAGAATTTTGCTCTATCACCTAGGCTGGAGTGCAATGGTGTGATCTTGGCTTACTGTATCCTCCATCTCCCGAGTTTAATCAATTCCCCACCTCAGCCTCCTGAGTAGCTAGGAATACAGGTGTGTGCCAGCACATCTGGCTAAGTTTTGTATTTTTAGTAAAGATGGGATTTAGTAGAGCGAAAAGACTGGCATACTTTTTGCTCATTTCGATTTGACTTCTAATTGCACTTTTTGTATCTGTACAGGTCTTTCCTACTTTGTCCTTTTGTCTCAACTCCACTCTCTCCCTCTTGAAGTAGACCTGAATTTGTGCCCATATACAATTTTTGTCAGACTAGGGTATCTGAAGTGAGCTCAACTGATCTGTCACTTCAGACTTGGTTTCTAGTTTCCTTTGTTGCAGCTCCTCCTTTTCCTAATCTGGCAGATAAGCCCAGTCCTCAGAGACATTTCTCCTCTGTTACCGTCCATGATTTGCCTCTTTACTCTCATTTATAGGCTACTTTTACCTTCTTCTCCCCCAGTGAGGTCATCCTAGACTTCACTTATTTACTTTTTGAGACGGAGTCTCACTCTCACCCAGGCTGGAGTGCAACAGCATGATCTTGTCTCACGGCAACCTCCACCTCCTGGGTTCAAGTGATTCTCCTGGCTTAGCCTCCTGAATGGTTGGGATTACTGGTACCCATCACCGTGCCTAGCTAATTTTTGTATTTTTAGTATTTTTTAAACATATGGGCCAGGTGCTGTGGCTCATGCCTGTAATCCCAGCACTTTGGGAGGCCGAGGTGGGCCAGTCACCTGAGGTCAGGAGTTTGAGACCAGTCTGGCCAACTTGATGAAACCCCGTCTCTACTAAAAATACAAAAATTAGCTGGGTATAGTGGCACGCACCTGTAATTCCAGCTACTCAGGAGGCTGAGGCAGGAGAATCACATAAACCTGGGGGGAGGAGGTTGAAGTGAGCCAAGATTGCACCACTGCACTCCAGCCTGGGTGACAGAGTGAGACTCTATCTCAAAAAAAAAAGAAAATGCTAGGAGGTGAAAAGTCAGCATGTAGAACCATATAAATTATAAGATACCCCAAACTGAAGAATACCGAGGGATCATTGCTTATCATTTTAAGTGCAATGCAGTACAAAAATCAAGTCAAAAAGGCATACTAGCTGGGCGCAGTAGCTCACTCCTGTAATCCCAGCACTTTGGGAGGCCAACGTGGGCGGATCACCTGAGGTCAGGAGTTCTAGACTAGCCTGGCCAACATGGTGAAACTTTTAGTCTCTACTAAAAGGACAGAAATTCCCAGGGCTTGATGGTGGGTATCTGTAGTTAGTCCCAGCTACTTGGGAGGCTGAGGAATCACTTGAACTTAGGAGGTGGAGGTTGCAGTGAACTGAGATTGTGCCACTGAACTCTAGCGTGAGTGATAGAGCGAGACTCCATCTTAAAAGAAAAAAGAATAAGGCACATAGAGAAAAAAACATACAAATTTATTAACATGCACACATGAGAACCACAGAATGATTACCCAGTATCCCAGTGGGGCCCAAATACTTACATAACCTTATTTTAGAGGGGAGGAGGAGATAGGGAATATTGGTGATTCTGCTGAGTCATAATTGATTACCATGGAGAATGAGTGGATGAGGGAAGAGAGATTAACATGTAAATAATTTGCTTTGGAAATGGAATGATTCTAAGAGACAGACGGTATTTTGTAGAAAGATCTGATCAGGTCTGGTTACATTCTTGGTCATCTTTTCTTCAGTAGATAGTGAGATAAGCCAGGGAAGGAAAAGCCATTGTTTTTGTTGGGTCTATCTGGTGTTTATGTAGCTAGAGGAAAAGTCTCTTCCTAGTAGCTTTTGATTTCTAAGGGCTTTTAATTCAAAATACTCATTTCAGGAGGTCATGTTTTGGAGTGGAAAGTTCTTGTGTTCCTTCAGTTGGAAATTATTAAATTTTGTGATAACCTGTGTTCCAGCACTTTGTGAGGCCTAGGTGGAAGGATTGCTTGAGCCCAGAAGTTCAGGCCAGGCTGGGCAATAGGGAGACCCCTTTTCTAGGAAAAAAAAAAAAAATTGGCCAGCCATGGTGGTGCATGCCTGTGGTCCCAACTACTCAGGAGTCTGAGGTGGGAGGATTGCTTGAGGTTGTGAGGTCAAGGCTACGTTGGAGCCGTCATTGTGCCACTGCACTCAGGCCTGGGCGACAGAGTAAGACTCTGTGTCCAAAAAAGAATTACAGCCAAATTTGGTTAAAAATAATTACCAGGTGGTTGGTGAACTAGAGGAGGGATGGTGTTAGAGAAATACCTAATGTAGATGTTGCGTTGATGGGGGCAGCAAACCACTATGACACATGTATACCTATGTAACAAACATGTTCTGCCCATGTATCCCAGAACTTTATATATATATACAAATTACCAAAAACCCCTCTATAGAAAAATAAAGGTTTTAAACAAAATGATCTTCGTTTACTCTGCAGAAAGTTGTCCAACATGTAAATGTAACATTTACGTGCTGTGTAAATTATGCTGTCATATTAGTGACTTACCAGTATGTTAGCAGTATTGGTAATTTTTATCCCAGAAGGGGGAATATGATGCATAATTTTAATACCACTTTTGTGTCTAAGAGAAACCTTCAGAGGTAGGTACACTTGGGACTGTGCTGCATCCATCTTTGGGGAACTAAACATCTCATTTGTGCCCTCAAGGTCATCCAGGAGCTTGTGCGTGCTGGCTTATGCATCTGGTTGGAGCAACAACTTGCTGACACAATCTGGAAGTCTCCCTAAAATCTATAAAACCAAGTTATAACCCAACCAACTTGGGCATGCTTTCTCAGGACCTCTGGAGACTGTGTTTGGCTCAGAATAAACCTTAAAAATTTTACAGAATTTGGCTTTTTCTGTCAATAAGATTGAAGGCAATTGTGTTCTTCTTTGGGGGTCCATTTCTAGGTAGATAAAGGAACTACAGAGAACAGCCTCATGCTGTATTTTGGGAGAGAAAGATAACTGAGAGATAGGGGAGGGAAGGTCAGAGAGACCTTGAAGCTACTTTTTTTTTTTTTTTTTTGAGATGGAGTTTTGCTCTTGTCACCAGGCTGGAGTGCAATGGCATGATCTTGGCTCACTGCAACCTCCGCCTCCCAGTTTCAATCTGTTCTCCTCCCTCAGCCTCCCAAGTAGCTGGGATTCCAGGCACCCAACACCACACCCAGCTAATTTTTATAATTTTAGTAGAGACGGTGTTTTACCATGTTGGCCAGGCTGGTCTTGAACTCCAGACCTCAGGTGATCACCTGCCTCTGCCTCCCAGTGCTGCTGGGATTACAGGCATGAGCCACCACACCCGGCCTACTTTTTTTTTTTGAGACAGAGTCTTACTCTGTCACCAGGCAGTGACGCGATCTTAGCTCACTGCAATCTCTGCCCCCCTGGTTCAAGCAATTCTTCTTCCTCAGCCTCCTGAGTAGCTGGGACTACAGGCATGCACCACCACGCGCAGCTAATTTTTGTATTTTTTAGTAGAGACGGGGTTTCACCATGTTGGCCAGAATCGTCTTGATCTCTTGACCTCATGATCCGCTTGCCTCGGTCCCCCAAAGTGCTGGGATTACAGGTGTGAGTTGCTATGCCTGGCCTTTTTTTTTTTTTAAACCAGTCAAATTTAGTGGGGTGGAAGCGGGTGTTGTATACCAACTTTAGTGACACTAATGTTAGTAAGTTCTGATATCCCACTACCACTGGACTAGCCCCGGCCTACTTCTTTTTAAAAAATTTATTTATTGGCCGGGGACTTTGGCTTATGCCTATAATCCCAGCACTCTGGGAGGCCAAGGCGGGCATATCATGAGGTCAAGAGATCTAGACCATCCTGGCCAACATAATGAAATCTCGTCTCTACTAAAATCAAGCTGGGCATGGTGGCGCTTGCCTGTAGTCCCAGCTACTTAGGAGGCTGAGGCAGAAGAATTTCTTGAACCCAGGAGGCAGAGGTTGCAGTGAGCCGAGGTCAGGCCACTGCACTCCAGCTTGATAACAGAGTGAGACTCCATCCCCCCCAAAAACCAAAAAACAGAAACAAAAAAATTATTTTTGTGGGTATAGAGTTGGTATATATATTTATGGGGTATTGATACAGGCATGCAATAAGTAATAATTACATCATAGAAAATGGAGTGACTATTCTGTTAAGCATTCATCCTTGTGTTACAAATAATCCAGTTATACTCTTTTAGTTATAAAATGTCCAATTAAATTATTATTGACTATAGTCACCCTGTTGCACTATCAAATACTAAGTCTTATTTATTTATTTTGGAGATGGAGTCTTGCTCTTTCACCAGGCTGGAGTTCAGTGGTACGATCTCAGCTCACTGCAACCTCTGTATCCTGGGTTCAAGTGATTCTCCTGCCTCAGCCTCCTGAGTAACTGGGATTACAGGCACCTCCCACCATGCCCAGCTAATTTTTCTGTTTTTAGTAGAGACAGGGTTTCACTATGTTGGCCAGGATGGTCTCCATCTCTTGACCTGGTGATCTATCCGCCTTGGCCTCCCAAAGTGCTGGGATTACAGGTGTGAGCCATGGCACTCGGCACTTATTTATTCTTTCTATCTTTTTCTTTGTACTCATTAATCATCTCCATTTCCCCTTTTCCACCACTACACTTCCCAGCATCTGGTAACCATTCTTCTTTTCTTCTATCTCCCTGAGTTCAGTTGTTTTGATTTTTGGCACCCACAAATAAGTGAGAACATGCAAAGTTTGTCTTTCTTGACTGACCTATTTCACTTAGCATATTGGCCTCCAGTTCCATCCATGTTGCGAATAATATTTATTGATATTTTATATTTTATTCATTTCAAATGTATTTATTTCTGCTCTGATCTTTATTGTTTGTTCTAATTTTGAGTTTGGTTTGCTCTTCTAGTTCTAGATGTATTATTAGGTTATTTATTTGAAGTTTTTCTTCTTTTTTGATGTAAGCACTTAAAGGTATCAATTTCCTTCTTAGTACTACTTTCACTGTATCTCATATATTTTAGTTAGTTGTGTTTCCATTATTATTTGTTTCAAGAAATTTCTCAGTTTCCTTTGTAATGTTTTCATTGACTCATTGTTCAATCAGGAGCATATTATTTAATTGTCATGTGTTTGTATAGGTTTCAAAATTCCTCTTTTAGTGATTTGTACAGCTTTATTCCATTGCGGTCAGAGAAGATGCTTGATATAGTTTCAGTTTTTCTGAATTTTTTATTTAGTTTGTTATTTTTAGATGGAGTCTCGCTCTGTCACCCAGGCTGGAGTGCAGTGGCATGATCTCGGTTCACTGCAACCTCCACCTCCCAGGTTCAAGAGATTCTCCTGCCTCAGCCTCCTGAGTAGCTGGGATTACAGGCACCTCTCACCACGCCCAACTAATTTTTTTGTATTTTTTGTAGAGACAGGGTTTCCCTGTGTTGCCCAGGCTGGTCTTCTTTTAAAATCATTTTAAATTTTTATATATTTATTTATTTTAGTTGGTTCTAGTCCAAGCCTAGGCTGGTCTTGAACTTCTGGGCTCAAGCAGTCTGCTCACCTTGTCCTCCCAAAGTGCTGGGACTACAGGTGTGAGCCAGTGTACCTGGCCAACTGTATGTCTTTTGATTAGAGAGTTTAGCTGATTTACAATCAATGTCATTATTGGTAGGTAAGCACTACTACCATTTTATTTGTTTTCTGGTTGTGTTTTGGTTTTCTCTTCCTTCTTTCCTTCCTTCCTGTCTTTGTTTTAGTAAAGATGATTTTCTCTGATGATATGCTTTAATTTCTTTTTACTTTTTATGTATCCATTGTATGTTGGACATGCACACAGCGGACACACATAAAACAGAACAATTAGTATTTAGCTTGCAAATAGTATCTCGTAACCCATTATTTTAAATGGGTGACAACAGAAATAAGCAAAAAAGAAAATGAATAAAATGCTATACACTTTAGCTTTGTCCTCCCCTTTTTTGTTTCTTTTTATGTCTTTTTTTTTTTTTTTGAGTTGGAGTTTCACTCTGCCTCCAGGCTGGAGTGTAGTGGTGTGATCTCACCTCACTGCAGCCTCCAGCTCCCGGGTTCAAGTGATTCTTCTGCCTCTGCCACCTGAGTAGCTGGGACTACAGGCACATGCCACCTTGCCTGGCTGATTTTTTTGCATTGTCAGTAGAGATGGGGTTTCACTGTGTTAGTCAGGTTAGTCTCCATCTCCTGACCTTGTGATGTGCCGGACTAGTCTCCCAAAGTGCCGGGATTACAGGTGTGAGCCACCACACCCGGCCTCTTTTATGCCTTATTGTACTGTCTGTGTCTTGAAAAGTTGTAGTTATTATTTTTGATTAGTTCATGGTTTAGTCTTTCTACTTAAGAGTAGTTCATACACCAGAAATTGCCACATTATATTTTGTGTTTTTCTTTGTGCCATTACCAGTGAGTTTTGTACCTTCAGATGATTTCTTATTGCTAATTAACGTTTGTTTTTTTCTTTTTGGTTGAAGTACCCTTTAACATTTTTTGTAGGACAGGTCTGGTATTGATAAAATCTCTTAGCTTTTGTTTGTCTGGGAAAGTATTTCTCCTTCATGCTTAAAGGATATTTTTGCTGATACACTATTCTAGGGTAAATTTTTTTTTTCTTCAGCACTGTAAATATGTCATGCTACTCTCTCCTAGCCTGTAAGGATTCCACTGAAAAGTGCTAGATGTATTGGCGCTCCATTGTATGAGCCTATGTTATATTACCCAGATATTGCTGTTGATAATTCAGGGCCCTGGGGCTCTTTAGTCAGCAGGTAATAAATTCTGCTAGGTTTCTGCTGTGACAGGGCAGCACTGAGTTAAATGTAAAGTCCTCCAGTCACTGCGATCTCCCTCTCCTAAATGCACAGATTTCTCTCCACCACGCAGCCATTACTGGGGATGGGAGAGGCATGGCAGAAGCACTCCCTTCCTCCCCCTGGCTGGTGTCTTAGTAGGTCCTGTGCCCCCTACCCCAGTCCACTGGCTGTGGGCCCATCTCAGCACTAGGACTTGCCTAGGAATTGCAGTCCTTGTGGCCTAAATTGCCCCTCAGGTCCACTTAAGGCCCCAGAGCACTCTGACTTGCAGTGGTGAGGCTTGTGGGAACTCAAGCTCTGACTGCTGTGGTGGGTGATTTTCCTCTGGCTAAGGCCAGTCCAAATGCTCCCTTTGTGGTTAGATGTCATCTTTTTTTTTTCTTTCTTTTGAGACAGAGTCTAGCTCTATTGCCAGGCGCCAGGCTGGAGTGCAATGGTGCAATCTCGGCTCACTGCATCCTCTGCCTCCCAGGTTAAAGCGAGTCTCTGCCTCAGCCTCCCAAGTATCTGGGACTACAGGCACATACCACCATGCCCAGTTAATTTTTGTATTTTTTAGTAGAGACGGGGTTTCACCGTGTTGGCCAGGATGGTCTTGATCTCTTGACCTCGTGATCCGCCCACCTTGGCCTCCCAAAGTGCTGGGATTTACAGGCGTGAGCCACCGCTCCTGGCCAGTTAGATGTCATCTGAGTGCAGCCTGGTTCTGCTTTTCACTGACAGGGCAGCACTTTGATGGGCCCAGAGCCAGTTCAAAGCACTGAGTTCAAAGCAAAGCCTCACAACTGCTGTGCTCGCCCTCTCCCAAAAGCACAAAATCTGACCACTGCTGGGAGATGGGGGAGTGCTGGAACTGGCACTTCAAGACGTTGTTTCCTATTCTCTTCAGCGGCTCTTTCAGTAACATGAAGTTAAAACCAGCTACTGTCAACGCTCAACTGATTTTTCGTTCTTTATGATGGGTGTCTTTTGTATGTAGTTAGTTGTTAAAATTTGGTGTTCCTCCTGGGGTGGGTGACAGTATAGGCTCCTATTCCACCATCTTGCTCTGCCCCTGTGGCTGCTGCTTTAGTTCAGCGTGCCAAAGTGCCATATTTTGGTGTATTGTTTTTCATGCCCCAACAGTTCCTTGTGGCAGCTTTTGTGTATGTCTAATCTAATGTTTGTCTCATTGGTTCATGTTTGTTTACAAGGACCAAGCACCTAGTGCGAGTTGCTGCCCTGAGTGCAAGCTCTTCAGGAATGTCTTCCCATTCCCTTTCAATCCCTCTGGCTAAGCCCTCACCTCCCTAGCCCCTTCCAAAGCTGCCTTTTGTTGCTGACTTCTTTGCTCAGCCTTTCCTTCTGTTTAGAAAGTTCCCTAAAACCTGAATTTCAACACAGACCCACACAGTTTTCTGCATGAAGCCTGGCTTTCTCCCACATCCCTGATGCCCTGGTGACTCACATGACAGTTGTTCATCTTTCGTGACCCGCATATCTCCTGGTTAGGACCTGAGGTCAGCCCTGTTATAGCTTTTCCTGACTAGAAAAAATTTCTCCTGCTTTCACTCTGGTCAGTCACCTCAATTTCTTCACCAAGTTTCTCCTTGTTTTTCCTCTGTGTCTGCCCTATGGTCCCTAATTCTGTAGTCATCCATTGCTCCTCAAGGGCCTCTCAAAATCCATTCAGGAGATCAACAGATATTGAATAAACAGAAGAACCCCAAACTAGTTGGTACATTTTGGTTCAATGTAATAATTATTTTTTACTTTTTGTTTTTTAAAGAGACAGTGTCTCCACTCTGTTACCTGGACTGGAATATGGTGGCATGATCATAGTTCACTGAAACCCTGAGCTCCTGGGCTCAAGTGATCCTCCTGCAGTGGCCTCCCAAAGTGCTGGGATTACCAGCATTAGCGACCAAGCCCAACCAAACATAAGAATTTTCTACCAATACCGTCAGAAAGTGGAGTTTGGGTCCTGCAGTGATCATGAGTTTCTTAATAATGAGGATACTCAAGGAGAGGCTAGATGACTTAGTGGCTTGGTATAGAGGAGACAGAACATGAGATGTAACTCTTTCTGACCTGTAATCCCAGCTTGTGAACTAAATAACATCAGTGGTACTCAGCTTTCCTTGTGTGTCTACACAATTCATATACTCCCATCAGCAATGTGTAGCAATTTTGTGCTGGGTGTCTTAGGGAATAGTATACTTTTTATTCTCTCTGAGTATTCAGGGACTGTACTTTCTTTATGTCCCTTTTAGTTTAACAGTTCTAATTTTCTTGGCATCCTTTCTGATGTTGTAGTAGGGCCTGATTTCAGGAGCATGTTGGTCTGCAGGACCTGTCTGCTCTTCCACTGAAAGCCACTAGAATGTTTTGTTACATTGTCAAGAATTTCTGTTTATCTTGTAGCTTTCTCTATCATATCCCATTTCCACTGACCTCTCTTCTGTCTTTCCCAACCCTTTTCTTCCTCTTTCTTTGTTCATTATTTTTTCACTATTAGGACTTGGCTTTTTAGATCAAGAATTCTAATAAAAGTACTCCTTTCTTCTGCTGTTGACTTGCCAGTCACATACACGGTGCTGTCTCTAGTGGGCTTTGCTTTAGAAACAAACAAAAACAACAAAAGCAAAACAAAACCAGCTATGCATGTTTAGAAGCTAGATTTTAGTTCACAGCTTATATAGGAAAAGATGAAACTATAAAATATCTGATGCTTGGAATATTGCTGTATTCTGTTCCATCTCTTTTACTACTTCATTAAATCTGAAATGTGCATTTTTTTTCACATTTTAATATCTCTGAAATTGGGAGCTTCTTACAATTGATGGTATTTTTAAAATTATATGACGTTGAAATGTAGATTGGCCTAAATTTTAAAATGTAATTGTACAGTATTTACTGCAGCTAGATAATAGTTTATTAAATACTCTCCCAGATTATATAACTGAGAAAATACACTAACAAATTCCCTCCCCTGCTTCTAAATTAAAAACATACTGTATATGACTATCATTTTCATATGTCTTGCTATTTCTTTAGACTTCTTATTTATGAACTTGAGTCAAACAGCTATCATTTACTGACTACTTACATATATAGATGCTGTTCTAAGTGTTTCACATGTATCAACTTACTTAGTAACCACACGTGGGAACTATTACCTTCATTGTTCAGAAGAGGAAGTGGAAGCCCATACAGGTTAAATAATTTGTCCAAGCTCACATGGCTAGTAGATGGGGGAATGGAGATTTAAATCCATGCTCTTAATCTCTTTATTTCTATCTCATTTAAATTTCTTATTGCCCATTTGTAATATCATTGAACATGATGATATTGTTTATTTTAGTAATGGAAAAATCATTTCCTCCTGATACTCTTTATCGAATTTATCTAAAATCTAAAAAAAACAAGACAACTTTGATTTGTCACAGGGTGAGCCCCCAAACTGGGATTCAGCCAGAGAGGCCACATGGAGTGGCTGGTACTGGTTTTTCCTTTCCTTTTTTAGTGCTTCCTTCAGGAGCTCTTGTAAGACATGCCTGGTGGTGACAAAATCTCTCAGCATTTGCTTGTCTGTAAAGGATTATACAGACAAGGATTTTATTTTTTCTCCTTCACTTATGAAGCTTAGTTGGCTGGTTATGAAATTTTGGGTTGAAAATTCTTTTCTTTAAAAATGTTGAATGTTGGCCCCCACTCTTTTCTGACTTGTAGGGTTTCTGCAGAGAGATCTGCTGTTAGTTGATGGGCTTCCCTTTGTGGATAACCTGACCTTTCTCTCTGGCTGCCCTTAACATTTTTCATTATTTCATTTGTTAGTTTTCCTTCTAACAGGCCCCTCTGCTTCAGGTCTGCTGGAGTTTGCTGGAGGTCCACTTAAGACCCTGTTTGCCTGGGTTTCACCATTGGAGGGTGCAGAACAGCAAAGATTGCTGCCTGTTCCTTCCTCTGGAAGTTTTGTCCCAGCGAGGCACCCACCAGATGCCAGCTAGAGCTCTCCTGTATGAGGTGTCTATTGATCCCCTGTGGGAGATATTGCCCAGTCAGGCACATGGGTCAGGGACTTATTTGAGGAGGCAGTTTGTCACTTAGCAGAGCTCGAGTGCTGTGCTGGGAGATCCACTGCTCTCTTCAGAGCCAGCAGGCAGGAACGTTTAGGTCTGCTGAAGCTGCGCCCACAGCCACCCTTTCCCCTAAGTGCTCTGTCCCAGGGAGATGGGAGTTTTATCTATAACCCTTGATTGGGGCTGCTGCCTTTCTTTCAGAAGATGCCCTGCCCAGGGAGGAGGAATCTAAAGAGGCATTCTGGCTACAAGGAGTGTCTTTTAGCATGTTAATTAGTATATATAATTATCATTAGATAAAATTAGCAGTGAGGACAACCAGAGGTCTCCTGTATCGCCATCTTGGTTTTGGTGCATTTTGGCCCGCTTCTTATCCTGTTTTATCAGCAGGGTCTTTGTGACCTGCATCTTGTTGAAGCAAATCCTGCCAAATTCCTTTCTCAGGTTTACTGTAGTTAATGAGGAACAAAAAAAAAAAAAGATGTTTTCAAGGAGAAACAGAAACATTATTAGAAAAGATTCTGGGCTGGGTGCGGTGGTTTACGTTTGTAATCCCAGCACTTTGGGAGGCTGAGATGGGCAGATCACCTGAGGTCAGGAGTTTGAGACTAGTCTGGCCAACATGATGAAACTCCAACTCTACTAAAAATACAAAAATTACCCAGGTGTGGTGGCAGGTGCCTGTAATCCCAGCTACTCAGGAGGCTGAGGCAGGAGAATTGCTTGAACCTGGGAGGCAGAGGTTGCAGTGAGCTGAGATTTCATCACTGCACTCCAGCCTGGGTGACAAAGTGAGACTCTGTTCCTGCCCCCCTTGCCCCCCCACCAACAAAATAAAATATTCTGCAGGTGGAAACAAACAGTTTCCTGATCTTTCCTGGGCAGCCATACTTTTGGTAATACTTGATTAACTCAAGTCCTCTATTGCTTTCTAGGAACTTGACTAGATTATATCATATCTCATTAGCAGGATGACAGTTACCTACTAAATTTTGAAGTTAAATAATCTTTATTTCCAAGAATCCTTGATATTTTACATGTTCTGCAAAAACAGGTAAAACTTCATTCCTCTTTTACCCTATGAAAACTAATAGATGGATATATATATAATTGTGTGTGTGTAAAAGTAATATTAATATATCAATATCATGATCTTACTGGTATATGTTGGCAAACTACTTTAATTTTTCTAAGAGAATTAGGTAAGTCTTTCCCACTCTTTTAACATCTTGGTATAGTAACAATTGAGTGAGAGTATTCCATTTGGACAGAGATACTGTCCAAAGTAGAAGAATTAGCTGCAGGACTGGGAACTGACTAGGGTGCTAATTAGAGCTCCTCTGTCGTCCTTTTATAAAAAGTGGTAAACTGAGGCCATTGCCTATGAAAACATTGAAAAGAAGGGAAGAGAAGGGTTCTGGGGGAAGCAAGGAGGAAACTGCCAATGGTGGCAGTCAATGTTCTGAAGTCAGTGTGGTGCCCAGTCTAAGCTGCTTTTCAGTGAGAGCTAATGTCCAATTCCAAGTTTTGGAACTGACTGAACAGTTGGTATGTTCTTGTTAACCTGGGAAACTTGACGTAGCCACATCATGGGGATTGGGGAGGTTGAAAAAAGGAATAGGAAATTACTGGTTTTCTTGTTTCTTTTCTTTTTTTGAGACCGAGTCTCGCTCTGTCACCCAGGCTGGAGTGCAGTGGTGTGATCTCGGCTCACTGCAACCTCCACCTCCTGGGTTCAAGCAATTCTTCTGCCTCAGCCTCCTGAGTAGCTGGGAATACAGGCGTATGCCACCATGCCCAGCTAATTTTTGTATTTTTAGTAGAGACAGGGTTTCACCATATCGGCCAGGCTGATCTCAAACTCCCGACCTTGTGATCCACCCACCTTGGCCTCTCAAAGTGCTGGGATTACAGGCGTGGGCCACTGCGCCCAGCCTAGGAATAGGAAATTAAAAGTCGTGTAACCTCCACCTGCAGGGAGCAGCTCTCATTGTTTTATGTCGTGAAAGCTCTGATTAGCTGGCAGCAGGTGTGTCAGGTGCTCCTCTGCCTCTTGATTATAGCCCCTTTCTGTAAACTTCCAGGAAAATTATATTGGCAATTGCATGTATCACTGATTCATGCAAAAGCCCTTATTTCAGTGTATCCACTTTTTCAGATCTTTTGTCAGTTGTCCATTTCTGGCATAGATCCTGGGTCCCAGTGTAATTTATACTTTTTTTCATCTGGAAAACGGCTTTTTTATTCTCACTCCTCGTTTTGAGTCTCAAAGCTAGTTCCTTCCACTCAGTTCCTGCAAATGCTGTAGTGGCATATTTAGAAGATAGGCTTTATATGAACATTTGGAAAATTTTAATAGTTTATGTTTACATGTTTTTCTTTATCCAGGCTCCCCCCAACCAGTCCCCAACAAATAGATTAAGAAAATAATTTCTTAGCTGGGCACAATGGCTCACAGCTGTAATCCCAGCACTTGGGAGGCTGAGGTGGGCAGATCACTTAAGGACAGGAGTTTGAGACTAGCCTGGGCAACATGGTGAAATCCTGTCTCTACTAAAAATACAAATAATTAGCTGGATGTGGTGGCATGTGCCTGTAGTCCCAGCTACAGGGAGGCTGAGGCAGGGTAATCAATCACTTGAGCCTGGGAAGTGAAGGTTGCAGTGGGCTGAGATCGCACCACTGTACTCCAGTCTGGGTGACAGAGCGAGACTCTGTCTTAAAAAAAAAAAAAAAAAAAAAAAGAATATGATTTTCTAATATTTTCTCCTTACTCATGTGTTCATACTATTACACTAATACAGTTTTATGGTAAACCTGAAAGGCATGACTAATATGAAATTTCAGGTATTTGAAACCTTTCAATTTTAAAAAAGTATTAAGTTTATCTCCTTTGGGTCTTTACTTAAATGGACCTGGCCTTCTCTGAGCACCTTATTTAAAATTGGAAGCCCTGACTGGGCATAGTGGCTCATGCCTATAATCCTAGCAATTTGGGAGGCTGAGGAGGGTGGATCAGTTGAGGTTGGAGTTCAAGACCAGCCTGGCCAACATGGTGAAACCCTGTTTCTACTAAAAATACAAAAATTAGCCGGGTGCGGTGGTGTGCGCCTGTAATCCCAGCTACTAGGGAAGCTGAGGCACAAGAATTGCTTTACCCAATGAGCTGAGATTTTGCCATTGCACTTTAGCCTGAGCAACAGAGTGATACTTTGTCTCCAAAAAAAAAAAAAGAAGGTAATAATAGGTGTTGGCCCTTCATTTTATAAAGTTGAGAGCATTGTATACAGAGAAGGGTTCTTCAACACTTTCTTTAGTCATTTGGTGAATCCCTTTCACATGAACATGAACCATTATGTTCACATCGTAAGAGCAGTGACTACACCTGTCTTGTTCTTTACTGTCTCTGCAACACCTAGACGAGTTCCTGGCTGATGCTACTTGTTAAATTAATTGAATGAGTGAGTGAATGAAATCCTGTTAAGTGCTGATATTCAAAGTACATATTTTAATACCACCTCAATATATAAAAACCTAGTTTACATGGAAGCTTTATCACCTTCTTGCCCCTTTAATATTTTCTTTGCCTGGTTTCCTTATTTTTCTGGAATAAGATTCTTTTTTGTTTGTTTTTTTGAGACAAGGTCTCACTCTGTCACCCAGGCTGGAGTACAGTGGCACAATCTTGCCTCACTGCAAGCTCTGCCTCCCGGGTTCAAATGATTCTCATGCCTCAGACTCCCGAATAGCTGGGACTATAGGTGTGCGCCACCCCACCTGGCTAATTTTTATATTTTTAGTAAAGATGGGGTTTCCCCATGTTGGCTGAGCTGGGCTTGAACTCCTGGCCTCAAGTGACCCACCTGCCTTGGCCTCCTAAAGTGCTGGGATGGAGCCACTGTGCCCGGCCGGGAATAAGATACTTTAACATAAATTTCCTTGTGAGCTGATTCACTTTACAAGTGCATTTTTTTATGTAGCTTTCAAAAGAACACATTTTATGTAACAAAGCATGCTCTAATTCTAATTATCGAAGTTAGTCATACCACTGTTAATTGTCAATTTGAGACAAAGTTGCATCTTAAAAATTTTGTGTCATGGGATGCAATGAAACATCCTTCTGCAGAACAAAGAGATTGGCTACCTGATAATATATTTAAACCTGAATTGCACAACAAGCTGGGCCTTTCCCTTGATTTTCTAAGTTCCTCACACACCCTGTCTCTTCCTAGCTCTTTTATGATGTTCTAAAACTTTGTCGATGCTTATAAAATGGGGGAGAGCCTTAATGTGAGTTTGCATTAGATGCTTCTAATTCATAGAAAAGTTGATTATCCTGTAATCAGAGAATGAAGACTCAGATGAGCAGTAATAGTTTTAAATACACATAGTTTTTTACAGCTAGAATATTGAAAATAGTTTCTGTCCTCCTTTCCAGTTGTATAAATTTTGTACACATGAAAAGTAAGTTTAAATTTGTAGGCTAAATTCATTTAACTCCTTAGAAATATTTGACCTTTTCAAAGAAGAAAGCATTAATTACACTGTATTCTTCAGGAAGGTTATTTCCTCCAGGTAAATTAGGACTTTTGTGCTTCTGGTAGCTCTGTGATTTCTTCATGAATGTAATTAACTTAATTGCCTTCTCAGTGCTTTAGGCCAGGAAAATGGGAATGTACTTTAAACTTTTGTAGATATTGACATTGAGAACATAATTAACTTGTTAACAAGGTATACATTTATTCTGATGCAAAAATCTACAGAATGTATTGAGGCACCATATGATGTTTTGACCAGATTTTGTCAGTGTATGAGTCAGAGGATTGAAGAACAAGATGAAAAAAAATCAAATATAATGGTGAATGATACAAATTTCTGTTCTGAGAGAAGTAGCTTTATTTCTTTGAAGGGATAAAACTGGTTGAGAGCTGTAGCTCAGGAGTTAGACAGGCCTGGGTTCCATGCTGCCTCTGCTAATTCACAGAGTTGGGTGAGTCAGTTTCTCTCAGGCTGCTTATTTTGTAAAATCAGGATGATGAAAGTTCTCATTGCAGAAGGTTATGAAGAATTAAACAGAGAAATGCTTATAAAATGATATTTTACATATTCAGTACTCAGTAAATGCTAGCTGTAGTTTAAAAATGTGTGTGTGCATGTTTTTCCTTTTTTAAATTTTTTTTATTTTTTAGTTATAGATCCTGGTTGGAATGTGTGTGTGTTGTAAATGACTAAGTTGGAATTGGCCTTTTTTGTGTGTGTTTTTCATCATTTGAACTTATTTTATTGATGCTCGTTACAGAATAAAATTTTGTTGATTTTTTTGATGCATTATAATACCTTTTGGTAATGGTTATACAATGTTAATCATTTATTTATTTACTGTACTAAATACCACAAACTCCAAATTGCCAGGTTTTACGTGGTATTTCTGGCAGTGACAGGTGGCCCCTCTTTCTGAATACATAAAATGGTCCATTCAGTCCATGGTTTTCATATTCCTATGTTATTCTATCTAGTTCTTTAAAATACATTCAAATAAAAAGATATGGCTGGGCGCAGTGGCTCACGCCTATATTCTCAGCACTTTGGGAGGCCGAGGTGGGTGGATCACCTGCCTGTTCAAGACCAGCCTGACCAATATGGTGAAACCTCATGTCTACTAAAATACAAAAATTAGCCAGGCGCGGTGGTGTGCGCCTGTACTCCCAGCTACTCGGGAGGCTGAGACAGGAGAATTGCTTGAACCTGGGAGGTGGAGGTTACAGTGAGCTGAGATCATGCCACCACACTCACTCCAGACTGGGTAATAGAGCAAGACTCCCATCTCAAAAAAAAGAGATATGTTACATGCAGTGAGTGAGTGCCCACATTGCAACAGCAAGGGGAGCTGAGAACATTATTAACCAATACTCTTATGTTCAGAGAATAGTCTGAAACTGTGGGACTGAAGCTTACTCCTTAGGAACTTTCTCAAAGTATCCTTGGTGGACATAAGGTTATTCTCACTCAACAGAAGGACACATCTGCTGCAGGGGGAGGACACACAATGATGATTTCATTTACATAGGATGTTTTTCTTTCGTAAATGTCTGGAACAAGTTATCACGGGACACTGTGATGTGCAGTACAGCCCTTCTATTAGAATAAATAAGTTATGTGGTTGGACTGGAATGCTACAGACACACCATGACTGGAAGTGGAAGGAGAGAGAGTTTATTTAAAATACAGCACACATAAATAATAAATAAAAGGTTAAAACTTAATCGGCAACAGCAACAGGACCAGCCTCCTCTGTTCTATTCATGGTTCATTTCACAAGCACCTGTATTTTCCTAAGGATAAAAAGTGGCACAAGGAGACAAAAGGCTTTGGAGGGAAAGAAAATACCTTGTTGTGACCTTGTGCTGTTCTGAAACAAGAAGGCAAAACATGTCAGCATTGAATGGCTGCAATAAAAGACTGCACAGTGACTGTACACTGGCGAACCTCAGGTTTCAGAGGAAGCACTGGAACCACCAGAATACCAAAGCCTTGTTTCTCCCTGGAAATAGTTTGGTATCATGCCTGGTTGTGGTTCTCCCGCTTTACTTTTACTGTTAACAAACCTCTTTAATAAGCTTTGTCCCTATCCTTTTTTCTTTTAATCCTATTGTTAAAGATGTCTTAGGTCTGGTCTTAAATCAATTTGATTATGACAGTGGGTTCTACAAAAAAGCTGCTATGTCATTAACAGTTTGGTGTATTTGAAATTTGTATTTGAACCACACAGAGAACATACACTACCAGTACCATTACTTTCCTGCATATAAAAAACAAAAAAAGGGGCTGGGTGTGGTGGCTGACACCTGTAATCCCAGCACTCTGGGAGGCCGAGGCAGGTGGATCACAAGGTCAGGAGATCAAGACCATCCTGGCCATGGTGAAACCCTGTCTCTACTGAAAATACAAAACATTAGCTAGGCATGGTGGTGCGCGCCTATAGTCCCAGCTACTTGGGAGGCTGAGGCAGGAGAATTGCTTGAACCCAGGAGGCAGTGATTGCAGTGAGCCGAGATTGTGCCACTGCACTACAGCCTGGGTGACGGTGCGAAACTCCATCTCAAAAAAAAAAAAAGGGAGGGCAGGCATGATGGCTCACGCCTGTAATCCCAATAATTTGAGAGGTCGAGGCAGGTGGGTAGCTTGAGATCAGGAGTTTAAGACCAGCCTGGCCAACATGGTGAAATCTTGTCTCTGCTAAAATTAGCCAGGTGTGGTGGTGGGCATCTGTAGTCCCAGCTACTCAGGAGGCTAAGGCAGGAGAATCGCTTGAACCTGGGAGGTAGAGATTACAGTGAACTGAGATCACACCACTGCATTCCAGCCTGGGTGACAGAGTGAGACTCCATCTCAAAATCAAGCAAACAAAAACAAATCACACAGAACACAAAGGGGCTGCTGAACAATGCAGCAGGAGTGGAAATGCATTCTTTTTGGGGTCAGACATTTGGCCTGACAGCTGATTACAAAACTCAGGATGACTTCAAGGTGAAGGCATGAAAACAAACGGTTACACCTCAAAAAAGAAACAACTGTCCATTGAGGCAGAGTAGTGAAGGTCTTAAAGAAGCTGGGCCACCCATAAAGGAAAGAAAAGCCCTCTGCTCAGGAAAACCTTGTTAGCTACAGGTGACTAAGGATGGAGGCTCCTTATGCTCCCTACATGATGAGCAGGTGAGGTGTCCAACAATACCCAGATGTGTCATCAAACAACATGGTCCAGGCCTTTTTAAAGATGTTTGATAAAGCTCATGTAGCAACTACCAGAGCTTCACTACACAGATATCCATGATATTAGTTGAGTAAAACCAGCAGATTTCACATAAGCAGATGTTTTTATTTGTTCCTAAAATCTTAGAAAGTGATGTTATATTAACATAATATGAATTCCCTGTTACTCTTTGGATGTTTTGCATTTGACCAGTGTCTCTTCATTTTTAGTAAAAGTAAAGTTTTTTCTAGACATAATCCTGTCGATGTTGCATACTATTTCATCTCATCTACATACCACGCATACCACTGATACACTGTATATGCCACGGATAACATTCTTAGCCACTGTGAAAATTATTTTTTACACTGTTATTGGTCTCTAGGACTGTGCAGGAATGTTTTGTTTGTTTGTTTGTTTGTTTTCAAGACAGAGTCTTGCTCTGTCACCCAGGCTGGAGTGCAGTGGCGCAATCTCAGCTCACTGCAGTTTCTACTCCTGGGTTCAAGCGAGTCTCCTATCTCAGCCTCTCGAGTAGCTGGGATTACAGGCATATGCCACCAAGCCCGGCTAATTTCTATAATTTTTGTAGAGACTGGGTTTCGCTGTGTTGGCCAGGATGGTCTCAAACCCCTGACTTCAAGTAATCCATCTACCTGGGCCTCCTAAAGTGCTGGGATTACAGACATGAGCTACCACGTCTGGCCAGGAATGGTTCTTGAACCATTTCTTCCCATCTTAGAAAACACTAAATTCTCGCCTGCCTAATAGAAATGGTTTGGAGATGTATAGCATCTAACAATACCGCACTTCCATAGAGCAGACTTGGGATAACAGTAACTCCTAAGACATCAGCTGAAGTTGACAAAGGTAGAAATATCTGCTGTTGAGATAAAGTTGAAAGCTCTGTACTTCCTGTACTTTATTCAAAATATTATCCTTCTTTTAGAAAATTCTTCAATAAGCTTGCTTTTAGTTTTCAACTGCTAAAGGCAGATGAAAAACTACAAATTAGGAGGGGTATGTGAGTGTATCTGTAGGGAAGTGGACACAGGAGATGCTTTTATTTGTTTTTTTAATTGACAGATTTTATATACTAGTCACCTACAACATGTTTTAAAATATGAATACATTGTGGAATGACTCGATTGATTTGACCTGTGTCTTCATTTTTCCATCGAGCTAATTAACATACGTATTACTTCACTTATAATTTACTAGTAATTATTATAGATACCATGTTGTACGATAGATCTCTTGAACTTATTCTTCCTATCCAACTGAAATTTTGTATCCTTTGACCAAAAATCTCCCTAAACCTGCACTCCCAACTCCCAGTCCCTAGTAACTACTCATCTACTCTCAACTTCTATGACTTTAACTTTTTTAGATTCCACATGTAATTAAGATCATGCAGTATTTGTCATTCTGTGTCTGGCTTATAACATAATGCTCTCTGGATTCATCCATCTTGTTGGAAATGACACAATTTCTTCATTTTTAAAGGCTGAATAGCATTCCCTTGTGTATCTGTGCCACATTTTCTATTCGTCTGTTGCTGAACCCTTAGGTTGATTCCTATCTTGGCTATTGTGAAGAATGCTGCAGTGAACATGGGGATGCAGATAACTCTGATGTACTGATTTCATTTCCTTTGGATACATATCCAGTAGTGGGATTGCTGGATCATACGGCCATTCTATTTATAATTTTTCGAAGAATCTCCATACTGTTTTCCATAATGGTTATACTATTTACACTTCTACCAACAGTGTACAAGATTTCCTTTTTCTCTATGTCCTTGACGTTTGGGAGTTTGTTGCATGCCTTGAAGGAGTCGTATTTGGGTTGAATCTGCTTGGTGTTCCGTCACCTTCGTTTACTTAGATATTGTTATCTTTCTCCAGGTTTGACGTGTTCTTTGTTGTTATCCCTTTGAATAAACTTTCTGCTCCCATCTCTATGTCTGCTTCCTTTTTAAGGCCAACAACTCGTAGATTTGCCCTCTTGAGGCTAGTTTCTACATCCTGTAGCTGTGCTTTGTTGTGTTTCTTATTTTTTTTCTTTAGTCTCATCTGTGTCTTTTAAATAGCCTATCTTCAGGCTCACGAATTCTTTCTTCTGCTTGATCCATTTTGCTAATAAAGGACCCTGATGCCAGTTACATTTTTTAGTTCCAGAATTTCTCCATGATGCTTTTTAATTATTTCAATCTCTGTTAAATGTATCAGATAGAATTATCAATTCCTTCTCTGTGTTATCTTGAATTTCTTTGAGTTTCCTCAACACAGCTATTTTGAATTCACTCTCTGAAAGGTCATGTATCTCTGTTTTTCCAGGCTTGTTCCCTGGTGCTTTATTTAGTTCAGTTGGTGAGGTCATATTTTCCTGGATGCCGTTGATGCTCGTAGATGTTCTTCAGTGTCTGGGCATTGAAGAGTTAGGTATTTATTGTAGTCTTCACTGTCTGGGCTTGTTTGTGCCCATCCTTTTTGGGAAGGCTTTTCAAATATATGAAAGAATTTGGGTGTTGTGATCTAAGCTGTTTCTGCTTTAGGGGACACCCCAAGCTCAGTGATGCTATGATTCTTACAGACTCATAAAGGGATAATACCACCTTGATGACCTTGGACAAGATTTCATAAAATTCTCTGGATCACCACGCAGAAAATCCTGTTCTCTTCCCTTACTTTCTCCCAAACATACAGAGTCCCTGTCTCTGTCTTGGGCCACATAAAGCTGGGGGTGGAGTGACCCCTGTGGCCATGACCACTGTGACTGCACTGGGTCAGTCTTGAAGCCAGCAGAGCACTGGGTCTCACCCAAGGCTTGCTGTAACTACTTCCTGGATGTGGCCTGTGTTCACTTGAGGCCCTAGGGCTCTACAGTCTGCATGTGGCAAAACCAGCCAGGTCTGTGCCCTTCCCTTCAGGGTGCCAAGGTTCCCCACACCCTGGGCGGGGTCAGAAGTCAGGGACTAGAGTCAAAAACCTTAGAAGTCTACCTGGTAATCTATTGTATTGCAGCTGAGCTGGCGCTCAAGCCACAAGGTGCAGTTCCTTCCTACTCTTCCCTCACTTTCCAAAGGCAGAAGAGCCTTATCTCGTAGCCACTGCCACTCCTTGCCACAAAGAGTACTGCCGACTACTGCTGATGTTCCCTTAAGGCCCAAGGTCTCTTAAGTCAGCTTGTGTTGAATGCTGCCTGGCCTGGGACTCACCCTTCAGGGAAATGGGCCCAGGGCAGGTCCAGAAATGCCATTTAAGAGTCAGTGTCTGGAACCAGGGACCCCCAAGAGCTCGCTTGGTGTTCGACCTCCCTGTGGCAGTATTGGTACCTAAGGTACAGGACAAAGTCCCCTTTACTTTTCCTTCTGCTTTTCTCAAGCAGCAGTTTTGCTCTGTCGCCATCACAGCTGGTAATGTGCTGAGCCTTCCCTGAAGTCAGCAAGTCTCAGTGGCTCACCCAAGGCCCTCGATGTAGCACCTGGGTATCTGCTGGTTATTCAGGGTCTAAAGTCTCTTCACTTAGCAAGTGATAAATGCTGCCAGGACTGGTTCCTTTTCTTTAAGGCAACAGGTTCCCTTGTGGCCCAGGATGTGTCTAGAAATGTAATCTGGAAGCTAGGGCCTGGAACAGGGGCCTCTTGACTCTGACTGGTGCCCTTTCCTGCTGTGGCTTAGCTGGTATCCAGGATGTAAGATCACATCCTCCCCACTTCTTCCTCTCCTCAAGCGGAAGAAAGGGGTCTCTTTTGTAGCTGTAAGCTGTGCAATGTGGGGTTAGGGGAGGGGTGATGCTAGCACTCCCTTGGCTGCCCCAGTTTTTTATGTCTTAGTATGTTGCTTGTCCCCCTAGTCCACTGTCTCTGGGCCTAGTTCAGCCCTAGGACATACCTAGAAGTTGCAGTCCTTGTGACCTAAACTGCCTTTCAAGTTTTCTTAGAGACCAAAAGCACTTTGACCCTAGGTTCGTGAGCACTCAAGTTTGGAACACTGGTATTGGCAGTTCCCCTCTGGCTAGGGCTGGTTTAAATGCTCCCTCTGTGGGCAGGCGTCATCTGGGTTAGGTCTGGTTTTCCTTTCTGCTTTAACAGGACAGCACTGAATTCAATGCCTCACAATTACTGTGTTCTCCCCCAGTGCCCAGAGATGCTCCCCACACTATGCCACTGCTGCCAGCGTGGAGGAAGGGTGGTGCTGGCAATTCAGGACTGTTTTTTTGCTGTTATTGTTGTTGTTGAGTTTTGCAGGAGGGCAATGGCATGATCTAGGCTCACTGCAACCTCTGCCTCCCAGGTTCAAGCGATTCTCCTGCCTCAGCCTCCTTAGTAGCTGGGATTACAGGTGCGTGCCACCATGCCTGGCTAATTTTTGTATTTTTAGTAGAGATAAGGTTTCATCATATTGGTCAGGCTGGTCTCAAACTCTTGCCCTCAGGTGATCCACCCCCTTCAGCCTCCCAAAATGCTGGGATTACAGGTATGAGCCACCCTGCCTGGCCGTTTTTTTGTGTGTGGTGTTTATTTATTTATTTTTTGACAGAGTCTCATTCTGTTGCCCAGGCTGGAGTGCAGTGGCATGATGTTGGCTCACTACAACCTCTGCCACCTGGGTTTAAGTGATTCTCCTGCCTCAGCCTCCCGAGTAGCTGGGACTACAGGTATGTGTCACCGCTCTCGGCTAATTTTTTGTATTTTTAGTTGAGATGTGGTTTCACCGTGTTACCCAGGATAGTCTCGATCTCCTGACCTCATGATCCACTTGCCTCAGCCTCCTAAAGTGCTGGGATTATAGGCAAGAGGCACCGCACCTGGCCGATTTGCCAACCTTTAAGTAGATATGCTGTTCCAAATTTGTAATAAAGTAAATGCGTTCTACCAAATTGTGTAACAAATATATTTGAAATGGTGATTGATATTATTAATAGGTATGTTTGACTTACTAGAATATCATTCAGGAACACTTAGCAAATTGAGATAGAGGAGCAAGGGTCATTGATGAGTAAGTTCCATGCAGATATGTACCTACCTGTAACATTTACCAGAAGACTTTTGGGTGTGTGCCTAAAGTGATCAATTAGCTATGAAAGAATGTGAGACAGGCCGGGTGCGGTGGCTCAGGCCTGTAATCCCAGCACTTTGGAAGGCTGAGGCGGGTGGATCATGAGGTCAAGAGATCGAGACCATCCTGGTGAACATGGTGAAACGCTGTCTCTACTAAAAATACAAAAAAAAAAAAAAAAAATTAGCTGGGCATGGTGGTGCATGCTTGTAATCCCAGCTACTTCAGGAGGCTGAGACAGGAGAATTGCCTGAAACCCAGGAGGCGGATGTTGCAGTGAGCCGATCGCGCCATTGCATTCCAGCCTGGGTAACAAGAGCGAAACTCCGTCTCAAAAAAAAAAAAAAATGTGAGACAAATAAAATGTGAAGGTAGGTCAAAGGCCCTTAAAGAGACAGTAAAGCACCGGGCGCAGTGACTCACGCCTGTAATCCCAGCACTTTGGGAGGCTTAGGTGGACAGATCACCTGAGGTCGCAAGTTGGAGACCAGCCTGACCAACATAGAGAAACCCCGTCTCTACTAAATATACAAAATTAGCTGGGCATAGTTGTGCATGCCTGTAATCCCAGCTATTTGGGAGACTGAGGCAGGAAAATCGCTTGAACCCAGCAAGCAGAGGTTGCAGTGAGCTGAGATCTTGCCTTTGCATTCTAGCCTGGGCAACAGAGCGAGACTTCATCTCAAAAAAAAAGAAAAAGAAAAAAAAAAAAAAGGCAATGAAGCCTGCTCTAGCCTTCATATGATTTGCTAGAAAAAGAAGTAGGTGCCTAGTAAAGTAGGCCCCTGGTATTTAGGGAAATCCCAGTCTGGCAGTCCTTATAAGAAAGAAATCCTTTGAAAGCAAGATGATATTCATAATGTGACTGTTTTAAAGTAAATTTTTATATGTTTAATATTTGTGAAAAGTCCTTATTGAGATTTTCTTCTTTTCATCTCATTTTGCCATTTCTGTGCTATAAAATAGGTTTTTAGGAAATTCGACTTTGATTTACTCTTGGACCATTGCTTAGGAATGATTAGGTTGCAAATTTGGTATTGTCTGTAAGACAATGGCTTTTTATTTGGGTGAGGACTGAAGAACACATCTCATGATAGGATTATTGAATAAAATCTGTTGTTTCTGTGAATGCTGAAAATGGCAGTTGGAAAACATATTTATCGCATTTCATCAATGGGCCTCTGTGCATTGGCTATTTTGGAACTGAATTTACACATTTCAAATGGTCATGTAAGCAGTCATTTTGCGGAATAAAGCATTGTTCAAGACTCGCTATACTGCAAATTATGAATAAGATACACACTATTTCCAAGGGCCTAAAATTTGTTTGTTAAACACAGATTCAAAATAACTGTAAGGACCTTCTACCTATGGAAAAATTTTACAAGAAAAGTCCAAAGAATGGAATTTTATTTAAAATTCCTTTATTTGCAGCTAATTTAAAAATGTTACTTTGGATTGGGTGTTGTCACTCACACTTGTAATCCCAGTACTTTGTGACGCCAAGGTGGATGGATTTAAGTCCAGGAGTTTGAGACCAGCCTGGGCAACATGGAGAAACCCTGTCTCTACTAAAAATACAAAAAGTTGACGGGGCATGTAGTCCCAGCTACTCGGGAGGCTGAGGTGGGAGAATCACCTGAGCCCAGGAGGTCAGGGCTGCAGTGAGCCGGAGATCAGGACACGGCACTCCAGCCTGGGCAACTGCAGTGAGACCTTGTCTCAAAAAATCAAAATAAAAAGTTACGTTGTTTTGTGGCCCAAGGGAAACATGCCTGTGGGCTAGGTCGACTGTGTATTCTCTGGCCTAGATAAGATAGGGCAGCAAAGGTAATGTCTTTTTTTCCCACCTATTGCAAGGTTCATGGCTGGTGTACTGTTAGGGTCTGAATGCTTGTGTCTGCCCACCCCACCCTCGGCCCCAACATTTGTGTGTCGAAACCTGAAGCCCAATGTAATAGTACTAAGAGGTGGAAGCGTCAGTATGATGAATACAGGGGTTATGTCTAATGGTAATAAACAGGATGGGGGGTACTTAGCAAAGCCTGTTTGTTGAGATTCTTTTCTGTGTCCCTGTGTCTACAGAGATAAAGACATTCCTTTCCTCCAGGTTCCTGGAATCAGGCTATTAAGACCTACTTCAGGGAAAGGTCAGTTACGTTTTATGGCCTGCTTCAGGGGAGAAGAGGAAGGAGACAGGGAGTGAACCTGCTCTGCTGTTTCCTCAAGTTCTAACGTGCCATCTTTTGGAGTAGCATGTATTTTGTTTGAGTCTCTATATATACACAAAACCCCCACAATAAATCATATGGGTTAAAGGAGACTATGAAAATATAAAGCTGGCCGGGCACAGTGGCTCATGCCTGTAATCCCATCACTTTTGGTGGCCGAGGCTAGCGAATCAGGAGGTCAAGAGATTCAGACCATCCAGGCCAACATAGTGAAACCCCATCTGTACTAAAAAAAAAAATTAGCTGAGTGTGGTGGCACATGCCTGTAGTCCCAGCTATTTGGGAGGCTGAGGCAGAATTGCTTGAACCCAGGAGGTGGAGATTGCAGTGAGCCAAAATCACGCCACTGCACTCTAGCCTGGTGACAGAGCGAGACTCTGTCTCAAAAAAAAAAAAAAAAGAAAATATAAAGCTGCAAGGAAGCTGCTTTAAGGCGTGTCTCCTAGCTCATCCAGACAGTTGACCCCTTTGAGAAAACTTTTCTGTGTAGTGGAGCTGCCACTGTTCTGTAGGTAGTCACCCATTTTTATCTGGGGAGTCACTGGGCTGAAAATAAAGCCCTTTCTTATACCCCTTACATTAAAAAGGATATTGGCTTAGGATTGGACAAATTTAAATCTTTGGTCTGTTAAATTTTTTTTTTTCTTCACTGGACTTCTATGTTTTAGAACCACTTTTACATTTTTCAGTGAGTAGTTTATGGGGTGTGGTTGGTTGACTCAAATAGAGGCTATTAAAGTTATTCTTTTACCTTTCCAGAGTTAAAATTTACTGTCATTCTCTTTGAATGTAAGATTCCTGACTTAAGGTGACACAGTTTTAGTATTTACAGTATCATGTTGTATTAAATGAGATGGTCCATTTGTAATATATGAGATAACCGGTTACAACTTGGAATTAAATGTACAGCTGAGAGGTCTAGCATTCTAGTCCTAAGCCATTCAAATTTTCTCAGTGACACAGGGCAGATCACTTAGGCTGAATGATCTTGCTTTGTTTTTTGCCTAAATAGAGAAGTGTTAAGTTGGTTAAATACTTCAAAGGGCAAGGTTTGAAACATACAAGCAGAAATGCTGTCTCTCCCTCCGGTACACTGTCTGATTTATTCACTTGGGTCCTTACCACCCAGTGCAGTGCTTCACACATAGCAGGCACTCACATGTTTGTTGGTTGAAATCTATGCAGAAGAGAATTGCACCAGTTTTTTCTGTGGTCGTATTAGAGGTGGAAGGTGTCTATTTTCACTGTTTGTTTTTGTGTCTGTGTTGGGAAAGGAACAAACCCCCAAACCTTTACTCATCACAGAGGGAAAGAACATTGGTACAAGACAAGGAACTGTTCTGCAAAAATAGATTTGAATGTCTGCTCTGCCCCAAATCTTCAGATGCTGCACACATTAACCGTGACCTCTTGGATGCCCTCCCTTGTTCATTCATTCACTTTGATTGATTCATTCCTTCAGAACTCAAAGCCCTGGTCTAGGTCTGATAGTGGCTAAGGTGGGCTTGAGTCCGTGCCAGCAAGTAAGCCATGATCTTAAGAGGGAAAATGACTGGAAGCAGATCACAGTGCTATATGGTGTTAGTAATAGGATAGATGTATGTAGGAAGTACAGTGGCAGTACAAAGAAGGGAAGGGAGCCATCATTATTGTCTGAGCGAATGGAGCAGAGTCATATGGACTCATAGAAAAACGGGTGCGTGGCTGGGCTTGGTGGATCATGCCTGTAATCGTAGTGGGAGGCCAAGGCGGGTGATCACCTGAGGGCAGGCATTCGAGACGGGCCTAATAAGGCAAAACCCCATCTCTTCTAAAAATACAAAATCAGTTGCCTGTCATCCCAGCTACTCAGGAGGCTGAGGCAGGAGAATTGCTTCAACCCAGGAAGTGGAGATTGCAGTGACCTGAGCGTGCCACTGCACTCCAGCCTGGGCAACAAATAGTGGAACTCCATCTCAAAAAAAAAAAAATAAGAAAGAAAAACAGGTAGAGGTAGGAATGTGTGTTCAACAGGGGGAAGGAAAGAAGATAGAAAGGAAGCACTCCAGTAACAGGGAGCAGCCTCATCACTTCCTGTAGGCTGCAGTATAGAAGAGGATGTGTGGGAGGGAGTACAGGGTAAAACTGGGGAAAACCGGAAACCTAAGACAGCTCCCGAGACAGATCAGACTGCTTCTCAAGTGTGGTTAGAACATGAATACTCCGAATAATGTATTAAATAGTTCCACTAAATGAAGTAGATGTTATATTTTTATGTAACTTAATCATCTTCATAATGCTCTTGGATAGATAGTATTATCATTTGTAGACTGAGAAACTGAGAGAAATCAAAGTCACATAATTACACTAGCTGTGCTTCCTATATATTATTTTTTAATTTCAAAAACTCTCTCAAATGTACAGAAATTTTTTTCCTTACTGACTTGATAGTTACCCACTTGAAGCTTCATCATTTCTGTATATTTAGTGCCTTTTTTTTTTTTAAAACAACAAGGACATATACCTACAAAGCTGTAATGTAGCCATCAACATCAGGAAGTTAACACTGATCCATTATTACCACGTAATCCTCAGATCCCATTTAAGTTTGACTAGTTGCACTAATAATGCCCTTCATGGCAAAAGGATAAATTTCAGGATTATCCATTGCTTTTAGTTTCCTGTCTATTTAGGTTCCTACAGCCTGGGACAGATCCTAATCCTTCCTTGACTTTTATGATCTAGAGACTAAAGGCCAAATGGTTTGTAGAATGTCCTTAAACTTGGGTTTACCTGAGGTTTCCTCGTGCTCGAATTCACAGTAGACGTTTTTGATAGGACTGTCATAGAACTGATGCTGTGTTCTAATTACATCTTATCAGGTGACTTAGGATTTCTGTTTGTCCCAGTATTGATGCTGTTTACTCTGATCACTTAAGACACTGTCTGCCTTGCTTCTCCATTGCGAAATTTCTTTTTTCCTTTGTAATATTTTGTGGAGAGGGACTTCAAAACTATGATGTAACTATTTCATTTCTTTTCTTTTCTTTTGAGACAGGGTCTGGCTCTGCTGCCCAGCCTAGAGTGCAGTGGTGCAATCATGCCTTGAACACCCAGGTTCAAGGGATCCTCCCACTTTAGTTTCCCAAGTAGCTGGCTCCACAGGCGTGCACCACTATGCCCAGCTAATTTCTTTTTATTTATTTATTTACTTTTGTTTTTTTAAGGTGGAGTCTCGCTCTGCCACCCAGGCTGGAGTGCAGTGGTATGATCTCAGCCCACTGCAACCTCCGCCTCCCCGGTTCAAGCAATTCTTCTGCCTCAGCCTCCCAAGTAGCTGGGCCCACAGGCACACGCCGCCACACCCAGCTAATTTGTGTATTTTTAGTAGAGATGGGGTTTTACCACTTTGGCCAGGCTGGTTTTGAACTCCAGACCTCGTGATCTGCCCACCTTGGTCTTCCAAAGTGCTGGGATAGCAGGCATACGCCCACCGTGCTTGGCCTATTTTTATTTTTTAAGTTTTCTTAGGGACAGTGTCTTTCCATGTTGCCTATGCTGTTCTTGAATTCTTGGACTTAGGAGATCCTCCTGCCTCAGCCTTCCAAAGTGCTGGGATTACAGGCATGAGCCAGCACGCCAGGCCAACTATTTTTCTCATCACATCTTAACTTTATTCATTGATATCAGTGTGTACTCATAATTTCCTAATAAATTATCATCTTTTACTCCCCTTTCAACTGGCTTCTGTTCTCTTTTGACAAGTTCTTATAATTCTTTGAGCATGTGTAGCTGACACAAGATGCTGTAGGCTCATCTTGTTCTTCCCTACCCTGGTACTAGAATCAGCCATTTCTCCAAGAGCCCTCGTTTCTTAGTGGAAAAGGATGTATACAAACCAAGATCTGGCTGCTAAGTATGATCAAAGGGTGTTTCTCCTTTCAGGCTTTCTTGGTGAACAGAGGTAGGGATTGTATTCATCGCACGTACACATTTACATGTTGTCTATCTCTCTAAAAGTCATGAATTGTTTATACTAACATATTTACTTCTAATCTTACCATAGAATTCATTCCAATTTTCTCGCCTGCCCCATTTGTAACTTCCTTTCCTGAAAATGAGCAATCTGGTTCCTTTATCCCTAACATACTTATTTAGTCAGTCCTGCTTTATTTAACCAGTCTTCCATTGCTGCTGCTCCCTTCCCCTGTGCAGATGTCCTATAACACTTGGGCCCTGCCTGACATCCTGTGCTGCAGTGGTCCCCACATGGACACATCCTCCTCACTTGGCTTGCACTGGCTTCTCATTTTAAGAGTGACACATCTATGCAACAATCCTGCATGTTCTTCATATGTACCCCCAAACCTAAAACACAATAACACACACACACACACACACACACACACACACACACAGAGTGACACATCTACAAGGCTTAGACTTCTCCTATAATTAGGGTGAAGCTTTGCGAAGAGCCAACGTTCTCATTGAGGTCTTGCCTATCTCCTTTAAGCTTAAATTGCAGTTTTTTGGTCAGTCCTTCTATCTAATTAACTTTCTTTTTGTTTGTTGTATCCTTAACTACAATAGTGATGACTATATTTACCTGTGGGTGTTGATTCTCATATCAGTAGTTATACACATTGTTATTAGACAGCTCATGATACCTTACATGTTATATATAATACTTTTTAAAGTATAAGTAGTAAAGCCATATGTTTGTACATCACCATAAACTGCAAAGATGTTAGACCAGACCCTGCTTAGAAGTCCCATGTGTCTGCCTGTGATTCTCATGATGATGGACTGCATAGTCTATAATTATATCAGAGTATCCAGTAGAAACTAGACTGTCACAAAACTTATGATTCTCTGATTTTAAAATTATATCAAAGATATCCCCATTAGTATATTAGTTTCTTTTGTGTTTGTTATTCCTTAGAAAGATCTTTTTTTTCTTTAAAAAGTGCATGAGGTTTGAAAGTTACTAATTAAGACTGGGAGTGATGACTCATGCCTGTAATCCCAGCAGGGATTTGGAAGACTGAGGTGGGTGGATCACCTGAGGTCAGGAGTTCTAGACTAGCCTGGCCAACATGGCAAAATCCCATGTCTACTAAAAATATAAAAAATTAGCTGGATGTGGTGGCAGTGCCGAGATCACTCCATTGCACTCTAGCCTGGGCAACAAAAACAAAACTCTGTCTTGAAAAAAGGAGAAAGTTGCTACATAAGATTGTGCTATATTCTAAAGATAACAGTAAGAGTTTCTTACCGGCCCAAACTTTGTCCCATGGAGATCCTTCTTCAAAAACAAGTCAACTTGTTGGAAAATAGAACTTCCCGAATGTTTTTTCTTCTGTGTTTACCCTATTTTATAGGAAGCTATGTAAATGTGGGCACTCTGTGAACAATTGTTTAATTACTCCCAAAGTTCTGACTGATTAAAAAGCATACTGACTTCAGAGTTCTTTTTTTTCTTTACATTTCCTTTTGTTAAGTCTGTTTTACTGAAGTAACTCTTCTGGGAAGCCATCCTGTTTCACTGTTATTTGGGGAATGGTTGTATAGGAAAAAGATTTATGTCTTTGCCTGTGGTACATAGAAATTTTTGTGGAATTCTCATTGCCAGTAAGTACCAGACAGAATTCAGATATCATCTTTCATTCAGAGTGAATCTAGAGGTCAGTGTTGCAGCCATCAGTGGGCAGATAACTGTTTCTCCAAAAGCAAGTTAATGCATTCATTTGTCTATAAATGAATTATTGACAGGCAATATTTAAATATTAATAGGCAAGTAGGAAGCTGCGATAGAAGTTATTAATCTGAGTATAGGTTTATCAATTTGTAAATGCAGTTACACTAGTAATACAACTGGTTCAGTTGGTTAGATTTACGTAAAAACGAAGCTTCAGTGATCACATCGTAGGTGAATGATTTTATTTGAGCATTCTCCTTGCTTTGAATTCTAGTCTGCTATTGTCCTTTGAACCATATGATTCTTAATAGCCAAAAGTATATTATGATAAAGAATGACTCAGGCGCAGTGGTTTATGTTTGTAATCCCAGCAGTTTGGGAGTCCGAAGCAGGAGGATTTTGGGCGTGAGCCCGGGAGTTCAATACCAGCCTGGGCAACATAGGGATACCCTCTCTCTTCAAGAAATTTAAAAAAATTAGCTGGCCATGGTGATGCATGCCTGTAGTCCCAGTTACTCATCAGGCTGAGGTGAGAGGATCACTGGAGCCCAGCAAGTCGAGGCTGCAGTGAGCAGTGATCACGCCACTGCACTCTAGCCTGGGCAACAGAGTGAGAGCCTGTCTCAAAAAAATAAGACTGCACTAGATACACAATTTTATTTAACTGCGTATTATGGAAAATTTCAAACTTATACAAAGTAAAGACTAGTATGACCCCTATTTACCCATTATCCATCTTTGATAATTATTAACACATATCCAAATAATTTTATGTTATAAAGATTTATGGCCGGGTGAGGTGGCTCATGCCTGTAATCCCAGTGCTTTGGGAGGCTGAGGTGGGCGTATCATGAGGTCAGGGACCATCCTGGCTATGGTGAAACCCCGTCTCTACTAAAATATAAAAAATTAGCCGGGTGTGGTTGTGCACATCTGTAGTCCCAGCTGCTCTGGAGGCTGAGGCAGGAGAATCGCTTGAATCTGGGAGACGAAGGTTGCAGTGAGCCGAGATCATGCCGCTGCACTCCAGCCTGGTGAAAGAGCAAGACTCTGTCTCAAAAAAAGAAGATTTATAAAACTTTAAATAATTTTTTTTTAATGTAGTGTTTTACTCTGTTGTCCAGCCTGGAATACAGTGGCTTAGTCTCAGCTCACTGCAAGCTCCACCTCCCAGGTTGAAACAATTCTTGTGTCTCAGCCTCCCCAGTAGCTGGGATTACAGGCGTGCACCACCACACCTGGCTAATTTTTGTATTTTTAGTAGAAATGTGGTTTTGCCATTTTGGCCAGACTGATGTCAAACTCCTGGCCTCAAGTGATCCACCTGTCTTGGTATCCCATAGTGTTGGGATTACAGGTGTGAGCCACTGCACCTGGCCTAGGATCTCTTATTTATCATTAGTCCTGGATAAGTACTCCAGTTTGACTGATGGTTGTATGCTCATCCTACAGAGAAGCAAAATGGTGTTCAGACAGATAATCAACTTGCCCAACTTGTTTAGAAGAAGCTTAACTAGGGCTCATTGTTTCAGGCTTTCAAAAGCTTTTTTCTAAGTTGCTATCATACTTTATTTTCTAGATATTTATTTGTCTCATTCTTTAGACTGAGAAGGGCAGGCTCACACCTGTTACGAATCCACACTCAGTACCTAGCTGAACAACTGATGTATAGAGTTCAGTCAATATTTGTTGAATGAATGGATCAAGACTGTCTTTATATTAGGAGTCTGATTTGCATCTAAAAATATTTTCGGTAGCATTATTTATTTCCTTCCCATCAAGAATAATTCCATGGTTTTCTTTAAGTGGACTCTTGCCACCAGGGAAATATTGTGGACTGGATTTCTGTGATTGTTAAGCTGTTAATAAAAAGCCCAACTGAAGATAAAATATGAAATGATTAAAAAAATGGTTTATCTCCTAACCTGGTAGCCAGTTACTAAATTCCTGGCAGAATTGAGGAGACACAGGCATATTGATAATGAGACATGAGAGACAAGCTCTCTGTGTTCCGGGAGCAGAGCAGTGTTCTTTTCTCTAACGTTCACGCTGAATGAGCAATATGGGAGTGACTTGAAGAAATGAGCATTTGTATCTCATGCAAGGGTTTTTGCTTTTTCTAGTACCTTCATTAAGGCATTAGCTTTGTGTAATTTGAAATGCAAAATCTCAGTTGCCGAAAAAGCAGAGTGGAAATGAGCAGCATCCTCTCTTCCTTAAGAGAAGCTATCTTTCTTCTGTCACTTGAGACGTTTTCCTATAGTTGAGGATTTTATAGCCAAGAGAATTTTTAAAACCGCGTTACTGGTTAAAAAAATTTCTTTTGTTGGTCTTAATTTCATAGGCATGTAAGGTTAGGGTCTCATTTATCTTTGAACTTTATTGTTAAATTTAACCCAGTACCTTATATATAACACAGAATCAATGTGGTCATTAGGGTTTTTGTGGTTTATTTTCTGAATTAAATCACCAAGGATTTTTAGTCATTCAGTTTCAGAACAAAAAAGCATATTCTCAACTTAAGGTGTACAAACAAACAAAAAAGAAAACCTGATCTTTATTTTTTAATCAAGTGAATTTATCTGAGCAGTAACATTCAGCATTTCTGAAAATGTTGGAAAATGCCAAAATTCTTACACTAGTCGAGTGTAGAGTGCTGGCAAAAACAGAGTGAACTCTAAAACTATCTAACGTGGAAGTTTCCTGTCAAAGGTAGCTTTGTGATGACATTTTGAGACCTGGTCTTGGGGTGGTGGGGTTGGAGGAAGAAAAAATAAGTGTTGGGAGATCATAAAAAAAAAAAAAAAGACCCAAATAGAACTAGAAATAGAAACAGCTATCTCTGAGCTAAAAATACACTAGACTGCACTAATGGTAGATTAGACATGATAGAAGAAAAGAGTACTGAATTTGAAGTCATAATAGAAATGATCTAAAATGAAACACAGGAGGAAAAATAAAAATAGAGGATCAGTGAGCTATGGACAATTTCAAGTAGCCTGATAATAGTGTACATGGAATCTCTGAAGAACAGAAGAAAGGGATAGTCTACAGAAAAAAATATTTGAAAAAATAATAGCCAAAATTTTTCCAAATTTGATGAAAACTAAACTTACATATCCAGGAATCTCAGTAAACCACAAGCACAAGGAACATTAAGAAAGTTACACCGAAGTACATCATAATTTGATTGCTTAGGACCAGTAGTGAAGAGAAAATCTTAAAAGCAGCTGGAAGAAAAAGATTTATTATATTAGAAAAATAAAGATCAGGATCCTTGAAGGCAGATTTCACATCTGAACAGCACAAGTGAGAAAACAAAGCAACGTTTTAAAAGTACTAAAAGAAGGCCAGGTGCAGTGACTCACATCTGTAATCCCAGCACTTTGGGAGGCTGAGGCAGGGGATCACCTGAGGTCAAGAGTTCAAGATCAGCCTGGTCAACGTGGTGAAACCCCATCTCCACTAAAAATACAAAAATTAGCTAGGTGTGGTGGTGCATGCCAGTAACCCCAGCTACTCGGGAGGCTGAGGCAGGAGAATTGCTTGAACCTGGGAGGTGGAGGCTGTACCAGGAGAATCGCTTGAACCTGAGAGGTAGAGGCTGCAGCAGTGGAGATTGTACCACTGCACTCCAGCCTGGGTGACAGAGCAAGACTCCATCTTTAAAAAAAAAAGGTACTAAAAGAAAAAACCCAATAAACCTTCGATTCTAGGATTCTATGCTCACTGAAAATCTTTCAAAAGCAAAGGTGAGATAAAGATGTTTTCAATGTATATGAAAGCTGAAAGAATTCATTACCAATTGGGTGGGCACTCAGGTATCCTATTTGATATTTGTTTGGGCCTAGATGATTTAGTTATAGATGGATGTACCTTAGTGAACCAGTGAGAATCTCTGAGGAATGTGGAATTTGGACCAAGAGAATCATATTAATATGTGACATCTGGGCCTGCATAGGCCATGGGTATCGAACAGTGGAGAAGGCTGTGAGCAGAGAAAGCAGAATGAACTGAGACAGAAAGGTGAGAAATAGACACTCAAACCAATTGCCTTTGGTTTCTGTGGTCTTCCATTTGCCAGTTTTAGTTTTTCCTGAAACTAACTTGCAGCCCTGCATTTGGGCTTTGCAAGAAATCATTTCATCTTTATAATATTTTTTATTTTAATTTTAATTTAATTTTATTTTTTTATTCTTCACAACATTAATGGAAGCACTGGTTTGTATATATTTACTTCTTTTTAAGCTAACTCTAGATGCATTTGAATACTTGTCACACACAAAAAAGGGATCTGTTCCAAATTGTCTTATAGTCTTGTCTTTTTTTTTTTTTTAAGTGTAAATTATTATCCTGAGGTGGTCCTATCTAGATATAGGAACAGACAAAACAGTTAATTTTGAGAATTTAGCCTTTCTAGGCCTATCATCTTTGGTGTATCCAAAATGCTTTCTATGTGAACTTTAACGCCTTTCATTTCTGTTCATTCATGAGGCAAAAAACTGCTGTAGCTTTTAAAGTAGAGTGCTCAGGCAGCCTGAAATTGTTGAAAAAATGAGGAAAATGTAACTGCCTGAACGGTTCTTCTTGCTCGCCGCACAAATAAATACCATGGGACTGTAGTAAAAAAAGAGTGTAGGCTGGGTGAGGTGGCTTACACCTGTAATCCCAGCACTTTGGGAGGCCAAGGCAAGTGGGTCACTTTAGGCCAGGAGTTCGAGACTGCCCTGGGCAAAATGGTGAAACCCTGTCTCTTAAAAATACAAAAATTAGCTGGGCATGGTGGCATGCCACTGTAGTCCCAGCTACTTGGGAGGCTGAGGCAGAAGAATTGCTTGAACCCAGGAGGCAGAGGTTGCAGTGAGCCGAGATTATACCCCTGCACTCCACCTTGGGCAATAGAGCTAGAGACTGTCTGGAAAAGGAGAGAAAGAGAAGAAAAGAAAGGAAAAAGAGTTTAATGGACATGAGGGTTGGGCACAGAGTTAGTACTCCATGTCTCCTCCAGAACTTGGAGGTTAGGAGTTTTTCAAAGGCAATTTGGGGGAACTGGTGGGGTGTAGGCTTGTTGCTGATTGCTTGGGCTGCAGATGAAATCATAGGGAGTCAAAGGTGCCCTGCGCACTGAATAGCTTCTGGGTGGGGCCACAGGAGCAAAGTTGACATGTCCAGATGGAGCCATGGATATCAGACACGCAAAAAAAAAAAGGCCTAAAAAAGATATCTCAAAAGGCCTATCTACAGTAGTGATGTTACTTGCTGGAATGGTTGGCAAACCATGTCTAGATCTTAGCAGAATCAGGCTCCTCTCCTCCCCTGCTTGATGGCCTACCTCTCTTCCCCTCCCCTCTCCTCCCCATCCCAGGTCTCCCTTTGTCACCCAGGCTGGAGTGCAGCTACAGGGGCGTGATCTCACTGCAGCCTCCCTCCACCTTCTGGGTTCACCTGATTCTTGTTTCTCAGCCTCAGCAGGGATTACAGGTGTGTGCCACCATGCCTGCCTATTTTTTTTTTGTATTATTATTAGAGACAGGGTTTTGCCATGTTTGCCAGGCTGGTCTTGAACTCCTGGCCTCAAACAATCCCCTGCCTCAGCCTCCCAGAGTGCTGGGATTACAGATGTGAGCCACCACACCCAGCCAAGCACCCCTTTTTCTGAGTCCATGTGATTCTGCTCCAGTTGCTCAGACAAAAATGATGGCCCCCTTCCCTTCTTTGTACTCTCACTGTACTTTCTATCTGTCTATCCTAATACCTCTTAGGCCTTTCGTGACCTTTAAAAAAGCAGATGAATTTTGGACTAGGCCTATTATCATTTAAACTATAGCCTAAATGTCTTTCAAAGTTAGCTCAGCCCAGTAGCCCAGGAATAATTAAATTAAGAGGAAGGTGCAGGATGAGGGTAGGGGTGGGTTGGCATAGATCGCTTTCACTGTCATACTTTTCTCACTGATAGAATTTTTGCAAAGGCAATTTTGGAAATAGTGACAGGTATCTCCCATTCTGGTCTGAGTCCAGCTACATTAGGGGTTTATAGATGTACTAATTGCTTTTCCAGCAAGGATGTTGGTTTTGCTCTTTCATTAATCACTTTTTTTTGGGTTTTTTTTTGCGGTGGGGGGATCTTTTTTTTGAGTTCTGTCACCCAGGCTGGTGTGCTATGGTGTGGTCTTGGCTCACTGCAACCTTCACCTCCCTGGTTCAATTGATTCTCTGCCTCAGCCTCCCAAGTAGCTGGGATTACAGGCACCCACCACCACAGGCAGCTATTTTTTTTTTTTTTTTTGTATTTTTAATAGAGACCAGCCAACACTAGTCTTTTCTAAGTTTGTATTTTAAAAAATCACAAATGCTTTAAAATATTGTCAATGTAATAGATCCCAGCTGCTGATTCCTTTATGCCAAATGATTGTTTTAAGTAAATTTTGATTCCTACTTGTCTTTGGCTGTAGTAGGTTTGCTTTAATTTTAAAAATTAAATTCGACAGGATCATAAGCATGGTTTTGACCAAATATTTTGCTGGTAAATCTTAAAATGACTGCAGTATAATTTAGAGTCTCAGAAAATTTCCTTTTAAATAGTTGCCTTTCTTTATCCTCATTGTTCTTGTTCTGATAGTGTATCTTGTGATTCTAAAATTTTTCTTCCTTTCTGGGTGAAGTGACAGAATTTTAAAGTCTTTTTTGAAAGATCTGGTGATATAAATAGTTTGGGGGAGCTTTGACCTACTTAGAATGGTTCTTTGTGCCAGAGAGCGTGTTTATTCCCAAGGTAATTGTGCTACGGAATTGCCCATGTGAATGCATTGAAACTTGCAACTTTTGCCAGACCTTTTATTATACAAACACAATGAAGCAGCAGGCAGCCAAAGAGAAACGAGGAACATTGCATTGTTCTTGTACTTCCTTGAATTAATAAGTTTATTCGTCTCAGTATTTTCTACAGATTCTTTGACAATAATATTGTGAACGAGGATTTATCAGCAACAGTTGATTGCATGTGTGTTTATTGTCAGTGTGTTTGTTGTGTTAAAACACCTTTATGCATTTTGTTCAGTAGGAGATTATACTTACACATAAAATTTTTTGTTTATATTTAGTGCTTTTTTAGATGTATGACTATCATGAAGTATAGTAATATATTCCTTTTAGTTTATTTTAAAATATCAGGATAATAATATTTAAATGTATGTATTTGGAAGTATTTACATTTATTAATATTCTGTTTTTGTGATAGCAGAATATCTATGCCATTTCTTCTATCTCTTCATGGTTGAATTATTTGCAGTAGATTTTCCCTAATCAGTTCAGTATTTTAACATACGAAGGTATCTACCCAAAAACTAGAAAATAGAGTCCCTTAACATAATAAGCAGGACGTGTTCTATGCAGTTTCTATGAAGACTCAAATTTGAGGATATGTGATTTTTGTTAAAATTAGACTTTTTGTGAAATAGAGGTGTTTTTATGTACCTTTGGCCTCTAGGAGGCAGCATGGTCTAATCTAAGATTTCTGTATCCTTAATAAGGAAACTTAGTCCTCCCTCATTTTGAGAACTTCCGTTTATTATGAAAATACTTGCTTCTGAATCATAGTTATGCTGTGAATGAGTAAAATAACAGCAGATAGTCACAGAGTCCTAGACTAGATTTTGTTATCCTGTTATTATTTTTATGAATCCTTAAAAAGCAAAAGGAATTACTGTGATTGCTGTAGCAGTAGCGTAACAACAGAAAAAGTAATCATTTCAGTGGATGAGTGCATTTTCAGTTTGGAGACCACTAGTCTCCATCCAGCCTTCTCAGCTGTTGTGTAAAACCCATAAGAGGGCTGGGCGCGGTGGCTCACGCCTGTAATCCCAGCACTTTGGAAGGCTGAGGCTGGCAGATCATGAGGTCAGGAGATCAAGACCATCCTGGCCAACATGGTGAAACCCCATCTACTAAAATACAAAAAATTAGCTGGGTGTGGTGGCTCATGTCTGTAGTCCCAAATACTTGGGAGGCTGAGGCAGGGAGGGGAGTCTCTTGAACTTGGAAGGCAGGTAGTGAGTCGAGACCACGCCACTGCACTCCAGCCTGGTGACAGTGAGACTCTGTCTCAAAACAAAACAAAACAAAATACCCTGCAAGGCATCACTGTCATTAACAGCTGAGGATGTCTTTTTCTAGCTGATGTTTTTGCTTAAATGATGTGTTAAGTGTTTATTTAAATATAACTTGAATAAAATATAGCTCTCCTATAGTTATTACTAAAAGCTATCCAAATTGCTTGAAATTCAGGAGATACATTGTGCCAGTTTTTTCACTGTAATAGTGTATACTTTTGCTATTTGATCAGAATGTATTAATGTGACTATTGCCATAATTTGTGGCTTCAGGAGAACAGAGACTAGGCATGTATTGTAAGGGGACAGTGGATAAACAGTTATCCTTTAGTTGATCTATTTTTCTTTACTTCTATTTTATTTTTTTTGGAGATGGAGTCTCGCTCTGTTGCCCAGGCTGGAGTGCAGTGGCATGATCTTGGCTCACTGCAAACTCTTCCTCCCAGTTTCAAGTGATTCTCCTCTCTCAGCTTCCTGAGTAGCTGGGACTACAGGCATGTGCCACCATGCCCAGCTAATTTTTGTATTTTTAGTAGAGTTGGAGTTTCACTGTATTGGCCAGGCTGGTCTTGAACTCCTAACCTCGTGATCTGCCTGCCTCGGTCTCCCAAAGTGCTGGGATTCAGGCATGAGCCACAGAGCCCAGCCCTTTTTGTTTTCATAGCACCTGAATAACTTCCATTTAGTGGCTCACATGAGACTACTGTAGTGAAAGGATAGTGCCCCTTGGTTTTTGGAATTGCCAGCTTTGGGAAAATTTATTCTGCCCAAAACTCAAAGATAGGTTCAGAAGGCAAAGTAACTGTCAGGAGGATTTATTTGTAATCTTATTAATGAGATTGATACTGACAAGTATTATTATTAATTTAATTTTGGATCTGTTTTGATCAAAATGTTATAAAGTTCAGGTCATGTCCTCATGCCCTAGAATGTACATCATCTAGAAAGATTTGACCCCAGTAGTCAAAAGCTATACTGAAAGAATTGATAAATGTTTAGAAAAATTAGAGCTGCTGTATATTTCTAAATAATTCCAGTAGATCCTCTTCCACAAAAAGATGCAGTTCTTTTTAAAGGAAGAAATAACCTGCTGTTTTCTTGTTTGTAGTGGTCTGAGACTTCCAGCTCCCCTTTTGTATGTAAGACCTGAAGGTCTTCAGTTAGCTAATGAGCTGGAGTTCTTTTGCTTTTTCTGTAAAAGGTTTTTTGAGTGTGCATTGTTTCTGCAGTGACAGGATTATATTTGGGACAAAATGAAAATGGGAGAACAGGAACTGGTATGTCCTGTTCTGAGCTCTGTAATGAGCAGAAGTGGACTTAATGAAGGAATTGAATTATTTGTAAACCTTTAGATTTTAAAAAGCAAAATAAGGCCTCTATCCTCAATTTTTTATTTATTTCTACATTATGTCATTAGAAAGTTTCTTTTTTTTTTGAGACAGAGTTTTGCTCTTGTTACCTAGGCTGGAGTGCAATGGTGCGATCTCGGCTCACTGCAACCTCCGCCTCCTGGGTTCAGGCAATTCTCCTGCCTCAGCCTCCTGAATAGCTGGGATTACAGGCACGCGCCACTGTGCCCAACTAATTTTTTGTATTTTTAGTAAAGATAGGGTTTCACCATGTTGACCAGGATGGTCTCGATCTCTTGACCTCATGATCCACCTGCCTCAGCCTCCCAAAGTGCTGGGATTACAGGCGTGAGCCACCGCGCCCGGCAGAAAGTTTCTTATAAGTAAATATATAATTTCTGCCAAGAAAAGCAGCAAAGTTTTAAGTATTCCATTTTAACATTGTTTATAGTTATTTTTCTTTTTTAATTAGACATCAGAGATACATATGTGAGACATTTTCTATTTTAGGCGAAGTGTGCTTTGGCTTGTTTTTGTCCATTAACTTAGTTGAGGGCTGTTACTCTTGAAATAATAATTCCCTAAAGATGTCATGATTGTAAGACAAGGAACTGTAGTAACTAGATTTTTCTTACTAATTACCACTGTAACTAGCCTATTTTATGCTTGCTACAAGTATATGTCACAAATACAATACAGTGTGGAAGGAAAATTTTAATATCTAATTGCTAGGGTATTTTGCAAGAAAAGACAGTTTATGCTTGGTTTATTAAATTAGTATGAAATAATATGTACTGTTACAGTGTTTATTGAGCTTCCAGGTGTCTTCAGTGGACTGACTCAGCATACAAGGATTGCTTTTTGTGGCTATGTGTTTTATGTGTAATTGTGTACATAAATGTTTACTGGACTCTATTATTAAAATGATCAGTTTATCAGTACGGCTAAAAATGTTACATTGTTGTTTGTGCCTGGAACAGCATGTAACATATACAAATAGAATGCAAATTGCAGTGGAAACCAGAAGAGTCCCTAGGGCTGAAAGGGATCTTGGAGAGTATCTGGTGCCTTGATCTTCTAGCTCTGTTCTAAGGAGCTTGGATGTGGAGTTCCGCTACTGAAATTAAATAATGACAGGATTGTTTTCTTTTAATTAGATAATGAATATAATTTCCTCACTTACGATTTTTTCACCTACTTAAAAACATTTTTTTTAAATCATTTTCTACCATTTGTCTGCTTGGGAGTACTAACCTGAATTCAAAGTGAAATAACAGGTACAAATGAATACAGATGAAACAGCCAATTGTTTTTGTAGCCTTGTATTCACGTAGCTGTGATTTTTTTTTCTTTTTTTAATTTTTTTTATTTGAGACAGAGTCTCATTCTGTTGCCTAGGCTGGAGTACAGTACTTTGATCACTGCTCACTGCAGTCTTGACATCTGTGGGCTCAGGTAATCCTTCCACCTCAGCCTCCTGAGTAGTTAGGATACGGGTGTGTGCCACCATGCTCATTTTGTGTTTTTTGTAGAGACAGGATTTTGTCATATTGTCCAGGCTGTTCTTGAACTGGGCTGAAGCTATCCTCCTGCCTTGGCCTCCCAAAGTGCTGGGATTACAGGCCTGAGCTAACATGTCTGGCCTGATTTTTAAAATTTCTAATATATATAAAATGATTGAATTTTCCATACATAAGATATCTCCTAACACACTGAACTTAGCTGGTAAATCAATATTTTATCCCACTGGAACATGTTATGCATAGAGCATCATTAATTTTAAATGCTCCATCACCCATAATAATTATTGGAACTAGTGATTTGGTCCAGTAATCTTTTTTACCAATGAGTCCCAAAGAGATTGAATGACTTTCTTAAGGTTACTTGACAAATTAATGATAGGGTCCAGGTTGTATTCTGTGACTTAATAGTTTACGTTCATTGTTCTAGATTGAACAGCAATACTTCTCAGGTATCACTGAATTTGGAGGGAGTTTTGTTGTTTAGGAAGCATTTACCATTCTTTAGGGATACAATCCTCATTTTTACAGAAGAGGAAACAGGCTCATAGAGTTTAAAGGATTTAACTAAAGTTTTTCTAAAGTTTCTTCACTAGTTAGAGAAGAATCCAGGTCTTTTCATTGGAATTGTCAATCCTTTCCTTATGTAACTAGCTACTGGTAGAAGGAAAATTATAGCAGGAGTGATGACACCTTCAGAAATCTTTTGAGTCAACAACTTATTAGAATTAATAATACTCAAGTATTTAGGAAGTAGGAAGAATTGAGCCAGCAAAGATTATTATTTTGGTCAGTAAATTGTGTTTTTTTGGGATGCTTGACGCTGCTTTTTTTTTTTTTCTTGAGACAGAGTCTGTCGCTCTGTTGCCCAGACTGGAGTGCATTGGTACAATCTCTGCTCACTGCAACCTCCACGTTTCAGGTTCAAGTGATTCTTATGCCTCAGCTTCCCGACTAGCTGGGGTTACATACAGGTGTGTGCCACCAAGCCTGGCTAATTTTTGTATTTTTAGTAGAGATGGGGTCTCACCATATTGGCTAGGCTGGTCTCTAACTCCTGGCCTCTAGCGATCCACTACCTTCGCCTCCCAAAGTGCTGGGATTACAGGCATGAGCTACTATGCCTGGCCAGACACTGCTATTTATAAGGATCATAAAATGTAAATTTAAAGCACTTAAAGATGTTTCTGCATTTGGATTTATCTCCTTCAAAAATAAAGATTTGATTCTCTTGTGCTACTCCTGAAATAAAAAATACAAATAAAATAAAACTTAAAAAATATTTGGGCCGGGCGTGGTGGCTCACGCCTATAATCCCAGCACATTGGGAGGCCGAGGCGGGGGTATCACAAGGTCAAGAGATCGAGACCATCCTGGTCAACATGGTGAAACCCCGTCTCTACTAAAAATACAAAAATTAGCTGGGCGTGGTGGCACGCGCCTGTAGTCCCAGCTACTCGGGAGGCTGAGGCAGGAGAATTGCTTGAACCCAGGAGGCGGAGGTTGCGGTGAGCCAAGATCACGCCATTGCACTCCAGCCTGGGTAACAAGAGCGAAACTCTGTCTCAAAAAAAAAAAAAATTTTTTTTTGAGAAAGAAATGTATTTAAATATCTAAAAATTTTTATTTTATGTGTATTTTTATAGATTTTTTTTTTAACTTTTTTATTTTGAGACAGGGCCTCACTCTGTTGTCCAGTCTGGAGTGCATGTCATGATGACAGCTCACTGCAGCCTCCATTTCCTGGGTTCAAGCAATCCTCTGGCCTCAGCCTCTTCATTATCTGGGACTACAGGCACATGGCACCATGGCTACCTGTTTTTTGTTTTTGCAGAGATGTGGTCTCATGTTGCCCAGACTGATCTCTAACTGTTAGGCTCAAGTGATCCTCCCACCTTAGCCTCCCAGTGCTGGGATTACAGGTGTGAGCCACCATGCTTAGCCTACTTGCTGATTATGGTTTAGGGAGACTTGGCCTTTATAGGCACAAGTAAAATCAGAATTATCACAGAGATTCTTTGAAGTCTGAATTTGTATCCACTGTTATTATGTATGAACTTTGCCTTATATTTTATCATGCCTTGAGATGTTAACTAGTATTATGAAGCCAATAATTAAAACTACTTTTTATTTTATCTTTGCATCATCTTATTAAAAGTCCTGTTTTTGGCCAGATATGGTGGCTCACGCCTATAATTTCAGGAATTTGAGAAGCCGAAGTGGGAGGTTTGCTTGAGCCCAGGAGTTCGAGACCAGCCTGGTGAGACCTCGGTTCTACTAACAAAAATAAAATAATTAGCCACTCATGGTGGTGCATGCCTGTAGTCCCAGTGACTTGGGAGGCTAATGCTTGAGTCTGGGAGATACAAGGCTGCAGTGAGCTATGATTGCGCCACTGTATTGCAGCCTGCGTGACAGAGTGAGACCCTGTCTCCAAAAAACCCCCAAAAACCATGACACCTATTTTTGGGTGTTTTGTAATCTAATAGTAGAGTAGTACATGTGCAGAATTTATAAGTGGACATATCCTGGAGTGGAGGGTCAAAAAGTCTTAATGGATTGCATGATAAAAAAAACTTGAGACAACTTGGAGAAAGAAGCTGGAAAATAAGGCAAAGAAAGACTGGTTGTTTGAGGATCTGTTTAGATTGTAGTAGGTACCAGTGATTATATGATTTCCTTTGCATATGTTATGTGACATGATGTTGACAATAATCTTCCGAAATAAATACTGACTTTTTTTTTTTTTTGAGAGACAGTCTCCCTCTATTGCCAGGCTGGAGTATAGTGGCGTGATCTCAGCTCACTTCAACCTCCGTCCCCTGAATTCAAGCGATTCTCCTGCCTCAGCCTTCGGAGTAGCTCCCACTATAGGTGCCCGTCACCACACCTGGCTAATTTTTGTATTTTGTTTTATTTTATTTTTTAGTAGAGACGAGGTTTCACCATGTTGGCCAGGATGGTCTTTAACTCCTGACCTCATGTGATCGGCCCACTTCGGCCTCCCAAAGTGCTGGGATTACAGGTGTGAGTGACCGTGCCCGGCCAAATATTGACATTTTATAATCAGCAAGACTGAGGCTCAGAGAAATGTAATAACCCGCCTGTGAGCACAATCACTGTATTGCAGATTCTGTATTTCACCCTCATCTCCTACCTAAGCTCTTTCTACATACCGTTTCTATTAAATTAGCTGGGCATTTGAATATGCCATTAGCTGAGATAAAGAATACAAGTAACTGATATTCTCCAGATTACTATTTTTAAGGATGTATTTATACTAACCCTACTTGAGACATCTAATACATATATGATGTGTGTTAGTTGTACCTGTGGTCCATAACTTATTCATGTTGAAAGTTTATCATGTTCAACTTTATCATGTTGAAAGTTAATATTGATTCTTTTGAGTTTGTGTTTTATAACAAAATATTCAGTTATGACAAAATATTTTTCCTTTAGGAAAATAACACATTTTGAAGTAAGATGATGTACAAAAACCATAATAATTATTTAAGCAATTAAAACTGTTATAAATACAAAATTTTCTGATTTTTCTTTTTTACCCTTTTCAGATGAGGGTTTTCACGGTCCTCTGTGATTCATGATATCACCAAGCTCTGGTAACGAAGTGTTGAAATGATTTCTTCAGTCTTAGGAGCTCACAAATTAAAAAACAATGCCGTATGCTTATGAGGCTTTCACCTAAAGAGATTAGTAGTAACATTTCCATTTATTCATCTGTTTTTCTACTTATTTTGACATGTTTTTGCAAGATAGTTTATTTAATGTGAATTTAGCATAAGTGGAATTTGAATCCACATATTTGCACAGAGCACTGAAAGCTCCTATAAAGCAAACAGAAGAAGGCTTCCAGGGGAATTTCAAGAATGTTGTGCATTTTTAAAATAGAAGTCTCTGCTGTGCTCTGTTCCCACAGTTTATGCCCTTTGCCTTGTGACTATTATCCTTTCTTTTCATCTTTGTAACAGTTTTTTTTGAGATGGAGTCTTGCTCTGTCACCCAGGCTGGAGTGCAGTGGTGAGATCTCGGCTTACGGCTACCTCCACCTCCCAGGTTCAAGCAGTTCTCCTGCCTCAGCCTCCCGAGTAGCTGGAATTACAGGCATTGCCATCATACCTGGTAATTTTTGTATTTTGAGTAGAGATGGGGTTTCACCATCTTGGCCAGGCTGGTCTTGAACTCCTGACCTTGTGATCCACCCCGCTCAGCCTCATAAAGTGCTGGGATTATAGGCGTCAGCCACCTTGATTTTAACTGTGACTTTTTTTTTTTTTTTTTGAGACGGAGTTTTGCTCTTGTTGCCCAGGCTGGAGTGCAATGGCGTGATTTCGGCTTACCACAGCCTCTGCCTCCCAGGTTTTAAACGATTAGTAGAATCAGCCTCCTGAATAGCTGGGATTACAGGCATGCACTACCATGCTTGGATAATTTTTGTATTTTTAGAAGAGAAGGGATTTCTCCATGTTGGTCAGGCTAGTCTCGAACTCCTGACCTCAAGTGATCTGCCCCCCTCTTGGCTTCCCAAAGTGCTGGGATTACAGGCGTGAGCCACCACGCCTGGCCAACTGTGACCTTTTAAGTTATGGATTTAGTTTGGTTTCTGCATCTGGCAAGTAAACACTGCATATCTGTGATTGGAAAGTTGGTGGCAAGGTTACCTTTCCATTCTTGATGTTGCAGCCTGAAGTGCCTTCACAACTTGTTCTGTGGTTTGCCTTTTTTTGGTGGATGTTAGATACAATGATGCATGCAAAACATTTTTTTTTTTTTTTTTTTGCCTGAGTCTCACTCTCTTACCAAGGCTGGAGTGCAGTGGTGCAATCTCTGCTCACTGCAACCGCTGCCTCCCAGGTTCAAATGATTCTCCTGTCTCAGCATCCTGAGTAGCTGGGATTATAGGTAGCCACCACCACACATGGATAATTTTTGTGGTTTTGGTAGAGATGGGGTTTCACCATGTTGGCCAGGCTGGTCTCGAACTACTGACCTCCAGTGATCCACCTGCCTCACACTCCCAAAGGGCTGGGATTACAGGCATGAGCCACCCTGCCCAGTCTCTGCATGCAAAAATTTTAACCCAACGTCCAGTGCAGAGGTAAATGCTCAATAATTAATTGCTATTATTCCATTATCTCCTGTATTTGACTAGCTCCCTTTTCTGGTTCAAGGCAATTAGCTTGTATTATTATTCATTCATGTATTCTCTCCAGGGTTCACTTATCTTTTACATCATTGCCATTTAGACCGTGCATTTGTTTTTACTTCTTTTTTATCTGTGAGGAAGCCACTATATACTTTTATTTAAAACTAAGGTTAAATTTTGTCCAAGTAGAATTGCAAATATTTCTAAAAATAGACAAAAGACTGGAGGCAATTTACATGTGCAAAAATGCTTGGGACCCTACTCTGCTGCTCCCTTGACCCTGATTGTTGCAAGAAAGTAGAAGCAGGGTGACAGTAGAGGGAATGCAACCAACACTAGCCAGGTACAGGGCTTGGCTGTTTAAGTATACATTATGGAATGTGTTATTCGCATTTTACATTGGAGGAAACTGGGCTTCAGAGAATTTAAGTAACAGGCTCGCCAAGGTTGTACCACTAGTAACTGGCAAAATAGGGATTCCAGGCCTGATTTCTGAGTCTGGCACCGTTGCTTACATAGTAGGTTCTTTAGAACAGTGACTTTCAAATGTTTTAACCACAGCCCAATATAACATTGTGTGTACGTGTGTGAGTGTGCTTTTATGTGTGTTTGAAATAAAACTTTTTCATGCGCTTACACACTCTGATTTTCTTTTTTAAACAGAACCACAAATGGAATGAGACCATAGTTTGTAAAACCTCATGCCTTAGAAAAAAAGATAAGAAGAAGACATTTTCTCTTTAAGTTTATTATTCTGTCTTAACTGAAGACCTTCCACACTGGCAATATCCAAGGGCCAGATTCAAAGTGAGAAGGTTATATACCTCTTGAAATATGTAAGGTTGGATAATTAGACCTTGGTGCTTAAAATAGTGCTTTCAGGGCAGTGAAATTTTCATCGGCTCACCCCACATTGACTTGTGCCTTTGCTGTAATATAAAAGCAATGAGAACAGAAAGAAAATGCAGTGTAAGTGTGTGCAGCATGGCAAATATTCTTGCTAAGACTTGCACTCACCCTGTGTTTCTTTTGCAGGGAGATTTTAACCTAATTTCTTGCAACTTTTAGATCGGTGGGCTTGTGTTAACTCACATCACTTAGAGAATACAATTGAGACGACTTTAGAAATTCAAGTGAGAGCTCTTGAATGAAAACGGCTGTCTGCGAAGCTGACTGAACTGGGTAACTAGTGTTGAACAGGTGCCTCTTGTTCCCAACGTGGTGTGTATGATCTCACTTGCCTCCTCAGAGGCAGCTCTGAGACAAGATGGAATTTTCTTCTTTATTCAAAATAGCAGCCATCGCCAAAAAACAAGCAAACAAAACCCAGGAGCTGAGATAGCTTGTTCTAAGTCATATGTGACTAGTAGAAAAGACTAAGACTTCAACCCAGGTGTGGATTTCATACTGAAGATCTTAAAACAAAAACCCCTTCACTGTGTAATTAAGAATGTCAAGAGTCACCTTTGTTGTAGATGAAAATACCAACTTTTGGGGCAACAGATTAGAGTATAATGCAAGAATATCATTCAGTTTTCATTGTTTAAAGGTTAATAAACAATGAAAGGTAAATAACATATTCTTCTTGACTTTGAACTTCAGATGTCTAAAATGCCTTCATTTGGAGGAACATTGATACAGTCCCCACAAATATTTTTCCTCTGTGCAGTAAAACTAGAAGCCTGGGTCAGGGTCCCTGTTTTATGATGTGTCTTCATTGTTTTTGTTGGCAGCACTGAGGTGTGAAAGGTTGTGTGAGAGTTGAAATGAGAACTCAGGCTTTCTGACCACTCCCCACTTCTTTGCAGAAACATTAGTTCACGTGGGCAGAAATAAAATGTGTGGTTAAAGATGAGATAAAAAATGGTAGAGGAAGAGGGCCACATTATTTATTTGCTACTTGGATTTAGAATGTAGCCTTGTGAAGACTTTGTGTTCTATAAAGTGATCCCAGGAAGGAAGAATTCAGTCAAGTTCTGTACTTAAAACACACTGATTTCACAAAGCCGCTAAGTAGCCAACGCAGTAGGTAGAAATATTCTTTAAAGTTCTGATTTCCTTTAGGCCCCAAGTTTCTTTCCATTTTTGCTAAGCACTTATTTGCATATATTGTAGTGAAGCATGTTATGTATGTACATACTGGATTAGTCATGATGTGTAAGTGTTTTTGGCCCCAGCCACCTGAAGTTTGATTCTACAAGGGATTAAAGAAAAAGAACAAATATGCATACGGTATTTATACTATATGCTCATTGAAAGGCTGATTGAATAATAATAGAAGAATAAGAATGGATAAAATTTACTGAGAGCTTTATGTAATAGGTAGTATTCAAGGTGTTTTCTCTCAAAATAATCTTGTCTGAAGATAGATGCTATTAATACTCCATATTTTTACAGATGAGGAAACCAAAGCACAAAGAATATAAGTTAATATTGGCCGGGCGCGGTGACTCACGCCTATAATCCCAGCACTTTGGGAGGCTGAGGCGGGTGGATCATGAGGTCAAGAGATCGAGACCATCCTGGTCAACAAGGTGAAACCCCGTCTCTACTAAAAATACAAAAATTAGCTGGGCATGGTGGTGCGTGCCTGTAGTCCCAGCTACTCGGGAGGCTGAGGCAGGAGAATTTCTTGAACCCAGAAGGCGGAGGTTGTGGTGAGCTGAGATCATGCCATTGCACATCAGTCTGGGTAACAACAGCGAAACTCCGTCTCAAAAAAAAAAAAAAAGAAGAATATAAGTTAATATTAAGGGTCATAGTTTCATAAAATGACAGAGCAAGTGTAATGTGACTTGACATCCTGTGCTTTTTTTTTTTTTTTGTAATAGAGTCTTGCTCTGTCGCCTAGGCTGGAGAGCAGTGGCGTGATCTTTGCTCACTGCCACCTCCGCCTCCCTCGTTTAAGCAATTCTCAGCCTTGCCTCAGCCTCCCGAGTAGCTGGGATTGCAGGCGCACACCACCACACCTGGCTAATTTTTGTATTTTTGGTAGAGATGGGGTTTCACCCTCTTGGCCAGGCCGATCTTGAAGTCCTGACCTTTTGATCCACTGCTTTGGCCTCCCAAAGTGCTGGGATTACAGGTGTGAGCCACTGTGCTCGGACCCATTCTGTGCTTTTAATAACTATGTTATGCTGATCCCTGTGTAATAGATATTAAACTAAGAGTTACGAGAAAACGGGTCCTAATCATAATTTTATCAGTAAAGTTCAAGCTTGTTTGTACAACTCATTTTTGTTTGTTTCGTTGTCCTAAATTATGAATAATGTCTGTTCTACCTACAACTCTAATTTGTAATTAAATTGTTATTTAATAGGGATTAAAGCCAGAGAAGAGTAGTGACTGTGGGCTAGGGTACATTATGGAAATTAGAGGAACAAAGGAGTAAAAACAATGGGAAGTGTTAAAAAGCGCAGTTGACTTTTGAACAACTTGGGGGTAAAGGGCCGTGATCCCTCTTCAGCTAAAAATTCACGGATGACTTTTGATTCCCCCAAAACTTAATTTAGGAATAGCCTACTATTGATCAGAAGCCTTACTGATAACATAAACAGTCGACTGATACATCTTTTATATGTTATAGGTATTATATACTGTTTTCTTCCTTGTCTTAAGAAATTGCCATAGCCCCCAGCCCTCACCTTTAGCAGCCACCACCCTCATCAGTCAGCAGCCATTAACAGCAAACACTCTCCACTAGCAGAAGATTATGACTTATCAAAGGCTTAGATGATCATTAGCATTTTTTAGCAACAAAGTGTGTGTGTGTGTGTGTGTATGTGTATGTGTGTACTTATGTGTATGTGTTTGTCTTTTGAGACAGGATCTTACAGTGTTACCCAAACTGTAGTGCAGTGGTACAATCACTGGTCACTGCAGTGTTGGCCTCCTGGTCTTGAGTGATCCTTCTGCCTCAGCCTCCCAACTAGCTGGGGCCACAGTCATACACCATGGTGCCTGGCTACTTTTAAATTTTTTGTAGAGATGGTGTCTTGCTATGTTGCTTAGGCTGGTTGTGAACTCTTGGCCTCAAGCAATCCTCCCACCTTGGCCTCCCAAAGTGTTAGGATTTTAGGCATGAGCCACTGTGTCCAGCCTAAAGTATGTTTTAATTAAGGATGTCCATTGTTTATTAAAACATAATGGTAGGGCACATGTGACATACTGCAGTATATTGTAAACATAATTTTAACTTTTATATGTACTAGGAAATAAAAAAAAGTTTACAACTAGCTTTGAGTTATTCACTTTGTTGTGGTGGTCTAGAACTGAACCTGCAACATCTGCTTGTATCTGTACATATAAAGAAATGTATTGTAAGGAGTTGATTCATAAGATCATGGAGGCTGACAAGTCCAAATCTGCAGTGGAGTTGGAGGGCTCAAGACCCAGGAGAGCCAATGGTACAGAACAAATCCAAAGGCCATTTGCTGGAGAATTCACTCTTGTTTGGGAGGCTGGTCTCTGTTCTGTTCAGGCCTTTAACTGATTGGATGAGGCCCACTCACATTATGGAGGGCAGTCTGCTTTGCTCAATACTTACTGATTTAATACTATCCAAAATACCTTCCAACTTGATGTATAAAATGAGCAGTCACAGCCGAACACAGTGGCTCATGGCTGTAATCCTAGCACTTTGGGCAGCTGAGGTGAGTGTATTGCTTGAGGCCAGGAGTTCAAAACCAGCCTGGCTGATATGGCATAACCCTGTCTCTACTAAAAATATAAAAATCAGCCAGGTGTGGTGGTGTGTGCTGGTACTCAGGAGGCTGAAACAGACTTGAACCTGGGAGTGGAAGGTTGCTGTGAGCTGAGATGGCACCACTGCGCCCCAGCCTGGGCTACAGAGCCAGATTCTGTCTCAAAAAACTTAGCAATCACAGCCCCTATGGAATGTGGTACAGGCAAGGCCTTTTTAGAGGACATCAGCCCTCTCTACCCTACACCCAGAGCTTCTCTCCAAGCCAACATTTTAGCTACATTTTTATTGCAGATGTATTTTATTAGGTAGAAATATATTTTATTTGGTAGAAATCCTAAGACCTATTTGAATCAAATAAAAATAGATGGGAAAGCATTTTATTGTGAAACAGTTAACGAATGTAAGGAATTTTGGGGAGTGGTGAATTAAGAGGGTGTGGGTAGAGTTTATTATAATTGTGTGGATTGTCACCTGTCATGAGGATTACAGTTTGGCAAAAGAAAGATAAACTCTTTTCTCATTTTGAGCCTGGAATGTATGTTACTATCCACAGTGCAATAGGGGCCTTATTAGACAGATCTACAGGAAATTTCTGTCTTCATTCTAAGGGAGAGTGGCTTGTAGGACCTTAGGAACGCTGGCTCTACTACCCAGCCATTGGAGAAGTGTCACCTCTTTTGGATGCTGCTGACTCTTCAAGGGAATTCCTTGTGGTGATATACAACTTGTTGGCTGAAGAATGAATAAGTAAAACATATAAGTCTATATAGCTGCTACTGTTTAGCCGTATTATCTCATGTGAGCCTTGGAAGGAGCTAATAAAGTGGTGGGCATAGTTATATTGCTGCTTTTACAGAAACAGCAACCACAATTTAAGTCTTCTAGTCAGTGTAGGACAGTGTTTCGCACATAGGTGCTTAATAGAATTATTTGTTTTAAAACCAATCTTGTTCTGTTTTTGTAATTGTTTTCTTTTTTCTCTTCCATTGGTCTTTAATTTTAATTTTTGGCTGGGCCTGGTGGCTCACGCCTGTAATCTCAGCACTTTGGGAGGCAGGCAGATCACCTGAGGTCAGGAGTTCAAGACCAGCCTGGCCAACATGGTGAAACTGGTCTCTACTAAAAATACAAAAACAAGTTGGGCATGGTGGTGGGCACCAGTAATCCCAGCTACTTGGGGGGCTGAGGCAGAATTGCTTCAACATGGGAGATGGAGGTTGCAGTGAGCTGAGATCATGCCATTACACTACAGGCTGGGCAACAGAGTGATACTCCTCTCAAAAAAAATTTTTTTTTTTAATTTTTAGTTAATTATGACGCTTTTTCCGAGTTGGAGTCTCGCCCTGTCATGCAGGCTGGAGTGCAGTAGCACCATTTTGGCTCGCTGCAACCTCAAATTCTTGGACTCAAGCAATCCTCCCACCTCAGCCTCCCAAGTAGCTGGGATTACATGGTCCCACCATGCCCAGCCAATGCTTACCTCTAATTTTTTTCCTCAATCATTGTTTACTGTATGATGAATGCTGTATTTTTTTTTTAAGAAAAATTCAATCGAATATAGATTTGTACTTTGAGGAACTTTTAACAGATTAATTTATCCTATTATTAGAGTGGAAATAAGTACTTAATACAAAATACCATCTAACACCTTTTTAAGTAGAATACTGGCTGGCTGGGCACGGTGGTTCATGTTTGTAATCCCAGCGTTTTGGGAGGCTTGCCTGAGCCTAGCTGTGGAGATCAACATCTCTTAAAATAAATTAGCTGAGCATGGTGGCACGTGCCTGTAGTCTTAGCTACTCCTGAGGCTACTTGAGCCCAGGAGTTGGAGGCTGCAGTGACCTATGACTATGCCATTGCACTCTGCCTGGGTGGCAGAGTGAGACCCTGTCTCAAAATAAAAATGAAATCGGGTACTTTTTTGTAGCTTAGATTTTTTTTTTTTATTCTAGAGAGGAAATCTTTCTTAGTGTGATTTGCAAAAGAGGTGTTTTTCTTTCTCACTGATCTCTTACAGCAAATGTTCATTAATTAAAAATAGCTGACCAATACAGGAAACAGCTCATGTAGCAGCTTATGATGCTTGTCTAAAAACAGACTTGAGCTCTTGAGTGCTAGAGTAGCATGAGTATTGAAAACATTGCGAACAAATTCAGGTAAAATATGCTATGTTCTAAGAAGGATCCATGTGCCTTTGCCTTAATATTTTTCTGATTATAAAAGTCAAATGCTTACTGTTAAAAAGATATTACAGGGCTGGGTGCAGTGGCTCATGCCTGTAAACCCAGCATTTTGGGAGGCTGAGGCAGGCAGATGGCTTGGGTCCAGGAGGTTGAGGCTGCAGTGAGCTGTGATTGTGCCACTGCACTGCAGCCTGAGCAACGAAATTAAGACCATGTCTCAAAGGAGAAAAAGGATATTGTAGCCATATATTTTGTAGAAAGTGAAATTCTCACCCAAGTTATAGAATTTGTTTATTCTGGTGTTTTTTTTTTTTTTTTTTTAGACAGAGTCTTGGTCTGTCACCCAGGCTGAAGTGCAATGGCATGATCTCAGCTCACTGCAAGCTCTGCCTCCTGGGTTCACATGATTCTCCTGCCTTAGCCTCCTGAGTAGCTGGGATTACAGGCGCCCGCCACCATGCCCAGCTATTTATATATTTTTAGTAGAGGCAGGGTTTCACATGTTGGCCAGGCTGGTCTCAAACTCCTGACCTCAGATGATCTGCCTGCCTCAGCCTCCTGAAGTGCCTGGATTATAGGCACGAGTTACCACGGCTGGCCTATTCTGGTGGTTTCTATTAGATTTTTAAAATACATATACAAACAGTATATATTTATTCTTTAAATGGAATTATACTGTTTTTTCAACTTGTTTTTTTATTTATATATATTAGAAAGTTTCCACAGAAATCTTTTAAAATTCCCTAATTTGCCATCTTTTAATTTTAATTTAATTAAATTAATTTATTTAATTTTTGAGATGGAGTCTTGCTCTGTCACCCAGGTTGGAGTGCAGAGGTGCAATCTTGGCTCACTGCAACCTCCGCCTCCTGGGTTCAAGCAATTCTTCTGCCTGAGCCTCCTGAGTAGCTGGGACTACAGGCATGCGCCACCACATCTTGCTAATTTTTTTATACTTTTAGTAGAGTTGGGGTTTCACTGTGTTAGCCAGGCTGGTCTCGAACTCCTAACTTCAGGCAGTCCACCCGCCTCATCCTTCCAAAGTGCTGGGATTACAGGCGTGAACCACCATGCCTGACTATTTGCTGTCTTTTTAAAGACAGCATAGTATTTCACCCTATACCTAGACTACAATTTGTTTAAACCAATTTTCTATTAATAGACTTGTGGGTTGATAATATTTTATTTAAAAACTTTTTTTTCTTGAAAGTCACCATTTTTAGAGCAGATACATACTTGTCATTGAACAAATAAGTAATAATTTAATAGTGTAATATATTCACATTTTACTACATGTCTGGAAGTTTTCTAAGAATTATCCTATGTGAATTAGAATAATTCTACAACCTTTTGAGGGAGTTACTATAACTCTTCTAGAGTTGCAGAAAGCCTCCAAGTTCCCTGTATGCCATCTTGACCCTCCCTAAGATGGACCAAAAGACAGGGGTGATTGGATCAGACATGTGAGGGCTCCCTAACCCAAAGTAGCAGGTAGAAGGAAGCAGCTGCCTAAGTGCAAAAAAAGCAGAGCTTACAAGTTTTTGCTGGAGGTATTGATGCTAAAGTATTTGCTGGTTGCCATGACAGGTTTCAGAAGAACTGCTTTCTTTTTCTGGTTTTTTTTTTTTTTTTTTTTTAGACAGTCTTACGCTGTCACCCAGGCTGGAGTGCAATGGCACAATCTTGGCTAACTGCAACCTCTGCTTCCCAGGTTCAAGCTATTCTCCTGCTTCAGCCTCCCTAGTAGCTGTGACTACAGGTGTTTACCATCACACCCGGGTAATTTTTCTATTTTTGGTAGAGACATGGTTTTACCATGTTGGCCAGGATGATTTAGAACTACTGACTTCAGGTAATCCGCTCTCCTCGGCCTCCCAAAGTGCTGGGATTATAGGCATGAGCCACCGCACCCAGCCTACTTCGAAGGTTTCCTTGGCTCTTCCCACCAATTGTTTCGTGTCTGTGTAGTCCTTGCTGACTTCCACATTCTCATGTGAATTTACTTGATACACAGGGCCTTGCCTTCTATTGGTCTGTATTCCCTGTCTGCCATCAAGAGATTTCAGCTAATGTTGACATGTCCCATCCTTGGCCATTCTTCCCTGATTACCCTTGTATCTGCTTGTTGTTTTCTGTTGAAAAGGGAAACTTTAAATATTTGTTATTAGGTGCCTAGACCTGTGGTGGTTAATTTTAGATGTTTGTCCCTCTGTTTTTCCATTCTTCTCCTGCCCGTGGACATCAGAACCTGGACTCTTTGGCCTTTGGACTGATTAGAGGCCTGCCAACCTTACCCCTAACCCCCATACCAAGTTCTCAGGTCTATGGCCTCAGACTGAGAATTACATCATTGCCTTCCTTGGTTCTGAGACTTTTCGGCTTTTGCTGAGCTGTGCACTGGCATCCCTGGGCCTCCAGCTTGCAGATGGTCAGTTGTGGAACTTCTGAGCCTCCATAATCACATGAGCCAAGTTCCCTAATGAATCCCCTCTCATCTATTCATCTCTCTCTCTTTCTATCTGATCTATATCCTATTCTTTATTTCCCTCTGGAGAACTCTGACTAATATGGACTCTAGACAAGTCTCCTGAAACTTAGAAGGTATGTTTCCTTTGTTTAAATGTTGTTGAATCGATCATAGATATAATGCATTTGACTTTTCAGAAGAAAGAAAAGGTTCATTCCACATTACATCTCTTCAGAAGCCTATCCAAAGGGGATCTCTGTTTTGGCTGTTTATTGCAGTGTAATAAACCACTCTAAAGCTTAGTAGCTTCAACTAGTGATTTATTACATCTCGTGATTCAGTGGGCTGACCAAACTGTTCTTCTGGTTCACATGGTATTGGCTAGCTGCTGGAATGGCTGCGTTCCCCCAAGACTTGGGTGGGTGCTCAGCTGCGACCCAGTGGCTGCTTGGGTCACTTGTGGAGTGGTATCTGGATTCCAACAGGGAGGCAGTGGTTGCTGCCCTCGCAGGTAAGGGCTAGGCCCAGAACTGGCACATCATGATTTCTGCCTGTGTTAATGGTCAAGGCAGTAATAGGCCCAGCCCATATCAGTGTGGGAAGTGACTTAACAAAGATGAAAACACCCAGAAGTGTGGTTCACTGGGGATGATAACCAAAATAACCACTGACCAGAGTGTGCTCTCTGGCCCCTGTGTTAATGGTCAAGGTAGTAATAGGCCCAGCCCATATCAGTGTGGGAAGTGACTTAACAAAGATGAAAACACCCAGAAGTGTGGTTCACTGGGGATGATAACCAAAATAACCACTGACCAGAGTGTGCTCTCTGGCCCTTCACACGTGCACGGTAGAGCAGCCCATGCAAGTCTCACTTACTCCATTGCTATATCAGCTTGACAGGTCCAGGATCTCATCCTGTAAATCAAGTCCAGGTGCAGGTGAGGCTTCTTGGGTGCATCCCATCTCAAACTGAAGACCTATGAACTAAAGGGACATGTTATTTTCCCTTCTTCCCCTTTCCACGCCAACATATAATATAAGGCAGGGACAGGAAAATTGTATCAGATATTCCTCTTCAAAAAGATATTAGGGGTAGTGGAGAAATCAGAGCCCTGACACACTGCCGGTAGAAATGTAAAATGGTACAGTTGCTTTGGAAAACAGTCTGGGTAGTTCTTCAAAGATAGTTCTCTATGTTTAATTCTAAACATAGAGTTGCCTTATGATTCAGCAATTCTGTATCTAGGTATATACTCAAAAGCAATGAAACCATAGTTCCACAGAAAAACTTGTACATGAGTGTTTATAGTTGCAATATAATAGGCAAAATGTAGAAACACCCAAATGTCCAACTGTTGAATGGATAAATCAAAAGCGATATGCTTGTATAATGGAATTCTTTTGACCATACAAAAGAATAAAGTACTCCTACCTACAACATGGGTGAATCTTAAAAATGTGCTAAGTGAAATAATCCAGTTGCAAAAGACCGCATATTGTATGCTTCCATTTATATGAAATGTCCCAAACAGCCAAATCTATTGACAGAAAGATCAGTGTTGCTGAGGCTGGGAGGGCTGGAATGGGGAAAGGTGGCAGCTAAAGGGTATAAAGTTCTTTTTGGGATGGAAGTGGTGGCTCATGCCTGTAATCCAGGCACTTTTGGGAGGCCAAGGTGGGTGCATTGCTTGAATCCAGGAGTTTAAGAATAGCCTGGACCACATGGAAAAACCCCATTTCTACAAAAAATACAAAAATTTTCTGGGCGTCTTTGTGTGTGCCTGTAGTCCCAGCTACTTCGGAGGCTGAGGCAGGAGGATCGCTTGAGCCCAGGAGGTTGAGGCTGCAGGGAGCCATGATTGTGTCACTGTACTCTAGCCTGGGTGACAAAGCCAGACCCTATCTTAAAAAAAAAAAACTTTTTGGTATGATTAAAAGGTCTAAAATTGATGGTGGGTGTATGTATCTGTGAATATAGTAAAAACCTTGGCATTATAAACTGTTATTTAAACAGAAAAAAAGCAGCAGATGTGACTGGGAGGCACATGGCCATCTCTGGTGCATAGCAGTTCTGACATCTGGCTCAGTATATATCCTTGTTGAGGAACCAGTTCACTGCCTGGATGCTTCTCTTTGGCTCTCATCTCTATCCCCTAGGCTCTTGGCTGTCTTCTGATTCTTACTTTTCCATGAGAAATGGCCCATGTTTTGGGGCTCTTTCTGTCTGGTAAGGGTGCTAATATTTTTCATTTTTAACTGACTCTGTTAGTCCAAGCTGATGGTGCTTCCACTGGTATATTTCTCTGAAAAGAACCTTTTGCTACCATAGATCTCTTAGGGGTTTACAACTTTAGATTAAAAAATACTCCTACAAATCTTTTTAAGATAGGGCTTTCTTTACCTTAGACTGCCTTTATGTCAGACTGTGGTGTGAAAATACCTTTTATTGTCAAAAGCTCTACTGTCTGGTTTAGTTGGTACTCAAAGCACCCACTTAAGAGTCTTGAAAGCCTTTTGTTCTAGCTATGTGATTCCAAAAGCATAGGTGTCTGTACCAGCCGCATTTGTATCACCTGGGAACTTAGAGTTGAAGTCTCCATCCCAGACTTACTAGATGAAAAACTGTGATGATCCAGCCTAGCAATCTAGGTTTTAATAAGATCTCCAGCTGAGTCTGATTATACAAAGTTTTAGAACCACTGGTCTAACTGAAAGTCTATGAGCAACCACCTAAAATCTTTTTGATGAGGTCTCAAAAAAGAGTTTTATCACCAGATCGTAGAGGCTCCACTTCAGTGGTAGCACTAGATTTGATCTTTGCCCTAAGGCCATTTTTTATTTTGAGTGGTTTTAAGGTTGGCTACTGAAAAGAGGAATTGTGGTGTTGTTTTTTTTAATTTTTTAACCTATGAAGTCCAACTTACTTATATTTCCTCTAAATTTTGCTTAAGAAGGAACCAAACAGTTCCTTTTTTGATTCATCTCACTACTCCTGTATTTTATTATAGGCAGCTAAAAACAAGCCAGTTGGTGCTTTCAGCATTTTTCTTGGAATTCTCCTTCGTTGGGTCCATGAGTTCATTAAGTACCCTTTCTCTCTTCCACGTTACTGTATGAAATGTGTCTGCTGCTTTTTCTTAGGTCTCCATTTCTTCAGCTACCAGTAACATTTCTGTACTGTTTTTCAAATCTTGACTCACAGTCTTCCAGCTGTTGTCTACCACCTGGACCCCAAAACCAGTACGTATTTTGAGTTTTTGCTACAGCAGAGCCCCATTTTTGATATCAAATTTTGTTTTGGTTATCTGTGGTTGCTACAAAAAGTAACTAATAATGTCACGGTTTAATGTCCTAAAACAAGTATTTTCTTATGCGTGGCCTCGCACTTTGGCCAGAGCTCGGTAGGAATGGCTCGTCTCTGACCTGCGTGTTGTCAGTTTGAGTGGCTCGATTAGATTTATTTCCAAGATACCTCAATTACATGACTGTCAAGTTGGTCCTACCACCTAAGATTTCAGTTGGGGTTGTCAACTGTGGCCTTAATTCTCCTCCACACAGCCCTTTCTGATGCATGTTTCTGCTTGGACTTTCACACAACTTGGCAGCTACACTCCAAAAAGCAGGAAGCAGAAGTTGCCACGCCTCTAGCTAGGTGCAGGGGTATATGCCTGTAATCCCTGCTACTCAGGAGGCTGAAGTGGATGGATCACTTGAGGCCAGCCCAGGTAACATAGTGAGACCCTTCTTCTAATTAAAAAAACAAAAAAGAAATTGCCTGGTCTCTTAAAGATTAAGCTCACAATTGGCACGCAATGGAATTTCTGGTCTTTTCTGCTGCATAAAGCAGTCATATACCTAGCTCAGATTCAAGGAGGTGGAGAAAGAGACTCCATATCTTAGTGGGGGTAGTGACAGGACATGTGGCTGTCATTAATCCACTGTAATCTGTTAGCTGTTTTTCTTTAACAGTACTGAAATGACACTCTTAAGGTTATGAGTTGGTGAAAAGTAATCGTTTACTACTTGAGAAACTTGAAGATCTGGCCAGGCATAGTGGCTCACGCCTGTAATCCCAGCACTTTGGAAGGTCCAAGCAGGTGGATCACCTGAGGTGAGGAGTTCGAGACCAGGCTGGCCAACGTGACAAAACCCCATCTCTACTAAAAGTACAAAAATTAGCTGGGTGTGTTGGCGCGGGGCCTGTAATCCCAGCTACTCAGGAGGCTGAGGTAGGAGAATCACTTGAACCCAGGAGGTGAAGGTTGTGGTGAGCCAAGATCACACCACTGCACTCCAGCCTCAGCAACAAGAGCAAGACTCAGAGACTTCGACTCAAACAAAAAAAAGCAAACAAGAAAACCTTTCTATATAAAGAGGCTCTCTTGTTATCAGTTTGTTGAAATTTTATTTTAATATGGAACGCTTCACGAATTTGCATGTCATCCTTGTATTCTTCTCTATGTCATTCCAATTTTAGTATATGTGCTGCCAAATAAGCACTATTGAAAGCAATTTTAAATGGTTTATTTCACAGATGGACAGAAGTCATTTTAAGTTTTTGCCAACAGAATAACGCTCTCCAGCACCATCAGTTGTGTCAAGGTTTGTGTGTGACAGGAAAGTGTGAATGCATTTATACATCTTACTTGATCTTAATAGTGAACTGTGCAATTTTTAAAAAATAATAAAGCTTGCCTTATATACTGCTAAGTGTAGAGAAATAGTCCCCTTCCACACACTCCTCTCCTCAAAATAGCAACGAGATGCTCTTTAAGAGTTGTGAACAATGGAAGGCATAATCTGGATGCATTGTAGAAATGATTGTGGTAAACCAAAGAGTGAAAAATGGGATGACAGAAGTCCGGGGCTTTCTATCACTTGGAACTTTTGTGTGCAGCTGTTTGCAGATTGGTAGGAGATGACAAAACAGATGGTAGAAGAGGTCGCCTCTGCCTTTGCTCATTCACCCTGTCATCTGTTAGGTTTGCCCATACAGGATAGTAAATGGCTTCCTGAATTTGTTAAGCACTTAGGCTGGTAAATTTCTCTCTATCTAATATGGAGTTCTGTTTAGGGAAAAAAATATCAAATGAATGCTCTGTGACAATAGTGATTCAACAGAGTTTGTATCTATCTTTCAGCTTTAAAATTCATAGAATCTGATTAGTATTAAGTCTTTGACCTTTATTTTTTATCTTATTGTACTTTCGATTTAATGCTTTTGTTTCTGTTATACATTTTGTTGATAGCATTAGTAAGTTGTTGGTAAGTACTGACATAACTTGAATATTTTTCTTCAATGTGATTCTGTTTTTTAATGAGACAGAGTCTCACTCTGTTGCCCAGGCTGGGGAGTAGTTGCATGATCTTGGCTTTCACTGTGGCCTCCTTCTCTTAGGTTCAAGCAATTCTCATGCCTCAGCATCCTGAATAGCTGAAATTGGTATATGCCACCACGCCTGGCTAATTTTTTGTAGACATGGGGTTTCACCATGTTGGCCAAGCTAGTCTCGAACTCCTGACCTCAGATGATCTGCCCACCTTGGCCTTGCAAAGTGCTGGGCTTACAGATGTGAGCCATTGTGCCTGGCCTTTTGTTAAGTATTGAAATAACTTGAATATTTTTTCTTCAGTATGATTGTTTGTGAAAGTGTTTGGGACGGCACAAGCTTCCCTTACTTTCTTATAGTTTTACTCTCACTCATCTGAGTAGTTTGCCAGTGTAACTGTGTGCTTCCTCCTTTTTCTCTCTTCTTTGTTATTCCATTTATGTTTTAATCTTCCATCCTCCTCATACCTTACCAAGTCTGGTAAAATGACTTATTTAGGAATGATCTAATGGGTAGTGTGGTTGAAGCATGGTCCGTGACATATGAATCTGCATGAGGAATCCTTCCAGCTATTTCTTGATATTCTCCATCTCAGTGTCAAACTTACCTGGCATGATATCATTACCAACCGTTTCAACAATGATGCCCACACTCTTGGTTTCCAGAGATTATTTCCTTCAGTATCTGGCCAAATTATAATTGTTTGCTTTGGGACAGGCTAGATACTTATTAATCCATCAGGCAATTATTGTATGTGAACTAGTCAAATGTTAACTAGGAGACACAGAGGTGAACAGGAAATGTTCCCTGTAGCTGGCACCTTGGTCTTCAGATTTTTTTTCACTGTCAGATTTGAAAAGTAGATGTGGTTTTCTGAAGGCTTGGAGTGTATACTTGTGCCATTTGAGGTCTCTGAGGTTTTTTGGTGCTCTTGCCTCACAAGTATACTTTAGTCATATTTAATAGGATCTTGTTTTATTTCCTACTAAATATGACTATAGTCTTATGACTAAACTTTTGTAAAACTTACTACATTCTATTTTATTTTTAGTAAAGATAGGGTCTCTCTGTGTTGCTCACGCTGGTCTCAAACTTCCAGCCTTAAGCAGTCCTACCTCTGCCTCCCATGAGGTCTTACTATTTTAAACTCCTGTTGTTAAGAATATGTTCTTGCATATAATTTTTAAATCATCCTTTATTTCTCCTGGGTAAGTAAGTAACTTTCTGATTATATTCCTTAATTAGCTTACAGACCTCTCATTGCTGGCCTAATTAATTTTAATCCCCTAAAGATTTTTCCACACATTTCACTTTTTCCTGTAGTTTTAGTAAATTGTCCAAATAGTTATATTCGTTTACTATTTAGCAGATTTTTTTTTCCATTTGACCTTCTCTGCAGAAATCTAAGCAGAAAAATTTATAAAGCATTATTATTTTTTCTTTTCAAGACCGGGTCTCACTCTGTCGCCCAGGCTGGAGTGCAGTGGTGCAATCTCAGCTCACTGCAACCTCTGCCTTCCGAGTTTAAGTGATTCTCCTGCTTCAACCTCCCAAGTAACTGGGACCACAGATGCGTTGCTCCACAACCAGCTAATTTTTTGTATTTTTTATAAACACAGAGTCCTGCCGTGTTGCTCAGCCTGGTCTCAAACTCCCAGGCTCAAGTGATCTGCCTGCCTTGGCCTCTCAAAGTGCTGAGATTACAGGTGTGAACCACCACGCCCTGCCTGTAAAGTCTATTTTTCAGCATATTCTGCTTATTTGCCCCAAATGAATATATCTGTTTGTGTTTTTTTTTCTCCTTGAGACAGGGTCTTACTCTATTGCCCAGGCTGGAGTGTAGTGGCACCATTTTGGCTCACTACAGCCTTGATGTCCTGGCGTCAAGTGATGCCCTCACCTTACACTCCCAAGTAGTTGGGACTGTAGGTGTGCACAGCCACACCCAGCCAATTAAAAAAATTGTGTGTGTGTGTGTGTATGTGTGTGTGTGTGTGTAGATGGCATCTCCCTATGTTGCTCAGGCTGGTTTTGAACTCCTGAGCTCACGCAGTCCTCCTGCCTCAGCCTCCCAAATTGCTGGAATTACAGGTATAAGCCATGTGCCCAGCTTGTGTTTGTGTTTTTCTTGATTTTTCTTCACTTTAGTTAACCAGGATCATTTTGACTTCTAACATCTGTTTGCACTATCACTTTTTATTTTGGTAGCATTTAGAAGCTATTTCTAGTTTATCACTCAGGTTGTTTTTTAAAAAAGATATACCCATGAAAAGTATAAAATCCTGATGAAAGGTCTAAATAAACTGAGGGGAAGGAGATGGAGCAGAGTAGGACTCTCTAGAAATTTCCCCACATAGAAACTTCCATTTGAACAACTATTCACATGGAAATATATTTTCCACAAGAGCTAAGGAAATCAAATGAGTGATCGCAGTACTTGGACACATTCTTGTATTACCTGCATCACTGCTTCTCCATCCCCAGGCAGTACAGTGTGAACAGAGACATAGTTCGCTTAGGGGAAAGGGAGGAAGTGAGCATGGAATGTTACTTGGATCCCAACACTGGGCCTGCCACAGTAAAACCCACCACCAGCCAGACCCCCACAGGCCCATTATCCAGGCTGTACCTGTAGACCTGCCCTGGCAGCAGTTGAGACCACACAGCCCCAGGATTTAGGCGTATGATAAACTCAGTCCTCAGCCCACACCACTGCTAGGCTGACATCAGTGGCTCCAGGTTGCAGACAGGCCTCACTGACCCTGGTCTTCTATCCTGCCCCTAACCCTAATCCTGCTATAGCAGGCCCCAGGCTTCTGGCACTGTCTTGCTGGCCATAGCTACACTGGGGTTCTGGAATGCCTCAGTGCTGTACCAGCCACATCTTCCCTGGGCTCTGGCAGTCCTGTGCCAGCTGCAACTATCCCAGGATTTTGGTGCCCACCAGCACTGTGCCTGCTGCAGGGCTTTCCCAGACAAAGCAAGTTTGTGAAGACTATGGTAAGTGCCTATTTCTCCAAATGCACAGACATTGACCACAAGAATCAGGGAAACATGGCATCACCAAATGGACAAAATAAGGTGCCAGTGAATGACACTAAAGAAACAGAGATGTATCTATTACCTTGTAAAGAATTCAGAATGCCTGTTTTAAGGAAGCTTAGCGAACTTCCATAAAATACACAGAAACAAGTTAATGTAATGAAGAAAATAGTAGGTGACCAGACAGAAATTTAATAGAGAGATTGAAATAATAATTTTAAAGCAGCTATTCTAGAGGTAAAAAATAACAGTGAATGAAATGAAAAATATAATAGAGAGTATCAACAACAGAATCTATCAGTCAGGAGAATCTGTAAACTCAACAGCAGGTTATTTGAAAACGTGGTCAGAGGAGAAAAAAAGAATGAAAAGTAATGAAGAAAGCATATAGAATCCATGGCATTACATCAAAAGAACAAATGGTTGAGTCAGAAGTTCATGAAGGAGAAGATAAATATAAAGGAGTAGAAAGTTTATTTAAACAAATAATAGTATAAAACTTTCTAAACCTGGAGAAAGATAGAAATATTCAGGTTTAGGAAAAGTCAGAAGTCTGCAATCAGATTCAATCCAAGTAAGATTATCCCAATTTATATTATAATCAAACTGTTGAAGATCAAAGATAAAGAGAGGACACCCTGAAAGTAGCAAGGAGAAGAAGCAAATAACATATAAAGAAGTCTCAGCATCGCTAGCAGCAGGCTTCTCAGCTGAAACACGGTAAGGGTGATATATTCAAAGTGCTAAGGGGGAAAAATCATGGCAACCATAAATACTGTACCCAGCAGATCTATCCTTCACAAATGAAGAGATAGACTTTTCCAGACAAGCAGAAGCTTGGGGAGTTCACCACCACTGGACCTTTTTTTTTTAAAAACAAATACACACACACACACACGAAGTACTAAAGGGTGCTTTTCAAGCTCAAAGAAAAGTATGCTAATGAGTAACATGAAAATATCATGAAACATGAAAGTATAAAACTCACTGGTTAAAGGAAATACACAGTCAAATTTAGAATACTCAAATATTCCAGGTGTGGTGACTCTCTCCTGTAGTCTCAGCACAGCACTTTTGGAGGCCAGGCAGCCTTTGAGGTCAGGAGTTCAAGACCAACTTTGCCAACATGGTGAAACTCCGTCTCTACTAAAAATACAAAAATTAGCTGAGAGCAGTGGCACATACCTGTAATCCCAGCTACTTGGGAGGCAAAGGCATGAGAATCACTTCAACTTGGGAGGCAGAGGTTGCAGTGAGCTGAGATAGTGCCACTGTACTCCAGCCTAGGTGACAGAGTGAGACTCTGTCTCAAAAAAAAGAGAGAATACTCAAATATTGTGCTGGTATGTAAGTTATTATATCTTTAGTATGAAAGTTAAAACATAAAAGGCAAAACTCCATCTCTCAAAAAAAAATTTAAATAGGAGAGAGGGCAGTGACTGGAGTAAATAAATGAAGTGACATACTGTATTCATGATTGGAAGGCTCAATATAGTAAAGATCTGTTATTCCAAATGTATATAAAGGTTTAAGAAAATTCCTATAAAATTTCTAGCAAGATTTTTGTAGCTCTACACAAGATGATTCTAAAGGTTTACATACAAAGACAAAGTAGTAGACTAGGCATGCTGGCTCACCCTGTAATCCCAGCACTTTGGGAGGCCAAGGCAGGCAGATAGCTTGAGTCCAGGAGTTTGAGGTCAGCCTGGGGAGACTTTGTTTCTACAAAAATGCATAAGTTAGCCAGGTGTGGTGGCTGTAGTCCCAGCTGCTCAGCAGGCTGAAGTGGAAACATTGCTTGACACCAGGAGATTGAGGCTGCAGTGAGCCAAGATTGTGTCACTGTTCTTCAGCTTGGGTGGTAGAATGAGACCCGCTCTGGAGGGAGAGAAAGGCAAAGTAACTAGAATAGTTAACAGTTTTGAAAAAGAATAATGTGGCTGGGCACGGTGGCTCACGCCTGTAATCCCAGCACTTTGGAAGGCCAAGATAGGCGGATCATCTGAGGTTGGGAGTTCAAGACCAGCCTGACTGACATGGAGAAACCCCGTTTCTACTAAAAATACAAAATCAGCCTTGCATGGTGGCGCATGCCTGTAATCCCAGCTACTTGGGAGGCTGAGGCAGGAGAATCACTTGAACCTAGGAGGCGGAGGTTGTGGTGACCCAAGACCATGCCATCACACTCCAGCCTGGGCAAAAGAGCGAAATTTCATCTCAAAAAAAAATAAAAATAAAAAAAAAAATAATGTATGTGGTATCCCCCTACTCACTTTTAGAATTTATTATGTCACTACAATCTTCAAGAGTGTGATATTAGAAGAGAGACAAGAAAGCAAACAGAATATAGAACCCAGAAATAGGCATGTGCAAGTGCAGTCAGCTGATCTTTGACAAAGGTGCAAAAATATTATAGTTGAGGAAGGGTGATCTGTGTAACAAATGGTTATAGAGCAGTTGGATGCCCATGGACAAAAAAAATAAAAACCCTTACATAAAAATGAGCTGAAATAGACCATTTATTAAAATGTTAAACATAAAACTGTAGTACTTTTTAAAGAAAACATAGGAGAAAATCTGATAAAGTGTTCTTAGCCATGACATCAAAAGCATAATCCATAAAAATAATTGATCACTCGAATTTCATTGAGAGTAAAAGCTTTTGCTTTGTAAAAGTCTATGTTAAAAGGTAGAAAAGACAGCATATGAATTGGGGGAAAAAACCACTTGGAAACTCTATATTTGACAAACATTCTATCTAGAGTATATAAACAGATCTCAAAACTCAGTGGTAAAAAACTCAGTTAGAAAATGGCAAACATAATGACATGTTTCACCACTAAGGATGTACAGAAGACAAATGAGATAACCACATGTGAACGCTTATCATAGGACCTGGCAGTTATACTTCTGGGCATTTATTCCAGGGAAATGAAATGTTAGAGCCACACAAAAAGTTGTACGTGAATGCTCATACCAGTTTTATTTCTAATAGCCAAAACCTATGAACAATGAAATGTTTTTGTTTTTTGAGAAAAAGTCTCGATCTGTTACCCAGACTGGAGTGTAGTGGCACGATTTCGTCTCACTGCAACCTCTGCCTCCCAGGTTCAATTTATTCTTCTGCCTCAGCCTCCCAAGTAGCTGTGATTACAGGTGTGCACCACCACGCATGGCTAATTTTTGTATTTTCAATATTTCATCTCAAAAAAGATGACAGGGTTTCATCATATTGGCCAGGCTGGCCTCAAACTCTTGACCTCAGGTGATCCACCCGTCTTGGCCTCCCAAAGTGCTGAGATTACAGACGTGAGCCACCTTTCCCTGCCAAAATGTTCTGTAATTTATAAATAGCTAAACTACCTGTGGTACATTCACATAATGGAATTCTGTGCAGCAAGAAAAAGGAATGTGTGATTGGTACCTGCAAGAACTTGAATGACTGTCAAGGGCATTATGTGGAATGTAAAAAGGTAATCTCAGAAAGTCACATACTGTGTGATTCCATTTATATAACAAACATTCTATAAATGACAAAATGATAGAGATGGAGAACAGGTTAGTAGTTGCCAAGTGTTAAGGATACTGGGGAGAAGGGCATTGGGCGCCACTAAAGGGGTAGTCCCAGGGAACTCTTTGGGAATGATTGTCTGTCTTCTAATTGTGGTAATGAATACACAAGTTTATACAAGTAATAAAGTGATATAAAATCCAACACATTGTACCAATGCAAGTGTTCTAGTTTCGATATTGTATTATATAGTCTTACAAGATGTAATGATCAAAGGAAACTGGGTGAATGGTACACTGGACCTGTCTGTAATATTTTTGCAATTTCCTATGAGTCTATAAGTATTTCAGAATAAAAAGTTAAAAGATATACTCAGCAAAAAAAAAAAAAAAAAAAAAAAGATATATTCAGACTTTACGCTGTCTGCTAGCCACAGATTGCTTTAAAAATGAATATCAGGCCAGCTGTAGTGGCTCCTGCCTGTATTCACAGCACTTCAGGAGGCTGAGGTGGGCAGATCACTGAGGTGGGCTGAGGTCAGGAGTTCAAGACCAGCCTGACCAACACGGTGAAACCCTATCTCTCTAAAAATACAAAAATTAGCTTGGTGTGGTCACATGCACTTGTATTGCCAGCTACTTGGGAGGCTGGGGTGGGAGGGTCACTTGAACCTGGGAGGCAGAGGTTGCAGTGAGCTGAGATTGTGCACTCTAGCCTGGGTGACAGAGTGTGAGACTCTGTCTCAAAAAAAAAAAACCAACAAAAAACAGAATATCTGAAATAAAGTTAATTTCAGTTCCTTGATCACATGAACCATGTTGCAAGTGTTCATGTGACCACCTTATTATATAGCACAACTATAGAACGTTTCCATTATTGCATAAAGTTCAATTGGGCAGTGTGCTCTAGATAAACTCCTCTACTGTAGTGCCAGTTGTCATCTACAAATTTCTTAGAGAACAGACTCAAACTTATAAATCAAAACAGTAGTCTATATCAGTAAAATTAAATAGAATAAATAAATTAACATGTATTTTTTAAAAAGTGCCATGAATTTCGAGGCCACGTTCTATATTTTAACAAGAAAAGGAAATGAAATATTTGCTTCATGTTTGAAGTAGGAATAAGGTGTTTTTCCTTATCTGCCAAAGTAGTTGCTGTCTTTTTCCATAATCACAATATAGCATGTTTAGGAGACAGGCAAAATAGAGAAGGATGATTAGTGAGAAATTGCTATGAAAAGTACTTTGAATATCCCATACTTCTTGTTTTCTATTTCTTAGTGACCAGCTTACCAATGGTAGCTTACCATTGCAGAGGAAGTGTGATTTAGCAACCATATCTTAAGCCAAAATTCTATTTCTGGCTCAAAGTGAGCTTGAGGAAGTTACAAATGTATTCTTCTCATTTGTACACCAAATAAGCAAATTAAGATAAAAGCAACTATTGCTGGGTGGACTGTAGGACTGCAAGATATGTTACTCTAAAATGATCCCACTATTCCAGATTATGTATAAAATGGTTTGCTTACAAGTAGATTAAATAGAGTTTTCAGGAATTATGCAAAGAATCACATGAGGTAGAAAGAGCAACTTTGTCAGACATAAAAAATTTTAAGGCTTGAATTTGGGGAGGAAACACAAGAAAACAAAGACATAGGGTAAAATTTTTATTTCATCCCAGGTTAATTAATAATTTTGACAAACTTTGGGAGGATAAGCAGACATTCTGCACTTTAGAGACCAGATTTTGAAGTTAAATAGGTCAGGATTTGCATTCCAGACCTGCCATTTACTATCTGGAAAGTTACTTTCTCAGTTACAGGTGATGTATAGATGGTCTCAATTTTAACACCTAATAATGACTTTTTGTTGAGGTCGTTCTAAGGAGAGCACATACCAAGTTAAGTATACAGCTATAATTACTGATAACAATCTTAATTTTATCAAGATACGGAATATAATGGTAGTGTTAGGAAAATATAAATAGCTTCGTGTATTATCCTTTTATGAAGCTTTATTTTTAGACACATGATAATTTTTTTTTGTGGGTGGGACACTAATTTTAGCTTGTAACAAATTGGTTAAAATCAGAGTTCCTATAGCCATTCTGAAATTTAAGCTCGTGTGAGTAAATTGATCAAGATCACTTGATTTAAAGCCAGTAGGGACAAATCTGTATTTTGTAAAATCTAGAAGACAGAGAGAATCTGTGCAGACAGCACAATCACACATCCATGAGCGTAATTTTATTTCAGTGTAATCCCTGCAAGATTTTTCTATGGCTAGATCCATATAATCTCTGAATGAATAGTGAAAAAGTTTAGTTGATTATAAAGATATATAAAAACCTGTAATGTACAGTGTCAAATCATCAGAAAAGATTCCATATAACTTTTCTTTTTCTTTGCCTTCCAAACTGCCAAAACATTGAAAAAGAGGTCAAGAACAAAGGCCAGAATACTCATGAGTATCCTTCTGGCCCTGGTTCACAGTAACAGTGCAGGAGAGTTCCAGTTTTAGCCTATAACTCATTGGCATATGGTCAGTTTGAAGTTTTCTGTAGTACTTTTCTGAGGTAGAGAGAGGGAACCAAAAATGCTGACATCCTCATTTGACATCGTCACTCCAGCCTGTGTACATACCAGCACTTCCTGTGTAAAGCCAATCCTAACTCTAGAGGACACCCCCAGCCCTCAGCTGACCTGCATGAGGACAATGGCAGGAATTGGTGAAGTTTCGACAGCATTAGCCCTCGGATGCCACAACATGTATGAACATACCATGTCTTATTATTATACCTTTCACTTCATAAAGATCAACTTTTAAAGTTTATGAAAATTGTATTTATTCACAGCAAGTGGTTGTTGCAGGTAGGTTACTAGCTCTCAAAATCACCACTCCATTACAGTATTACACTAGATGATGGTGTGTTCAGGAAAGAGCTAATTATTTAGATTTATAATGCCTTGGAAATTACATCAAAAAAATCTATTGGAAGCTCTGAAGTATACATTTCGTGTGTTCCTCATGTAGTATGGCTTTATCTTGACTGCCTTATCAGTCTTGGCCCCAATTTTCTTATCCACACACTGGGAGGATTTCTAAATGTCTTAAGACTTTATGATGTTACTGTGTATTTCCGCAGGTAGTTTCCTCCATGCTTTCACTTGTTGGTTCATAAGCTACATCAGGTGTCTGTTTTACTATACCCATCAAAATTTTTTCACATACTTTCAAAGTGCTTTAAGGTAATACACAATTTTTAGTTTGTTATTCTTGTAGAAACATAATTTTAAGAAGTGATGTTACAAAGTTGAGCTGAATCTAAGTATTATGGTTTGATTCTGACTATAACATATAAATATCACAGGAAAAGGAACGTGTGTTATGTAAATGTTGAATTTACATGGTGATTGATGTTTAGGTATTTTAAAAAATCTGTTAATGTGATCTGTTAACTAAAATATACCTTTTTAGGCTGTGCATGGTGGCTCACTCCTGTAATCACAGCACTTTTGGAGGCTGAGGCAGGTGGATTACCTGAGGTCAGGAGTTCAAGACCGGCCTGGCTAACATGGTGAAACCCTGCCCTTACTAAAAAGACAAAAACTAGTCAGGTGTGGTGGCGGGCACCTGTAATCCCAGCTACTTGGGAGGCTGAGGCATGAGAATCACTTGAACACAGGAGGTGGAGGTTGCAGTGAGCTGAGATCATACCAGTGTAGTCCAGACTGGGTGACAGAGAGAGACTCTATCTCAAAAAAAATAAAAATCCTGTTTTATTTTTTTAGAAATGGTGCCTCACTCTGTCGCCCAGACCAAGGTACAGTGATATGATCATAGCTCACTATGTAACCTCAATCTTCTGGACTCAAGTGATCGTCCTGCCTCAGCCTCTTGAGTAGCTGGGGCTATAGGCACATGCCATAACACCCAGCTAAGTTTTTGAAATTTATTTTTGTAGAGATGGGGTCTCACCATGTTGCCTAGGTTGGTCTCAGACTTCTGGGCTCAAACATAATACATTCATTTTGATTTATAGGCATAATGAGGATGAGAAATTTACCTAATCGGTACCTTCCTTTTTAAAAACCTGATATGTTTTTGTAAAGAAATTACTCGGGATTGCTAGGTAACCTGCATATCCATTCCTGGAAAAAAAATGGAAGGCCCTTGTTTGCTTTTAGGAATATCGAGAGCTACACACAGTTTCACTATTCAGCATTGCTTGCACTATTTCTTACAATTTTTTGATGTCTGTCAAAAAGAATCCTGAGATACTTTTAAGATCTGTATTTAAAGGGAAGTTTGTTATAAGCCTAAATGCCATAAATGCAATAAAGCCATGTGCATTTGGCATCATACTTCCTAGTCCACCCAGTATTCTAGAGCTCTCTCAGTACATTTTGAAACACCTTCATGGAATTTTGAAATGCATTACTTGCGTAGTTCCTTGAGGCTGCATCACTGCTAAAAGAAGAGTTATGAAACAGATCTCTGTACTTCCCACCAGTTAGTTCTTTGTCATGTTGAACACTAGGTGCATATGTGTCTAGTGTCTAAGTACAGAATGCCTATAGTTTCTACCAGCAAATTATGGATCCACATCCTTGCTCCAGAGGCAGGAAATAGGTTAATCAGAAGATTGCTGGATGTTATGAAAGGAATCTTTTATGGGGGGCTGTGAGTATTGTTTTGCAATTGCCATTTCTGAAATATCTCAGGTTAAAACATTTGGATTTTTTCAGCATGCAACATATAAAATAGATGAAGTCACTGGTATTTCTCTTTGTTTACTATTAAATGATAATAATTTGTACCATTACAGAAAAATGATTGTGGATTTTCTTTAGAATAGTTCAGTGCTGTCGTTTTAGCACAGAGGTGTGTTTTTTTCTTGCTTTCATGATCCGGGAACAGTTGCTTGAGGGAATGGCATTTCTCCCTGTGAGTTCCTAGCACAGCAATGTTTCCTGAGAGGAGTGGAAGTGAGCTGTGCTTTAAGTGCAACCACTGTTGACCCTTGTCACCCCAGTCTTTTTTATTATAACCTCTTTCCTTCTACTTTTGTCACTTCTTTCTATTTCTAATATTTAAGATTTATGCTTTACCCAGTTTCTTAAAACTTATTTGTACACCTAATATTCTCTTGGTCATCTGTTATTTGGGGATAACATCCAGGTCAGCTGAGGGCTGGGGGTGTCCCCTACTTCTAAAACATTGGCAAAGTACATTGGTGATTCTCAGGTTTAAGGATTTCTTGAAATAACATTATCTGATTTATTGGTATCTGAAGTATAGTTGGCTTGACTAGATACTTCAATCATTGTGGCTTAAGAGATCTTGTAGTCTTTCATTTTTAACTGAAAAATCATTTTAGGTGAATGTTTTATTTCAGTAAAACATTTTAAATTTTAAACCAATATTTTTGTTGAGTAGGAAGGAGAAAAAAAATAAACATCCAGGTATAAGCTACTGTAACATTTTGAGGTGTTTTTTCCTCTTTGTATCTATTATTTTGTGCAACTGAGGCTGTACCGTATGTGAATTTGAATTATGCTTCTCCCCCTGACCTCCACTGTGTGTCATCAAATTATTTCAGGTTACTAAAAATTCTCAGGAAATTTCCATTTCAGTTGCTGTGCACTGTTCAGTTACAGGGTAGTGTCTTAAGTAACACATCTACTATTATTAGATATTTAAAATTTTGTTTTATAAATAGCCATGAGAAAAGCATGAATTGGTAAGACTATCTTACAAGGTGCCTTTGGTGTGTGTGTGGGGGGGGGTCTCATTGTAGTTGTATTCTTGATTTTAAGATATCAATAATAGTTCAACCTTAGATTTTTTTTTTTTTTTTTTTTGAGACGGAGTTTCGCTCTTGTTACCCAGGCTAGAGTGCAATGGCGCCATCTCGGCTCACCGCAACCTCCCCCTCCTGGGTTCAGGCAATTCTCCTAGCCTCCTGAGTAGCTGGGATTACAGGCACGCGCCACTGTGCCCAGCTAATTTTTTGTATTTTTAGTAGAGATGGGGTTTCACCATGTTGACCAGGATGGCCTCGATCTCTTGACCTCGTGATCCACCCGCCTCGGCCTTCCAAAGTGCTGGGATTATAGGCGTGAGCCACCTTGCCCGGCCTCAACCTTAGATTTTTAAGCACAAACATTGAATTTGGATTTTAAACACATGTGTTGGGCATATGTTTGTTTAACCTTATGAATATTACCCTTTTTAAACTTTTACTTCCATGTGACAGGTAGTGATGTGCTTGCCATTTTAAAATTTATATTATTATTGTTGTTATTATTTTTTAAGAAACAGTCTTACTCTGTTGTCCAAGCTGGAGCACAGTGGCATGATCTCAGCTCACTGCAACCTCTGCCTCCTGAGTTTAAGTGATTCTCATGCGTTAGCCTCCCAAGAATTACAGGTGCATGCTACCATGCCCAGCTAATTTTTGTGTTTTTTGTAGAGATGGGGTTTCACCTTGTTGGCCAGGCTGGTCTTGAACTCCTGACCTCAAGTGATCTGCCTGCCTTGCCCTCTCAAGGTTCTGAGATTACAGGAGTGAGCTACCATGCCTGGCCAATTTATATTATTTTTATAGAAACAAAGTTTTGTCATTAGGTTGCCCAGGCTTGACTTAAACTCCTGGGCTCAAGCAGTTCTTCCACCTCAGCCTCCTGAGAGCTGGGACTATGGGCAAATACCACCACACCTGGCTTAGCCATTTTAAAAATGTGGATTCATTGCTTTTTTCAGAGAGAGAAAGTGGAACGGAAGCCATTATTCAAATAACTGGACCATTGAGAAAACTAATAGAGGACTTCAACTAAGGCAGGCCCTTCTATGTTCCAAGTCTCATATGAATGAAAACTAGATCCATGTATAGGAGATAAATCAAGCATGGGCTGTGAAAATGTTGGTAACTGGAAAAACACTAATTCACAAAGCTTTTGGCCAGTTTTTCTTTGTTTTATCAGGTTATCAATGGCCTGAGATTTTCCCAAATAATTCAGCCACAGGAAAGAGAGAGAGAGAGAGAGAGAAAGTTTTTTGTTTTTGTGACATTGTAAAACGTTTCTGTGTCACAGACTTGGACCAAGATGGTGTACTGACCTTTCTTGTGGAATGAATATAACTGAGTTTAGAGTACTTTGAGTTACTTATAAATTCTTAAGTGTGCCTTCTATTTAAAACTTACAGTCATAAAGATAATAATAGAAGAGAAATCACTAGCGTAATACGATTGTATGGTCAGAATTTGTAAGTTTGAAGTCTTCAAGTACTTTTATATCAGAAAATTTGAGGATTTTTTTTTTTTAATTTGACTTCAAGATCTCAGGGAATTCCTTTTTTTATTTGCCCATTCTTTTTGTTCCCCTTGTTAGCGTAGATGGTGTAATATAGGCAACATGATTTTTTTGTTTAAAAATACATTATCTGATATTTATTAAATCCCAGATACATGTTAATATTAAAAAATAAGTTGGCCATGGGCAGTGGCTCATGCCTGTAATTCCAGCACTTTGGGAGGCCAAGGCAGGCAGATCACAAGGTCAGAAGTTTGAGACCAGCCTGGCAAACCTCATCTCTACTAAAGATACAAATAATTAGCTGGGTGTGGTGGTACACACCTGTAATCTCAGCTACTGGGGAGGCTGAGGCAGGAGAATTGTGCCATTGCACTCCAGCCTGGGTGACAGGGCGAGACTCCATCTCAAAAAAAAAAAAAAGTAAAAGTGGAATTTATTACAAAACCTATGTTTTATTCTCTATGATAAGCAATGAATATATTTATTTGTAAGATTAAAAGTAGACTCACAATTTGAAAACCACAGTAGTAGTAATTTTTTCCTGTTGTATTTGCTGTCATTTTCTTTATTTTAATTTTTGTATTTCTTGCATCTCAGCCTGTCATATGCTTCCCTTCAGAGTGTGCCTGTAGTGCACAGACGTGTTCTAAAGATCAACTTTGTAACTGAACCAACTGGACTCCTGTCCAGTAGTTTATACCCTTCTTGGCATCTCTCCTGGCCATTTGTTTAATCTTTCCAACTCATTTAATCCTCTGGCATTAGAGCTGACAGCTGCAGTTGCATATGGAGTTCATAGAGTAGCTGAATAAAAAAATGTCATGACCCAGTTCTTGTATTGAAACTGATAACTAAATCGGCAGCTCTTAATGTTGAAGTGGGAATGATCAAGCTGTGTAATTTTCTTTGGAAGTTCACGTATATTCAGTGAATAGTTTTACTTCCTATGTCTTTCTGTAGCAGAAATGCTACAGACTTATTTGGCAGGTCAGGTGGAGCAATTTCTTGATTTTACAAGAAGAAAGTTTATGTATAAAAGGGGTAGATGATTGATTGAGTGATATTGTGTCTGAGAACTTCTTGTCTTATTGCTTATTGAACATCTATTAGACACAGTGCTTTGTGTTATGTACACTTTATTCCTGATCCTGAGAAGAATCTTGTAAGATAGGTGATATGACCCTATTTTTCATGGAGAAAGCAAGCTCAATTAGATTATTTATATAAAAAACAATCAAAACTTTGGCCCATTAAAAACATTTTTTTTTTTGTCTTGTTGAGTTGTCTGAGTTCTTTGTATATTCTGTATTGTCAGAATTATGAGCTAAAAGTGTTTTTCTCCTCTAAGGCTTTCTTTTTTTATACTTGGTATCCTTTGAACAGTGATGTCCAGTTTCAGTCTCTTCCTGTACGGTTAGGCCTCTGTATCCTGTTTAATAAACTTTGCCTACCTGAAGGTCATAAAGGTATTTTCCTATAGTATTTCCAGAAGCTTTACTATTTTACCTTTCACATTTAGGTCTGTGATTCATCTGGAATTGATTTGAATGAATAATAAGCGACAGGAGTCAAGATTCATCTTTTCGTCCCATTTGCCCACTATATTTCAGTGGCAGCTTTGTAATCTCTACAGTTTTGACTATAAATTCTGACATTTGATATTTCTAGAATCTAAACTATCTCAGATTCTTTTTGTAGTTTTTCTTAAATTGTCTCAAGCACAGACTATGTTTTCTATTTTATCCCAGCTAGTACAGTGAGATAAAATAGAAAATATATGTTGTGGGAAAAGAAATTTTATCAGTCTTTTCTTTTTGAGATGGAGTCTCGCTCTGATGCCCAGGCTGGAGTACAGTGGCACAATCTTGGCTCACTGCAACCTTCGCCTCCTGGATTCAAGCAATTCGCCTGCCTCAGCCTCAAGTAGCTGGTACTACAGGTGCCTGCCACCACAGCCGGCTAATTTTTGTATTTTTAGTAGAAGATGGGGTTTCACAATGTTGTCCAGGCTGGTCTCGAATTCCTCACCTTGTGGTCCACCCACCTCAGCCTCCCAAAGTGCTGGGGTTACAGGCATGAGCTACCATGCCCAGCATTATCAGTCTTTTTTAATGGATGACAGCAGCTGGGTTGTATACATTCCTGCAGGAAAAGAAAATGAAATGGCTTCACATTGCTGGATGGGAACAATATGTGTGTTGTTTCTGGGTAAAATCTTCCTAGCTGCACTTTTCTCATAAATTTCTTTCTACTAAAAATCATGTTTGGATTATAGTTCCTCTCACAGGATTGAAAGCAAGTATCAGAGGAGCCATCTATTCAAAACAGAGTTCTTCAACTGCAGTAACCATTGTGTTCTGTATGTGCACTAAGGTGTCTTTTCAGTTAGTCTACATCAGTTCACCAGTGGGGACCTTTCACCCCGCCTCATTTGTTTTGTTTCACTTACTCTTTTCAATGGCCTATTTAATTTAATTTATTTATTTTGAGCCAGAGTCTTGCTCTGTCACCCAGGCTGGAAGTGCAGTAGCACGATCTCGGCTCACTGCAACCTAGGCCTCCTGGGTTTAAGCAATTCTTCTACCTCAGCCTCCCGAGTAACTGAGACTACAGGTGCACACCACCAAACCCGGCTAATTTTCGTATCTTTAGTAGAGATGGTATTTTACCATGCTGGCCAGGCTGGTCTCAAACTCCTGACCTTGTGATCCACCTGCCTTAGCCTCCCAAAGTGCTGGGATTACTAGTGTGAGCCACTGCACCGGCTAATTTTATTTTTAAGTAAGCACTGAGATAAAGAATTCCATTGAAGACTTGGTTTTGGCCATTACAAAGAGTAATAGATGTTGGAATACCTTCTGCCAGTTAAAAAGCTATGAAACCGGCTGGGTGCGGTGGCTCACACCTTTAATCCTAGCTCTTTGGGAGGCCGAGGTGAGTGGATCACAAGGTCAGGAGTTCAAGACCAGCCTCACCAACATGGTGAAACTCTGTCTCTACTAAAAATACAAAAATTAGCAGGGCATGGTGGCGTGTGCCTGTAATCCCAGCTACACAGAAGGCTGAGGCAGAAGAACTTCTTGAACAGGGACCCAGGAGGTGGAGGTTGCAGTGAGCCGAGATTGCACCACTGCACTCCAGCCTGGGCTACAGAGCAAGACTCCATCTCAAAAAAAAAATACTATAAAATGGGAAAAATATTTAAGCATTACAGGAATATATTAAAAATAAGTTATAAAGATGTAAGTCCACCTTAAGGAAAAAATTAAACTCTAAGTAGAGAGAGAAATGTCAAATAGCTCTACATGTACTAACGAAGGTGAATTTGCAATTTAAGATCTTCTAGTAAATAATGCTATGGTGCTGTCAGCCCAGGAACTACACTTTGAGAATCATTGTCATAGGCTTGGGAGGTCTACAAGCCTCTTTTAATTATCCGTGTGTGGTATAACATTCTTGGTAAATGTTTGTTGAATAGAATTGATTACGTGACATGGTACCAGGTACAGAAAGTCCCTTCCCTTGAAACACCTAATTCCTTTTAACCTTTTTTCCTTGGTAAGGAACTTTTGTCCTTCTCTCTAATGCATTTCAGAAAAATGTATATACCTGCTGATATGGGAAAGAGTTCATTTCTTGTGTTTGTGAAACTATAGCTCAATAAGAATACCTCAGGGTTTCCTTGGTACATATACATCATGTTGAGTGTAATTGTGGGCTATAATGTTCCTAGGCATGCTACTTTAACTGAAAATCATAAATCCTGTAGTCTTTTATAAGTTAAACCAAAAGTAACACTGATCCTGTTTCTAGCAATGGCGATTTATTATTTGGTCTGGGGGCAGTGGAAGGGTAGACTGGATTATTTCTGTGCATGCCTTTGCCTTTTCCCTGGCATCACAGTCCTTCAAATACTCTGTTGTCCATTTTTTAAAAGAAAAGAACCAAGTTATAGCATCCCAATTGCTTGTTAACATTCATGAGTTTTTATCCAGCATGAATCATGATTCAGCTGATGGTTGAAAATTTTTTAAAGTGAACAGCATTTTGGAGACTATTAAAAGCCTTTTTAGAAAGTCACATAGCGACTCTGGACAATGAATTAGCTTAACCTGCAGGAGGTAACTGTACATCAGCTGAGAGGTCTTCTTTGAATCAGGTGGCAAGCCTTCTTGGGCAGAGTGTTTATTTAAAGAAACTTGAAATGAATGTATTGACATTTATTGGGCTGTTACAGAAATTAAGTTAATGAATAATGCCAACCTCTATGAAATAAAAGTTGGTTAAGTGGCTTAATTACACATCAAAGTCCCCTTTAAAACCCAACTATCTGCCTTGAGAAAATAAGAAGCAGACCCTTTTTTTTTTTTTTTTTTTGAATTTTGCTATATCAAGAGATACGGTGTTAGGTATAAGAAGCAGACTCCTCTGTTGAAATCATTTCATAAAATTTGTTACAGAGCACAATATTCAGAAAAACCCTAATTGTGATATGTGTCACACAATAACTTTTAGAAATGTACCAAATGCTGGTTGTGATTATGTCTACATAGTGGTTTTGTAGTTTAATTTTCTTCTTTATATCAAAACAATTGAAGTTAGTTGGAACTCATTTTAAATATACTTACAAATATGTTCAACAGAATGTATATTTGAAATTGCTGTAGTTTATGATAAAAGTATTAGAGCAGAATGTAAAATAATATATTTGCGATATAGTCATGTGTAGAGGTATATGCATGTATACCAAAATGATAGACGGAAGAAGTTATCAACAGGGGTTATCTCTAGGTGATGGGAAAGAAACTACATCGGTTACATTTTTGCTTATTTCTCTTATAATTTTTTTTTTAATAAAATCTTAATTCCAGAGTTTTTTAAAAAAGCAATTGCAGGAAGTATGGGAATCAGTATTTCTTCTAGCTTTAGCAAAGGTGAAAAGCTGGTGCTGCCCCCATCTTTGGCAGCCTTGCTTTCCAAGAACAGACAATGAAGGTGGAACAGACTCTAAGAGAATGTAGTTAGATGTTTATGGACTTGAGAGCTATTATGGACACCCAGGCCTGCTGACTCTATTTCAGTTTCAAGGTAAAAACTCTGGTCTGAGCTCATTGCAGAGGTTTGGGATTTAGATGACTGCCAGATTTAGGTCACAAGGTAAAGTCTGGGTCACAGCCGGGAAGGTAGAAATCTAGCGTCAGAGTCACTGGGCAGTCAGTCAGTCACTGTCCGGCTACCAGGCAATATAGCAAAGAAATAGGACGATACGGAAAGAAGATTTTTATTTTGTTTTCCTTAGTTTTTTTAATGTTTCACCTGATTTCCAGTTTTGCTAAGGGTAGACTTCTCTTTCAGGTTTCCTCAGAAAGCACAGAGAAAGTTGTGACTTCTGCAGGGCCTTCAGGGTCTCCCAGGATGTCAAGCCACTTCCCTTTGAGCCCTTCTCTGTTGTCCTGGAGAAAATGTGGTAATCTGATGAGCCAGGGTCATTAGTCCTGGGACATAGGCTTCCTGCCTACCAGCTCATCAGGACTAGAAAACACTCTTGCTGCTTGACCTGCTTCAGAACTTGTCACCCACCTCCACTCCATTAGCTCAGATGTGTCCGTGACCCAGCTCCATGGGTACTTCCTGAATAACCAAGAGTGGTATAGCCCAGGCTTAATGTTATCTTCATTCACAGCCATTTTTTATTTGTCTTTTCAACAAAGATTTAATGAGCACCCCCTGCGTGCCTGACACAAGATTTCTTGGTAAACAAGACAAAGCCCCCTGTCCTTATGGATTTTCCTTCTAGGAGAGGAGCCAGAAAGTAAAGTGAGTGAAAAACATTCAGTATAATATTAGGCAGTGATAGCTTAAACAACAAACAAGGATTGGAGTAGATAGAAAATGACAGAGATAAGAGTAGTGCTCCTATTTTTAATGGGGTGGTGGGAAAGGAAACACTCACCTGAGGAAGTAGCATTCAACAGATTTGAATGAGTACATTATAGAAAGAAGAGGAAGATCTGGATGAAAATGTCTTAGGCAGAGGGAGCTGCAAATATAAAGGGTCTGAAGCAGGAATGAACTTTGGTCATCTAACTTTGTCAGGGGAGTGTTTTTTAAGAGTTGGTCTAGCTATGTTGCCCAGGCTGGAGTGCAGTGGTGTAATCAATGCAGCTTCAAATTCCTGTGCTCAAGCAATCCTCCCACCTCAACCTTGCGAGTAGCTAGGACCATAGGTGCGTGCCACCACGCCTGGCTTATTTTATTTTTGTAGAGATGAGATCTCACTATGTTGTCCAGGCTAGTCTTGAACTCCTGGGCTCACAATCCTCCCTCCTTGGCCTCCCAAAGTGCTGGGATTTCTCAAAGAAGTGTTAAAATACCTACGCAACTGTTCATCGGATCAATTTATGAGGGATGGTGAGGTCTTTTACACACTTCCAGCCATATAATCAGTAAAATATTATTTAGTTTGCTTTCTTTTTTTTTTTTTAGACAGAGTCTCGCTCTGTCACCCATACTGGAATGTAGAGGTGCAATTGTGGTTCACTGCATTCTCTACCTCCTGGGTTCAAGCAGTTTTCTGCTTCAGCCTCCCAAGTAACTGGGATTACAGGCACCCGCCACCACTCCCGGCTAATTTTTTTGTAATTTTAGTAGAGACGGGGTTTCACCATCTTGGCCAGGCTGGTCTTGAACTCCTGACCTTGTGATCCACCTGCTTCGGCCTCCTAAAGTACTGGGATTACAGGCATGAGCCACCACACTGGACTGCTTTCTTATTTACAGAGATTAAGAGCTTCTAGCCATTCAGTAGGATTCCGTGTCTGAACTGATAACTTTATATTTTTCCAATGAATTGCTGTGCAGTAATATCTAAACACATTTACTGGTGATATCTGTTTTTATGAACGTTTATTGATCTTACCCAGTTGATTGGATGTAATGGAGGAGAGAGCAGGAGAAAGAGTTGCTGATGAAAGAAGTGTTCAGAGTCCTGGAGAACCAGGAGAGTTGGTTGTGAGAAGGCCAGGGAGGAAAGGTCAGGGAAGAGGCACCCAGCGAGATTGGCACCCAGTGAGGGCTCAGGATGCAAGAACTGAACCCGACCTATGGGTTTGGAGCTGCGATGTCACTGCTGGCCTTACTGGAAGCTGTGTCAGTTGAGTGCTAGGTCAGACAGATGTGGCTGAGGAGTAACTAAGAGGTGAGAAGTGACTAGACCGCCCACCCTTTTGAGAAGCATGGAAGAGCAAGAAAGGAATGAGCTTAGACAGCTTGACAGGAATATGAATGGAGCCAAGAGGTTTTTTTGTAAGAGGCTTCTGTGTTGTTTTTTCATGACAGGAAGTCAATTGTTTGTCATTCTGTCTTTACAGAATAAGCAGTTCCCTCAGCTCCCACTTTTAAACATGCTTAATACTTCTTACAGCTGCATAGTTTTCCAGATATTCAAAGAGGTTTCACCTACATTATCTCACTGATTTTCCTGAGAGGATAGTGCCAAATATTATGCCTGTTTATTTCTTAGATGAAGGTCTCACAGCTCAGAGATGGTAGCTTAGAAATCACCCTGTTAACAAGTTGTGTTTTGCCACATACTCTACCTAGCCCAGAGTTCGTGAGCCTATATTCACAGCGTTAACTGATCATGATTTGCCCTATATTTAACTGGTTGTTCTTTGGCTATCTTCAAAAAGAACCCTCAGCAGCCGGGCGTGGTGGCTCATGCCTATAATCCTAGCACTTTGGAAGGCTGAGGCGAGCAGATCATGAGGTGAAGAGATAGAGACCATCCTGGTCAACATGGTGAAACCCTGTCACTACTAAAAAATACAAAAATTAGCTGGGCGTGGTGGCGTGCACCTATAGTTCCAGCTACTCGGGAGCCTGAGGCAGGAGAATTGCTTGAACCCGGAGGCCAAGTTTGCAGTGAGCCGAGATAGTGCCACTGCACTCCAGCCTGGCGCCTGGCAACTGAGCAAGACTCTGTCTTAAAAAAAAAAAAAAAAAAAAAAAAAGAAGAAGAAGAAAAAAGGAAAGAAAAGAACTCAGAGCATTTATGACATAAAACTTGGAGGGCAGATTGAGAAGCTTTTCAGAAGCCCCTCCACCACCTCCTCCCATATCCTCCAGCACACACACACTGGTCTCAGCCGCCTTGCATTATCAAACAGATACTATACATCTATTTGTGTACATGCATGTGCTCACATACACGCTCCACCTACCCTACACACACATCCCTGCTGCACACAAAACCTCAAATTCAGATACCATCAAATGTTCATAATTACATACACCTCAGTCCTAGTCTGAAGGGACAAACTCGGCTACCCTCTCTTTTCGATGCTTTATTCTTTCTGGGGTTTAGACTCGGGGTAGAAAAGTAAAGTTAGAATTGATTTTAAAAGATGAAATAAGAGGTCATAAATAACTTCCTGGTATCAACAATAAACATTCAACAGATGATTACATTTTTGCTGAATTTGCTTTCTCTCTTCAAAAATGCAACCCTGTAGAACTTGAGTGAAACTGATTTTAAGTTTAACCTAAAGCTGTAGTTGTTTACGTGCTTTGGTCCTTTAGGGTATTTTTGGAGCAGCAAGGAGTAACCATTCAGCATCAGGTTTTATCATCACAAAACTTGAATTGTCATAGTTTTTGTTCTGGCCTGATCTCAGCCCTAAAATACGAAAGAGAAGGTTTGTGATGTTGATAATTTGTTAGCTTTTGCAGAATGATGTGTCTTTGCTGTTTACCTGATGCTATACATCTGTTTTATCTTGTTAGCTTCTCTCCCCAACCCCCTACAAGAGGTAAACATCTTTATTTCTCAAACATATCAAAAACTCATCAGGAAAAAGGCCTAGCGTATGCTTGTTCTTTCTGTGTTTAGAACTTTGCGTATTATACAAGCCTCATTTATAGAATGTTCTTTATTATTAGACCCTTTTCTGCTTTACACTCCACACATATTTTAGATTTATTAATGTAATTAATGCATAAACATAAATATACATGTTATACATATGTCCTACATATGTCCTGGTAGAGTCTTCATTTCATATATTTTAGAAATTTTCTTAAGGAAAGAAGAATTAAAATATCTAGATTCCAATTATTTATTAATCACTTTTTGAAAAAAATATGGATACTAAGTGTGGAAGGCAAGGCCTAGGTGCTAGTGTAATTTCTTTCCACCTTTATTTTAGAATGATATTAAGGATTTGGAAGGATAGCGAATATTACTCTAATGAAGAGAGTAATAAACAATCCAATGATGTGAAGAACTAAATCTCATTATTCTTGTTTGACTAAGATACCATCTTTCCAATTTTAATTAAAAATATCCCTGGAGCATTCATAGTTCTGGGTGAGTTTTTTAATGGTTGGACTTGAATGGAAAAGGGCTAGAAATATAAGACCTCCTCACATAGACGTTCTTCGTCAGTATTTGTTGTATTTTTGGCAGTGTATACTTGGGCAAGTCCGGAAACAACAAGCACTTCTCTGAAATGCCAACCATATCAGAGGAATGGTGGGCCACTAAAAAAAAATTGCTTCCGCCGAATCAGGCTAGACTCTTAACCTTAACCCCTTGCAAACTCGGCAGGGGGTTAATAAATTGAACTTTATTAATATTTCAAGTGGTTTATCTTCCTTATAAAGTACTCTGTAGCCTGCAAATACATTTTTGCTCTAAATCACTTTTATGAAACAAATCATTAAAAAACCCATTAAATTAAAACAAAAAATTCGTAGACTATTAACCAAAAATGCAGAAATTCTTGGTAATATATAGAAAATATCTAAGGAGATACCACCTGTTTATAGATATTGTATTTTATGGTTTCGGTGTCTGTGACTCATTAGCTCTGCTGTTTAGGCTTTTTGGGTTCACTGATATGTGTGATCCCCAATTAGGATTGGTAATTTGAATCTGTTTCATAGTCACAGACAACACTAACAATGTCTGGTCAATTCATAATATAAACCATTTGTCAAGAAGGAATTTCAGCAAAAATGGAAAGAGAACATGGAAAGACAAGTGAAACCAGTAGCAGAGCTTGTGGCATTTTTACTAAAAGCACATCCTAAATTGGGGACTGTTGTGCAAGTGCAATTGCCATTTCAGCTGGCATTTGAGCAATACCTCCTGCTCAGGCCTTTCATTCCTACCACACATGAGGATAGTGTGCAGATGTATGTTATTCTAAATTTTAGTACGCTATTTCCTTCTGGAAAATAAATATTTCTTGTCTTTGTTACTTCAGCCTTTTTTCCACTTCTTGACTCAGTAAGACTCTCCTCTGATGTTTATTCTCATTATTTTAGAGCTGAGGAGAACTTTGGAGATGTGTAAGCCAGTGTCCTCCTTTTGTGACTGAAGAGCCCAGGACGACAGAATAATGACTTGCCTGTGTCTTAGAGCTTGTTAAGCAGGAACTAGAGTCTAGGTTTCTGAATTTATAATTAGGGAGCTGTATGTATAATTAGGGAGCCTATTTTGGCACATATTTTGGGAGTTATGTGTTTAAGCCCTTAGTCTCTAAGGTGCTTTGGGTATCATTGCCAACTCACAGGGTTGCTGTCTGCAGGGTATTTAAAAATTTCAACGGAAAAACAGCAACATCTATCAAATATTGTATAAACTCCTACCTCTAGACAGTTCCTTTTAAAAAATATTTGGTTGCACTGTATTTCTTTCAATAGTGGCATATTTTTGCAAAGTCGAGGGTTTGGTGGGTACTGTGATAACAAGCTGGTGAAAATCATTGTGGGAGAGGAAATGAGGTTTGTATTGTTTAATAGATTTGTAATGTTTAACCTCTGTGGTTTGAGAGGTGGGTAGGGTCCACCCACATCCCATTAGTAAATAGTAAGAGTGATTTAAGAATAGAATAAAAATATTATTTTTTCTTGAAATTATTATTTGTTATATATTGTCAGATGGTGCTAAATTGCTGAGTCAAAGGTAGTTATTAGGTTTTTTTTGTACCAAACCACTTAATCAATGGAACTCTAAGGAATTTCTCCTGCCCTGGGGCACTGTGCAGAAATTACTGAGATGCTCTGATTTGAAAAGTTTGGGAACTTTTGTGACTTCCTGGGTAAAGCCTCATACAAAAGGAAAGAGAAGGGAGGAGTAAAGGCAAATAGAATTAGGCATATTCAGCCATGAATGGAAATGGAGCAACACTCCCAAGATTATTCCATCTCTGCCTAGCTGGCATAATAGCTGCAACAGCAGATTGAGAAGTTGCCGCCTGCCCAGTATTTGAGGAAGATAAATTATCAGGCTCCTGCTTCCAACACCGTTTTATCTTAAGAACTTTTATGGGGATTGTTGGCTGTTGGTCACATGCTCTACTACTTAGGTTTCAGGCCCTATGATTAGATTCTGGGCAGTGTGGTTTGAGGGGATGGTTACTATGTGAAGACACTATCAGGGCACTCAGAGGTGAACTTGGAGCTGCAGGGGACACTACTACTCTTTACTCACCTTTCTTAGATCTGCGTTTATTTTTTCTTTCTGAGTAATTTTTTCCCATGGAATCAATTCTCTAAAAACTGTGAGCCAATTCTTTTTAGGATTTTTATTGTCTCACTAGTTTTTAGATCCTCCCAAGAACGTGGTGGCGTGAACATTAAAAAATATGTATAAGAGGAGTAAATATATTTTTGGTATGTTATAATTTGATATTAAAAATTTTAGAAACTGGAGAAGGAAAATAAGTTCAACATTTCTTCCTCACAAGTATTCTGAAAATTTTGAGGCCTAGGTAAGCCTGGCCTTTGTCCCTAAGAATCTCTTCTCTGCCAGGCAAGGTGGTGGCTCATGCCTGTAATCCCAACATTTTGGGAGACCGAGGCAGGTGGCTTGCTTGAGCTCAGGAGTTCGAAACCAGCCAGGCCAGCATGGTAAAATTCCATTTGTACTAAAAATGCAAAAAACATTAGCTGAATATGGTGGCACATGCCTTTAGTCCCAGCTACTTGAGGGGCTGAGGCAGGAGGATTGCTTGAGTCTGGAAGGTTGAGGCTGCAGTGAGCCAAGATCTTGCCGTTGTACTTGAGCATGAGTGACAAAGTGAGACCCTGTCTCAAAAAAAAGAAAATTTTTATATCATTGCAAATGCATAGTGTTTATTTGTAGTGGGTTTTCAGTTTGTATTTTGTTTTTTCTCCCACTTCTGGGAGATGGTGCAGTGTAATGACTTAGATGACTTAGATCCAAGCTTTCAGACAAATGAGGTTCTTGTTGCAACAGTGAGACCAAGGGCAAAGAGCTTAAATTCTGAATCTCAGTTCTATACCTAAAAAATAAAGATAAGAATACCTACTTCATAGGCCCAGTGAGGTTGATATAAAATATTTGTGAAGTGTTCATTGTAGTGTCTAGCACATACTAGGGACCAGTAAACAGTAGTTGTTAATATAAACATTTCCCCTTTGACACATAGTCTTTGTGACCATATTTTAATAACTGCATGATAGTGTGTCAGTTGTATATTTGCATCACCATTCTTCTAATTCTGGACTCTTAGGTACCTCTAAATTTGCACTAGAATTTAAAACAATCTTTAATGAGTCATCAGATTTACTAAATTCACACTGTGCAAGGACCTTGGCTTGCTGTTGACACAGGGTTCACAATGACACTGTCCCTGGCCCTGAGGTGCTCACAGTCTGAAGAAGAGATGTGTACAAATAACTGTCCTGTGATAAACACCATCAGTGTCTAACTTATTGAGAAAGTGCAGAGGAGAGAACAAAATTGTCAGACTCTTCCTAGTGAGCTCAGGGAAGTCGGAGGGTGTTATAGGAGATGAGTGAATTAGTGTGGGTGGGGTCAGGTTATCAAGGGCTTTTTAAGGCATCATACAGATTGGGACTTTTATTCCCATTAAAATGAGAAAGCCAATTTTATGAAGAGAATTGACCTTATCTGTGTGGCATTTCAGCCTGTAGGGTACAAGATGGAGGCAGGGAGTCTAATTAGAAAGTTAAGGCATCCAGGTGAGAGATGGCGTGGCCTACACCAAGGGGGAATGGTGAAGGTGTAAGAAGTGGTTGGATTTGAAGAAATACCCAGGGCAAGAGGAGACAGTTGGATATAAAATGTCAGAGAGGAGTCAAGGATGGCCTCCCAGGCTGAGGGATTGGAAGGATGGAGTTGCCATTTCCAAAAACAAGGAAGGATACAGGAGGACCAGATTTGAAGATTAAATGGAGAATTGGGTTTTGGAATGTTGTATCTGAGATACTTATTAAACATCCAAGTCGAGGATGTTCAATAGGTAGTCAGATGTAAGAGTGTGGAATTCATGGGGAAAGAGGTTTGTCCTGGAGTCATATATTTGGGAAGTATTAATGTATTCTTGGTATTTATATGATGTTTTACAAACATGGTACAGTTACTTCACCCATCATTATTACTATTACTCCTCATGTAGAATTTTCTTTCATCTTTTCTTTTTTTGTTAATGAGAGCTTGTGATGTTGTCTTTCATCTTTTCATCTATTTTTAAAAAATTTAAATAAACTGTAGAGTCACTTTGTTAAACTGACTTTTTTAAAGTATGTTGGAAATTTTACTAGGAGACTATTTGGTAAACTCCGATGGCTTGGCATCTATAAAATGTATCGTCTTATTCTTCAACACATTATATCTCTGTTTAGCTTTCCTTTATTTCTCTCACAGTTCATTTTCCCCCTCCAAATAGTTCACATACATTTCTATATAATATTCTATACTTTTTGTTGCCATTATAAATCCAATCTTACTGGTATTCTGATATTTTGCTCTTATAAAGGCATTACATGGCTATATTTATATATGGTTACCTCACTAAACTTTTAGTACTACAAATAATATCCTACTTGATTCTTTAAATTTTTTTTTTGAGGGTAGGGAGGCATCTATAAAATGGGTCTTTTTATTTAGGAGGAATAGAATCGTATCATCTGCTAGTAATAATTTTTGTCTTTTTTCTTTTGGTATTTGTGTCTCATTTCTGCTTTGTGCCAAGAAAAGAACTTTGAAATTAAGATACGGAGTTACTATAAAGTGAGGAGGTAATTAATACCTTAAAGTCTAGTCACAATATACACTTTTTGTTTCATTTTCTTTTTTGGCTTATCCTAATTAATTTTCTTGCCTTTTATGTTTTATTCTTTATTTTTTTTATTTTTTGGAGACAGGGTTTCTCTGTCACCAAGGCTGAAATACGGTGATGCAGTCATGGCTCACCAGAGCCTTGACCTCCTGGGCCCAAGCTATCCTCCCACTTCAGCCTTCTGAGTAGCTGGGACTAGAGGTGCACACCACCACACCTGGCTAATTAAAAAAAAATGTCTGTGGAGACAGGGTCTCACTGTGTTGCTCGGGCTGGTTCTGATGATGGACATTTTGAGAGCCTATAGTTTATATGTTCTAGATTTATAGTTTACCTCTAATAGTTGGTTTGGTGTGGTATATTTGGTTTTCAGTCATTTTGATCTACCAGTGACTTAATCTCTGATTCCTTCATGAGGACAGGCATGGGCAATTGTTCCTGCAGAATCAGTATTTAACCTTCATATGCTGAAACAGATTCAACACAGGAGATAGTATAAAACTAAGATATTTTAATCCTATAACTAGGTAAAGCTCTAGATGAAAATTTTATTTTTTTCTTTATTTTTTAGATGATAATTTTATATCCAGCACCACCTCTCCCCGCAAAGTTCAATTAACACACTAAAAATGAATGTATGTTTGCCCAGAAATTAACTTATAACACAGTTGATTTTTGAAAACTTTATTTTTAAACTAAGATTTTTTTTTCAAATTTGAATATTATATTTGTTTTAAAAAATCCCCATAAAAGCAGTTTCAGTTCTGATGTGGACTGAAAATCATAAAACAACTTGCTGATGAAGCTTAGATTTCTGGAATGCTTTATCTTTAAAGTTAACTTTGAAGTTTTATTTTCTGTTTGTCACGTCCAGCCTCTTGTGACCTTTCTCCCTGAATGAACAGAGTTAGCTATCTGAAATGTCAGGAGTTTGTAACACCAGGGATAAATTTGCTGGAAAGCTTTTGGTTGGGCTGCATTGCTTGTTTAAATAGCCGAACACCTGCTAGGCAAGCCCTGCACATGTGAGTGGCTATATATGTTCCTTCCTTTAGGATTTGCAAGGCTGGAGCACAAAGACAGCGATTGTTACCCAATAAGCAGTAGTCACACACTTCTACCAATCGCCTTAGGAGGGCTGGTTACCATGGAATCCACCATCTGTTCACTCCCCACCGGAATGTGATTATCATTGCTGGGCTTGGAACTGGGGAAAGCAGGGGAGCCTGTGCTGGGTGAGATTATCTGCAATGGACTGGGTTAATGGGAAGCTTGCTTTGGCTCGCTGGAAGAATAAATGAAGGGAGTTTTACTTCAACCATTTGCGAATTCTGGTCAAGAGGAATAAATTCAGCTTTTATAAGGTAAGTAACTGGCAATATGTATCCAGTTTGTAGTCCGTTTGTGTGGGGGCATTATCTCCATGTGGTCCAAGGAAAGGGAGCTCTAAGCTCTTTTGAAAGAAATCTCCAGCGTTACACACTTTTCTTGTCTTGATTTATGCAGTTCAATAATGCCTGTATAATTATATGTTGGTTTTGGAAAATGAAAAAACAAATTTAATCTTTTAAAGTGTTTTCTGCTTGTGAAATTGTTTTATGACTCCTGAAAGTGGCAAAGGACAGTCATTTTTAATGGTTTTTCAGAATGAATTACACTGGTATTCTTTCTGAAATACGCCCATGGCCCCAACGTGTTCAATGCCTGTTCTTTTTATTTGAAAAAAAAAAAAAAAATGCCTCTGATCAGGGACGTTTGTAGGTTATGATTTAATTAATGATTATTCTGACCTACATGATTGACCCATCATTACTAGCTGATGTTTTGAAATGTGATGTTTATGCAGTTTTATTTCGCAATGCTTAGGCACAAGTTTCAAGGGCCTGAGCATGTGGAAACAATGTGGCAGTGCTTTAAGGCATGCATGCAGACACCGTGGTAAAGGAAGGGCAAGATGAGGAAGATCAGCTTCTATTTCAAGGGCTTCCTTTGTTTTTCTATTTCCACAGCCCCTTAAAATGTGTGTTGCATATTGTGAGCAGTAGAAGGAGATTTGGGTCCTAACAAACGGATGACTGACATTTTTCTGTGTGGCTAAGAGGTTGGTAGCTCAAACAAGGGACTTCTATGTCCTTTGTAAGGCAGCATTGTATCCCCTTCCCCAAAACTGTGCCCCAAAATATAAATGCGAAAAACAAAAAGAGTGCTGTCTATACTCTGGATACTTCTTTTGTGTAAGTTTTTCTTTTTATCATTGAAACCATAGGGCCAGTGCTCTGTGAGTTTAACTGGGTCTGCCATTTTTATTTGATAGAGGAAAGGTTGCAAGGAAAGGCTTGGCTTCTGCAGGTTTAGTCCTTGTAATTGTGCTGTGCTGCTGTCATCTTGGACAGTCATGCCAGTGGCTGCCCAGAGAGTTGGAAAACATTATTGCTAATAGGCCTTAATTGTTTCATTTTCTTTTTTAAATGACAGTACAAAATTAGATAACCTCATGTTAGCCAAGGACTCATGTTCTTACTTCAAGAACAGTTTTTTAGGTCTGACTGTTAGTTATGAGTTCTTGGAATTAATTGTAGTTGACTTTAAAATTCCTACCCTCTTTTGTGCTTACTGGTCTTTATACATCATTATTATTACTTTTTAAAAGTTTTCTTCTTAATGTACAAAATTAGTTTAGCTACATACTAGTTCTAAGAAGGATCTTTTAGTAATAGTGGATACATGTCTGCCTTAAAATTTCCTCAGCATAATCTAAAAAAATTTAAGCCAATGTAGATAATTTTTTTCACTCATAAATGTCAGTCTTTCATAAGCAATATAAGGTTTGGGAGGGAAGTAGGTAATTTAAAAGCATTATGTATGATTAGGTGTTCATGTTGCTTTAATTACCATTATCTTAGAATCCAGAAAAAGGCTGTGAGTGAATGGGTGTGAAGTGTGTGGCATCCATGTGCTTGGGTTGTAGTTACTTAGAGCAATTGAGGTGGGCAAGATAAATCCGTACACTTCTTAAGTTTCTAGTGTTGGTGAATTTACTTACTCTTTTCTTTTTGTTGTTGAGGCAAAGTTTTAAGATTGTATTTTTAATTGGTTGTTAATGTTAAAATATATCCCAGCACTTGAGTGTTAGCATGCACATATGTATTTTCATGTGTAAGTATATTAGTAACCTTCTTCACCAAGTTTCTGGAGTAATAAGTAATAAAACCACAAGTTTTTCAAAATGTTTTTAAAAAGCTTTGTCAATCCCCCACTAACAAGAAACTTAGTGGTTCTTGAGGGTAACCCTTTACAGAAATAGGTGAAGAGTGGGTAGCAGGGACAGTCCCTGGAGCACCTGTGATCCCAACCAGGGTACCTGCGGGACAGGAGTACACGGTCACACAACTGTCCTGTACTTGAAGGACCTGATGAGATGTCCACCTCCACTCACAACACTGTCAGCAGTGAGCCTTGCCACCGTGCACATGGCTTCATATAGTAAGGAATTTAGAATTTAGAATGCATTAAATTCTCGGGTCTACTGTGAACCACTGTTTTCTGATTTTCTCTGTCCTTATTTGTGAGAGTGAAGAGAGTTGCTAGATTTCCGAGAAGCCTGTGTCTTCTTCCAGTTTTTCCAACTGTCTGAGGTCTTGATGCTTTTCAATTCTTTAATACGACTTAAGACTTTACTACATGAGGAGATTACATTTATGTTTATAAATATGTAAAACTAACCTTATTTGGTTATTTCATGTGAAAGCGTTATGTAGATGACAATATGAAACTTTGACCAAAGTGTTAGAGTGATTCAAATCCATGAACAGTGAGTAGACAGCACATCAGCCACGATTAGTTCAGCACAGTCAAGTCTTTCTGCCCCTTCCTTTAACACATTATGCTGGAGTGTTGCCGGACCTAACACATTGAGACATGTAGACTGTAAACCTAATTAATGGAGATAAATTTCTTAGTTTTTCTTACTATGTTTTCTGGACACATTCATTCTGCCCAGCCTAAATTGAGTCCCTCAGTTTCTTTGCTTTCGAGGTACAGATTTATAATGCATTTAAGTATGTTTGGCCCTTGTGGTCCATTTGGCCCTTGAGCTGTCTGAGATGATGGAACACTAGGGATCTGAAGTGAAGGGGCACCTGCAGATGCTGTCATTGCTAATGCTGCTATGCTCACATGTCCTTGGGGTTGAATCTGTTTGCATTTTTCATAATTTTAAGAAATAGATGTACTGAAAATTGCCCTCTTGCTTTCTTCTACAATTCCATATTACCATGGGTGCAAGAAATGCTTGCAATGAGTTAATTGTATGCATCAGCACAATTTTGCATGTTTTGCAATTTTGCTGTGTTAGATGTACATTTACAGGATGGGGAGCCTATAAAGCATGCATGTGAATGATGTGAACTTACACAAAAGCTATAGCTCAAAGCTGGTTTCATTTGGCAGGATTTTTCTCTCAATGTGTGCCAATTGATTTGCGTATCGGCAGCTGTTTCTTCTGAGTTGTCGTCATCTTCTGATTTTATAACTGCTCTTGAGCGTCTGTAAAATGAAAAGGCAAACTTCCTATAAATTGGCAATGAGTGCGTCTATGCAGGTTGATGTAGATTCTTTGAACAGCTTCGGTATGGCACTTAACCTTCTCTTGCTCAGTTGCTGGCAGTTTAACCCCAGAAATAGCTTGATGGAGTGACATGAGGGTGACTAGCATACCTTATTCTTAGAACTGAGTTCCGTGTTTTACAAATAACTGCCACTCTGTAGGGCTAATTGTTCTTTTGTAACAAACCTGTTGAATTACTGACTCCCAGTGTAAGTAGTAGTTCCTTCCTTTATTTCCTTCCTTGTCTGGCTAAATCCTCTGTTCTTTTTTTATTTTTACCAATTTATTTGTCCTGAACTCAGATAAATGAAATTATAGACACAATATGTTCCCATAAGGCAAACAGACTGAATCTCTTGGATATTTTTAGATCCCTGTTATACATCACTAGATGTTTATTTTCACATAATTTAAGGGTCCCAATCTAAACAGGATTGTCTGCTTTTTAATGCCCTCATTGTAGAGAAGAATCTGAGGCCCATAAAGATTTAAGCAACTTTTTCAAGGTAAGGAAACCTGTGAGTTACAGAAACCAGCTAATGTTGGGTATTGCATGTTGAATGCAAAGACACAGGGCAAGGTCAGCTTAACATCCTACATTGTTGTCCTTAAGAGGAGCAGAACATTGAGATGTTACCCTAAAATTCCACAGATGAAATTTTCAGTATGCCTAGATGGAATACACCTTTGAAAGATGATTTCTCTATAGTCAAAGTCATAAAAACAGTTTGTTATTATAAATACCACCCTTTTAAAAAACATAACTGCCAAGACAATTGGATACTTATGTTTTTTAGCTTACAAGCTTTCCTACCTTCTATCCCTAACTATACGTGAAGTAAAATGATCAGAGTGCTGCCTAGTCATTGCGGAGCCCAGAGCAGTCGGGGAGGGAAGAGCCTGAGGGACGACTGTGGTCCACTTTAGGACATATCTGTCACTTGGGCAGCATACAGCATTCCTGTTGTGGGTTAGTACAACTTTCTGTGGACCTTTCCGCAGGTATACAACAGGCACTTGCGTAATCTCCCTTTCCTCTGCTCCCTGCACCAACCCACAGGCACCTCCTTTCCCAGGACCACCCTGCCCCCTAAGGAGGCATTCAGTATCTTAGTGTTAACTTTTCATTCATTCATCAAATATTTCTTGCACATTTACTCTACACCACTACTGCTGCAGGTGTGGAGGATATGGCATTGAGCACCATGGACAAGGTGTTAGTGAAATTTACCTAGTAGTGGAAAGAGATAATACAAAAGTAAAGAGATAAGTAAACAACACAGTTTCAAATAGTGGCAAGTTTGTGATGACAAAATGAGCTATATTAAAGGAGGGAGTTGAGGGTGGTGAACTTTAGATTGTGTAACCAGAAGATGTTTATCTGGGGCAGTTCCGCATAAGCTGAGACATAAATGATAAGGAGCCAGCCACGGGTAATCTGATAGAGTGAAAGTGTGTTGCTGTTATCCCCAATTTTGGAAGTAGAAACAGAGGAAAGCTAATCATCAGGATCATATAAAAATCATGTTAAGTGAGTGCTACAAAGCCACACTGCATATTATCTTTACTTTTATTTCAGGCCTTAGTCCCGAAGTCAGAGTTTACTGGGAGAGCATGGGAAAGCATTTACCAGTGGTTAAGAGCAGCAGTTTCAAAGCTGAGCAGACCTGGGGCTAGTCTAGTCTCTCATACTAGCTAGCTGGATGTCTCTAGGCCAGTCACTAAACCTCACCTTCCCCATTTGTTAGAACTTGGGGCTTATCCTGGGTATGAAGGAGGTTACGTTCAAAAATTCCAGTTGTGCTAACAATGAGTATGGATGAGATGTTCTCTTATGAGCATCAGTAATAATGCCTGAATGTTCTCAAAAGCAAAAAAGAAAGAAAGAATCCCTCAATGTTGAAATATTTTACTCTTGGCAGTGAAAGCCTGGTAGAACTATTAGCTCTCAAATTCATGTATTCACCAAATTCTTTCTTGGTGTCCACTCTGCCCTTGCTAGATTCTGGGTGAAGAGCAGAACCAGGACATGCTCTGCACTCACACAGTGCTCAGCTAAGAGAGTATTAATCATTTGCATTCAGTGTGATTGACAAAGAGGAGGAGGAATGAAGGGTACAGAGCGGAGGGAATCCTTGGCTGTGTACATGAGGTGCCGCTGGGAATTGTGGTCTGAGGAGGCTAAAGCAAGGAGATACGACGGGCCAGAAGTGTAGTCTTTGGGCTAAGGCAGGGCAGGATATGTGAGTGGAGATATTGCCTCGCACAGAAGTTTTTACTGAATCCTGTAAAGAATGAGAAATGTTTGAACAGTTTTAAAACTTTTGGGAATAGATCTTCACTTTTATAGTCTGAAAAGATAACTGGCAGTTTAAATGGTAGAAACATGGGAGGGAACAATCTCCAAGGCAGCCGGAATTCTATTCTTGATCTTTTTCATCCACAGCAGGTAGACCTTTTATTTTATTATCACCACCACAATATAGTTGCCAGGTCTTATTCTTGATATTTGGATTCTAAAGTCAGCACAGAAAGCCAAACTCGCATGAAGTCAAAAAAGCTCTCGAAAAATCCCTTAGGAAGGCATAGCTTTGCAGATCAACTCTCTTCTCATTAAGTCAACACTGTATGTGTGGTTTTTTTTTTTTTAATGTTAGAAGAGATTGCTGCTTCTTGGGTTGAGCATGAAATATAATAATTGCTTTGCTTACATTTAGAGGTCATGCTGTATGAAATAGAGTCCTAGAATTCAGCTCAGTGTGGTGAGACCTCACACCTGGAGAGTCACCAAGTGACTCATGTGAACCAAGAGGAATTACAGGAGCTGCTAACAGGTTCATGATTACTCCCACTGCAGAGCACATGAGCATTGGGTCAGATTGCCCGAAGAGCTTAAACTACTGCACCTGTGTTTGTTATGTACCTCCTATCACATACAACTGTTTTCTCTATCTGAAAAGTGTATAGAGTTCAATTTGAGCAAGTTAAGATGCAACTACTCTAAGTGCAATATATACCAACTTTTGGTGTCTTCTCTATGTCAGAGGCTGCAAAGTATAGTCAACACCCATCTAATCTTTAACAAATATTTGAGATAAGTGATTTATCCTCATTGAAAAAATACAAATGTTAGGAGGTATAGTACATAGTATTTCCAAGTTTGCCAACATTAAGTGATGAACTAGGAAAAATACCTTGATCTGTTCTGGCTTCAATTCTATGTTCTTAACTTTTGTCCTTTTTTTTTTTTTTCTTTTTTTAAGTTAGCCATTGCATTAACCCAGGCAAAATAATAATAATTATTATTATTATAGGAAACGTAACTATCACAGTAGCAGTGAGGGTATAGAAATAAGGCTCTAAAGAGATGATAAGAGAATTAATGAGTTACCATCTTTAAGAAGTCCTCAGGTGGTTAGTTACTGTCAAAGAACATAAATGGTTCAAAAAGGAAGAAAACTGCATTGACTAATACATGAAAAAAAAGTATACAACTAGCAATCAAAGAAATACACAAAATATTCATGCTTATATTGGCAGAAATTTTCCAAATGCTTATATTTTGGATTGGCACCCTTGTGTACTTCAGATGACACTGTAAACTGATGAAGCTCTTTGGAAAACAGTTTGGTAAATACATTTTATCGTAATCAGAGAGCACATGGCTGCAAGAAATAGAATCCCCCTGTAATTGAAGAGAAAACAGGATGGATAAAAACAACACAGAAATGTTTCATGGGAACCAGGGACAGTAAATTTATCCAGGCCTCTCAAGAAGCTGGACCCTGGACAGCTATATCTCTGTCCCTCTGGATGTGTAACCTCTCATCCTTACTATTCTGCCTCTCTGCTTCATGCTGTTTGCAGTGGCCTCTTAGGATCCCTCTGTGAATGGCAGAAAACGTGGCCACCTCTAATCTCAGTGCCCAGCAGAAACACACAGTTCTAACTATGGATGCCCTGGAGAGACTCTGATGGGCTAAGCTTTGGTCATAGATTACCTTTGCTAGTCCGCTGTGGCCATGGAACGTAGGAGAAACTTGACTTGTAATAAGCAGATAGAATACAACTGCTACATTATTGATAACTTTAAAAATATTTTCACTCCTATAATTCCAATTTGAGAAATCTACCACTAGAAAGTTGCTGAGTGACTCGGTGAATGATTTATCACATCACATCACATCAGGTGTTTTAGTGGGAATGGAAAGAAGTGGGAAGCTAGTAACATGTTCAACAACAGAAAAATTAGCTAAATAAATTACTATACATTCATGGGATTGTAAGTTATACAACTATTAAAAACATCTTCACAAAATGTGGGGGGGAAATGCTCACAATGAAATGTTAAATGTATATAGTGTTGTGTATGCTGTATTATGCTTTTTATATAATACATAAAAATACTAGAGGGAATTACTAGAGAGATAACACTGGTTATTTCAAATTTTAGGATCACTTTGGTTTTGTTCTTTACAATTTTTTGGAGATTTTAAATAATGAACGGTGACCTTATAGGAATTTTACTATACTAAAAAGTGAACTAATAAAATACTCAAAAAAGACATTATAATCTAGTAGGGAAAATAAACCTGTTGTAAGTAATAGTAACCAATGCCGGCTAGTATCTGTTTGTGTTACAGATTATATAATGGAACTCAAGGATGAATTTCCTAGTAATTAGACTGTTTTAAATATGGAATGTCCTGTTCAAAAACTATTTTCTTATCACTCGTGGTATTCAAATAGAAATTAGATAGATACTTGTAAGAGATATTGTAGAGAAGATTCATCTATCAGGTATGTGGAACTAAATAACTTTGAAATTAATCAACCCCAATGTTCTGTTGGGAATACAGAATTTACCCTGGAAAGATTCTTTTTAAAGTGCTTTGTGTTTGGGAAGATACTGTAATAATACAAGCTGAGTACTGTTTATGAAAGAGATGTGAAATTATATAGAAGTCATCAAGAGTCTGTGAGATTAGGCAGGAGGATTAATTTGAGCCAGATCTTGAAGTGGGTGATAGGCAGAGACTACATTATAAGAGGGAAGATATATATATATATATTTGCATTTTAGGTTTTGGGGTACATGTGAAGAACATGCAAGATAGTTGCATAGGTACACACGTGGCAGTGTGAGTTGCTGCCTTTCTCCCCTCCACCTATATCTGGCATCTCCCCATGCTATCCCCAACTCCCCACCCCGCTGTCCCTCCCCTATTCCCCCCAGCAGACCCCAGTGTGTAGTGCTCCCCTCCCTGTGTCCATGTGTTCTCATTGTTCAACACTCGCCTATGAGTGAGGACATGCGGTATTTCATTTTCTGTTCTTGTGTCAGTTTGCTGAGAATGATGTTCTCCAGGTTCATCCATGTCCCTACAAAGGACACGAACTCATTGTTTTTGATTGCTGCATAATATTCCATGGTGTATATGTGCCACATTTTCCCTGTCCAGTCTATCATCGATGGGCATTTGGGTTGATTCCAGGCCTTTGCTATTGTAAACAGTGCTGCAGTGAACATTCGTGTGCATGTGTCCATCCACTAGACTTCTTAGTCTAGTACTTGTGGCCAGGCTTGGTGGCTCACCCCTATGATCCCAGCACTTTGGGATTCCAAGGCTGGCAGATCATCTGAGGTTACGAGTTTGAGACTAGCCTGGCTAACATGGTGAAACCCAGTCTCTACTAAAAATTAAAAAATCAGCTGGGCAAGGTGGTACATGCCTGTAATCTCAGCTCCTCAGGAGGCTGAGGCAGGAGAATTGCTTAAAACTGGGAAGTAGAGGTTGTAGTGAGCTGAGATCACACCATTGCACTCCAGCCTGGGGGACAAGCGAGACTCTGTCTGAAAAAAATAAAAAGTAGAGTGCTTGTTCATGACTCTGAGCTCATTTAGTTTCAGCCTTCAGCTTCTGGTGCTACAGTACTTGGGACTCGCACGCCAACTCCCTATCAGGTTTTGTCACTGCCACCTTGTCACAGAAAATTGTGGGGGTAGTGGTTTCATCTCTTGGAAGGACCCAGGTAGGCGGGCAGCCAGTAAATCTAATAGCTTGCCTGCCTGAAATGTACAGTTGATTGGAGACAGGCTGATCAGGGCCCACTTGTTTCTCTCCTAGGGAGCATATGTGTTTTAGCATTAGGAAACATTGAGTTATTTTGGCCTCATGGAAGTGAAGAGCCTGTATTCTCAGCCATCCAGAGCTTTTTCTCTTAATTACTTGAGGCATCATACCTTTCCAGAGGCTTTTATTGTTTGTAAACCTTGGCAGAAAGAGTGAAGGGCATGGTATCTGCATAAAATTTCTAGTGGAGAACAGATTAAATGGAGTCTCCTCACGTCTAGATAGATTTATTTACTTATCCAGGCAACCTGGACATTCATTTAAACATTTAAGGGTTTATGTCTAAAGCTTTGCTGGGCCAATAAAGATAGTCTTGCTTTCAATAAGCTCACTTTAGAAACTACGATGTATGATGCAAGGTCATGATATTGTGCAGAGGTACATGCAAAGTGCTGCGATTGCACAGAGAGAGGGGGGACTCATGGCCAGGCCGGAGAATCAGAAATATATCACCTTGGAGATAGCTCTGCATGGTATTTTAGGAGCAAGTGAGATCTCCTATATGATATTTCATATCACACACAAAAGCTTGAAAAGTAAAAGAATCATACTTATTTGGAATATAAGAAATTGGTTTAACTAGAGTATTGGGATTAGGTGTAGGAGTGGAATGGTTGGAATTTGTAAGATAAATGGCACCAGATTATGTTAGTCTAAGCTGTAAATTAGGTGTGGGACATGTCCAGTAAGCAGTGGAGGGAGGTCTCTGAGATTTTTAAGCTTCCAGGCAACATGATTCTTTATATATTTTGGGAAGATAACTCTGATGGAACTTTGCAGGAGGGGTGAAGGTTGCAAGGTGTGGGAACCTTGGCATTTTGATGAGTAGCAGATGAGTCCTCTGAGTTAAGACTGGCACAAGGATGTAGAAGAGAGAAGGAACTGATAAATTTATAGGAGTAAAATTGCCAGGACTTATTGATTAATTGGATGTATAGATTGGGTAAAGCAGTAGAAAGTGTCAAGAACAGCTTGGAGGTTTCCAGCTTGGATAGCTGGCTAGGTGATGCATCTTTGGCTAATATAAGGATTACTATGGGGGAAGCAGACTTGGATCCTATGTTTGACGCAGGAACTATCAAATTTCTCGGCCGGGCGCGGTGGCTCAAGCCTGTAATGCCAGCACTTTGGGAGGCTGAGGCGGGTGGATCATGAGGTCAAGAGATCAAGACCATCCTGGTCAACATGGTGAAACCCTGTCTCTACTAAAAATACAAAAAATTAGCTGGGCACGGTGGCGCGTGCCTGTAATCCCAGCTACTCAGGAGGCTGAGGCAGGAGAATTGCCTGAACCCAGGAGGTGGAGGTTGCGGTGAGCTGAGATCGCGCCATTGCACTCCAGCCTGGGTAACAAGAGAGAAACTCTGTCTCAAAAAAAATAAAAATAATTTCTCATCACCTATTGGTAATAACTGGTTTAAATGTATGTATGAAATTTATATTCTTTACAATTTTGCAAATTAATGGCATAGAAATTCAATATATTAATAGTCTGATAAACTATATTAGCTTCCCTTTTGTGGAAAAGTAAAGTGTAACAATAAAAATAAAATCAAGTATTTCAAAACAAACTTCCAGTTTCTCTTCATACATCACACTTCAAATTCTACAACTCTCTACCGCTTCAAATTAATTGTTGCCTATCAACAAGTGACTGTACCCTTGCCGTGCGGTGAAAGCAGAAGAAAAAACAGGGATCTTCTGCATTCACAATATAACTTGGAAAAACTAATGGATATATATTCACGTTACCCAGTCAGTCAATTAGTTTGTTTAGTGATAGACATTTCAGTTATAAAATACAGAAGCAGTGTGAATGCTGAGGTAAGAAATGGCCATAAGATTTTTTTTTTTTAACGGAAGAAGAAAATATTTCAGTATTAATTGGGCTTCTCAACTATAATACCACTTTTTCAATAAACCTTTTCTCCCAGCCACGTTAGTCTTCTCTTAGCTCTAGAAGCCCTCTGTGATTTTTATCTATCATTAACGTATTTTCATTTGGCTCTTGTCTCTCTCCCCAACTAGATTGAGTTCCTGAGGCCAGGAAGCTTTTTGTTTTTGTTTTGAGACAGGGTCCCACTCTGTCTCCCAGGCTGAAGTGCAGTGGTGCAATTGTGGCTCACTGTAGCCATGAACTCCTGGGCTCAAGCAATCCTCCTGCCTCAGCCTCCTGAGTAGCTGGGACTACAGGTGCACACCATCACGCCTGGCTAATTTTTTGTGGATATAGGGTTTTTGCCATGTTGCCCAGGCTGGTCTTGATATCCTGAACTTAAGCTGTCTGCTCACTTCAGCCTCCTAAAGTGTTGGGATTAAAGGCTTGAGCCACTACTCCCAGCCCCAAGGAACTATTTTACTCCCTTTATGTCCCCAGCTTTTGGCTCAGCACAGAACCCATACTAACATTTAGATTGAACAGAACTAAGGCTAAAGGAAAACTTTAAAGGGATTTACTAAAATTACCAATCCCATTTTAACAATGGAAAGATAAGGAATGGCACCACATTGTGGGATTAGAACAGGGACTACACCACCTTGCTCCAGCTCTACTGTCTCTGCTTCTGGAAAAGGCCCCACTCTGATAAGGAGAATTCCACAGCTCCTGCTTAAATCTCATATGGTACTTGCTCCATTCTTGTCCAGATTTCTCTCATTAGATTAGGTACCGTTGAAGGCCATGGGTTTTTGTCCTCGTCATCTTCATGCTCTCAGATGGTTGCACAAAGCCCAGCACATAGAATGTGCTAGATAAAGCACCTAATGGAAGAAGTAAGGAGAAGAATGAGTCTTAAGCAGACTTCTTAAAGTGTTTCAGAATCACTAGGGAATTTGAAAGGTATAATAGACAGTAGGACTGGGTTACAATCAACAATAATCTTTTGAAATGAAACTAAATTCTTATTTAAAAATACATATTTGTTTTCGTTTGAAAATCTGCTTTCCGCGTGGTGGCTCACACCTGTAATCCCAGCACTTTGGGAGGCCGAGGCGGGTGAATCACGAGGTCAAAAGATGGAGACCATCCTGATCAACATGGTGAAACCCTGTCTCTACTAAAAATATAAAAAATTAGCTAGGCATGGTGGCGCGTGCCTGTAATCCCAGCTACTCAGGAGGCTGAGGCAGGAGAATTGCCTGAACCCAGGAGGTGGAGGTTGCGGTGAGCCGAGATCACGCCATTGCACTCCAGCCTGGGTAACAAGAGTGAAACTCCGTCTCAAAAAAAAAAAAAAAAAAGAAAGAAAATCTGCTTTCCTGCCTGTCCTTCCTATTCTTTTCAGAGATTTGTACTGACATTGAGCATTGCACATGCTGTGCCTCTTCAAACAACTTCATTTCCTTGTTTCTTCTTCAATTAATTATGAACTGCCTATACCTCCTTTTAACGTAAGTGATAAAAGAGACATGGGCAGATGGAAACTGTATTTTTTCAGGTATATGTAGGTACTTGTGTCTTTTGAATATAAAAATGATCAGGAATGGATAAGAGCCGAAATCTCATGGAGGAAGATAGGATAAATTGAAAACTGTGGTTTCAAATGCAATACACCTTTTAAAAGGGCAGGCAAATAAGCTTTAAACAAATGTGGCAATCATATTAAAGAAGTTGAACACATTCTTCAACCAGTAACTTGATTTTAATAAATAACAGGCTGTCAATCCCAAATTAGTGCATGATATAATAACTAAAATTGCCAAAAGCAAAACCATTTTCAGAAACCAGGAGAAAAATGGGGTGGGGGTGATTATAATTAGGCAGCAAACTGGAACTAATTTCCCTTTTGCCTTTTAGACAGGATCTCACTGTTGTCCAGGCTGGTGTGGAGTGGTGCGATCACAGTTTACTGCAGCCTTCACCTGCTCAGCCTCCTGAGCAGCTGAGGAAGGAGGATTGCTCCAGGTTTGCAGTACCATGCCTGGCCAATGTTTTAATTTTTTTTGTAGAGAGGGAGTTTCCCCTCTTTTGGCCAGGCTGGTCTTGAACTCCTGGGCTCAAGCAATTCTCTTATCTTAGCCTCCCAAAGTTCTGGGATTATAGGCATGAGCCACCATGCCTGGCCTGATTTCCCTTTTTAAGTTGTGGTTAATATCATCAGTATTTCCTATTTACTTTTAATATCTCTGGACTTTTAGACAGCATCTCAGTTGATAGGAATAATGGTGATACTGACAGAAGTTATGTGTTATAAACATATATGCTTACACTGATGCATATGTAAGCTGTAAAACATGCAAATGATGAAGCAGTCTCTTTGCACCTTTGACATAAACTCTCACGTTTAACATAGATTAAACTTTTATTTTAATAGAATAAAAATCTCAGTCATGCATGGTGGCTTATGTAGTAAAATCTAACATAGTTTTACGTGAGTTATACGTCAATGATAAGAATAAAGGTTATTTTCTAGTGAAATGCCACTGATCTATGAAGGCACCAAAACTTTAATTCATTATTTGAATGAGGAAAAGAATGGGAAACTTGGTACTTTGATTTAAGATGGTAATTTTATCTAATAAATACATATCTAAGACATCATACTGGGAATATCCCTGCATAATACTGTAGTAGATCTGGAAATTACCTTAACTTAAATTGGGCAATTTCAGGTCTAGTGTAGTTAGTGGGTACTCAAAAAGTTCCTAGATGCTTAGCTAGGCTTCTTTATTAACACAATCAAAGCACCAAATATTTCTATAGACAAAGTATTGTGTCTTAAAGGCTATATAGGTATTTTATAATAGTTAGCATAGTGCCAAAGACCTGTTTGTTTCAACATGATTGCTAAAGTTGACAATATGTAGATGCCAGAATAGTAATTAGAAAATTCCAAGCAAGTAAATTTATAATTTATTTTGTACCCATTCAAAAGTACATGTAATCGAAATGAGCCTTTTTAAAAAATTAGTTCCCTTTTTATCTTTGACCTTCTTTCCTACCACAAATTCAGTAACTTACGAAGATATTTAAAAGCTGAGTAAATCTGGAGCTACTAATATTCTTTTTTCTTTGGAATTTTATGACTGTAATATACTTCTGAGATGATATTAAAAAGGGAACAGCATGTGTAAGATTATCATTATCTGTGGTGGGTGGGGTGGATGCATAGAGTGAATGATTTGCAAAAGACAGGAAGATCCTCGTTCTATTTAGGATATGCTTTCTTTCCACATTCTGAATTTGGCCAACACAAAAGGCCCACATTCTGTGCTTTCTTTCCACATTGTGAATATTTGGGCCAACACAAAAGGCCCAAGTCGCTGCTGTTACCCCAGCAAGCTGTGCATTAGGGTCTTGGGGGAAGAAAGACGATAATTAGAAGAAATTTGGATCAGGCAGATCATCAAAAGATAGAGAAATGAAAGCCTTCCTTCTCTCTCAAGTTAGTAGCAAGTCACTGGCTGTACTTTATCCTTTGTCTGACCTGGCAGGGGCAGAACCAACGTTTTATTTTCTTTAAGTCTCAGAGGAGCCTTTTCTGGAAGCTGCATGGTTATTTCAAAGTTGGAAAAAATAATGGGTTCCTGTGGAAATTTATGAAAACATTTTTCTTGACTTCCTTCTCAAAACCAGGGTGATTGATAGAGGGAGCATAGCTTAGGAACATATTTTGAAAACAAAGTGGCAAGAGATGAGGGGTAGAACCTTCAGGCCGTCTGTGAAATTTAGATTGCATTCTAAGTGTAGTACGAAGCCACTGAGGCTTTTGGCAAGTGCTGATGAACACTTTTATAAGCCACAGTGAAGTTTGCAAGTCTGCCACCAATTTTCTTGTTACAAAGCCTGAAATAATATCCTTTCCCTCCTTTTGATGCCTAATGAAATCCTACTTATCCTTCAAGATAAAGTTCAGTCTTCCCTTCTTCAGTGAAGGAGGTAGTTATCTAGACATTTAGGAAGGAGAGCATGAACTGAAAAGGGGACTTGGTACTGGAATCTTCTGCATAGTGGAGGAGCTGCGAACCCCCTCCTGGATCAGTTCCCCAGAGCAGGTAGTGAAGAAAGAGAATACAGAGGTATATAGTACAAGCAGTGGAGTGTCTGTCATAGAGTTGACTAAGCATGAGAATACAACTTGGGGAAAAGCAAGGAGATGCTGCTGAAGTTGGGGAGCATAAATTTATGGTAGAAAATGTTTGAGTTACAATTTTTAAAAGTGTGGTAAAATATATATGACATTTACTATTTTGAAAATTTTTAAGTATGTGGTTCTGTGGCATGAAATTCATTTGTATTGTAGTACAGACACCACCACAATTCATCTTTAGAACTTTTCATCCTTCCCAGCAGTTTGGGAGGCCAAGGCAGGTGGATCACCAGGTCGAGAGATTGAGACCATCCTGGCCAACATGGTGCAACACTATCTCTACTAAAATACAAAAATTAGCTGGGCATGGTGGTACACACCTGTAGTCCCCCCGCTACTTGGGAGGCTGAGGCAAGAGAATCACTTGAACCCAGGAAGTGGAGATTCCAGTAAGCCGAGATCATGCCACTGCACTCCAGCCTGGGCAAAAAGCAAAACTTTGTCTCAAAAAAAAAAAAAAGAAAACAAAAGAAAAATTAGCTGGTCATGGTGACATGGGCCTGTAGTCTCAGCTACATAAGAGGCTGAAGTGGGAGGATTGCTTGAGCATGGGAGGTCGAGGCTACAGTGAGCCATGGTCATACCACTGCGATCCACCTGGATCCACCCTCCTTTTGTCACCTGGGTGACAGAGTGAGACTCTGTTTCAAAAAAAAAAAAAAATGCAGAAAGATTACAGAAGTTTTTTTTTTTTTTAATGAACTTCGGCCCAACTGAAACTCTGGACTCGTTAAATTAATGTAGTAGTTTCTAGCTAGCAATACATGGCCCCAGAACTAGAACTGTGTATAGGTGGACAGTGGACTGTGTCATGGTAGGTATGAAAGAGATGGGGTTAAAGGACTTTAAAGTGCTACGCAAAGCATTTACTCTGTTTGCAGGTGGATGAAGCTGAGGCACTGATAAGGAGGGATGGAGCAGAGAAGAGAAATAAACTTTTATCTGCTTGCATTTAAGTGAATGATTTACATTCAGGAAATACATAGCTCTTCCAGTTTGAATAGCCACTTGGCACTGATCTACTGGAATCCGAAGAAATTAATAGTAAAAATTATAATGGTTATAATTAAACACCATGTTTGTGCTTAGAAGTAAATTACTTGGAATTGGTATAAAAGCAAAATTTGATAAGAGACATAACAGATTTGGAATAAATATTTGTGATACGAAGAACTCCTTCAAAGACAGCTATAATTCAATTTAAAAAAACAGTAGAAAAAAAACACATGGCCAGGCACGGTGGCTCACGCCTGCAATCCCAGCACTTTGGGAGGTGGGAGGCCAAGACAGTAGGATTGCTTGAGCCTAGGAGTTTGAGACCACCCTGGACAACATAGGGAGACTCTGTTTTCATATACCATTGAGTTGTATTTAAAAAAATGAAAAATTGGGCCAGGCACGGTGGCTCACACCTGTAATCCCAGCACTTTGGAAGGCCAAGGCACATGGATCACCAGGTCGAGAGATTGAGACCATCCTGGCCAACATGGTGCAACCCCGTCTCTACTAAAATACAAAAATTAGCTGGGCATGGTGGTGCACACCTGTAGTTCCAGCTACTCGGGAGGCTGAGGCAGGAGAATCACTTGAACCCAGGAGGCGGAGGTTCTAGTAAGCTGAGATCATGCCACTGCACTCCAGCCTGGGCAAAAAGAGCGAAACTTTGTCCCCTCTCCTCCCCCCTAAAAAAGAAAAGAAAAATTAGCTGGGCATTGTGACATGGGCCTGTAGTCTCAGCTACTTAAGAGGCTGAAGTGGGAGGATTGTTTGAGCATGGGAGGTTGAGGCTGCAGTGAGCCATGATCATACTACTGCAATCCACCTGGGTAACAGAGTGAGACTCTTTCAAATAATAATAATAATAATAAGCAGAAAGTTACTGAAGTTTTTTTTTTAATGGCTAATAAACATTTATAAACATAGAAATTGTTGATTAGGAAAATACAAAATTTATACAATAAGATGTTGTTGTTTAGTATGAACTATCTTATGCATACTAAGTTGTATGAGTATGTATATGCCTCTAAAGATTGTTTAAGGAACAAGAGCGAGCCAGACATGGTGGCTCGTGCCTGTGATCGCAGCATTTTGGGAGGACAGGCGGGTGGATCATGAGGTCAGGAGTTTGAGACAAGTCCTGCCAACACAGTGAAACCCCGTCTCTACTAAAAATACAAAAATTAGTCGGGTGTGGTGGTGGGCACCTGTAATTCCAGCTATTCGGAGGCTGAGGCAGGAGAATCACTTGAATCCAAGAGGCGGAGGTTGCAGTGAGCTGAGATCCCGCCAATCAATGCACTCCCTGTGGCAATAGAGGGAGAGTTAGTCTCAAAAAAAAAAAAAAAGAAAAAAGAAAAAAGAAAAACAGTCTTTAAGAATTAGTATGTTGTGGGGAGGGATAGCCTGGGGAGAAATGCCAAACGTGGGTGAAGGGGAAAAGGAAAGCAAAGCACACTGCCATGTGTGTACCTACGCAACTGTCTTGCATGCTCTGCTCATGTACCCCAAAACCTAAAATCCAATAAAAAATTAGTATGTTACCAATACATTTGAAGCCCCTGTGTTTGTTTGTTTTTTTCTTTTTCTACTCCCTATGCCTCCTCACCAGAGGTATCTGCCATCCTGAAATTGTTGTCCTGGTGTACTTTTGCTTTTCTCCCTCTCCAGAATGAGGGGTTTATGACCCAATTATCAGTTTAGAGTCCTGTCTTGGGCAGGTGCAAGGAGGGGAGTGAGAGATTATTTTCTGAGGTGTAAAGTACCCCAGCCTCATAACAAGGCGGTGAGAGTTATGAACCAGAACTGTGGACAGAAAACACAAATATCACACCACACATGGCTATGTGTCCGTAACATTTTGGAATGTTTTCAAACTATATACTATGTATAACTGGAATTGTACTTTATTATGTGACTTTCATTTCACATTGTTTGTGAGAATGACCTATGTTGATGTGTAGTTCATTGTTCTAACTCAGATATAGTATTACGTCATGTGAATATACTATAAATTTACTTTCCATATTCCATCAACTAAGAATAAAGATCTAAAAAATTAATAATCTAGTGTAGATTAATGGCAAAGGACAGAGAGAAAATATATTGATATCATCCCTTGGAAGGTAAACTTTTCAGTAAGTTTCTAAAATTTAAAGTTCATATACCATTGAGTTGTCAAGTTTGCATCTAGTAATCCATCAAAAAAAGTGCTTGTGCAAATATAGAGAAATTTACTAGGATGATCTTATTTTAAAAACTATAAAATTATGTTTATTAATTAAATGAATTGCAATAGAGTTAAACTGTGGAGTATTATGCAGTGTTTAATGTCAGGCTGATCTATACATAGACATGGAAGGGTGTCTAGCAGGGAGCGCAGCCCGTGAAACCCTGACAGCAGCAGTGAGCTAGGATGGTGAGCTCCCTTTGCAGTCCTGCTTCCGCTTGGCCAGGGGCATCACACACATCCAGAATCGATTATTTCTTCCCAGAGCCTGGCCAGACATCTCAAGTACAACAGAATAAAATCCTTAACATGGTATCTTCTTGGAGCATATCATCTGTGTCATGGTTATCTTAGTATTTTAATGTAGTAAGTTGACCACGATGAGGGGAAATGCTGAAAGAGGAATATCACCACCTGAAATCCATATAGATGAGATCAGGCAGATTGTAAATTGGGGTTTAGGGATCAATTTCTTAATTTAGGTTTGTATAATGTTTTTGTTTTCTAGTATTATATTTTTTTTTGTGGAAGAGAATCAAAGGAGGATGACATTGCAGATAAAATGTCTTTCTTTTTTGGGGGGTGTGAAAGTCTTGCTCTGTCACACAGGCTGGAGTGCAGTAGTGTGATCTCAGGTCACCGCAACCTCTGTCTCAGTCTCCCAAGTAGCTGGGATTTCAAGCATGTGCCACCACACCTGGCTAATTTTTGTATTTTTAGTAGAGACAAGGTTTCACCATGTTGTCCAGCCTGGTCCCAAACTCCTGGACTTAAGTGATCCTCCCATTTCAGCCTCCCAGAGTGCTGGGATTATAGGCATGATTACGAACTTGACCACACCGGGCTGGTAAAGTTTCTTCTTAACTATACTGAGTTGTCACTCAGTATGCGTGGGGTGGAAGTTTGGTTCCAGGACCACCACCCCCATATCAAAGTCTGTGCTTGCTCAAATCTTTTATATAAAATGGCATAGTGTTTGCATATAACCTGCACACATCCTCCTTTATACTTTTTTTTTGAGATGGAGGGCCTGTTGCCCAGGCTGGAGTGCAATGGCACAATCTCAGCTCACTGCAACCTCTGCCTCCCAGTTTAAAGCGATTCTCCTGCCTCAGCCTCCTAATATCCGGGAATACAGGTGCACAACACCATGCCTGGCTAACTTTTTGTATTTTTAGTAGAGACGAGGATACACCATGTTGGCCAGGCTGGTCTCAAACTCCTGACTTCAGGTGATCCACCTGCCTCAACCTCCTAAAGTGCTGAGATTACAGGTGTGTGCCACTGCACTGGCTCCTCCCTTATACTTTAAATCTTCTCTGGATTACTCATAATATTTAACTCTGTGCAACATCAACACTATGTAAATAGTTATATTTAAAAATTTTTTATTTTGTATTGCATTGCTTTACTTAAAATTGTATTTGAATATTTTTGATCCACAGTTGCTTGCACCTGCCAATGTGGAAACTTTGGATAGAGGCCAACTATACTGTGTGTGTGTGTGACCATAAGTGAACATATAACTAAAGAGGTCATAGAAAACATTTTTATGGCCGATTGTGGTGGCTTGTCCTGGTAATCCCAGCACTTTCAGAGGCTGAGGCAGGCGGATCATGAGGTCAGGGGATCGAGACCATCCTGGCCAACATGGTGAAATCCCATCTCTACTAAAAACAAAAAATTAGCTAGATGTTGTGGTGCCCACCTGTAGTCCCAGCTACTCGGGAGGCTGAGGCAGGAGAATTGCTTGAACCCAGGAGGCGAAGATTGCAGTGAGCTTGTGCCACTGCACTACAGCCTGGGCAACAGTATGAGACTGTCTCAAAAAAAAATTGTTATTAATTATTTTTAATACAGAAATAGATGTTCAAGGATAATAGGTTTGCTTTGAAGATTTGTACAAAAACAGCTTGGTACGAAAATATTCAAGCAACAGGATTTACTTGGCATACATTCAAGAATTTGTATGCCTCATTTTATGAAGCCTCAGAGACATGCAAAATGGAAATTATGCATCAATTGTTTATTGTTTTCTATAATATGTTTTTAAGCCATTGGAGGAATTGTTATTTGTTTTTATTAGGTTGTTATTAGAATACTAACAAGTGCAAAAATGCATTAAGATTCAGAATAGGCCGGGCACTGAGACTCACACCTTTAATCCCAGCACTTTGGGAGTAGGCGGGTGGATCACGAGGTCAATAGATCAAGACCATCCTGGCCAACATGGTGAAACCCCATCTCTACTAAAAATACAAAGATTAGCTGGGCATGGTGGTGCAGGCCTATAGTCCCAGCTACTTGGGAGGCTGAGGCAGAAGAATTGCTTGAACGCGGGAGGTGGAGGTTGCAGTGAGCCGAGATTGCGCCACTGCATTCCAGCCTGGCAATAGAACGAGACTCCATCTTAAAAAAAAAAAATAAGATTCAGATTAGATTTATTATATGAAAATGGGAATTGCCCTCAGTTAAATAACACTGGAGGTACAAGCTGAGAATTTTACTCCTTACTTGGTAACTGAGAATCTCAACTACTTCCATTATGTTTTATTTTCTTCGTTGTTGTTTTTTGTTTTTTGGGGTTTTTTTGGTTTGTTTTTGGGATGGAGTCTCCCTCTGTTGACCCATCTGGAGTGCAGCGGCATGATCTTGGCTCACTGCAGCCTCTGCCTCCCGGGTTCAAGCAATTCTCCTGCCTCAGCCTCCCAAGTAGCTGAAGTTACAGGTGCGCGCCACTGCGCCCAGCTAGTTTTTGTATTTTTAGTAGAAACAGGGTTTCACCATGTTGGCCAGGCTGGTCTTGAACTCCTGACCTCAGGTGATCCACTCATCCCAGCCTCCCAAAGTGCTGAGATTACAGGCATGAACCACTGCACCTGGCCTCCTTCCATTATGTTTTCCTACTCCATTTTCTATCTGAACTGTTAGTTAAATTCTAGCATTCACTAGGAATGATTTTCCTGTTACTTTTTTGCCAATATATGCTTATTTGTACATAATTTATTATTCCAAAGCTAACATTGCCATGGAAAATGGTAAACTATTGAAAGTAATATAGGTAGGCTTTCATTAAAAAGTTTAATATAATGAAAAAAACATTGTTATGAAATATCATATGAGCTGGGCACCGTGGCTCATGCCTGTAATCCCAGCTCTTTGGGAGGCTGAGGCGGGTAGATCACTTGAGGTCAGAAGTTCGAGACCAGTCTGGCCAACATGGTGAAACCCTGTCTCTCCTAAAAGTATGAAAATTACCCAGTGACACTTGTCTGTAATCCCAGCTACTGGGGAAGCTGAGGCATGAGAATTGCTTGAATCCAGGAGGCGGAGGTTGCAGTGAGCTGAGACCGTGCACGACTGCACTCCAGCCTAGGTGATTCCACATTAAAAAAAGAAATATCATGTGAATGTTTATCAGAACTTGGAAAGTTTCTTATTCAGTGGAATGTGTACAAAAATAACATCTCTGCAAAGAGGGAGAGGTGAAAAGGTTGGATGATAGCCACTAAGTCTTCAGAATATGAGGTATTTTGTGAATAACTGTGGGTTCACTGGCATGGATTTTAGGTGTCTTTCAAGACTGATATGTATGACAGCCTTAATAAATTAAGGTGACTAAACATATTTAATAGATCCCTTTTGATATGCTGTCATAAACTTCAGCTTTTACAAATGGGCAGTGTATGGGGAATTAAGTAGGTCATTTTTAATGAATTTGCCAAGTTTTTTTTTAAATCATGGAAAAGAGATACAATTAGGAATTATCTCTGCTGTTGACCATGAGTATAATGAATATACCAAAAATCATTTAGTTTTGAGTTCACACTATATATGACAACCAGCTTCCTAGCCTCTTGCTTTTCTCTCTCTTTTTTTTTTTTTTTTTTTTGAGACAGAGTCTCACTCTGTCGCCAGGCTGGAGTGCAGTGGCATGATCTCAGGTCACTGCAACCTCTGCCTCTGGGTTCAAGCGATTCTCCTGCCTCAGCCTCCCAAGCAGCTGGGACTACAGCCACATGCCACCATGCCCAGCTAATCTTTGTGTTTTTAGTAGAGACAGGTTTTCACCATGTTGGTCAGGATGGTCTCAATCTCCTGACCTCATGATCCACCCGCCTCAGCCTCCCAAAGTGTTGGGATTACAGGCGTGAGCCATTGCGCCCAGCCCACCTCTTGCTTTTTTAATGAATAAATTGCTTTTTTTGCTTCTAAATTTTTTTAAATTAAAAGATAATTTACATGCATTAAAATTCAACCTCCTTTTTTTTTTTTTTTTTTTTGAGACCGAGTCTTGCTTTGGTTGCCCAGGCTGGAGTGCAATGGTGCAATCTTGGCTCACCACAACCTGTCTCCCAGATTCAAGGGATTCTCTTGACTCTGCCTCCCAAGTAGCTGGGATTACAGGCACGTGGTACCATGCCCAGCTAATTTTGTATTTTTAGTAGAGATAGGGCTAATCCGTGTTGGTCTGGCTGTGTCAGGTGATCTTCCCACCTCCCAAAGTGCTGGGATTACAGGCATAAACCACTGTACCAAAATCCAATTGCTTTAGGGTATAATTTGAGTGCTGATAAATACATACAGTCCTATAACCACCACCACAATGAAGATACAGAACAGTCCCTTTAGCTTCCAAAATTCTGTCATGTCCTTTTATGAAAAGTCACTTCCCATACCACCAGCCCGGGCAACCTTGGATCTGTTTACTGTTCCTATAGGTTTGCCTTTTCTAGAATGTGTTATCTAATCATATATGTGTAGCTCTTTATATTAGCTTCTTTCTAATACATATGCAGGTATCTTTCATTCATTCCTTGTTATTGCTTTGTGGTATACCATTGTATGGATGTACCACAGTTTGTTTACCCATTCACTAGTGGAAGAACAAGTAGGTATGTCCAGTTTGGGGTGATTATGAATAAAGCTTCTGTAAACATTTCTGTCAGTGTAAATATTCATTTTACTTGGGTAAGTACGTAAGAGCTAGGATTGCTGGCTCATATGATAAGTGCATTCCAAAGTGATGAGAAACTGCTGTTGCCACTATTGGGTGGCCTAGAATGTAGTGTTAAGTTTGTGGTAGATGCTGCATATTACGGCAGATTGTCCACTTGTGGCCAATTGAGAGTCAATCATAATTGTTATATTTTATTTTAGTTATCACTTTCTCCTGTAAACTATATTTCAATTTCTGGCTTTCATCTATAAAGATTCAAAAGTGAATACAGTAGTGTCCCATTATCCACAGGGGATGTATTCTAAGATCATAGTGGATGCATGAAACAGCATATAGTACTGAACACTATATGTACTATGTTTTCTCCTTTACATCCATGCCTATGATAAAGTTTAATTTATAAATTAGTCACAGTAAGAGATAACAGTAAAAGCAATAGAACAATCATAACAATATACTGTAATAAAAATAATGTGAACGTGGTTATCTCTTTCAAAATAGAGTATGTAATATTTTCAGACTGAAGTTGATCACAGGTAAAGGGTGACTTCTATACCATTATATCTTAATTTGTTGTACAACAATGAATTTAATGTCTGTTTTTAAATTCAATGTCTTAATGGTTATCATTTTACTAGCATGAGTGGTCAAGATATTTAACCTCCTAAACCTAGTTTTCTCTTCTGCAAAATGGTGATAAATTATCACTATCTTACAGAGTGATATTCTTCTGTAAGACCATGATAAATTATTACCTTATAGTGAGGACTTAATGAAATTTTGCATGGAAAATGCTTAAACACAGCAGTGGGCACAAAGCAAATGTTAGTTTTTTTTTTTGTTTTTTTGTTTTTTTTTTGAGACAGAGTTTCGCTCTTGTTACCCAGCCTGGAGTGCAATGGCGCAATCTCGGCTCACCGCAACCTCTGCCTCCTGGGTTCAGGCAATTCTCCTGCCTCAGCCTCCCGAGTAGCTGGGATTACAGGCATGCGCCACCATGCCCAGCTAAATTTTTGTATTTTTAGTAGAGATGGGGTTTCACTATGTTGACCAGGATGGTGTCGATCTCTTGACCTCATGATTCACCTGCCTTGGCCTCCCAAAGTGCTGGGATTACAGCCGTGAGCCACTGCGCCCAGCTCAGCTTTTTTTTTTTTAAGTGTTTGTTTTAATACCAAACCTAAGATTATAATTTAAACATTGCTATCAAAGCTCAGGAAGTACAGACACATGTTGGGGAATTTTTGTGACAGGGAAATACTCTGGTTTTTACATTAGTGAAATTTGCCAAGGCTAAGTGGTCTTGGAATCAAACCTAAACAGTTTCCCTGCCACAGTGAAATTTAAACACATATGGGTGGAGTTTGCAAAGGAATTAAAAACAATTCAGGTTTCTTCTTCTCTTTGACTTACTTTCTCCGTGTACTATTACCCTATTCTGTATAAGATTAATTGTAAAACTTAATTTATTCATGCCTTATATACACATTTCTGTTATTAAAAAGTACCACCTTTATTAATATGATTGAGAACCCCTGTGTCCTGATGAGCAACTTGTGTTGAAGTGGGAGGACACACCACCCCCCACACCTCATCCTCGGCATTGTATTGTGCTTCTGCCTGACATCCATCAGCTCCTAGCAGGTGAATGATTTAGCAAGCCCTTTAATCCTCCCCAACACAGCAGTTCACTGCCCCAGTGGTTCTGAAGTGTGATTACTGAAGTGAAGGCCCAGGTCAGCAGTATCAGTGTCACCTCACCTGGGAGCTTATTAGAAATACAAATTCTGTGACCTCACCGTGCACCAGTTGATTCTGACTTTCATAGGGTACCCAGTGATGTATGTCTTGACAAGCCAATAGGTGTTTCACATGCACACCAGAGAGAGGGAACCACTGGTGTCTGGACACAGAAAATAACCCTGGAGAGGTTATTTTCCCCAGTGAGGGAGAATGTCTGCAGCCTGTTAACTCAGTGTAATTTTGTAAATATTTTAATTGGACATTTTTCTTTTGTTCATTTGTTTTTGAGACAGAGTCTCACTCTGTCGCCCAAGCTGGAGTGCAATGGCGCAATCTCAGCTCACTGCAACCTCTGCCTCCTGGGTTCAAGCGATTCTCCTGCCTTAGCCTCCCAAGTATCTGGGATTACTGGTGCATGTCACCATGCCCAGCTAACTGTATTTTTAGTAGGGCTGGGATTTCACCATGTTGGCCAGGATGGTTTCGAACTCCTGACCTCAGGTATCCATCCACCTTGACCTCCCAAAGTGCTGGGATTACAGTTGTGAGCCACTGCAGCTGGTTCTTAATTTGACATTTTCTGATTTTTCGAAGCTATGAGAAATTTTTAATGTACTGATTAAAGTATGTAAAATTATAAAGACAGACAAAAATGAGTAATAAATATTTTACCGATTAAACTATGTTCTGAAATATCATATACAACTTGTTTTCCTTAGGAAATTTGTATGTAGTATTTATAAATTCTATATCATTTTGTCACTGAAATCAATGAGCTGTGCTAGAAAGGAAAACATAAATGGGAAAATGGTATTTGAGGTCATTCAAAATGAGATTTTAACATCTTAAGCTTATGAATCCTGAATCTGTAACCATCCAGGGCAGTAGCCCTGTTAAAATAAAAACAAACTGTTTTCCCGTTAGCTTTTTAGAGCATTACTAATAGTTAAGGCATTAGTCCATTTAGAAATCGCCCTATTCCCAGCTGTACTTTGAATGCTTTTAAAGGTTCCATGTGCCTCAGTTGTTTACTTTTCTTTGATAAACAGAAGTCTCTCTGTGCTCATGTGCTCCGTCTCATGCATTGCACTGCTGCAGCAGTCCGCCCTCTGGGGAGGTGTGGCATGTTTTGAAGAGGTTGTCCTTGGGCAGTAAGTTTTAAGAATGCACTGAAGTCATAGTGCATTGGTCTGAGCTCCTGGCAGATTCTGTGTTATCTTCAGCCTCCCTGAGGCTTTACAGCCAGGAGTGAGATTTTATCACATGGACTTTAAAAGAGTAAAGCCAAATATCTTTTTGTTAAACCAGAGTAGATTAATTATCTATCAGTTTATGTGAAATCATGTCCACTGATCAAGGTAAGTGGTTTCATTTTCTAGTAGATGTATTTTTTTCTTCCCCAGTGTGGGTCACTTTATAACACGGCATGCTGAAGGATGTAAAAGTGGCATTTGGTTTTCTTTTAAAGTTAGTAAAGTTCACATTGGTTTTCAACTTCAACATTAAAATATGTGCTATTGATGGGTTTTGGCTCTTCCAAGAGGCTTCTTCTGGGCTAACCAGATGCAAATGTGTTTGGTAGTTATGTTTCTCTGGCTTATTTTTGTTAACATCAGTAAAGTTTGGAAATTTAGTCATTGAGTTTTAGGTTCTCTTTTTCCTGAAATAGCTTCTGTCCCTTCTAATTTCATCTTCAAACAGAGATGATTGGAGATAATCAGTATTCCCTCCTGGAAGGCAGCTCTTAATTAGGGAGAAATATCCTTCTAGAGCTAGAAGAGATACAGAGACATAAAGCAACAGTTTTCTCTTTTTCCTTCCATTTTTGGTGTGAACAAATGTTAAAAAATATTTACCACTAATTCTTCTTATAGTGCTACTGCATGGAGCATTGTTTTGTTAAAACAAACGACAGTTCCCACCATCCCAGTCTTGTTTTGGTGAAGTTCAGGAGAGTAAGTAGTGTTTGTTTTTCCATAAAAGACAACATTGTAGAGATAGGCATGCGTTTGTTTTTTAAAAATTGTTAGTGGTAGTATTATTAAGCCACTATGGTCTCCTTGAATGTTGTAGAGAGCATATTAATGAGAAATTGAGTCTTTGAAATAGAAAGGTAATTCTGTGGTGTGACAGAAATGTAAACATGTGATGGAAAATATCTGCTAAAAATATTTTTAATAGCTGAAATGGGTTCATTTTCTCCTTCTTTTTTGACTGGATATAAAAATGTCTACATTGCTGAACAAGATAAACTAAAACTTAGAACCAGCAGCCCTCAAAGTTATCAGTATTCTTTCTGATGGTGGTGTCACTCTTTCCTTCCGTAAGCCTCAGGGGCATACGCTGAGTGTGGAAGCCCGATGTTGGAGTTGGTGACAATGCTGCCTCTGGAGAGCTGAGGCGCCCCTCCTGCAGCTGCACAGCTGGCTCCGTTCCCAGGTTCTAATGGCTGCTCAAGGGTTGAGCTGCCCAGTCCATGCCTGCCCCTGCTCCCTCCACCATTCAGGCAGAAGCCTGAATTCTTTTGCAGGCATTCCACCACTCTTGCATAAAGTTTGGAGGTCTTGTGATCACTGCAGAATTTACCATGATACTCTAAATATGAACTTAAGAAAAAAAAGAAATACAGCAAAAGGAAAGTGTTTTCTCACCCCAGCAGTGAAGTTTTAGGTTTTCTGTTTCCTGAAATAGCTTCTGTCCCTTCCAATTTCATCTTCAAACATCTTTTACTAGGAGAGAATCAGTATTCCTTCCTGGAAGGCAGCTCTTAATTAGGGAGAAAAATACTTTTAGAACTGGAAGATGAAGCTTGAGAGGTCAATGTTGATAAACATAGAGAAATTGTTGTCTCTTGTTTTCTGCTTTAATGGACAACATCCTTTAGAGAGTGGCGGCTGTAACAATGTGGGCTTTATAAGTTCCTTTTTAGGTTTTTAAGCTGAAAAGACAGTAATGTAGCACTTCCTGCCCACAGTACTGGATAAGTTTATTAAATCATCTCAGAAGAATTATAAATATGCATATTCAGTGCATATGTTATTTGTAACAGTTTTATCTTTTTTTCCTTTCTTTTTTTTTTCTTTCTTATGTTCCAGGCAGTGCACAGGAAAGATAAGTTTTATCTTTTTTTATTGACCTGAAAAAAGCTTATGCTTGCAGGCAAACTCCCTTCACATGAAAGAAATGAAATATGATAGAGTATAATGAATGACTCAATAGGAAATATTATGCAGTTCTTTGGAAGGATGATAGCTTGGTGTTCGTTTAATAAACAGCCAAATGCACGTGAAACCCCAACTGCAAACTAGGATTACATTTAAATTCAATCAATTCCTCTTAGATACTAGAATAGACTTGAGTAGGTCAAGAGTAGATAGGAGGCTCCTGGAATAATCCAGGGAAAAGTTTTTATTCATTCAAAAAATAAAAAGGCATTTTCTTAGATGTTTTTAGACCATCCCTGCCCACTTCCTGATCTACCTTCTGATAACCTTTACTCTAGGCGCCTTGTTTTTCTTTATAAAATAACAAACTAATTTTTTATTGGCTGAAGTACATTTTTAAATGTCTTCACCCTGGTTTGGGTGTGTTCTCTGATTTATCTCCCACCACAGCACCTGTTAAGCTCTGGCTAGATCAGGTCCTTCCATTTTTATTCCCTGGCGAATTGACCCAAGTTAATTGGTTATATGTTGAAGTAGGCAGAAGGAAAATATTTATGAGAAGAAAAATAGTGTTAATCATAGAATTTGGTCATTTTACATGGTGGTTATAATAAAACTGGGCCTGGGAAAAATGGGTCTTTCACCCTCTTAGAGAATAAGTACACACAAATATATATTTATTTAATTAAAAAATGTAAATACTGTGGTCTTATCTTCTCCATGTCATTTTAAAGCAGTTATTATTTCTTTTTTTGAGAGGCAGTCTCGCGCTATCGCCCAGGCTGGAGTGCAGTAGCATGATCTCAGCTCACTGCAACCTCCACCTCCCGGTTCAAGCGATTCTCCTGCCTCACCCTACTGAGTAGCTGGGACTACAGGCACGCACCACCATGCCCAGCTAATTTTTGTGTTTTTAGTAGAGACGGGGTTTTACCATGTTGGTCAGGCTGGTCTCGAACTCCTGACCTTGTAATCTGCCTACCTTAGCCTCCAGTTACAGGTGGGAGCCACCACACCTGATCAGCAGTTATTATTTCTTATGCTCAGTCCTAAAACCCAGCCTTCCTTGAATCATTTTTCTCTATGTACAATCTGGCAACAAATCTTGCTTCAGGATCTGTAAAATTGACCATGTCTTATTGATTGCCTCTACTGCTACTTGCCCTGCTTTAGGTTAAACACAGCCTTCCCCTGGACTGGTTCTTCTAGCTTCCTTTCTACCTTGACCTCCTGGAGTCCGTTCTTTACCTCGCAGCCTGTTTGCACCTCTGAAAATGGAAGACAGATAATTGCCACTTCCTTTTTTTTTTTGAGACAGAGTTTCACTCTTGTTGTCTAAGCTGGAGTGCAATGGTGTGATCTCAGCTCACCACAACCTCTGCCTCCCAGGTTTAAGCCATTCTCCTGCCTCAGCCTCCCAAGTAGCTGTGATTATAGGCATGCACCACCATGCCCAGCTAATTTTTTATATTTTTAGTAGAGACAGGGTTTCTCCATGTTGGTCAGGCTGGTCTTGAACTCCCAACCTCAGGTGATCCGCCCACCTCGGCCTCCCAAAGTGCTGGGATTACAGGCATGAGCCACTGTGCCTGGCAATAATTGCCACTTCTTTGCTCACAGTCCTCCAGTGGGTTTCCATCTCTTCCAAAGGAAATTCCCTGTTCTTTCAGAGATGTGCAAGGCCCTACCTTTTCTAACCCCTATCTCTACCCCTAACTCTCTGACCTCAGCATCAAATATGTTCCCTAGTCTGTCCATGTTGTCTTCCTTATTGTCTTTGAAAATATCAACTGTGTTTCTGCCTTAGGATTTTTGTAGTTGTACACTTTACTTGGAATGCTAATCTTCAAAATATGCCTTATTCCCTTCACGTCTACGCAGCTAGCCCTGTATTAGTGAGACCTCTTTGTCCTCCCTGTATATAGGATATAATAATAGACTCTCACCCATTAGCATGCCTGCTCCTTCACCCAGCTTTACTTTCTTCATAATCCTTTTTTTTTTTTTGACAGGGTCTTTCTGTCATCCGGGCTAGAGTGCAGTGACACAGTCTTGGCTCACTGTAACCTCTGTCTCTCAGGCTCAAATGATCCTCCTGCTTCAGCCTCTACAGTAGCTGGGACTTACAGGCACGTGCCATCAGGCCTGGCTAATTTTTGTATTTTTAGTAGAGGCATGATGCCCAGGCAGGTCTTGAACTCCTGAGCTCAAGCAATTCACCCACCTTAGCTTCCTAAAGTGCTGGGATTACAGGTGTGAGCCACTGTGTCTGGCCCTTCATAGCACTTTTAGCATTTAGCATGTTGTACAGATTATTTTTTTTGTTGTGGTGTTCACTGCTATATCCCTAGGGTCTAGAATGGTTAAAAGTTACCTAGAAAGTTATCTAGGTCTAGAAAAGTAATAGATACTGGGTGCTTCGTTAATATTTGTTGATTGAATATGTTTCTACTATTCATTGTCTTTTTCTGTTGGGAAGTGTGAAATGAGCAGGAATATAAGAAGTTTAATAAATTATAAATATTTGTAGTGTTCGCCATTTCTTCCCTTCCATTCTCTTTTTTTTTTTTGAGACGGAGTTTCGCTCTTGTTACCCAGGCTGGAGTGCAATGGCGCAATCTCGGCTCACCGCAATCTTCGCCTCCTGGGTTCAGGCAATTCTCCTGCTTCAGCCTCCTGAGTAGCTAGGATTACAGGCACGCGCCACCATGCCCAGCTAATTTTTTGTATTTTTAGTAGAGACGGGGTTTCACCATGTTGACCAGGATGGTCTCGTTCTCTTGACCTCGTGATCCACCCGCCTCAGCCTCCCAAAGTGCTGGGATTACAGGCTTGAGCCACTGCGTCCGGACCGATTCTCTTTTAAGAGTAAATATCCTTGCTTGCTAACCTCTAATGTCCCTTATTGAGCAGAATGTCAATAATGAGTTCCAGCCACTGGAAGTCTCAGAGGCCAAGTTGATATAAAGAAAGTAAGGAAGGGTTAGTGAGACTGGACTCTGTGGCTGAGCCCATAAATGATTTTGGATGATGAATTAATTGGCTGTGTCGTAAGACAGAAAAGAAGCTCTGGGGTGTGAAACCGAGAAATCTGGAGCGATGCTGTCTATAGGAGAAAATTGTGGCAAAATTTTTGCTATTAAAGATGTACTTAATGTTTTATATTAAGGATGTACTTGCCCTCTTTTTATTTTTCCTCTTCCTACATTTAAGTCATTTCCTTCCTTGAAATACTCTTGTAGGAGGGTGATAGGCAAAGTAAAAAGATTGAGTAAAAAATTATCTACAAATGTTTCCTTAGTAGTTCCCATAAGGCTTGATGGGGAGTAGAAATCCGGTACATGAATTAAAGCATAAGAATTATTTATGTGTTAGGCGCAGTGGCTCACACCTGTAATCTCAGCACTTTGGGAGGCCGAGGTGGGCAGATCATGAGGTCACGAGTTTGAGACCAGCCTGGCCAACATGGTGAAACCCTGTCTCTACTAAAATTACAAAAATTAGCCATGCATAGTGTCACGTGCTTGTAGCCCTCACTATTTGGGAGGTTGAGGCAGGAGGATGGCTTCAATCTGGGAGGGGGAGGTGGCAGTGAGCTAATATTGTACCACTGCTCTGCCTGGGTGACAGAGTGAGATTCTGTCTCAAAAAAAAAAAAATTATTTGTGTGTTTACATTTCGTGTAATTTATTTCCAAATTTATCTAGATAATTGGAAATTGACCTACATTTAAAAATCTGTAGCCAACAGTTAAGATTAAAAAAAATTACCTCCCCCAAATGCACAGTTAAATCTATGAACTACTGTTTTCTATTTGATAATATGCTTGATCTGAATAGTAATTATGATACATTATTAGATGACATGATGTCTTAGAAATATTGAATCAATTTTGACTATAGCAAAAATAAATTACACAAAGCTTGAAAATGATTTTATTTATAAATGTAAGCCTCCTAACGACTATCAGTAGAGTTACTGATTTATTAGAAATACCATCTTTTTCTCTAATATTGTCCAGTAAATTTTTAAATTTATTTTGACCAGAGTTACTAATTTAGAGTATAAAATGGTGAAATAAGAAATATCAAGGAAAAAAGATATTTTGGTACCTCTTTATCTAAAATTGATCATTTTGGTATAGAATGGTAACAAGACATGCTTAGGGTCAGGAAGTGCAACTGTATTCACCGTACTCAATCCTAAAAATTTTGTAATACCTCTATCTTCCAGGAGGTTTAAGTTTACCTCCCTCGTAGACATCTAAAAGCAGTGACTGTGACAAATGTCATAGGAGAGGTACAAAATATGTGTTTGGAGAATAGAAAAGGAGGAGCAACTAACGTTTTATTGATTCGAGGAAATTTCCTCAAAAAAAGGTAACATACTGATGAATTTGTTTAAACAAAGACTTTCTGTTTTTTAAACTAAAAGAAGCAACATATGCAAAAGCAGAGAGAAACATATCAAAAGAGAACAGTGTTTTCCAGGAATGGAGAAGATGGGAATGTGGCTAGAGCATTAGAGGTGCATAGTTCTGAGTAGATGGATATCAGGCCATTTAGGAGATTGATGTTTTCTTCTTTTTTTTGAGACAGAGTTTAGCTCTTATTGTTCAGCCTGGAGTGCAGTAGCGTGATCTCTGTTCACCACAACTTCTCCCTCCCTGGTTCACGCAATTCTCCTGCCTCAGCCTTCCGGTAGCTGGGATTACAGGCATGTGTCATCAAACCCGGCTAATTTTGTATTTTTTAGTAGAGTTGGGGTTTCTCCATGTTGGGCAGGCTGGTCTCAAGCTCCCAACTTCAGGTGATCCACCCGCCTCAGCCTCCCAAAGTGCTGGGATTACAGGCGTGTGCCCCCACACCTTGCCGAGATTGATGTCTTAATGTGAAGGGTCCTTTATGCAAACTAGAGGTTTTGGAGTTTCCCCTGCCCATCGGGCCTTGCAGTTCCATTAAAGGATTTTAAGCAAGGGAGTAATAAAATTTGTTTTATCACTGAATGAATAAAATAGTCACACTTTTTATTTGTGGGAGCAAAATTGTATTAGACATGGCTAAATGTAGTTTAAGTAATGCAGTTTTAAAATTTGGAATTGGAAAAGTGGTTATCTTTGATTAACTGGCTTATTTTTTTGGTCCTAACTTCCTCCTTTTGTCAGCCAGAAAAAATATAGAAAATAATGGATAAGCTAACAGCAGTATTTGCTTTTTAAGTTTTGCATGCCTGAAACAATCCCCTACACTGTTAGAAGCTTAACACACGATGCTATTGTGCTCTGGGTCTAGAAAAATTGTGAGGCCTGCTAGTCTGATTCTGCAGCAGGGAGTAAGGAAAGTCAATACCTAACTTTGTAAGCTACTGAATATTAAATGTTTAGTAAAAGGTGGTTTATAGTAATGTTTTTTGGTTTTGAGATTTTTTTTGAGACAGAGTCTCACTTTGTTGCCAGGCTGGAGTGCAGTGGCACGATCTCAGTTCACTGCAACCTCCACCCCTCAGGTTCAAGCAATTCTCCTTCCTCAGCCTCCCAAGCAGCTGGGATTAAAGACGCCTGCCACCGTGTCCAACTAATTTTTGTAGTTTTAGTAGGTATGGGGTTTCACCATGTTGGCCAGGATGGTCTCAATCTCCTGTCCTCGTGATCTACCCACCTTGGCCTCCCAAAGTGCTGGGATTATAGGCGTGAGCCACCTCCTGGCCAGTAATGTTTTTCTTAAAGAGGAGTTTCAAAATAACGAGGAGAGTCAGGAGTAGAGGGTATCACCAAGGCTTTTTTAGAGAGCCACCTAATTTATTACATGTTTTTCTTAAAATTCCCAGCCATCAGAAAGGAGAATTTTGAGGTCTACATCTACACCTAAGAGATGTCAGGAGAGCAGTAAAACTGTTTCTATAATTTATAAGGAAGTTAGGTAACTTTCCCACAGTCATAAAATAATCATGTCAAAAATTTTGACCTTTCAACCTCTAGTTTCAGTAGTCACCCTGTTTTTTTGTCAAGTAAAAAAAATACACTTCCCAGATAAACATCACCTTGCATTTCACAGCAGGTCTGGGTGATCCTGACCTTGAAACAAGTGATAGTGTTGGTACATTTAAAGTAGCAGCTTTTGGGTGACTGGCCAGTCCTGAGGAGCTTTTCCTACTTAGTGTTCATTTTATCTATTACTGCCATGAAGCAAAATACAGGTTTGAAAAGTTGAATGAATGGTGTTGGTAACTGCAAAGCAAAGTGTTGCGACACAGTAGGCTGAGGTAGTTTTAAGCAGATAAAGTTCACAGAAAGTAGTGTACAGAAATAGTGTTAGGCTTGGATATTTTAGCTTCTGGATTTCAAATTTAGAGAAATCAAGTTTAGAAAAATAAACAGCAAAGTAGTACAGAATTCATAGCAACAATGTCAGGAAGAATTTGCTTATGAAAAGGATCCATTTTCCCTTTTGTGAAGAGAAACGTTTGTTCACCCTTGGTTACTTGTGATTGAGATAATTAAAAACAATTTTATTACTTGGTTTTAGCAGCATCCTTGTGAAAACTTATGAAATATTAGGCAGTTTGGTTTTCTTCCCCTCTCTGGACTTGCAGATAAATTTGTTGTGAATAAATGGAAAATAGTTTTATAGTGGGCAGAAGCAAGGGAAAAGCCAAGAATCTGGTCGATGTATAAACCAGACATTGTGAATAAATGAGTTGGCTGCAGCTCTTAGAAAAAGGCTAACTTTTGCCCTTTAAGTTCTTTTCTCACATCTGTTTTTATTTCTTTCACACTTTATGAAGTCAATAAAAATTTTAATTTCATTGTTATGGAGGTTCCTCCGTGTACAGGAGCTTTTCATACTCTCTGTTGGCCATAAATGATCTGCTTTTGAATGCTCAAGGCTCCTATTTGGTGACTTTTCATGTAAGGGGATATCTACGTTGTTTTTGGTAGTGATATTATCTCTTTCTACCCAGAGAACACTTCTGACACCAAACTGGGGGTTTTGCTCACAGCAATAACCAGCTCTTTAACTCCACCTGGAGTTAGCGTCGGATCCCGCAGGTGAAAGCTCAGTCCCATAGACTATCTCCACTTCAGATGCCAGTCACAAGTCCTGGGCATCCCATAATTCTGACTCATTCACCATAAATCAGAGGTTCCCATGAACTCTTCATCACGTTTAATAATTTGCTAGATTGGTTCACAGAACTCAGGAAAGCACTTTACTGACATTTACTGGTTTATTATAAAGGAATATAGATGAAGGGTTATTATAAAGGAATATATGAAGAATATAGATGAAAAGCCAGATGAAGAGCGATTAATACATTAAGGTGAGGTCAGAAGATTCCTGATTGTGGGACATTTTGTCCTATGGGGTTAGAGTAGGCCAGCCTCCCTCCACATGGATGTATTCACCAACACGGAAGCTCTCTCTGATCCTTGTCATTTAGAGGTTTCATCGTGTAGATGTGATCATTCGTTAACTCAGTCTCCAGGTCCTCTCCCTCTCCAGAAGTTGGGAGGAGTGGATCTGAAAGTTCTATGCTTCTAATCGTTACTTGATCTTTCTGGCAACCAGCTTCATCCTGAGCCTACTTAAGGTTGTGCAAAGAGTTATTTCATTAGAACAAAAGGGACTTCTACCACCCAGGAAGTGTCAAGAGTTTTAAGAACCCTCTGTTAGGAACAAAATATGCTCCTGTTATCCCCACCAATTAGGAAATGATGAGATTTAACTACTGTCCTTCGTCAGAAACCAGAGACAAAGATCAAATATATATATGTTGATTATGTCACAAATGGATCATAATCTTACTCTTACTTACCTGTGAAGAGGACTTCATACTTGGCATGTATGTATTGGCTGTGACTTAAACAAGAGTCACATGGTGCTATGAGCTTAAATAATTACTAGTAAAAGTTGGCCGGGGCCAATCTCGGGTGACTCATGCCTAGAATCTCAGTGCTTTGGGAGTCTGAGATGGGCGGATCACCTGAGGTCAGGAGTTCGAGACCATCCTGGCCAACATGATAAAAGCCTGTGTCTACAAAAAATGCAAAAATGAGCTGGGCCTGGTGGTGGTTGCCTGTAATCCCAGCTACTTGGGAGACTAAGGCAGGAGAATCACTTGTACATGGGAGGCAGAGGTTGCAGTGAGCTGAGATAGTGCTATTGCACTCCAGCCTGGGTGACAGAGCGAGACTCTGTCTCAAAAAAAAAAAAAAAAAATTGGCTGGGCGCAGTGACTCATGCCTATAATCTCAACAGTTTGGGAGGCCGAGGCAGGTTAATCACTCTGACTGAGCCCAGAAGTTGAGAACAGCCTGGCCAGTATGGCGAAATCCCATCTCTACAAAAAAATACAAAAATGAGCTGGGTGTGGTGGCTCATATCTGTGGTCCCAGCTACTCGGGAGGCTGAGGCTGGAGAATTACTTGAGCTGGGAAGTGGACATTGCAGTGAGTTGAGATCATGCCACTGCACTCCAGCCTGGTGACAGAGTGACACCCTGTCTCAAATAAATAAGTAAATACTATTAAAATTAGTCTTCATGGTGTCCCCATTTTATAATTTTGGTGAACTTTAGCTTATCAGCTCGAAATTATAGAATTCATTTCATACAGCTTCCATTGTAAATACTAATTTGATCCAAGCGTGTTATAACACCAAGCGTGGTGATTCTTGACCATGACTACACGTTGGGATTACCTAAGAAGTTTTAACATACACTGATACCTGGGTCCCACACCCCAGAGAATGACTTAAGTGGTTTAGGATGCAACCCAGGTATTGCAGTTTTCTTTCTTAAAGTTCCACAGGCAATTCTAATGCAGTCATGGTTGAGAACTATTGACCAAGAAACTTGATTTTTTTTAAAGAGGAGGCTAACCCCTTCTGGTCTTCTGGTTCACATGTAGTAGAGATAGTTGGGGAAGATGATTTTTGCTTAAAATAGGAAAGCAACTGACACAATCACATGCTAGGCATGCAGAGTTTAGAACAGTGAGAAGCTAAGATTACATCATATGGCCGGGCACAGTGGCTCATACCTGTAATCCCCGCACTTTGGGAGGATGAGGCGGGCAAATAACTAGGTCAGGAGTTCGAGACCAGCCTGACCAACATGGTGAAACCCCATCTCTACTAAAAATATAAAAATTAGGTGGGTCTGGTAGCGCAAGCCTGTAATCCCAGCTGCTCAGGAGGCTGAGGCAGGAGAATTGCCTGAAACTGGGAGGCGGACGTTGCAGTGAGCCAAGATCATGCCACTGCACTCCAGCCTGGGCGACAGAGTGAGACTTCGTCTCAAAAAATAAAAATAAAAAGGATTATATCATATAACACTGAATTCATTAAATACATCCCAGAGTGGGTTATAAGCCAAGATATGCTAGATCACTGTGTATGGTGCTGCTAATGAGTTCACAGAAACCTAGAGGTATTGTCTTGCCCAAGGTCACACAAGAGACACAACCAAAACTGGAAATTTGTGGCAGTAATTCAGAATTTATTGTGTTGATTATTTAGGTCAAGTTCTGTAAACGTTTCCTATAAAGGGCCAGATTGTAAATATTTTTGTCTTTGCTGGCCTTATGGTCTATGTTGTAACTACGCAACTCTACTAACATAGTAAAAAGTGTCATACACATTATGTAAGTGAATGAGTGTGTATTCTAGTAAAACTTCATTAACAGAAGCTGGATTTGGCCTATGACCTATAGGCTACAGATCCCTGATTGAGGGTTGTTTTAGTTTTCCCAATGGTAAGTTGACTCCTTGAGAGCAGGTTGAAGATGTTACTGATCCTATATGTCACAATGCCCTCGGTTGCAAGGTGTTAGATGAGTGCTTGTTGAATTCATATCTACGCAGCTCTTAACCTTTATTTCTGTTGCTTCTAACCCTTCCAGTAGGGGAAACAGTTGGCACATAATTCCAGCTTTGGAGAGGAAATGCTTGAAGTCTGTAGCAGGGTATAGTTGCTGAGTTCTTCAAGTTAATTAAAGATCTGAATTTGCTCTAGGGCATTGATAATTATCTTAATTTCCTTGAACAGATTCTAAAAATTCATTTTAAATCTTAAAGTTTTTCTTAAAATCTGTTTTCTGATACATTGGGGTGTCTTTAATAATTTTTGTGAATATTGTTAGTTTCTCACAGTGATGTTTAGTTCTTTTGGATCTAAGATCTTTGCTGTACTTATGTGTGGCCAGTAGACTCTTTAGCAAAATTAAATAAATGCTGATGGGTTCCCACAATCCCCAAATACTAGAAGTACAGCTCCAGATCATCAGCCTGTTTCTCTTTTACTTTTCTAATTATTATTATTATTTTTAAAGAGATGGAGTCTCACCGTGTTGCTCAGGCTGGTCTCAAACTCCTGGGCTGAAGCCATTCTCCTGCCTCAGCCTTCCAAATAGCTGGGACTACAGGCATGAGCCATCACCCCAGACATGAACCCATTTCTAATGCAAAACACATATTGACCAGACAACAGCGCCCTTGGTTGTAGCGGAAAGAGCGGTGACTTTGGAATTAAAAGCCCTGTTGTGACTCTTGGCCTTGCCACTCTTAACCAACCTTACTTTTTTTTACCCATAATGTGCAGATATCTGTCCCACTCTTAAGGGATGCTGAAGGTGAAATGAGGTGTGCTCTCTATGTGACAGTGCCTTGTGAGCACTTTCCTGACCTCTCCCTGAGGAAGTTTGGGTTCAGGCCTACCAGAAACTATAGCCATATAGCATGGAGTGAAGTAAGACTAGACTGGCATAGAGTGAGTCTATGGGAGTGACCCTACTGGTTCCCAGAGAGAAGGCTGAAGAGTCTACAATGGGGAGGCCTCATCAGCCATAGAACAAGAAGAAGGTTAGGAGTCTACAGAGCTGAAGAGGTGGTGAAAAGTGGTTCCAAGCTGGAAACAGGCAAGGTAATCTGGAACTCTGTCTTGATGTCTGTTGAGTTATCCTAAATCAAGACTCAGATTCCTCTTATCTTGTATTTCTTAAATTGGATTTTTCGATGCCCTGGGTATTTTTAAGCTTCTAGCTGCATAATCTTGGCTAAAATAAAGGCACAAAATTAGGGCAAATAGCTACAGTGACTTGTATACCTGCTTAGTGAAAACCAAAGAATCAATAGCTAGAATCTGTATCCACAAATTGCTTACAAACCACTCTTGACATTTAACATCAGGCAAAGGCTGGGCACAGTGGCTCATGCCTATAATTCTAGCACTTTGGGAGGCCAAGTCAGGGGGATCGCTAGAGCTCAGGAGTTTGAGACCAGCATGGGCAAGATGATGAGACCCAGTCTCTACAAAAATGAAAAGAAAAAAAAAAATAGCTGGGTGTGGTGACATGCACCTGTAGTCCCACCTACTTAGGAGGCTGAGTGGGAGGATTACTTGATCTCAGGAGTTCAAGGCTGCAGTGAGATATGGTTATGCCACTATATTCCAGCCTGTCTGCATTTAAAAGAAAAAATACACACACATATACACACACGCACGTGCACACACACACACACACACACACCAGCCTAACTGCTTACCATCTCGGTTTAATCATCTTTATAATGGACATAAAAATGCCTGCCATACTTTCTATCATAAGATTCTGGAGTAAATGAAATAATACATATAAGGTGCTTTGTACAATATGTGCTTGGTTCACAATAAACAGTATTATTAGCTATGATTTCTACCATTATTGCTAACAATAGTAAGAACAGTAGTAGTATTTAAAAGCAAGTGTGCATTAGTTTTGAAGCACTACGAAATCCCAAGTTTTTTAAGACCCAGTCTTTGTTGCCCAGGCTGGAGTGCAGTGGCTCGATCTCAGCTCACTGCAACCTCTGCCTCCCAGGTTCAAGTGATTCCTCTGCCTCAGCCTCCTGAATAGCTCTGATTACAGCTGCACACCACCACATCTGGCTAATTTTTTTTTAGTTTGCTTTTGGTTTTTAGTAGAGACGGGGTTTTACCATGTTGGCCTGGCTGGTCTCAAACTGCTGACCTCAAGTGATCTACCCGCCTCGGCCTCCCAAAGTGCTGGGATTACAGGGATGAGCCACCATGCCTGGCCTCAAGTTATGATTGTTAATATTTTTGTGATATTGAGGATAAAACTTTTGAGTGTTATGCTACTGAAGGACATGTCTCAGCATCGGTGTATCCCTGCCTGAAGCTATATGTTACTTTGCACTTACACAGAGTTGTCTTGGTGTCCAGAAAACAAATCAATTGATAAAAGGCCATTTTGAAAACGATGATTTTCCAGAGAGCATACCCTAGTACCCTGTTGGAACATACATGTGTGGGGGGGTGTTTGGGTTATAGGTCTTTAATGTGAAATCAAATGAAGTGTTTTGTCTGGTCTTAGAGTTTAAATCCACAAGGAGATAACAAAGCAAAGGGCTAATATATCTGTTCGCTACTTAGAATTACAGGTCAGACGTTTTCTTTTGTATTCTGAGGTCTTACGATACTTGTCTCAGTGAAATAAAGCTGTGTGCATTATTCTACATTTCCATATTACTGTTCTCTATATTGGTAATTATTATGCTTGCTTCCTGTACTTAAAGCAGCATGCAGATTTATTTTATAACCACTTCAAGGAAAGAACCAGTTCCTTTGGAGATTTTCTGTGGTTCCTAAGTTGCACGCCTCCAAGTCTGTTAGGTTGTGGGATTTTGCAGGTGAGAGAAATGTGGGAGGTGGAGGCAATGAAGAGAAAGTGGACTGGCAGACTTACAGAATGTGGTTTCATCTGAGTTTTTAAGCTGAGGGCTACTCCGCTTTTAGACTCCATGCATGGAACTCAGGCCTCATGGGTCCTGCCCCGGTGCTGCTTTGTGGTCAGAGCATCGTGGGATCGTGAAGCCTCAAGGCTGGGAACATGTGGGATCGGGTCCAAAAGCCATGAGCAGGTTGCAGTTTGGTTCATGATTTCAAAGTTGGGGTCATGAGGGCAGCCAAGATGATTACCAAGAAGTCAGGAGCACGTGCCAGTAATGGCAATGGGAAGGTCTGGGAAACAGCCAAAAGATAGCTATCAGGAATATGGGACAGAGTCCCTGGGGCAGCTTTTCCCAAAACATGTTCCAAGATACACTAGCTCAGATGGGATGTTGACTTACAATAATATGTGGTGGAGGGGTTTTCCGGACACTGACTTCAGAGTTAAGCAGGTTTTTTCTATTGCAGCACTTCTCAGAGCCTCTAATAGGCCCAGTAGTATTGTAAGAATACAAGATGAAGCTTTAAAATTGGGCAAATCATAGATATTTCATACAGAATCCTGGATGTGGCCAGGAGTGATGGGAGACGAGGGATCCTCTTGTCAGAGCAGCACTTCACAGAACACACTTAGGAAAACTTGTCCCAGGGCCTGTGGCATGTGCTGTGAATTCAGTGCTGTGGCCTTTTCACCTGACTCTTAACTCCATGGGGTTCAGAGGGAACTGGCAAACACCCAAAGAAGTTATCTAGGCTCTCATTGAGTGCTTCCCCCTCCTCCCTCCATCTGAATCACTTGGCTGATATTTGTTGATGCTATTAACAGAATTCAGGAAATCAGCCCTTCTTAGAGGAAGGACAAGTGATTAGCCTATAAGTGCTGAGACCACAGACAACAAAATACAATGAGTGGATCAGAGCCTGTGTATAAGAGGCCCTGAATTAGGAAAATAGGCTTTCCCCACTCCCTTAAAATGAAAATAAAATGGTAGTTTAAAGAAAGTACCGGCCAGGCGCGGTGGCTCATGCCTCTAATCCCAGCACTTTGGGAGGCCAAGGCAGGCGGATCACGAGGTCAAGAGATTGAACACATCCTGGCCAACATGGTGAAACCCCCTCTCTACTAAAAAATATAAAAATTAGCTGGGCGTGGTGGTGCACACCTGTGATCCCAGCTCCTCAGGAGGCTGAGGCAGGAGAATTGCTTGAACCCAGGAGGCGGAGGTTGCAGTGAGCCGAGATCGTGCCATTGCACTCTAGCGTGGTGCCTGGTGACAGATCAAGACTCTGTCTCAAAAAAAATTTTTTTAATGTACCAAAGGGAATATATCTAATCATGTAACAATAAGATTGAAAAATGAGGTCACATGGTGTGTTTAGGGATAGCTGAGGCGAATGAATGCCAAGCAGACTGCATCTTTGATAGTCTCACTGGCTCCTGAAATCATGACACACAAAACAGTATTCTTCTTGCACTCTTAAAGTGAAAGGCACTGTTTCCCTGTTGCATCAGCAAGGTTCCAAGGTATGTGTTGTGCTTTTCTCCTGCTTGGCCCTGCCTTCTACAGCTAGTGCCCCTGCCAGTTGTCTCCTCAGCGCGTCTCCAGCTTTCCTCCTCTTCTCCCCCTGCACGGCCTCACTTCCAGTCTCATCATCCTATGCCTGGGCTGGTGCCTTTGCTTCCTAGCTGCAGTCAGCTGGGGATGGATGCAGGGGTGAGACAGGCATTCCAGATACTTACAGAATTGTTCATGTCTCTTTTCCCATTAACTATGAATTACTCGAGAGTAAAGATTGTGTCTTATTTGTCTTTCTGTCTCTAGTAATTAGCTGAGTACCTGGCACTTCTAATTAAGGAGTTATCACTCAGTACATTTAAATAGGGAGAAAAAGAAAAAAAAAGAATGGAGTAAAGTAAAAGCTTGATAGGTTTTGTTACTCTTTTTGCAGTTGATCACTGGCTATTGTTAATGCTTATGGAGCAGTTAGTACTTTATTAGCATAAAGATATGATATATTAAAATCATATATTGAGGGTTTTTTTTTTTTAAACTTGAGCTTAGCATATGCATTGAGTTTTTTAAAAGTAGGTGGGCATGGTGGCTCATGCCTATAATCCCATCACTTTGGGAAGCTGAGGCAGAAGAATCACTTGAGCCCCAGAGTCTGAGACCAGCCTGGGCAACATAGTGAGACCCCATCTATACACATTTTTTTTTTTTTGAGATAGAGTCTCACTCTGTTGCCAGGCTGGAGTGCAATAGCACGATCTCAGCTTACTGCAATCTCCGCCTCTTGGTTTCAAACGATTCTCCTGCCTCAGCCTCCCCAGTAGCTGGGATAACAGTCACCCACCACCACACCTAGCTAAATTTGTGTTGTTTCACTATGTTGGTCAAACTGTTTTGAACTCCTGACCTCAGGTAATCTGCCCTCCTTGGCCTCCCAAAGTGCAAATAAAAAAAAAAATTAGCCGGGTGTGATGGTATACCTGCAGTCCTAGCAACTTGAGAGGATGAAGTGAGAGGATCACTTGAGCCTTTAAGGACAAAGCTGCAGTGAGCCGTGACACTGCACTCCAGCCTGGACAACAGAGCAAAAAAAAAAAAAAAAAAGTTCATAAGCACTTAAATGTGCTTTTCAGAAAATGACTAATTATCAATAACTAGCAATTGTGATAATAGCAAATGCAGAAATGTCAAATGGAGGAGAAATGAAAAAAGTTTGTAGAATCCAGGACACACATTTATAAGAAAGTGAAATATGGTAAAAATAATTTGGAGGAGAATTATGATAAATTATTTGGGACTAGAATTACCTGCAGTAAATTCAACTGCATGTCGATTATTAGGCATTTTTTTTTTTTTTTTTTGAGATGGAGTTTCACTCTTGTTACCCAGGCTGGAGTGCAATGGCGCGATCTTGGCTCACCGCAACCTCTGCCTCCTGGGTTCAGGCAATTCTCCTGCCTCAGCCTCCTGAGTAGCTGGGATTACAGGCACGCACCACCATGCCCAGCTAATGTTTTGTATTTTTAGTAGAGACGGGGTTTCACCTTGTTGACCAGGATGGTCTCGATCTCTTGACCTCGTGATCCACCCACCTCGGCCTCCCAAAGTGCTGGGATTGCAGGCGTGAGCCACCGCGCCCGGCCCGATTATTAGGCACTTTATCATTGCTAATGCTGTTACCATCTTTGTTGAATAAGAGATTCATACTTGATATACAAGGTCTGTACATTTATAAATAATTCATTATTATATTAGTTTGCAAGAGTCATGATTTTGCCAGAATTTGTCCAAAATGGTCTGTTGGTAATCCCAGAGAGAAACAGAGGCATTGGGCAGTGAAGCTAACAGCAGGTGCTAAAGCCAGCATGAGCAAGTGCTGGGTGGCAGGAAAACAGAACTTGGGCAGTAGTGAGGGCAAATATAAGCAGACAGCGCAGGCCCAGAAGGAGGCAGCTAGTAAGGGGCTTAGGAGGCTGGAGGGGCAGAGACTAAGGAACACTCCCTGGCGTCATGCAGCATTACTGTGTAAGTGTTAGTCATTTCAGATAGTTACACAGTGTTTACTATGTGCTAGCTACTGTTGTAGTATGCTCTCTAGACTTTAATACTTTAATCCTCACAGCAACCTAGGTGGATACTATTATGAATCCTATAAATTCTCATTTATAGATGACAAGATTAAAGTACAGGGAAGGTAAGTCATTCACTCAGCTGATCATCAGTAAATGGAAAAACCAAGATTTGACCACAGGAAAATGATAGTTATTTGGCTGACTTGAAGAATGTTTAAATTAATGTTTTGCTGTAGGACCCTATTTAGTGCTTAATGATATACAATAACTGATACAGTTGGTATCCAAACAGCTAAATGTCACACTTTTAGGGATCAGTGAAAGCTGCCTAAGTGTACATGTACCCAGCATTTGAGTTACTTTTGATGCAGACGATCATACCAGAAAAATCTGCCATCAGTTTTCAGGCCTGTTTGCACAGTACTATACTTGGAGTTCTTCATGATGTATTCACTGCTATCAAAGCTCAAAACTGTTATGAATCTTAGGCTCTGGTGAAAAAATGAGATTGTTTAAAAATTCGGCATTTATCTTACCCTGTGGATGGGCAACTTCTGAGGCCCATTTCTCACCACCAGCACAGCAGTAACACAGAGTGTTTTAATTAATCTATTGCCCAGTCTCTTCCATATGGTTTTACCTTAGCTGTAAAAGAAGGGACTGAGAAATGGGTGTTATGATGAATTGGAAACAATTTTCAGATAAAGCACAGCTGTCTGCAAACCTCCTCTAGCTTAGGATGGTGTCAGCTAGAATTGCCTTTTGCAAGCAGGCAGAGACACATGTACTTGATTGTGGTATCTCTTTACTCCCACCTTCCACTCTGGTCATTCCTGCAGACACATAGTAATTTGTATACTATAAATAGCTAGAGCTTTCTGCAATCTTTGCTTGTTTTTTGAGATGGAGTCTCACTCTGACACCCAGGCTGGAGCACAGTGTCTCAATCTCAGCTCACTGCAACCTCCACCTCCCGGGTTCAAGCGATTCTCCTGCCTCAGCCTCCTGAGTGGCTGTGATTACAGGTGCCTGCCACCATGCCCAGCTAACTTTTGTAATTTTCTTTTTAGTAGAGACGAGGTTTCACCATGTCAGCTGGGCTGGTCTTAAACTCTGACCTCAGGTGATCCACCTGCCTCAGCCTCCCAAAGTGCTGGGATTACAGGCGTGAGCCACCACTCCCGGTTTTAACCAACATTCTTAGCTGAACACAGCGGAAAGGGGAACCTCCATTAGCACATGGAACTCAGGCAAGGCAATAGTGAGGGCAAATATGAGTGGGAGAGCTGCCTTCCTGGTGCAGTGTTAAATTCAGTCTCTACCTAACAAAACAGTATGCCAAGCAAGGTACAGCAGAGCACACTGGCCAGCCCCAATGCAGGAATCATCATGGAATGTGCACTTTTAACACTTCCATGCAGGGGCACATGGCATCTAACAACAAATGGCCATCCCAAGAGTGGTGGAGCAGAGTGTTGGGCCGCCAGAGCCCACATTTTTATTGTAGCGATATGCAGTCTTCTTATAACAGGTACTATGGCCGTGGTCTCATCAGCTTCTATTCAAAATTGGAATTAGGATGAGCATAGCAGGTTGTGTTCTAACAGAATTCTAACTTTTAAGGTGACACAGACAGTAGTATTCTTTAGAAATGTTAGTGTTACCCTTTTCAGCCTTTTAGGGTACCAAACAAAAGACACTCAGTAAATAATTATGGAGTATAATTTGAGAAAAACAAAATATTTCTAGTCTGAAAATTAGCATTGTTTTAAAAATTATTTTTGTCTTTAGAGGGGGTACATTTATGTCAACTGCACAGACACATTGTTTATATGCTTAAGAAAGATAGCTGTCAAAACTGCCTATTTACCCTTTGTATTTGTGCTTATCCAACCATGAGACCTTTAAAAATACTGAATATTTGCAGTTACCTCCCTTCAAGTCTTATTTTTGAGGTTGTATTACTTTTGAACTCCAAAGACCTCAAGCCATTTGCTTTACCTGACAGTATAACATTCTTTAATTTTAGATAGCATTATATGATGAGTCTGAAATATTGGCAGCCTATAATCCATATAAGTTAGTGATCCTAGTAAATGTAAATAAAATAATAAGCAGAAACATGCTGGGCATGGTGGCTTATGCCTGTAATTCCATAACTTTGAGAGGCAGAGGCGGGAAGATTGCTTCAGGCCAAGAGTTGGAGACCAACTTGGGCAACAGAAACCCCATCTCTACAAAAAAAAATTTTTTTTTGAGATGGAGTCTTGCTCTGACACCTAGGATGGAGTGCAGTAGTGCAATCTCAGCTCACTGCAACCTCTGCCTCCCAGATTCAAGCGATTCTCCTGCCTCAGCCTCCTGAGTAGCTGGGATTATAGGCTCCTGCCACCACGCCTGGCTAATTTTTAGTGGAGACAGGGTTTCACCATGTTGGCCAGGCTGGTCTCAATCTCTTGACCTCGTGATCCACCTGCCTTGGCCTCCCAAAGTGTTGAGATTACAGGCATGTGCCACCACGCCCAGCCCCCTAATTTTTTTTTTTTGAGATGGAGTTTCACTCTTGTTACCCAGGCTGGAGTGCAATGGCGTGATCTCGGCTCACTGCAACCTCCGCCTCCTGAGTAGCTGGGATTATAGGCATGCGCCACCATGCCCACCTAATTTTTTGTATTTTTAGTAGAGACGGGGTTTCACCATGTTGACCAGGATGGTCTCGATCTCTTGACTTCGTGATCCACCCACCTCGGCCTCCCAAAGTGCTGGGATTACAGGCGTGAGCCACCGCGCCTGGCCCCCCAAAATTTTTTAAATCAGCTGGTCATGGTGGTGCATGCCTGTAGTCACAGCTACTCAGGAGGCTAAGGTGGAAGGATCACTTGAGCCCAGGAGGTTGAGGCTGCAGTGAGCCATGATTGCACCTCAGTCTAGGTGGCAGAGTGAGGTCTTGTCTCAAAAACAACGATCAATAAAAATAATACTAATAACAGTCAATAACCAGGATTTTTTTTTTTTTACTGTTGCTGTTTTTATCAAGATAAACATCTGGAGAGTTCCACCATTCCAGATGCTTAAAAATTTGCTTCTGGGTTGTGAAGAAATTATTTGGGGATGTATAGCTTTTAACTTTTTTTTTGTTTTAATTGAGTATTGAGGATTTGTGTAGAATAACCTTGAATGTTTTAGATTTTAGATTTAAATGGAAATGTCAAAAATTTTATACAGGTTGGGCTCTTAGCTACATATTTCCATATTGTCAGGATTTAGAAAACATCTTTTATGAAATAGAATCCAAGAATTTTGGCAAACAGAGAAAACTGCTCAAGGTCTCCAGAATTGATTTGTTTGACAAATATGTATTGAGCATCTACCCTGTGACAGGTGATATTCCTGGGATTTGTCAGGAGCACGATTGCTGCCTTCCTGGAGATAACATTTTAACCAGGGAAAACTGACAATAAACAATTAACAGAATAAATAATGTAGTTCGTTAGAAAGCAATAGGTGCTGCAGAAAAAAGAAAAAACTATAAAGTAGGGTCGGAGTAGCAATAAAACTAAATAGTGTGGTCAGGGTAAGTTGCAATTTGAGCCGAGATTTGAAGAAGATAAAGCAATTAGCCTCAAAATAATCTTGGGGAAGAACATTCTGGCACCAAGTTTGCTTGGCCTGTTGAAGGAATAGCAAGGAGCCAGTGTGCCTGGAATGGAATGTGCAAGGGGCAATAGGGGCCAGTAAGGTAAGAGTGGCAACGGGGCTAAGGCCAGATCCTGTAGAGCTTGCACACCATTGCAAGAACTTGAGATTTTACCCTCAGCAGAACGTAGATCTATTGGAGAATTCTAAGCACAGGATCTGACTTGGGTTTTAAAAGGGTCTCTCTGGTCCTGGTTTGAAAATATGGACTGCACTGGGAACAAGGGAAGGAGCAGGGAGACCAGGTGAAGGGTCTTGCTGCTGTAATTCAGTTAAAAATTATGGTAGTTTAGGCCAGAGTAGTAGCAACAGAGATGATGCTAGATAGTGAAATCTGGAAATATTTTGGAAGTAGAGCCACCAGAATTTCCTGGTGGATAGGATGTAGACTATGAGAAAAAAAGAGGATTTGGGGTGTTTTCAAGGTTTTTAGCCTATGCATAAATGGAGTTGTTGCTATTGAGTCAGAGAAAACCTCAAAGCAGTTAGTTTTAGGTGAGAGTTGGGTGATGAGAGGTTCAGATATGAGTCTGTTGATAGTGACATGGCTCTTAGACATACTGGGGAAGATGCTGGTAGGCAACTGAATGTGTAAATCTGCAGACAGGTGCGGTCTGCAGTGGAGATTTAAGTGGAGGATAATCTCAGCATGTGGAAGGCATGGAATTGTGGGTACAAGTGGGAGCGGAGGACCAAGCACTAATCCAAGTGCACTTCAGTATTTAACTTTAAACTTTTATTTATTATTTATTTTTGAGGCAGAGTTTCACTCTTGTTGACCATGCTGGAGTGCAGTGGCACAATCTCGGCTCATCGCAACCTCTGCCTCCTAGTTTCAAGTGATTCAGCTACCTCAGCCTCCCAAGTAGCTGGGATTACAGGCACCCACCACCACACCCAGCTAATTTTTTGTATTTTTAATAGAGATGGGGTTTCACTATATTGGTCAGGCTGGTCTTGAACTCCTGACCTCAGGCGATTCACGTGCCATGGCCTCCCAAAGTATTGGGAATTACAGGCATGAGCCACCGCACCCGGCCTTTTTTTGTTTTTTTGAGATGGAGTCTCATCCTATTGCCCAAGCTGGAGTGCAGTGGTGCGATCTCAGTTCACTGAAACCTCTGCTCCTGGGTTCAAACAGTTCTCCCACCTCAGCCTCCTGAGTAGCTGGGATTACAGTCACGCACCACCACACCCTGTTAATTTTTGTGTTTTGTTAGTAGAGATGGGGTTTCACCATGCTGGCCAGGCTAGTCTTGAACTCCTGACCTTGTGATCTGCCCGCCTTGGCCTCCCAAAATGCTGGGATTACAGGCATGAGCCACTGCGTCCAGCCTTTTTTTTTTTTTTTAAGTGACAAAGTCTTTCACTCTGTTAAGCTGGTGTACAAATAGCTAAGACTACAAGTGTGCACCACTGTGCCCAACTAATTTTTTTTACTTGTCGTAGAGATGGTGTCTTGCTGTGTTGCCCAAGCTAGTCTCAAACTCCGGTCTTAAGCAGTCCTCTCTCCAGGGCATCCCAGAGTGTTGGGATCACAGGTGTGAGCCATCACTGCTGACCAGGCACTTTAATTTTAAAGAACCTTTAATATGGTTTCTTGCCATGTCAGAGATAAGAACAGCTTAATATTTATTGATTTTTTTCTTGGTTAAACAAGGGATATGCTTTATTTTATTTTATTTTAATTGTGGTAAAAAGTACTTAACATTTGCCATCATAACCATTTCGAAATGTACATTTCACTGGCATTAAATACATTCACCACTGTCATCCACAGAACTCTTGTGCTTCCATCACCACTGTCATCCACAGAATTCTTCATCTTACAAAATTGAACTCTGCACACACTAAACAATAACTCCTTTTTCCCCCTTCTCCCAGCTCCTCACAACCACCATTCTGCTTTCTATTTCTATGATTTTGACTATTCTAGGTATAAGTGGAATTACACGGTATTTGTCTTTTTGTAACTGGCTTATTTCACTTAGCATTATGTGTGTCTTCAAGATTCATCCGTGTTGTAATGTGATAGAATTTCGTGCTGCATGCAGAGGCTCATGCCTGTAATCCCAGCACTTTGAGAGGTTGAGGCAGGTTGATCACCTGAAGTCAGGAGTTCTACACCAGCCTGGCCAACATGGTGAAACCCTGTCTCTACTAAAAAGAAAAAAATTAGTTGTGCGTAGTGTTGGGCACCTCAGCCTCCCAAAGTATTGGGATTACAGGCGTGAGCCACTGCACTGGGCCTGCTTCTACATATGTATTTATTTAATTTTTTTGAGATGGAGTCTTGCTCTGAAGCAAGGCTGAAGTGCAATGGCATAATCTCGGCTCCCTGCAACATCCACCTCCCAGGTTCAAGCAATTCTCCTGCCTCAGCTTCCTGAGTAGCTGGGACTACAGGCCTGTCCCACCACATCTGGCTAATTTTTTTTTTTTTTTTTTTTTTTTGGTAGAGATGGGGTTTCACTGTGTTAGCCAGGATGGTCTTGATTTCCTGACCTTGTGATCCACCCTGCTAGGCCTCCCAAAGTGCTGGGATTACAGGTGTGAGCCACCATGCCCGGCCTGCTTCTCATTTTTTACTATTGTGAATTAATGCTGCTGTGAACATGGATGTACAAATGTAAGGGATATGCTTGCTTCTTGAGATGGAGTCTGGCTCTGTCATGCAGTGACATGATCTTGGCTCACTGCAACCTCTGCCTCCAGGTTCAAGCAATTCTCCCACTTCAGCCTCTTGAGTAGCTGGGATTACAGACACCTGCCATCATGCCCAGCTACTTTTTGTATTTTTAGTAGAGATGGGGTTCCACCATGTTTCCCAGGCTGGTCTTGAACTCCTGACCTCAGGTGATCTGTCTTCCTCTGCCTCCCAAAGTGTTGGGATTACAGGTGTGAGCCACTGCATCCAGCAGGGATATGCTTTTTAAAAAGTCTGTGTTATGTATACTTGGTGACTTTCAGAGATTTTTTTAAAAGATAAGTAATATGTAAATACATATTTATTATAAAAGATTTAAATGATATAGCTGTTTAGAGACTAAAATATGAAACTGCTTATTCATTCTTTCACCTCACCCTCATCTGCAATTCTGTAAGTTACATTTGCTGTGTTATCTTCCCCCTCCTTTAGCACATTTCTATACATTTGTCTATATCTTATTCTTTTTAAAAAATGAGATATTATACATATTCTACAGTTTAATAACGTCTTGTAGATAGATCTCTGTTATTAATATTTTGGAAATCTTCCCAGTCTGTTGCATATGTTCTATAATGTTATATCGACCATCCATATACATACAGCTTTACATACACAGGACTATTGCTATAGATTAGAGTCCTAGAAGAACAGTTCCTAGGTCCAAGGAACTTTCTTTAACTCTTCATCACATTTTCTTTTTGAAGATCCATTGTGGCTTGATAATTATTTTTCTAGGAAATTTATTTTTCAAGTTTAGAAGTTCAGGGAGCTATTTGAAATAACACTCAAATAAATTTCCTGGCTATGGATTTGTTCCCCTTAGCAAGCGAGTTGTAAAGTATGGGTTTTATAACCTTAATGGCTTTTTTTTAAGGCAATTGATCTCTTAATCTAGGTATGGAGGCTAGCATATGCACGATGTAATCTGTAATCTATGTGACAAATGGGGGAGTTTTGGGAGTTAGGACAAGAGTCTTGAAAAATGTCTTATAATAATGTTTTACAGTGGAGAAACCTGGTAGATGCCACCTCACCAGTTGGCCAGGGTTGACATCACATGACAGCCGGGTGTGGGTGGATCACAGGTCAAGAGATCGAGACCATCCTGGTCAGCATGGTGAAACCCGTCTCTACTAAAAACACAAAAATTAGCTGGGCATGGTGGCGCGTGCCTGTAATCGCAGCTACTCAGGAGGCTGAGGCGGGAGAATTGCCTGAACCCAGGAGGCGGGGGTTACGGTGAGCCGAGATCGCGTCATTGCACTCCAGCCTGGGTAACAAGAGCGAAACTCCATCTCAAAAAAAAAACAAAAACACATGATAATTATGTTGCTACCATGCAATGATATTAATATAATAAAGTGAGATGGGTGCATTGCCTCTGTTATATTCTTCCCCCAAACCTTGTAACCACATTCTAATAATGAAAATATAACAGAGAAGCCCAATTTGAAGGACATTCTACAAAATACTTGACCGTGTTCTTTAAAAGTGCCAGAGTAATTCAAAACAAATCTAAGTAATTCTCACAGGTTGTAGTACACCAAGGAGACAGTGAAAACTAAATGCAAATAAAGTTTTTGGTTTTTTTAAAGTATGTTTATCCTTATGGACCATATGCTCCCAAAATGATGTACTCTAGAAAACTGCATCTTCCCTTTTTGATCCAAGAGATCCTTGTTCCAACGGGTGGACTCCATTGAGATCTCCTGGGCTAGAGACCCAGTGTATGGATGGCTGAGACAGTATAACCAGACTGTAAGCAGGATCGTATAAAGATGTGATCTGAGGTCACGGACACTGTAGCAAGGGGTCAGGCCCGACTAATCAGAGAACTGAGTGGACTTTGAAATGGATAGCCAAAGAGAGAATGCAAACTTAAAATGCAAGAGAATAAAATATAACATAACAGACTTGCAAATAGTAGCCAAAAGTCACCCTAACCGATCATAGGGCATATCTACCACTCAAAAGCGTGACTTAGTGCATGACCATTGAAATGCCAGAAAAGACAGATAAAGGAAAGTTAAGCCATAGGGGCAAGCTCTGCAGTTGGAACAAGGAAGCCATATGCAGTCAACAGTCAGGCCAGTTGAGAATATTTGAGGTTAGCATATGTCTAGAGATTCCTACAGGAGATGCAACCCAGCAAGCCTAGCTCAGCAACCCAAGGTCAGAGTACACAATGGGTTAGTATTAAAAAGTGGCTAAGGCTGGGCATGGTGGCTCACGCCTATAATCCCAGCACTTTGGTAGACCAAGGCAGGTGGATCACGAGGTCAAGAGATCGAGACCATCCTGGTCAAGGTGAAACCCCGTCTCCACTAAAAATACAAAAATTAGCTGGGCATGGTGGTGCGTGCCTGTAGTCCCAGCTACTTGGGAGGCTGAGGCAGGAGAATTGCTTGAACCCGGAAGGCGGAGGTTGCGGTGAGCCAAGATCGCGCCATTGCACTCCAGTCTGGGTAACAACAGCGAAACTCTGTCTCAAAAAGAAAAAAAAAAAGTGGCTAAACAGATGATCAGTCCTCAAGAGGGATAGTATTTAAATCAGATACCTCTCCTCCCCCATGCTAACTAACGTACTGTAATTCATAATAGCTGTGTCTACGATAACTGTTTATAGTTATAAATCAGCCCTACTATTTCTTCTTGTTATTGTAATTTCCAATCGATGAGCCTCTAGAGTTAATGAATGAGAGGACCATCTGATTACAATTTCCATTTCAATTCCCTGTTATGCAACTGGTACCCAAATAAGGACTGTTTGTCCAAATATAAGTAGGCTAAGTCAGTCAAAAACAAGCAGAAAGTTTCAGTTTTTGTTGCTATTATCCAAGATGTTAACAGATGAAGTGTTTAATGAAAAGTATTTCTTTTCGGCAAACTTCTTTTTACCGTGATTTGTTTAACTTATACCAGTGGTCTGCACAATTTTTCCTGTACAGGACCATATAATCATTAATAGTATTTTTAGCCTTGTAGCCACATATGATCTCTACATATTTGTCATTGCCTTTTTGTTTTTTTAAACAAACGTTTAAAAATGTAAATGTTCTCTGTGTCCTTCACCGTGTTTGCATGCTTTGTGATAGTGGCTAGAGACTTGTTTTAAACAATGTTCTGACACGTTGATCTGTTGCCTCTGGCAAAAGATGTGTAATCATGACTTTGATGAACTTATTTTAAAAGTAGATGCACAGTTGATCTCTTATTCCAGGCATTTTGGCACATTCATGGGAGATAGTCTCTATAAGCATGACAATTGTAAAACCTACTATACCCTAGAAGTTTGCTGTCTAGAAATTAAGTGTTTCGTTTTAGTATTTAGGTAAGACATGTTTTATTTCTAAATAGACTGTCAAACTTTTTAAATATTTAAAGTTTAATAGTGATGACCTTTTTAAAAGACTCAATGTAACTCGTTTCTCATTTAACCCATTAACTGCCCCCTTTTTGTGGTATTGTTGCTGCTTTCTCTGATAAATTGATGCTAGAGCTACATTCTTGATGTCTCAGGGTCTCAATTTATGATTACATTAGTTCTTTGCTCTAGTTAGTAGTTGAGCTGTGACTCTGCACTGTTTGGGCCTGTACAGCCATCCTTCACTGGACCCCAGCAGGTGGTCTTTAGTAGGCTCAAAGGTGGCCTTTAAGCCATTCTTAGTATCATTGTGAAAAAGCATCCAGTTTTTCCCCCTAAAAGGCCAAGTGGTTGTATGACATGCTGTGGATTTTAGGGATATACTTTGCCTATTTCACATACTTTTTCTAAGAAGGTAGATGAGCTTACACATTTAAAGGTTTGAACTGTATTTCTTCTGTTTATAATTTTATTTATTTGAGATGGTGTCTCGCTGCATCACTCAGTTTGAAGTGATCACGGCTCCCTGTGGCCTCAAACTCCCAGATTTAAGCCATCCTCCCTCATCAGCTTTCTAAAGTATTTGGGACTACAGATGTATGCCACCATGCCCAATTAATTTTTTTTGTAGAGACAGGATTTCACCATGGCTGCCTAGCTGTTCTCACATTGCTGGGCTTAAGTGATCTGCCTGCCTCAGCCTCCCAAAGTGTTGAGATTACAGGCGTGAGCCACTGCACCCAGCCTTTTTATAATTTTAATAATCTGTCAAATAATCTTTCATTACTTTTGCTTTCTAAATTCTTGTTATATTTTGCTCAACAATGCTTAATCTATCTGATAAACCATTTTAGTAGAAGGGTATCTGATAAGCACCATCCCTCCCACCCTGCTTTTCTTTTTCTTTTCTCAAAGTTACAAGGTCTCTGTTGCCCAGGCTGGAGTGCAGTCCTGTGATTATACCGCAGCCTCAGCCTCCTGGACTCAAGATACCCTCCTACCTCACCCTCTCTAGTAGTTGGGATCACAAGCATGCACCATGATGCCCAGCTAATTTTTATTTTTTAAGTAAAGACAAGGTCTCATTATGTTGCCCAGGTTGGTCTCAAACTCCTAGTGTCATTTAATTTCTGTTTTGGCATTGGCTCTGAAAGAACTGTTGAGGCAGTACTTGGAACTCTTGATATTTTCCAAAATCTGTTTTACCAAGATAAATTTTAAGAAGAGCAACGGAAAATAAAGTTTGAGTGTGGAGTTTTTTTGTTTGGTTTTTGGTTTTTTTTTTTTTTTTTTTTTAGACAGAGTTTTGCTCTTGTTGCCCAGGCCGGAGTGCAATGGTATGATCTTGGCTCATTGCAGTCTCCGCCTCCTGGGCTCATGTGATTCTCCTGTCTCAGCCTCCCAAGTAGCTGGGATTACAGGTGCCCACTAACACACCCAGCTAATTTTTGTATTTTTAGTAGAGATGAGGTTTTACCATCTTGGTCTGGCTGGTCTCAAATTCCTGACCTCAGGTGATCCATCCACCTTGGCCTCTCAAAGCCCTGGGATTACAGGCATGAGCCACTGTGTCCGGCCCAAATGTGTATTTTAATCAATATTATTTAATAATGAACTGAATTAAGAGAGGTTTTTTTTACTCAATAGAAAGTTGATTGGGTTTTTTAAAAATAGCTTCTCATGTTTTAAATAATTAAGGCTTAAAAGAATATCTAACAGTTCTCTTTCAGACATTTGGATTCTATAAAAATGAGACTCTTCATTCCTTAACCAAATGATAATTCCTTAAATTGCATCCTTTGATTCAATTATAGTGAATTTCCTGGTAGAAATTTTATTTTCTCTGAAGCAGAATCAGTTGTCTTCTTATCACCATGTCAACCGGAAGAGAAGGAAATCTAATATGCATAGTAAAGAGAGAACACCAACACAGGATGCCTTTAAAAGTCTGTGAAATTCAATATATGACTTTTTATACCAGGAAGTGAACAAAAATTTAATATTTTCCTCTTCATCTATGTCTCATGATGTGTTTGTGTGATTTTAAAGAACATTTTGGGGTTGTGAGTTCTATATAAATGTGACTATGTCATCTGTATAATCTTGCCATCCTTTCTTTGGAAAACATAGGTCACTGTTAGCTTATGTCACGGATGTTGATGTGGAGTCTGAGTAAGCTAGTGGGCGATAGGGTGTGTGTGGACGTGGGCGCGTGCATGTATTTGTTGATTTCTAATGGAGCCATTCTTCTAGAGTCTTCGGGTCAGCTGTCACGTTGGGCTTTCCTCCTTTGTACGTTTGAGTTGCTCTATGACTAGCAACAGACCCGAAACTAAAAAGGAAGGCTTTTAACGGATTACTTTGGTCCTTTCCTTCGCCTACATTGTAGCAGCTGTGTTCTGCCCTTTCTGTGGCCCTGCAAGGAAAGGAGGCCTGTACATAGCAATCTTCTGTCAACATCCATTATAAGATTCCTAAAGACCATGGAATGAGATATTTCCTAGGAAAACTCTTTGTCAAGGCCAGCCCACATGGGAAAAGTACTTTTCTGCTTAGTCTTGTAACTGTGACTGTTTCTGTTTTACTGGGTCAGGGGAAATTTAACCTACAAGACAGTGTTGTGCTATGCCTCTATACTTACCTGCCCTTTCTTTCTGAACTCTTGCAGGCAGCAGTACCTGTCCAAAGATCGCTTTAGTTCCACCTTGTTTCATAAGCAGCACAACCACACTGGTTGATGAGAATGTATCTAAAGAAGAGGCTCAGGGAATAAATGGGAACAGGCCAGCGAAACACTCAGCTGCAAGACCAAAGCCACAAGGTATGCTCCCTGGGGATTTGTGATCCGGGTGGGTACTTTTTTCATCAAACAAGGCTAACCAGAAAGATGATGGCCACAAAGAAAGCATTTTAAGCTAGAAGTAAGGAACTGGGTACATTATTTTTTAGAGAAGAGGCCATCTCTGCATTTTCTCAGGCAGAGGTTGCTATTTGCTCCTGAAACAACACACATTTCTCTATTACGGATCTTTTCATGTTGCTGAAATTATTTGCATGTCATCTTAATGGAACTGTGATCTCTTTATTATGCTTGACCTAGCACAGGGGCTTACTGTCTGTGTAATAAATGTGTTTAGAGCACTGCTACACAGAAATGATTTTCTAGAGGTCAGTGTTTGTGAAACAGATAATTCTAAAACAGCACTTCATGTACTTATCAAGAATGTGATTTGATAATATTAAGGAAGTGGGGCTTGAAAATACCTCATAGTAAGGTCATCTGCAGAAAGGAACAGTAACAGCCCTCCATTCAGGATTGAGTGACCAGTGAGGGGAAAAAAAAAAGCCATAATGGGAGAAAGCTTGAGTGATTTTTTCAGTGACCATTTCCTTTTACAAAGAAATTTCCAGTGAACTGAGTATTAACTTTGAGAAGCACAAAATTATAGTTTTGATGATAAAGAGCAAGGCCTTTTGAAATGGAATGCAAAAGCTAAGCTACACTATGGTTTAATGTGTAGTTTCTTCCTTATAGATTTTCACTGATAATGAATGCTAAACAGATATGAGAAACAATACTGGGCATTGTCAGAATTACTACACTTGGGAAAAATCAATATCTGTTTTTGTTCATTTCGTGTTTACTTAGGTCTCCTGTTCTTGCAAAGAAAAATTTATTCTAAAAAAATGTATTCTAGAGCAAGCATTATAAAATAAGTGGTGTTATTCCTTAAAGTTGTATGTTTTAAGGATTTCTGAAAGAAAATTTTAGAATGATTTTGAAATGAATCTTCTGGATTATGGGATATTTGTCTGCTTGTTCTCACAATTATATTTGTGGTGGTATGGAATATTGCTATCAAGCAAGGTCAGATAATTGACGATTCAGATGAGCAGACTGTTCACGAGCTTATAACCATTTCTTTTGACTACACTGCTCTCTTATAGCATTGACATGAATATAAACATAGGAAATTTTTTTTGGCCCCTATTTGAGCCTTTTTGTTTCCAAAATGTAAAATTCCATCTTTCCTATTAGACCCAAGTTGACAAAGACCCAGTGTGAGGTAAGAATATTAGTAATGAATACAATTCTAGTTTGTGAATTTTCCTGATCAAAGGAAGAATTTCATTATTTAAAAAGCCTTTATTTTTGGAAGATGCATTACATTACCTCATTGTTTTCCAGAGTCATTGTATTGAGAGAAATAGGGTGTCCTTCCTAAACTGCGCGTGCCAAAATAATCCCATTTTTAAGTAGACAACACTTAACCTTGCTTTTTTGTAGTTGTATTAAAGCTCCTATATTGTTATTTAAATACATACTGACTTCCTATCTTAAATATGGGCTAATTATGTTTACTTTTCTAACTAAAGGGACTATTTGCAGATATTAAATAAATCACAGAGTACTTTATACTTCTTTTTCAAAATACTTGTGAGCGGTGTTTGGCCCTTCCCTGATACCCATGGCTAACATTTTAACCCTACCTTTCATCCTGCCATTTTGTATTTCCCTATGTTATAATCTGTTCAGGTTGTTGAACAAAATACCATGAACCATGTAGCTTATAAACAACAGAAATTTATTTCTTACAGTTCTGTGGTCTGAAAGTTCAAGATCAGATTCAGGGTCTCATAAGGCCTGCTTTCTGGTCCGTAGATGGGTCCAAGATCAGATTCAGGATATAATGAGGGCCTGCTTTCTCATAGATGGCCATCTTTTCACTATAACCTCAGGGTGGAAAGGGCAAGGGGTCTCTCTGGGACCTTTTTTCAATGGCAATAATTTGATTAATGAGAGCTCAGCCCTCATGACCTAAACACCTCCCAAAGGCCCTACCTCTTCATAATGTCACCTTGGGAATGAGGATGTCAACATGAATTTTAGGATGCAAACAAACATTCAGATCATAGCACTCCATAGGAACTTTATTTTTTCTCATTCATTACAACTTGACCTGCTGTATATTTTACTCATCAACTCAGTTTTTTCTGCCTGTGTCCCCTCACACAGTACATAACCAGTCTTCAATAATACTGCTATATGGCTACATTTCTCCCCCTTTGTTTCTGCTATTCTTTAAAACTTAGAACATGTGCCATGCAGGGACCGATATCCCTAAAATGAGGCTACATCTTAGTATTGTCAGATGAGCTACCACGTAGATTGGTCAATAAGTCAATCAGTAATACCCAAGAATGAGTCTTCCCTATTCTTTAGTGGAGAGAAGCTAATTTTAATTTCTCCTAACATTTGGGTGACTGAGGCAGAGAAGAGACGTGGGTGCTAATAGGGACCTACTGCATGGAGCAAGGAATTATCACACTGACACCTTTGTTCCTGCCGTACTGCAAATCACTTATAAGTTGTGAATGGTGAGGTTGCTGGGGATTCAAGGTCACTATATGTGAAGTCCTGATAAGGGAAGGGGAGTCAGGCTGGCATGGCAGGAGCAGGGGAAAGAAGGAAAAAAAGTATATAAACTGTTAAGTCCGCCTTTCTTCCTGGTCTAGGGCCCATAGCAGATAACTGACAATATTCCTGCACTGACTTATCACCAGACACTGTGACTAATAGAAAAATGCAAGTTAGCTCACTGCAACTTTGGCATTATCAGTACTGCATGCAGCCCTCTCCAGCACAAGCACCATCCCGTAAAATCCCCAGGAAGCCTTTGTCTCTTTGTAGTCAGCTCCTCTCTTGCTGATCTGCCTGTTGCTTTCTTGCAATGTATTTTCATACTTTGTCTAATAAAGATGCCTTTCTGTGCCTACAACTGTCTTGGTAAATTCCTTTACTGCCCACACCACCAGCCCTGGATATTGCTACCCACAACGCTGTGTTGTTTTAGTTTAATTTAGGACTCTTATTCTAGATGAGTAGTTTTCAAGCGTGCACTTTTGCCCACATGTGCATATCCTCCCCCGCCAGTAGGACATTGGTGGTATCTGGGGACATTTCTGCTTGACACTGCTTGTGGGAGTTGCTACTTGCAGATAGTGAGTGGTGCATAGGGATGTTGCTCTACATTCTGCAATGCACAGGACAGTCCACAATGAATAATTCATACAAACTGTGGTATCAATTGCTGCATTTGCAAAACTCTAACCTAGATTAAAATAAGCACATATCTTTTTTTTCCTTATGTAGATTGCTAAGATTATAGTTACAATTTATTCTGTGTGTGTTTTTTTTCTGAGATGAGGTTTTAAAATGTCACCCAGGCTGCAATGCAGTGGTGTGAACTCGGCTCATTGCAGCCTCCCAGATTTAAGTGATTCTCTTGCCTCAGCCTCGGCAGTAGCAGGACTACAGGCATGTACCACCGTGCCCAACTACTTTTTGTATTTTTTTTGGTAGAGACAGGGTTTTACCATGTTGGCCAGATTGGTCTCAAACTCCTGATCTCAGGTGATCCACCTGCCTGGGCCTCCCAAAGTGCTGGGATTACACACACGAGCCACCACTGCCAGCCTATTGTGGTAATTTTAAAAGGGGAAAGTATTGCACATCTTTATTAGTGATGATTATGTAGTAATGTCTCTGGAACAATGTGTGGTTTATGTTTTGTGTTTATTAATCACCAGTAAGTAAATACTTTCGAAGACTTATTTATAGGGTTTTAAAAGGTGAATCAGCTAAGTTTTATTTTATTTTAAACCTGAAAAAGGAATGACCAGAATACTAGCCCTTTGCATAGTGTTTCAAAATCAGCAGAAAGAAAGATAAATTTTAGATTAGAGATTGGATAAACTTGGATTTGGGTATAAATTGGAACATGTAGATTTCAAAATGGATTTGTTTCCTAATTAGAGCTTGTTTTGCCTCAGCCTCAGAAAATACCCTCAGGCCTTGGAAAACAATGAGTTATTCACTTCATACCAATCCTAATAGTCAAACAAATTACTGAGCAACCTCCAGCATAAGTCTTTCTTCTTGTTCACCACTTTTAATACTGGGCCTGTTTCCTGCCATGCTAGTCAGTAACTCAAAATAGCTCCTTTAGTAATTAAAGCTAATAGTTTTCTCTTAACAGCTTTTATCCAGAACATTCTTCATAGTTTCTGATTATTTTGATAACATGCAAATTTTCACATAATGTCTCAATCATTAAATGCTTTAAAGAGCCACATTGTTGGTTTGAGTAACTTACATAAATATAGAGTACTTAAACCTATTCATTTGCTTCTAAAGTAAAAGTCTGTGTAATAATCCATTCTTTTCAAAGTGTAATGTCATAATGCATTTATACATAGTCAGCTTTTGTTGTTTCTGTTTTTAAAAAGAAGAGTCATTGAAGTCTGTTGACTTAAACCGGCAATTAGTTTCTCTTTTCATTCTAGATAATCACTTTGAATAATTAATTTTTTTCTATTTATATCTATAAATGTGGGTGTAATAAACTCATCTTACTTGTAGTTCAATAGCGATCTCAAACTTAGCATGTATAAAACTGAACTGCTCTTCTCCTTTCCAAAAATTGCTCTGTCTGCTGTGTCATTTGACCACGGATCCATCTTTCTGGTAGATGAGAGTCATCCTTGCCTCCCCTCTCTTTCTGTCATATGTTTCATTTAATCTCATCAGGAAATCTACTTTAAAAATATACCTAGAATCCAAGTATTTCTAACTACCTTTGCCTAAGCACCGTGGTCTCTTGCCAGAATTTCTACAATATCTGCTTAATTGTCCACCCTGCTTCTCCCCTGTTCTCCTCTACGTTCTCAACACAGCTGCCAGAGTGGTCCTGCTGCAACTTAAGTTATATCACATTTCAGCTCAGAGCCCTGTGGGGACTTCTCATTTCATGCAACCTCAAAATAAGTGGTCCAGAGTCTACTTTCTCAGGCCTCCCTCTGCCCTACTTTTACCCACATGCTCATTCTGCTCCAGTCCTTCTGGCCTCCAGACCCCAGCTGTCCCTGGCTCATTCCAACTGCTGGAAAGCCTTTCCACAAACAGAAAACAGTTCCTTCCACTTGAAGGCTTACTCAAATCCCAGCTTCTCACAGAGGCCTAACCTTGCACACCATATTTAAGATGGAAGTCTGCCCTCCCTTTGACTTCCCACACTCCGGATTGTGTTTGTCTTGTTCTTTTAGCCCTTACCACGTTTTCTCCTAGCACTTATCTCCTTCTGATAAATGATAAATGATTTACTTGCTTTTTTTTGTTTGTTTATTTTTACTTAGCTCATTGATAGGCTTAAGTGCCTAGAACCTAATAGGTATCCAAGGCCAGGTGTGGTGGCTCACACTTGTAAATCCCAGCACTTTGGGAGGCCAAGGCGGGTGGATCATGAGGCCAAGAGATCAAGACCATGCTAGCTAACATGGTGAAACCCCATCTCGACTAGAAATATGAAAAATTAGCTGGATGTGGTGGCGTATGCCTGTAGTCCTAGCTGCTCGGGAGGCTGAGGCAGGAGGATCACTTGAACCCGGGAGGCAGAGGTTGCAGTGAGCCAAGATCATGCCACTGCACTCCAGCCTGGCGACAGAGCAAGACACTATCTGAAGAAAAAGAAAAAGAAAAATTTTTTAAATAGCTATTCAATAAATATTCATTTAATTAATGAATAAATGAAAATAAACACTCTATATAGGTATAAGAATTGCTCAGTGGGCCGGTTGCGGTGGCTCACGCCTATAATCCCAGCATTTTGGGAGGCTGAGGCAGGTGGATCGTAAGGTTAAGAGATCAAGATCATCCTGGTCAACATGGTGAAACCTCGTCTCTACTAAAAATACAAAAATTAGCTGGTCATGGTGGCGCACACCTGTAGTCCCAGCTACTTGGGAGGCTGAGCAGGAGAATTGCTTGAACCTAGGAGGCGGAGGTTGTGCTGAGCCGAGATTGCGCCATTGCACTCCAGCCTGGGTAACGAGTAAAACTTTGTCTCAAAAAAAAAAAAAAAGAAAAGAAAAAGAAAAAAATTGCTCAATGATAAATATTTTTAAAATGCTAAATTCTTAGTGGTTTTGTAAATCTATGCTCTCATCAAAAATGCTTTGTTCAAGGCCGGGCGCGGTGGCTCATGCCTGTAATCCCAGCACTTTGGGAGGCTGAGGCGGGTGGATCATGAGGTCAAGAGATCGAGACCATCCTGGTCAACATGGTGAAACCCCGTCTCTACTAAAAATACAGAAAATTAGCTGGGCATGGTGGCGCGTGCCTGTAATCCTAGCTACTCAGGAAGCTGAGGGAATTGCCTGAACCCAGGAGGTGGAGGTTGCGGTGAGCCGATATTGTGCCATTGCACTCCAGCCTGGGTAACGTGAGCGAAACTCCATCTAAAAAAAAAATGTTTTGTTCACATTGCTTCATATCTTCACTGACAGTATTGTCAGATTTAAAATTCTAGTTCATTTGATCTGGCCAAAACAGTATCAGCTTATGTATTTAATTTGTATTTCCCTGAAATACTATTAAGTGAGGGTGAACACTATTTTTCCTGTCTATATCCTTTGGGTTGTTAGGTCTTTTAGTTAATAGTGCTTAGGAGTTTTTTGTTTTTATTTTGAGGCAGGCTGTCTGTTGCCCAGGCTGGAGTACAGTATCATGATCTCATCTCACCGCAACCTCCATCTCCCGGATTCAGGTGATTCTCCTGCCTCAGATTCCTGAGTAGCTGAGATTACAGGCATGTGCCACCACACCCAGCTAATTTTTGTATTTTTAGCAGAGACGGTTTTGCCATGCTGGCCAGGCTGGTCTCAAACTCCTGACCTCAGGTGATCCATCTCCCTTGGCCTCCCAAAGTGCTGGGATTACAAGTGTGAGCCACCATGCCAGAGTTTTTTTTAATTCTGATTATTATTCCTTTCTTCCGTTTATGTAATACAAAAGTCTTATCTGGGTCTGTAAGCTCCAGTTCTTCACAGGGCATTGTAGAAGAGCCAAAGACGGCTGAACAAGGAGAGGGGCAGATGAAGGGCATTCTTGTATTTTGAAACTTTATATCCTGAGAAAATTTCACATAGATGTTACATGGTTATCTTAAAAATAGATGTCTTATATGTGTTAATCTTGTGCGGTTACAAAGTGCTTCCTTTCATAGGTAGGGTTCTTTCATGTGCTTTTAAATCTTTTTCTGGTTATTTACTTCTCAAAGTAGCAGTGTGTTACTTTTTCAGTCTTTGACAGGAGCAGTAAGATTGTGTAATGAATTAGTTTTATGAAATAGTGGTCTTCCTTAAGACTTGAATGTGGCTGAGCACGGGGGCGGGTGGATCACCTGAAGTCAGGAGTTTGAGACCAACATGGCAAAACCCTGTCTCTACTAAAAATACAAAAATTAACTGAGCATGATTGCAGGTGCCTGTAATCCCAGCTACTCAGGAGGCTGAGGCACAGGAATCACTTGAACTCGGGAGTTAGAGGTTGCAGTGAGCTGAGATTGTGCCACTGCACTCCAGCCTGGGTAACGAGTAGACTCTGTCTCCACAACAACAAAAAGAGTTGAATGTTAACCTATAATCATGGAAACAAAGATGAGACTCATTTCCTGTTCTTCAAGGAACTGAGAGGTCTAGGGAAGCAACTCTGGTTATAAAATATTATAAAACAAAATGACAAATGTTAGTTGAGAAGATACTTAAAGATTTTTGATGCAGGGTGGGAGGACAAGAGGTGGAATAATCAGGTAAGCCTTCTGAAAAAGAGTTCATGGCTGAGGTGAGCTTTGTGGGAATTATAGGAGTTTGCCAAGTGGACCATTGTAGGTATGTGCAAACACCCGAAGCCTGAGAAAAACTTACCAAACTTACAATAGAAGATGCAATTCAATGTGTCTGGAATCTAGGCTGCATAGGAGTGGGGGAGTACAGATGAGGCAAGCACTAAGAAAGTTCCCAGGAAATCTATTTCAAGAGAAAATGAAGCCAGGAAGGTTGGCTCTCACCTATAATCCCAGCTACTCTGGAGACTGAGATGTAGTATCACTTAAGCCCAGGAGTTTGAAGTTACCATGAGATATGATTGCGTCAGTGCACTCCAGCCTGGGTGACAGAGCAAGACTGTGTGTGTGTGTGTGTGTGTGTGTACACACACACACACACATATAAGATAAATAGAAAAGAAAATGAACCTACCGTTGTGGCTTTCCAATAGACATGTTTTCATTTAGCTCTCGATATATAATAAGGTACCTACTAACATGATTCTGCAGTTGTTCATATTGTAGCCGAATTGTACTTAGCTAATCTTAGCTAAGTAAATGTTCTAGTAGGAGGCATTTGGATTCAGGGCATCTTTTACCTGAAAATATTACTGCTCTACAGAGCTTAACAATCAAGTAGGGAAAGATTGTATTTGCATACTACAGTGTTCTCAGAATGTGAAACCCAAATCTGGAAATGATTTTGCTTCTTTTAAATGTCACACTATTGATCTCTAGAATTAATATTGTATCTGAAGAAAGGGGGAAAAATCTAAATAAATAAATAATTGAAATATCAAGAAGAGGAGGAATCAGAGCTTTAGGGTCTACCATTCTCATCATCTGTAATGCCAACAGAGACTAATAATAAACTGCATCCTTAGAATATTGCGTACAATTTATCATCTTTTCCCTTCTTATAGAACTAATTTGGGAAAACTTTTTAAACACTGAATATTTGTTTGTTGGATAAAATGTAGTTTATTTAGCTTTAGATTTTTATTTTTATTTTAGTTTTATAATGTAGTCTTCATAATCTGGATGATGCAAAGGATTTACTGGTCCTTTGTAATTCATGATCTTGTATCTGTAAGGGAGGAAAAGTTTTCTGCTACCCTTTAGGTTTCCACCTGGACCTTTGAATTAAGCTGACGTAAAAACAGATTAGCAGAACAAAAACATACAAGAGATACAAAGGATGGCTGCAATTTGTTTGGTTGCCCAGAAACTAAGAAAGGTGGCCATGAAGAGAAATTTAATCTCAATAATTTACGTATCAATTCCTGGGTTGCACCTGCCATCTGTTATCATTTCTTTTGGGTACAGACTATTAAATTGAAACATGAGATCTTGGTTTTTAACTGGAATTGGATTTTTCGCATCGTAAGTACATAGCATACAAGATTTCTTTTTCTTTTAGTCCTGCATTAGATGTTCCTCAGTTAACTGCATAACTTCGGGAGTTGAAAGAATCATTTCCAACTCATTCATCAGTTAGGTCTTTTGAGCCACAGTATCTGTTATTTTTATTTATGTATTTTCTGAGACAGAGTCTTGTTCTTGTTGCCCAGACTGTAGTGCAATGCTGTGATCCTGGCTCACTGCAACCTCTGCCTCCCAGGTTCACGTTATTCTCCTGTCTCCGCCTACAGAGCAGCTGGGATTACAGGTGCATGCTACCGTGCCCAGCCAGTTTTTTGTATTGGTAAAGACGGTGTTTCTCCATGTTGGTCAGGCTGGTCTTGAACCCCTGACTGCAAGTGATCCGCCCGCCTCAGCTCCCAAAGTGTTGGGATTACAGGCGTGAGCCACCTTACCAAGCCCAGTATCTTTTTATTACATTATAAAAGATGAACAAGTAATTTTTTTTTGAGACAGAGTCTCACTCTGTCTCCCAGGCTGGAGTGCAGTGGTGTGATCTTGGCTCATTGCAGCCTCCACCTCCTGGGTTCAAGTGATTCTTTCTGCCTCAGCCTCCTGAATAACTGGGACTACACGTGTGTATCACCACGTCGGCTAATTTTTGTATTTTTATTAGAGATGAGGTGTCACCATATTGGCCAGGCATGTCTCAAATTCCTGACCTTGTGATCCACCTACCTCGGCCTCCCAAAGTGCTGGGATTATGGGTGTGAGCCACCATACCCAGCCTTTTTTCTTTTTCTTTTCTGGTTTTTTTTTTTTTTTTTTGAGACAGTGTCTCACTGTGTCACACCAGGCTGGAGTGCAGTGACATGATCTTGGCTCGCTGCAGCCTCTGCCTCCCAGGTTCAAGCGATTCTCTTGTCTCAGCCTCCCGAGTAGCTGGGACTACAGGTGCACACCATCATGCCCAATTGTTATTATTTTTTAAAATTATTATTATACTTTAAAGTTAGTAGAGACGAAGGTTCATCATGTTGGCCAGGATGGTTTCAATCTCTTGATCTTGTGGTCCACCCACCTTAACCTCCCAAAGTGCTGGGATTACAGGCATGAACCAACGTATCTGTCCAATAGAATTTTTTCTAAGCCAGTGTGTTTAACTCTAGCCATTCTTGTACCATCTTCAGATCTGATATATTCATGTACCATTTGTTCTTTTTAAAAATATATATATATTTACTGATTGACTGTACATTTGCATTTTCTCCCTTGCTGAATTTGATATCTCCTCTGTGCTTCTAAAACACCTATGTATCCAGTATTCACTTTTGTCAACAGCATTAAACTGCCTCTCTGCTAGTAGATGATCTCCTTAATGATACACTAATTATAATGTTCCAAACATTTGCCAAACATAATGCAAATAGTCACTATAAATATAACTGTAGGCCAGGCGTGGTGGCAGATGCCTGTAATCCCAGCACTTTGGGAGGCCGAGGTGGGTAGATCACAAGGTCAGGAGTTCAAGACCAGCCTGGCCATTATGGTAAAACCCATCTCGACCAAAAATATAAAAATTAGCCAGTGTGGTGGAGGGCGCACATAATCCCAGCTCCTCAGGAGGCTGAGGCAGGAGAATCACTTGAACCTGGTAGGCAGAGGTTGCAGTGAGCTGAGATTGTACCACTGCACTCCAGCCTGGGCAACAGCGTGAGACTATGTCTCAAAAAATAACAAATAAATAAATAAAGCTGTGATCAAAAGTGGTAAATTCCTTACCTTCATCAACTCCTGCCTTGTGGAGGAAAGACAAAAACTTTAAATCTGTAATAGATTTAGTATTTTACTGCAGCTTTCCTACTTGTTACTAATTATTTGATAATTATACCACAAATTGTGATAAGCAATTTGGAGAAAGTACACAGTGCTTATGAAACAGTTTAAGAGATGGACACAGTTTAGATTGGGAAAGTGGTTGGAGTTATCCCTGAGAAAGTGATAGGTATCATTGTATTTTAATTTTTCACCCATCTGGCACATAACAAATAGGGCATGTTTAGTGAGTAAACTCTAGGGAGATGGATGAGTTATTTCATAACAATTTTAGCACACAAAATTATATTCACTTCCTTCTTTTACTATTCTAGTTAAGAATGTTGAATTATTCATGACCTTAAGATATTTCCTTTTTTTTGGTGGGAGGTATTTCTGTTTTACTGCATTAGTTCATATTTATTACTCCTAATGTTAAAAGGTTTTTATGATAGGAGATTTTCCTGTTTTGCTACATTAGTACATATTTACTCTACACAGGACTTTTTTTCAGTAAACTTAACAAATATTCCACTTATATAAAAGCCCTTTTGTTCCAAAATGACACTGTATTAATCACCCCCACACACAAACATGTTGGAAGATATCATTTTTCACAAAAAGAAGCATGCCCTTTTTAAATTGAGATTTTCTTCTTGTTTATATTGAAGGGAATAAAGTGAATTAATTGCTCCACTTGTAGTTCATTGTGAGTTTTCTTCCTTCCCTATAATAAATTGATAACTGGCACTGAAATGATGAAATCTAGGCCAGTGAGCATGAGCCAACTGTCAGCTAACTGAGTTTATAAAAGAGATGAGATTACTAAAAACCAGGGAAACCAGCTGAGGGAAAATGGAGCATGTAATTAGGAGGCGACATGATTTCTCACCCTTCTTCCAGAAGGTATGAAAAGGATTTAAAGAAGAAAAAAGATGATTCTATTTGATCTGTCAACACCGCTTATTAAAAAATATGCACGTGTTATAATATTTTATCCTGAATGTTAATCTTAGAGAAGAATAATACTGGTTTTCAAAAGGGTAGTAATTTTTGTACTGATTGTGCACTTATGGCCTATTATATTTTTTCATCTACAGTGTGTTAGGGAAATTCTGTAGATTTTAGTATTTCATGAAGTAATCTGTTTTTATCCTATTAATTTATTGAAGGACTTAGGAAGTAGGCAGATTATTTGTGGAATATTGATGCAGGTCAACCATCTTACCCTGTTTAATGTTGCTACATGGAAATACCTGACACTGGGTAATTTATGAAGAGGCTTCTTTGGCTCACAGTTCTGCAGACTGTACTGGTAGCACAGTACCAGCATCTGCTTAACTTCTGGTGAGGGCCTCAGACTGCTTCCACTCATGGCAGAAGGTATAGGACAGTCAAGATATGTAAAGATCACATGGAGAGAGAGGAAGCAAGAAAGAGATGGGGAGGTGTCTGGCTCTTTAATAACCAGTCTTGCAGGAACTAATGGAGAGAGAACCTATTCACTAACAAGAATGGTACCAAGCCATTCATAAGGGATCTGCGCCCATGACTCAAATCCCTCCTGTAGTTCCCACGTCTAACACTGGGGACTATGGAGGGGACAAACAACCAAACCTGTAGCACCAACTCTGTAACATAGCAGACAGTGATAGTAAAACTTCTTTATCCCTTCACCCGCTTCTGTAGCAGCAGCTCTGTAACATAGCAGACAGTGATAGTAAAACTTCATCCCTTCACCCGCTTCTTTTTTGAGACAAGGTCTCACTCTGTCACCCAGGTTGGAGTGCAGTGGTGCAATCTTGGCTCACTGCAGCCTCTAACTCCAAGGTTCAAGTGATTCATGTTCCTCAGCCACCTGAGTAGTTGGGATTACAGGCATGCACCACCGCACCCGGCTAATTTTGTATGTTTTTTTTTTTTTTTTAGTAGAGATGGGGTGTCATCATGTTGGCCAGGCTTGAACTCCTGACCTTGTCATCCACCCATCTCAGCCTCCCAAAGTGCTAGGATTATAGGTGTGAGCCACCGCACCGGCTCCTTCACTGCTTTTGCTGCATTTATGATGAGGAGAAGTGCTAGTAATGGTAAGAGCAAAAGTCTGGATACCAGTCATAAAATTAGATTAGGCTTGTTACCCCAGGCCAGTCACTTAACCTCTCTAAGCTTTCGTAGACATAGGAGGACGATAGTGGTACCTACCTCAGAGACCTTATGAAGTATAAAATTTCATCAAACACCAAATGAGATAAAATGCTTTCCTTAAATGGGAAGGAGATGCTATGTTAATGCAACATTGTATTACCGTTGTTTGTTGCTTTGTTGGCTTTTATGTTGTTTAACTCATTAGCTGTGGTTTCTGGTATATCTATTATCACTCTATTAGAAAATCTGTTTTGTAGCAGACAATGTGTCTATAGGATTTGGTTTTAAATTTAGCACCACCTTTTCCCTATTTAGATGAATAACTGCTGTGTTATCTGTAATAGACCTTAGAATGCTTTAGCCTTATGTGTATTCTTAGTTGTTTAATATTGCCATATTTAAGATGCAATAAAATTAAAAGAACCAATTAAGTTAGGAGATGGGATTTCCAAAAGGCACAAAGCAAATGTCCAAGAGGAACAAAAGTCTTTTGGTTATGGTTTAGTTCAAAATTTGACAACCCCCGCCCCCCGCCCTTTACAGTAGTTCTGTAATGCTGAATATTTTTGTACCCAGGACACAAGACTTTTTATTGTTATTGAACAAAATATCAGTGAAATACTGAATTCTATTCTTTTTCTACAGTGCCTCCAAAGCCATTACACCTGCAGAATTCACCTTCGTCCAATATACAGCAAACCCCCAAGCATAAAGCTTTACCTAGTGCAAAACCAAGGATGGAGGAAATTAAACCTGCCTCTGCTTCTTGTGTCTCAAAAGAAAAACCCAGTAAAGTATCAGATCTCATCAGTCGCTTTGAAGGAGGCAGGTAAGAGCTAATTTACAATGGGAGAAGGCAGGGGAAGAAGAAAGCTGATTTTCAAAAAAATGATAGTTATAGGTTTTCTAAATAAAAAGCATAGAGGATCTTATTCCATTAGGTATGGTAGGCCTTTAGAAAGGGTGAGTTTTTAAAACCAATGACTTAATCTTGCCCTAATATGAACTGTCATTTACAATGTGTTACCTATGTGCAGCACTGTAGGCCACCAGCTTTTTCATGAAATCGTGTGCTTTTGTATCTGTGTGCTTTCTCTTGTTGCCTCTGTATCTCTGTGTGTCATTCTCTATGTGTTGCTCCTTGTGGGTCATTCTGTGGGACACTGGATATCTGGGTTGGAAAGGCTGAGCAGTGGCCTCTATCTCTTCGTTTCTCACTTGTATGTTCGTGAATGTGACCCTTGTGTGCTTGTCTCCTCCCTGGGCCCTCTCTTCTTTCTGACCCATTTTATTTAATGTGGGTCTTCTGTACCCATTCAGTCGCTGTTTCTCATCTCCACATACTCCATCATATTGTAGGTTTTTAAAGAGATATTACCAATAGCAAAATGTATGTTAAATTTCAGTTTTATGTATATTCTTTAGTCCTAGTGTTCTAAAAAACAAGATAGGTGAAATATTATATTTCTCATTTAAAGATAAACAGAAACCCACTTAAAATGCTTTTCTCCTTATAAAATTCTCATTTATTTATTTTTCTTAGTCTTTTGATAAAAAATTTTATTGCTGACTTAAATATAATTTTTAAAAAAATGTATCAATAGGATTTTATTATCTGCCGTCAAAAGTCTATGTATAATTAAACAGAATGTATATAACTTCACTTTTATCCTTGAAACCAAATATTTTCATTCCAGTGTAATATTTGGGACTTGTTTCCTATTAGAGTGATTTTATTATTTATTTGTGGGATTTACTGTTACTTATGTAATGAAATTATAACTTGGAAATAGTTTGAGTATCTTCTGGGAATTGTGACCAAGCACAAAACCTGCAGTGTCCCTCATTTTTAAAATGGGTCTAACAGATGGGGGTTCTTCCTGTCAATTTCCTGTAAACAACTCAGAGCCTCCCTCTATTTTACAAAGTTACAAGTTCTGGAGAAAATTAACTTAGAAGCCTCTTCAAATTGTGGGAACTTTGGTCATAAATATTTAAACTTCAGCATCTCCTCCTGTGAAGTAGGTTTTACAAGACCTTTGCTATCTTGGATTACAGTGATCTTTACTAGAATGGTTTAATTCCATTTAAAACATTTGTTTGCTGCTTGGGTTAAGTAACCTCTCATGTTTGCTAATTCCAGGGGCCATCCCTAGTGACTGTGTAATAGAAGGAGGGGCTGGAGCCCTGACTTAATAACAACATAAGCATGACAGAGCCTGCATCCCTAGGTTTCAGGGATAACTTTCTGGAGCCTTAAAAGCATCAGTATTCCAAAGGCTACGTCCTCTCGTCCTTGCCATTTTGGTTAACCCGCTCTGCATTGTTTCAGATTCCTCTACATGTGAAATGTTTGTACTTTTTCCACTTAATGTTTTTTAATCATTCAAGCTTCACAAATTCAGTCCCATTTTGATGCAAAGGTTGAAGTTTTAATTCATCTAAGGAAAAATGTGCTATGATTTAAGATTTTTTTTAAAGCAAGTTCTGTGTAAATTGGATATAGTGTGCTTTGACAGTCTGGTGAAGAAATATTATTGGTGGCAGAGTCCACTGCCAATATGAAAAACAGTGATATGTTCTCAGTGAGGTATTACCACTACAGACTGGCCCCAAAAGTGTGTGATGGGTTAATACTGCATTGGATCTATAGAACTTCAGTACAAGATTTGTATTTACTGTTGAGTGATGCCTTTGTCTTTGCAAGGGTCATTTTCAGTTTTAGCCCTCTTTGTGAGAGCTTAGACTAGCTTTGTAAATAGAGGGAGATTCTTAGTTGTCACAGGAAATTGATAGGAAGAACCAACACCTGTTAAGAGTGGATAGTCATCATGGTCATATCATACTGTTGTTAAGACCTTACATGGCTGGATATGGTGGCTCATGTCTGTAATCCCAGCACTTTAGGAGGCCATAGTGTTGGACTGCTTGAGCTCAGGAGTTTGAGATCAGCCTGGGCAACATGGCAAAACCCTGTCCCTACAAAAAATACAAAAAATTAGCCAGGCATGGTGGTGCACGTATGTGATCCCAGCTACTTGGTCCTTCCTGACGTGGAAGGATTGCTTGAGCCTAGGGGGTCAAGGCTGCAGTGAGCTGAGATTGTGGCACTGTACTCCAGGCTGGGTGATGGAGTGGGACCCTGCCTTAAAAAAAAAAAAAAATTCCAAGTTACACCATTTTATTAAGATGAGAGATTGGGAACAAGTAGATTTTCTTTAATTTTTACTGTGGTTTTCTTTCTTCTTTCTTTCTCTTGTTCCCCTTTATTTCTTTTTTCAGAGTAAGCGAGAGTACTCTTTTTAACCAAGGAAGGACTTTAAGATTTTAGAAATAAGATTATGTTTCTGTAGACCTGAACATTGGTTTTTACCATGGATACTCCAAGGTCAGCTATTTTCCCTTATGGTTTGGCATCCACAAAGCAGCAGGAATCCAAGTACTGGTTCAACTACTGGTTTTACTAACTCGTTACCCACCTAATCGTTCCCTGTCTCCTTCCCTCCCTCCCACTCATACTCTTGACGTTACTTATTATGGGACATTTGCAGCTCTCATTCAAAGCCATCCTTTAGACAAGATCTGAAAATGCTTAAATTTGTTTCAGAGGATCTGTTGAGGATCTTTCCACCAGGGAACCCAGAGACTGATGCGGGCAGGAGGAGGACAGTTTGATTAAAATCTCTAAAAACTACTTGGGAAATTAGCCAGGCCAAAGATGTCCTCTTCTAGGGGGCAAATCTCAATTCAAGAATGTATAACATTTAAGTATTGCCTGCCTCCGCGGATCACGAGGTCAGAATATCAAGACCATCCTGGCTAACATGGTGAAACCTCGTCTCTACTAAAAGTACAAAAAATTAGCTGGGCGTGGTATCACACACCTGTAGTCCCAGCTACTTGGGAGGCTAAGGCAGGAGAATTGCTTGAACCCGGCAGGCAGAGGTTGCAGTGAGCTGAGATCGCACCATTGCACTCTAGGCTGGGCGACAGAGCAAAACTCCATCTCAAAAAAAAAAAAAAAACAATTGCCCACCTCTAAGTTTTATATATATGACATTTTCCCCCCTACTCAGTTTATCCCTTTCTTTCCTCTGGTGTTGGACTTTACCTGTATCTTTTTTCCTCTCTCATCACTTTCTTGCTGTCTACTTTTATTCCGTTTCATGCTCCAGTCCAGATCAGCAGTGACTGGGAAGGGTGGAGTAAAAGCGAAGGGGACACATCTGAGCATTGTCCTTGGGACCGGGCTGCCTGCTGTTTCCTTCCCCACCTCCCTTTATTCCATTACCTGCACTGGGGAAGATAATCAGCTCTAGACTTTCTTCCCACATTTTGACTGCAGCCTATTCAACTGATGCTCATTCTGTCCTTCTGCTCCAGGACATCATAACTTGGGGCAAAGACCATGGGATTTAGAGTTGGATTCATGTTTGAGCTCTGGCTTTTCTGCTTGTTACCCTGTGACACTGGCCACATTAATTTTCGAAGCGTAGATTTCTCTGTGGGATCCCTGTCTTTGGAATTACTGTGAGGATGAAACAAGATAATTATTGTAAGGGGCTTCGTGTAGTTTGTGGTTCTTAGTAAACACTTTAGAAGTGTTTCCGGCTGTTATTATTGTCATAATCATCATCATTATCATGGTTATTCAAAGCTCATCAAATATTTATTGAGTACTTCCCCTGTGTCAGGCACCATGCTAAGAGGTAGGAATAAAGCAGAGAGCAAGCCCACCCTCACCGAGTTTCAGTTGCTTTACTTCTTCTCATTTAGGTCACAGGAATCTTTGAACTTGAAGCCCAGAGTTTTGTGTTCCATTCTCCACCCTACTCCCAGACTCCTAGATTAAAATCTTTACAGATATTTCTGTTGGAATATTGTTCTATATTGGAAGTAAGTTTCATTCTCCTATTAGGACTACTATTATGTCAAGCAGTAATAAGGACTTGAAAGAAAAATAAAATAAGATGTGGAGTTAGTGATGGAGAGTGCTGTTATAGATAGGTGAATCTAGGAAAGCCTCTTTGGAGAGGTGTTACCTGAGCAGAAATCTGAATGGTGAGAAGGAATACCAGTGTTTTGGGGGAGATTGTCCTAAGCAGAGAACAGCAGCTGCAAGGACCCCAAGATATACACTTGGTTATTAAAAATGAGGAGCATCGGCCGGGCACAGTGGTTCACGCCTATAATCCCAGCACTTTGGAAGGCCGAGGCGGGTGGATCACGAGGTCAAGAGATTGAGACCATCGTGGTCAACAAGGTGAAACCCTGTCTCTACTAAAAATACAAAAATTAGCTGGGCATAGTGGTGCGCGCCTGTAGTCCCAGCTACTCCAGAGACTGAGGCAGGAGAATTGCTTGAACCTAGGAGGCGGAGGTTGCAGTGAGCCGAGATCGCACCATTGCATTCCAGGCTGGGTAAGAAGAGCAAAACTCCGTCTCAAAAAAAAAAAAAAAAAAAGAATGGGGAGCATCAGGGAGTATGGCAAGAACACAGTTAGGGAAGAATGGAATCTAATGAGGCCAGGCGCTTCGGGAACTATAGTATGTAGAATCTCATAGGCTGTCTTTGGGACTTTAGTTTTCCCCTGAGTGTATGAGGAAGCCCTCAGAGTTTTGTGACTGACTTGTAGAGGTTCTATTGTAGGGGATCAGGGTAGAAACAGAGACCAGTTAAAAGGCTATGGCAGCATGAATAAAAAAGTTTTGAGAGTATGCATTATGCCTTCCAAATAAAAGTAACTTGTTGGTTCATAATTTGTTCATAAATGAAGGACTGGCTATACCTATTTAAAAATGTTAACAAAGATCAGTAAGTAAAAATGTTAGGAAGAAATTATTTTATTAAATGTAAGTACTATATCTAAGTCTTTACTAACTAGTCACGTTATTAAACAGTACAAGGATCAACAGAAGTTAAGTGTTGAATAAATAATAAATAACCCAAGGAAATGTTTGAGTCCCGATAGGTAGAGCTCAGGGTCATCTTCTTCATTTAAATATTTATTTAAATGTGGATAGCACCCAAAGAGACAGGGGGCTACACTGAGAATATTCAAATCTGTGTTTCTAAAACCTCGGCGATAGAAAAAAAATCAGCAAATGTTCCTTTTCAACTGGAATAAACTTGTCATAATTCTAGAACTTTTCCATGCCAATGTTTTCATGCTTCCTTTGTATTTTATCTTTTAGCTCATTATCAAATTATAGTGATTTGAAGAAAGATTCTGCTGTGAACCTAAATGTTCCTAGAACCCCGGGAAGGCATGGATTGACAACCACACCTCAACAAAAACTCCTGTCCCAGCACTTGCCACGGAGGCAGGGCAATGATACAGATCAGACTCAGGGTGCACAGACTTGTGTGGCCAACGGTGTAATGGCAGCACAAAACCAGATGGAATGTGAGGAGGAGAAAGCTGCCACTTTTAGCCCAGATACTTCTATTCAGGCTTCTGAACCCTTGCTTGATACGCACATAGTGAATGGAGAAAGAGATGAAACTGCCACAGCTTCTGCATCACCCACAACAAATGACTGCGATGGAAATGCTTCTGACAGTAGCTACAGGACTCCAGGCATAGGCCCAGTGCTCCCCCGAGAAGAAGAAGGGGCAGGAACTGAAGCCAAGGTACAAGAGAGGGAAAATGGGGAAAGCCCTCTGGACCTGGAGCAGCTGGACCAGCACCACGAGATGAAGGTACAGCATGAGACTAACTCATAAGCAGGGAACCCCCTGCCTACTTAATTGTTGTCTTAAAACCCTTTATTTATTGCACCCGTGCAATGTATCAGTCAGATCACCCACACTGGCAGTTAAATGATTTTCAGGCTCTGGCAGCTGATGAGTGTTTCCCCTATGCTCTAAGCAGACATTTCACTTTTTCTTTTTGTGTAGTTTCTGTTTCTGTCTCTGTTGTAATTTCAGGAGTCAGAACAGTGTGGAAATTTTAATATAGGAAATCCACAAATATGTTGTTTTTATATAGAAGAAATTCTAAAATCTTTGTTGTTCAGAAGTTTCTTCCTTTTTTTTTTTTTTTTTTTGAGGTGGAGTCTTGCTCGCTCTGTCGCCCAGGCTGGCGTGCATGGCAGGATCTCAGCTTACTGTAACCTCCACCTCCCGGGTTCAAGCAATTCTTCTGCCTCAGACTCCTGAGTAGCTGGGATTACAGGCGTGCACCACCATGCCCAGCTAATTTTTTTGTATTTTTAGTAGTGCCGTGGTTTCACCATATTGGCCAGGCTGGTCTCAAACTCCTGACCTCGTCATCCACCTGCCTCAGCCTCCCAAAGTGCTGGGATTGAAGGCGTGAGCCACTGCACCCAGCCCAGAATTTTCTCATAGAATAAATTGTAGACCTGTAAGATGAACCTGCCACTAGTAAATGTTACTTTTAAGGACATGAATATGGAAGTATTAAATTATTCAACAGATTATAACTGTTTCTAGGCTTTTAATTTTTTTAAGTTTTCTAATTAATACCCAATATTATAATCAATGGTATAGTCTTTGAGTTAGAAAGCCATTTAAAAATCATTTTAGAGCCGGGGGCAAGGCAGGAAGAGCTCCTCAGCCCAGTAGTTCAAGACCAGCCTGGACAACATGGCAAGGCTCTATATCTACAAAATTTGTAAAACTTAGCAGAGCATGGTAGTTCACACCTGTGATCCCAGCTACTTGGGAGGCTGAAGTGGGAGAATTGCTTGAGCCCAGGAGGTCGAGGCTGTAATGAGCCATGATCATGCCACTGCACTCCAGCCCGGCCGACAGAGCGAGACCCTGTCTCAAAAAAAAAAAAGAAAGAAAAGAAAAAACATCTTAGTTTTGCAATTAATTTATAGAAGAAGAAGTAGCCCAGAAAACTTGTGAGTTTTTTCAAGGTCGCACTGCTTTTTGAATATTAGCTCACAACCCTCATGCTGTGACTCCCAGGCCAGTGTTAAATCCCTGAAGCAACAAGAAATGTCCATCAGTGAAGCAGTCATGGGTAATAAATTGTGGAATTGTTGAGAACTGGGCATTTCTATCCTTTCTAAAGAGGAAAGTTATTTGATGAACTGCCTGGATGGTGTTTCTGCCCATGTGCACAATGTCTACTAAGAAAGAGTTGATTTGCGGGTGAAATATATACTGACTCTCAAGGAGAGAAAGTTTAAAGAAGGAAGTGGGTGGAAGAAAATGAGTTATGCTTGGTAACATGATCTGAAACAGTAAAGAAACAGGACATTGCAAAGTGAATTTCTATACCTCGATACAGCGATAGAGTTTAGTATGTTTGAACCGTGATGGAAGGAAAAGGTGGTTAGAACCAAGAAAACCTTTTACCACTGTTGGGATGATGGCACCAGCAAGTATAGATGAAATAGTAAGAGCTGTTCTTATAAAGGAAAATATAATTGGGGATGATGCCTGGGGTTGTTGGATGGTACTTTTTCTTGCCTGTCACATATTATTATGGATTCATTTTCATAGATGAATCTTCTGTGGGAGAGATTTTGTAGAATTTTCCTATGAAACTAATGAAACATAGACTAGTATTACTGGCATTTCTCCTGAATGGGCCTTTACACAGTAGATGACACGTGCTGTATGTGGGAAGAAAAAGCAAATTTTCTTTGCAGAGCTGTTGATGCAAACACCACATCTCTTCTGTTAAAATGGAATGTTAGGATTTAATATCTGTGCTGCTGTGGCAGTATGTTCACCTTTCCTGCTCTGATGTTTAATATGTTGCCTTTCCTTCTTCGTAAATGAAAACATAAATGTTAGTAGTGTTAAGATGGTAAATTTTATTAGGTGTATTTTACGACAGTTTTAAAAAAAATCTTAAAAATGTTAGTAGTCTATAGTGGACCAAACAATTAGAACAAATCACAATTCTACTTCTGGCTTGTTCATTAACTAGCAGTATGAGCTTGAACAAGTCAATAATTCTTTGTTTGTTTAGCAAAAGAATCTAAACTGCATATAATCTTAAGGCCCTATCTTCATGTTGTAAAAGCCCCACCCCCCACCAAAAAAAAAAAAATCTTGAGGCCCATTTCAGTGATTATATACTAATTCTCTGCTGTGATATGTAGGTATATTCCCTTGTTAGTATAGTCCACCAGATTATCAGCTGCTGCATAAACTGTCTAATGTGTTGAACTTCTAAGATATAATGGAATATTTTTAGTTTCAATCTGCAGACAACTGAAAAACTTTAATCTTCCTGGAAGTGGATATGGATATTGACCTCAGAATAGTCATGTTTCATTTAAGCTGGTGTTAGATTTAATAGGTATTTCCCAAATGCCCACAGGAATGGGAAAATGTGAAGGGATAGGGAATGAAAGTAGAGCAGCTAGGAACAGTGGCTCATGCCTTTGATCTCAGCACTTAGGAGACTAAAGTGGGTGGATTGCTTGAGTCCAGGACTTGGAGATCAACCTGAGCAGCATGGCGAAACCCCCATCTCTACTAAAAATACAAAAAATTAGCTGGGTATGGTGGTATGCACCACTAGCTACTTGGGAGACTGAGGTGAGAGGATTGCTTGAGCCTGGGAGACAGAGGTTGCAGTGAGCTGAGATCTCACCACAGCACTCCAGGATAGGTGACAGAGTGAGACCCGTTCTCAAAAATTGTATATATACACACACACACATATTTTGAAGGCAGCTTTTCTTTATTTACCTAGAACTGAATGGTGAACTCAGAAAGGTGTTTTTTTTTTTTGAGACAGAGTTTTGCTGTTGTTGCCCAAACTGGAGTGCAATGGCACGATCTTGGCTCACCGCAACCTCCACCTTCTGGGTTCAAGCAATTCTCCTGCCTCAGCCTCCCGAGTAGCTGGAACTACAGGCGCACACTACCATGCCCAGCTAATTTTTGTGTTTTTAGTAGAGACGGGGTTTCACCTTGTTGACCAGGATGGTCTTGATCTCTTGACCTTGTGATCCACCAGCCTCGGCCTCCCAAAGTTCTGGCATTATAGGCATGAGCCATCGTGCCCAGCCAGAAAGTTCTTTTTTGTGGCTACTCAGTTTTACTATGTTCTTAATATAAGAAGGAAAAATGTGAAAAAATTGAACTGTTCAATTAAAAAATTCAGTGTGCCAGGCTCACTCTCCTGGACACCAGAAACACAGAAATGAACTAGACAAGCCCTGTCAATAAAGCCTCAGTCTAGTGAGGGGTGAGAGACATACATAAATTGACATAGGATGGTGCAGTAAGTGCTTCGGAAATACAGATGACTGGGCCAGGTGCAGTGGCTCTCACTTGCTCTCCCAGAACTTTAGGAGGCTGTGGCCGAGGATCTCTTGAGCCCAGGAGTTCGAGACCAACCTGGGCGACAGGTAAAACTGTATCTCTACAAAAAATTTAAAAGTTCACCGGGTGCGGTAGCACTTGCTTGTGGTTCCCAGCTACTTGGGAGGCTGAGGTAGGAGGATTGCTTGAACCCAAAAGGTCGAGGCAGCAGTGAGCTGTGATCCCACTACTTCACTCTGGCCTGGGCCCACAGAGCTGAGGCCTTGTCTCAAAAGAAAAAAAAAAAGGGTGGGGGGGAATGCAGATGAAGAAACAGTTGTGCCCAGGAGTACTAGTTGAGGACCAGGCTGCTGAGAACCAGTTGAAGTAGGCTTGAGGCAAAGGTGGGAAATTGCTAGGTGATCAAAGATACACTGGGATGGGGATGAGTGAAAGTGTGAGCAATGAGCAGAGGCAAGAGAGTAGATGCTGCATTTGGGGAACTATTTCTAACCGTATAATCAGAGGTCAGAATGGCTAGCAAAATGAATATAGAAGTGGAAGGCTAGATTTAAAAGAGTAAGCTAAGAACAGACTGCAGTGGGCTTTTGAATACCTGTTAAGAATGTAAATATTTTTTTCCTGAAAACATTAGAGATTTTTTTTTAAAAAGTGTAAAAATCTTAAAAGGTTTTTAAAACCTTTTAAGTTGCTAAGAGTTTACAATTTTCATTGAAAAATAGGAAAATTGGCAAAGCATACACACAAAAAAAACTACACCCATAATTCTACTAGTGAGAATTGCTTAGATATTTAATATTCTGGCTTGTTTTTCTGAGCTGTTTGAAAAAACATACTTGATCGCATAATGTATGGTCACTCTGTATCCTGTTTTGTTGGATTATACATAGGTATTTCCTTCATATCAATTCAAACTTTCCATAAGCCTAGTATTATCTGGCGTCAGGAACACTTAATTAAAGCATGGAAGTGACATGATGACACATGTGTGGGTTTTTGAAAAATGAGTCAGATGAAAGGGAAAACAGATGGAGCAGGGCACGCAGTTAGGAAACAACTGCACTAGTCCAGGTATGAGATGTGAAGGGGGCCTGGAGGAGGCAGAGGGTGAGAGACAAGGAAGATTTTGAGGGCCTTGTGGCTAGATGAGGGGATTAAGGCAGGCTCAACTCTTAGGGTGGATGAACTGGCAGACGGTGTGCGATTGGATGAACTGCAAGAGAATGGAACGCAAAACCTATTTTATGGGCAAAAAAGTAAGTTATATTTTGACCTTACTGAATTGAGGGGCTTTTTGTAAGTCCCCAGGTGTAGATGTCTTACAAAAAATGGAACATTCTGGGGGTGTGGTGGCTCATGCCTGTAATCCTAGGACTTTGGGAGGCCAAGGCAGGCAGTTCAACTGAGGTCAGGAGTTTGAGACCAGCTTGGCCAATATGGTGAAGCCCTATCTTTACTAAAAACATAAAAATTAGCTGGGCATGGTGGCACCTGTAGTCCCAGCTACTCAGGAGTCTGAGGCAGGAGAATTGCTTGAACGCTGGAGATGGGAGGTTGCAGTGAGCCTAGATTGCGCCACTGCTCTCCAGCCTGGACGATAGAGTGAGACTCTGTCTCTAAAAAAAAAAAAAAGAATATTCTGGAAGCATTACAGTTTACTGGTTAAGCGTGAAGGCTTTGGAATGAAAAGACCTGAGTTTAAATCCCAGCCCCGTCACTTACTAACTAACTAGGTGGCCACAGACATTTGGAGATACTAATTAGGCAAGTGGAACTATGGATCCAGAGCCCAGGAAAGAGGGTGAGAATATAAGAGGATGTGCATGAGGGTGTGATTAATGTTGCCAAAGCAGAACGTGTAGGAACAGGAAATGGGCCAAGAGTTGAGCCATGAAGCACAAACAATAGAAAAGGAAGTTTAATAAATTGTCCAAGAGAAAAGAGAAGAGAGAACAGTGTTTTGGAACCACAGAGATGGAGGGGAATGGGGTGGGAGTACAGACATATTGATGAACTTTGAGGAAAAAAGCATAGTCAGCATTTAGAACATGAAACTAGGAGTTAGCCTAGACCTTTAGTAAGACTTAATAGCTAACTAGCTATATACTAGTATATAACTCAGTGACTTGGGTAATTGAACAAAGTTGAGCAAATGTATGTTTCTCATAGGTTATGGGCAAGGCACTGCAGTAAATACAAAGAAGAAACATAGTTGAGATGAAGAGTTAAGACAACAAATAACCATTACTCAAGATATCCTGAGGTCAAGGAAAAGGCCTCAGTGGGCTAAGGTTTACATCATCGCTCTGAGGGTGAATTTACTGTTGTTAGCAGAAATGGAGAATCTAGGAGAGACTAAGGGACCGCAGCCCTGTGGTAGCTTGCAGGCTTGGTGATAGAAGTGTTGATTTGGGCAGTGGCCTGGAGCTTGGGGAAAGTGGAGATTAGCTATTGTAGCGACCGTGACCATGATTCTGAGAGCCTTGGGCAAAGACTATGGGCCAAGCATTGCTGAGTGGCCAGGAATTCAAGAAAAAGAAAAAGCATACTCCGAGTAGGAATTAGCCGGTACCAGCAAGTTAGCAGTGCCAAGAGAACAAGGACGGGGTTTAACAGAATGTTGAATTGAACCAGGAGAATTGGGAAAGATCAGGTGCTTGGAGGTAACAGCATGCAGAAAGACCCAGTTTAGTGTGAGTGTAAGAGAAATGGAAAGCTAAAATCTTGTTTTATGTGGGTTTAAAAAAAAAATGAAAAAGCCAGATACCATAACCTGGTGGTCAGGAGCACAGGCTCAAGAGCCAGGTCCTCTAGATTTGAATCCCACTCAGCCATTTACTAGCTCTATGACCTTGAGCAGATTTCTTCAGCCTCCCTGTGCCTCAGTTACTTCACCTGTAAAATGGAGGTAGCATATCTACCTTGTAACATTATGAGGTATAGATCATTTAGTAGTTGTAAAATACTTTAGAACAGTGCCTTGGCACATATGAGCTATATATTTGTTAATGAAACATCCCATTTTCTCACTTGTGAATCAAGATGAATAGACTCAAGACCTGAGATGTTATTTAATTAGATCTAAATTTCAACACATTCTGACAGGTTAATACCAGCACCGCTCTTTCAGTTCTCCCTCTGTGGGATGCACAGAGATAAGTTTGCATACCGCCTCTTTTTTAACCTAGGGTTTCTGTATTTTGTTTCTCCTGCCTGAGGACCATTGGTTATTACCATGTGATATACTCTCATTAGTATATACAAGGTTCTAACTTAAGGGAATTAACATAAAGCATTTATAAATGACTGAGTTATGTTGATGGTCTACTGAGTCTTTAGATAAGTTAATTCAGTTATTTAATGTGTATATATATTCAGTTCTTGGTGCCTGTTATTTAATTTCTGTAAAACTCAAAGAACTCTTTAGTGTATTTTACACTATGTGAATTATAAGAAGAGTTGTTCTCTCTTCACCACCACTTCCTATCTGATCTTGTGCAAGTAACCAAACTCTTCTTCTTTCTGTAACCTCTGTTCCCCACACCCCCGACATATCACCAAAGAATGCAGTTGAAACCTTCAGATTAAAAGCTCTCACTTTTAACTCTCCTTGAACCCAGGAGACAGATGTTGCAGTGAGCTGAGATCATGCCGTTAACTAACGCATCTGTTCTCCCAACTCATTTCAAGTTTTGAACTGGATAGTGTGGAAGACCTAAGTTTGGGAAAATATTGGTAGGTTACAAGTGGGCTTGGAATTACCTCCCAAAGCTTCTTGGATCGTGCTGAGCTTACAGCCTGTTGATGATTATGACACTATATTATAAAGCAAGGAATAACATATGCATATCATACGTGGGTGTTTCTCTCTCTCCCTTTCTCCCTCCCTCCCCTCCCTCCCGCTATCTCTCCCTCTCATACCCACTCTCTCCCCCTGTCTCTCTCTCTCTCCCTCTCTCTCTCTCTTTAACAATGTGAGTGTGGTGATAAATTCCCTACTGTTAACAAATCTTTCCTGAGACCTCATGACCCTTTTGATGGCATTTATGACATGATCCTATATGAACATGAAACCTGTGTTTTATTCCTCTACCTTCTGGTTTTCTTATTCCTCCATTCCTTCTTGGTGTCTGTTATTTATTTCTATAAAACTCAAAGGACTCTTTAGTGTAATTTACACTACATGGATTATAAGAAGACCAAAATTGTTCCCTCTTCACCACCTACTTCCTTCCTATCTGATCTTGTATGTCTTTTGTATGAGGGATTTCTCCTTATGCAGCAGGCTGTAGCAGAGCAAGAAGTTGATTTTCTCAGACCGGGGTTTGAATCTCAGCTCAGTCACTTACTAGCTATATGACTTCGGGCAAGTTACTTAACCTCGTGATGACACGCTGCCTCATCTATAAAGTAAGAGTGATAATATTCCTGCTTCATAAAAGGATTAGGATTACATGAGATAACTCATGTGAAGCACATAGAATGGTGCACGTAGTAAGTACTCATTAAATAGTGGTGGCTGTCACCTTCTCTCGCTTGTGATAGCTTCCTTGATTTCCCAACTTCTTAGTTTTATAATAAAGAATCTGCAGAATTTTGGAATATCACAGAATGAAGATGTCTAATACAAGTGATAGGTTAGACTACTTATGTGACATTCACATGTCATTGTGATCTAATTTAATTTAACAGCCTGCAGCCCCATTGAAGACTTTTTTTTATTATTTTTTGAGACGGAGTCTTGCCCTGTCACCCAGGCTGGAATGCTGTAGCACGATCTCGGCTCACTGCAGCCTCTGCCTCCTGGGTTCCAGCGATTCTCCTGCCTCAGCCTCCCAAGTAGCTGAGATTACAGATGCACGCCACCATGCCTGGCTAATTTTTGTATTTTCAGTAGAGCTAGGGTTTCACCATGTTGGCCAGGCTTGTCTTGAACTCCTGATCTCAGGTGATCCACCCACCTCAGCCTCTCAAAGTGCTGGGATTATAGGCGTGAGCCATCAAGCCTGGCCTCCATTGAAGACTTTAATGTGTGGCAAGACATATAAAATGACATATCAAAATGTTGATGCATCAGATAAATTGTGGTACAAAATCAAATATTTATTCCCTAAGTTGACTCAACATTTTTTTTTACCAGAGAATGAGCTTTAGGGACCACAGAGATGTATGTACCTGCACAAAGCATACACCCTCTCTCTCCATAGAAAAATATAATTGACAGATTTGAATAGAAACTCCCCATGATTAAGAAATGTTCATTCATGTCCTGTAAAAACTTGATAATTTACTTAGGTTATTTACATACATATTGTTTGACTATAAAGTCTAATAAATAGATGGGGAAAGCTGTAAGACCTTTTAATGGTTTTGAATATATGTTTTTAGGAAAATTCTTCCTACCTAAAATGAAATCACATATGAGAACATGTGCTTAAGAGTCATAAAGCATAATATTGGCTGATTCATTTTAAAATAATTGAAGATTTTACCTCTGAAGCATCTCAGGAAACTATAATTGTTTTTACCATTTACAACATTCTTTCCAGAAGATCTGCTCCCCCTGCTTGGTAGTTTCGAGGCAGGATGGATGGCACCAATATTTAGAAGAATGAATCGCTGGCACCATCCAAGTGTTTGTGCCTGTCCAGTTAATGAACTCTGGGAGCTGCAGTGGGGGCCCTTTGTTCTGCCTCGAGCCATATGGGAGAGTCATGCCAAAAGGTCTGAAAAGAGCTGCAGGAGCTGGTGACATCTGCAAATGAGGAGGCAGGACTGATACTGCAATGCATTCATGAAGTAGTGGGGTATGGAGACTAACAACCAGGCTGAACCTAAGCCCAGAGAGGAAGGAGCAGATCTCTCCTAAAGGGTACTGGAGGTGTTAAGGCATACAGTAACAGCCTAGGAAGTGCATTACGCAGAAAGAGGAAAATTAATTGCGTACTCTATTATTGTAAGAGGAGTGTAACTTTTGATGCTGATAGTTTAGATATGCTCTTGTGTATATTTATTTTGAGGCAGTGCTTTGGGAGTCACCTTTCAATTTATAAGTATAGTATTGTGTATGTATTTGTAAGTTTAAAATCCCTTTATTTTTTTTATTTATTTTGAGACAGAGTCTTCTCGTGTCACCCACACTGGGGTTTAATGGCATGATCTCAGCTCACTGCAGCCTCCACCCCCTGGGTTCGAGTGAGTCTCCTGCCTCAGCCTCCTGAGTAGCGTGCACCACCATTCCCAGCTAAATTTTGTATTGTTAATAGAGATGGGATTTTAAAAGCATCTTACTTTGGATATCCCTACTTAAAATACAGGGATACTCAAAGTAAGATGCTTTTAAAATAGCATTTTTGAAAAATTATAAATTATGTTGAAAAGTCAGGCTTCTTTTCTTAGACTTCAATAGAAGAAAATGGGATTATATATTAAATTAATAGTGCATGACTACTACTGTTTCCCAAAGGATTGCACGAATAAGTGGCTTCCTGGTAAAGTGCCAAGCACAAGTAGTGGTTGTATAACTTTGAAGTGCTCAATGTTAAGAAGAAATATTTACCTATTTAGTTTTCCTATTTAAAAAACATTAGGTTACAGCCCCAATGAACCAGCAATTTTAAAACTACTTTAATTTATATGTAATTCTAATATAGTAATAAAGCCCCATGCATGCAAATAAATCATATATTTCTCTTTAATGTACTTATAGATGAGTTTCCTTAAATAAGTTTTTTAAGTTGGAAGCCACCATATTATCACTTCAAAATGACTGTATTTTTATATCTGATAATTACAAAAATGCTGAAAAGTCTGTCTTTAATAGAATTTATGTTGGAAGAAATAATATATAAATTAAAGTGTACAGTAGTAATACATTTCATTTTCAGGTGGATTTTGTAAGCAGATAGTTGGTGATTTTTCAGTCTGTCTATTACAGGCAGATATCACAGTCTTGGGTTTTGTTGCAAAGAAAGATGATAGTGACCAAGGTGTATCATGAATAGTAACTTAAAATCGTGTACTTGCCTGTGTGATACAGTTAGTTTCTAACTCTCTGACCTTGGGTAAGTAACCTGGCGTCTTTGAGCCTCAGGATTTTGTTTTGTTCTATGTGTGCTGTCTGTAAAATAGAAATAACAATGGTATTTATCATTGTAAGGATTCATCAGTTTATGTAAAATCATTGTCATGGTGTCTGGCACACAACAATTAGTGTGTGTTAGCTTTTATTATTATGGTGATATTATTATTGCTGTTTTGATTGACCTAAAGCAAGGCACCATTAGTCCAAGATTTCCTCACATCTTGAAATCCCTAGTAATTTTTCTGCAAATCCTGTATGTAAGAGCGTGATTAAACCATATATTGTGTGCAGGCTTACTTTTTGCTTATCTTTGTGTTGGCTTTGTCAGGGTTAGGGACCTAACGTGTAGAAGACCATCTGTGTGAAGAGAGCATAGCTTTTGCTAATAACTGCTGGCATCCCTCTTGGATTTTGCAAAATCTGACCAGGATATCCACAATTGCCAAGTTCAGCTAAAGCATGCCTTGCAGTCAGCAAAGATTGTTTCTGATAAGCTTCCTATTTAAGATTGTTTAGGACTGCGGAAGACCTTAGGGGTGACTTCGTTGCATAGCAGTAATACACAGTAAGAGCTGTCAGTTAATATATTCTCTGATTCATGAAAGATGTATTATTTTATCATGGCACAAGTTCTGCCAAGTTGCTGTCTTTAAAGATATAGTCAGAATTTGAATCAGAACACAGGGTATGAGTGAGTCAAAAGAATCACTGTCACCACTATCAGAATAAAACCAAGGGCTTGAAAAGAATAAACTACTGCCACTAATAACAACGTGCATGTATTTCAAATGAATTTTGCTGAATGACAGAAGCAAGACTCAAAAAGCACATGTATTTATATGACATTATAGAAAAGGAAACATCAGTAGGTACCAGGATCTGGTGCTAGGAGCAGAGAGAGGGTGGATTACAAAGGGGCACAGGAATAGTTGCGGCATGATGGAAATATTCCATATCTTGACTGTGGTAGTGGTTATGTCAGGGGTCCCCAGCCCATCGGCCACAGACTGGTACTGGCTGATACATAGCCTGTTTTGGATGGGGTCGCACAGCAGGAGGTGACCGGTGGGGCAGATGAGCAAGCAAGTTAAGCTTCATCTGTATTTACAGGTGCTCCCCATCAGTCACATTATCATCTGAGCTCTACCTCCTGTCAGATCAGCAGCAGCATTAGATTCTCATAGGAACTTGAACCCTATTGTGAACTGCACACGCGAGAGATCTAGGTTGCATGCTCCTTATGAGAATCTAATGCCTGATGATCTCTCACTGTCTCCCATCAACCCCAGATGGGACTGTTTAGTTGCAGGAGAACAAGCTCAGGTTTCCCGCTGATTCTGCATTATGTTGAGCTGTATAATTACTTCCTTATATATTACAATGTAATAATAATAGAAATAAAGTACACAATAAATGCAATGTGCTCAAATCATCCTAAAACCATTCCCCTCCCCCTGCCCCAACCGTCAATGGAAAAATTGTCTTCCATGAAACCAGTCCCTGGTACCAAAAAGGTTGGGGACCTATGGGTTACATTTTCACGTGCATTTATCAAAACTCCTGGAACTATACACCAAAAAGGGTGAATTTTACTGTTTAGAAATTATGCTTCAATCATCTGGCTTAGAAAAGCAAAATAAAACAAACAGCTTACAACATTGATGCAGGGGAGTATTTCTTCGGAATATGAAGGACAGCGTATTCCTGTATCTTCCTCTGAAATGTTAATAGGTTTCTTATGTATTTACTATACATTTATTTTTACTTATTACAGTTGGAAAGTCACATTTTTATCCCACAAGGTATTTAAGTTTTATCTCTTTCTCCTTATAAGCGGTAATTGCTTAAAAATTACTTAGGTTTTTAAATTTCATGGAGTATCCTGCATGTGTATCATATACCATTCCGGATGCTTCTGGTCACATGTAACACTTAGCCTGGCCTAAACAAGAATGAAGTTTATTGTCTTCATTCCTGTGGTTGTGGACTGGCTGCTCATAACACTTAAGCCTACATATACTGTCATTCTCTGGGAGCCCCAAAAAGAAATGTCTCCCGTTGGCTCTGCCTTAAGGGAAGGAAGCTTCCTATTGCCAAAGCCTTCAGTGTATATTTCCTCATACCTCATTGTCTCCGGAACCAATCACTATGTACTTGGATTCTTACATTATTCAGGGCCCCACCTTTTGATCTGGAAACAAAGTCTATTTCCCCAGAGGAATTGGCTGTATAGTAGTAATATATACACTAACCCAATCTGGATACTAATAAGAAATGAGGGGTGGGAAATATGCCAAGCTAGCAACCAGCAATGCCAGAACATTATCCTGAATTGTATTAAGTTAAGCCAAAACTTTGCCTAATTGTGGAATTAGGTGACTCCATCTTATTTCTGTATTTCTGAGACCACTAATTATTTAAACATTGTTATATTGCTTTACCTGAGGACTTCACATAAAAATACCTCATTTCAATGCCACTGTAAGAAACAACACATTAACTTTACATGTTAGAATGGATCTTGTGTGTAAAGTGTAAAGCATGAAGTAGCATGTGATGAACACAGTGAAGTAGTCATAGGATTTAATAGCATTTATACACAGTTTAAAATATAGTGTTTATACCAAAGTTAGACCCTGCCTTAAAATATGCTTTGGTCTCCTTTGCTTCTAGAGTTTTGCCTAAACTTTCATGATACTTTATAATCTCCTACAGAGAAAGGGTATTTCAGTGAAGTACTAGATAGAAAGTTTTCACTACAAATATTTATGTTTGAAAGATAAAATACCTTCCAGTATGATGAAGCCCAAGGGCTTTGAATAGTTGAAGAAGGCTCTATGGACAAGAATGGAAATTCAGCAGTCAAAACGAAAAGTGTCTTAGACACCTAGAGAGCTACAATCGCAAAAGCATATGCCAGGCAGAGAGGATGGAAAGAAGAAAGGTTTAGAGATGGCCAGAGGCGCTTTTGGATAATAATCAAACATGCATTTGAATGATGTGTTTGGAGAAATGGGCCTGTGATGATAGAATGAGAAGGAAGTTTGAGGAAGTGAGTAGAGGTTTGAATAACCCTGAATATGCATAGTATGGACTTTACCCTGTCAATGAGAGGAAGACTACTGAAGGCTTTTCTATGAAAGTAGAATTACATGTGCAATGTTTTTTTTTTACAAGTTTAGAATTTTCTTTTCACTTGAAGATAAATAGCCCTAGAGAAGTACATGGAAGGATATACACTTGCATATTTTTCTCAGAGCAGAAATTTTAGCATGTACATTAGAAAGAATTCCACAAAACAATTGACAAAAGACAAAAATAAAAACATTCATTAGACAATGGCTATCTGGAAATACTCTTTCTTTTTAGTATTCAAAGAATTAATTCATTCTTGACAATGCTTTATAAATATGAAACAAAGGAAAGTTTTAGAAAGATTCCTCATACAACAATATACAAGTTAAATTAGAGCCATAAAATATTGGAAGATTATTTGATAGCTATTGATTGGTGGGGGGTTGAGGAGAGATGAGCAAAACAGGGTGGCAGTGTTGAGAGCTTAAAGGATAAATGCTAAAGACATAGTATCATAAATAGGACTTGGCAGCAGTCAGGATCCCATAGAGAACTAAGTTTACACTAATTCAAGATTTCAAAGGCAGCTAACTGTACCATTACCAGGAAGAGAAAATTAGGAGTTAGTAGTAGGGTAGAGGTTTCTCAGAAAAGATGAATTTGGTCTTGGGTTGTCAGCATGTCAAAGTAGTCATACGTGTCCAGCAATAGTTGAATAGTTAGGTATGTGATTGCTACTCATTCATTCATTTGTTGAGCAATTTTGTATTGAGTACCAGTGTTTTTATTGAAGCATTGTAGTAAGCACAGGAGACATAGCAGCTAATAAGAAAAAAAAGTTCTGTCATCATGAAACTGGCAGGATTATATAAATATATTTAAGGATTAAATAAATACATATTGAAGAAATAAAGTGGGATTTAATTCAAAATAATATGGGCAGACAGGTGAGGGGGAGCATAAATGAAACAAGATTAACAGTGAGTTGATAGTTGTGGAATCTCATTGATGGGCATGTAGGGGTTCACTTTACTATTTTCTGTATTATTTGATTGAAGTTTTTCTTCTTCTTTTTTTGTTTTTTGGAGATAGGGTTTGCTCTGTTGCCCAGGCTAGAGTGCAGTGGTACAGTCATGTCTCACACAGCCTCAACCTCCTCCCAAAGTTTTGGAATTATAGGCATGAGCCACTGCAGCTGGCCTAATAAAATATTTTTTAATAAAAATTTAGTGTATAAAGCTGATAATTAGACAAGATGTCTGAGTGGTGAATTTCCAAAGTATAGCCTGAGAAAGATGGAAAAATGAAGAAAGGATAATGCTAGGAACCGAAAAAGATAAAAAAATTTCCGGGAAAAGGGTAGATACAATAGCGGTAACTGCTGTAGAGGTCAGAGGAGAAACTATAGCTTAAATCCAGCTGCTCGCTAATTTCTCCTTTTGTTCATTTCTTATCTGACATCTCTTGATGGCTGGAAGAACTGGGTAACTGAGAAGCTTGAGAAAACTGTTTTGATCAAATCATTTGAAGACGTGATTTTTTCTTTAGAAATATTGTCCAAAGTTTTTTTCCTAATGTGTGAATATCTGTTCAATTTTTAGGAGACTAATGAGCAAAAACTTCACAAAATAGCCAATGAACTTTTGCTTACTGAAAGAGCTTATGTCAGCCGGCTAGACCTCTTAGATCAGGTAAGATTTTGTTTCTCAGAATTATTTTATGTTTTTGCATTGTACATCGTTTTAACCTAGTAATTACAGTATTTTAGAAACTGCATGAAGGGCGGGCCTGCGTTTGGCTAGTGAAAGGTTCTTGCTCAAGTAAATCTCTAGCACTTTCAGCTTTGTCAGTGAATTCACTAGGTATAAGCATTTTCTAATTTGTGAAGAATAGAGGTGTCTCTCTATATGAATCACAAAATGTGTTTATCAGTGTCCTATAACTTAAACACTAGTCTATTTCTCGACCTTTCATTGTCATCCTGGGGACCATGTTACCATTATATTCTAAATAAGATACTGATGATTCTGGCTGGGCGCGGTGGCTCACACCCGGAATCCCAGCACTTAGGGACCAGCCTGGACAGCATGATGAAACCCTGTCTCTACTAAAGATACAAAAAAATTAGCTGGGCGTGGTGGTGCATGCCTGTAATTCCAGCTACTTGGGAGGCTGAGGCAGGAGAATCGCTTGGAATCAGGAGACAGAGGTTGCAGTGAGCTAAGATCACACCACTGCACTCCAGCCTGGGCAATAGGGCGAGACTCCATCTCCCAAAAAAAAAGATGCCTTAGTTTTCAAAAGTTATTCTTACATTCTTAGATTTTCCAAGTGTATATTTGAAATGCTACTCAAGGTTCCATGATAAAAGTACAAAACGTGATAAAGTAGATTCACACATTAAACAAATACTGGCTAGGCAACTTTATGCCAGGTACTGTATTAAATGTTTCATACAAGGTTGAACAAGTGAACTTTCAAAATCCTTCTGGCCCTATGACTACACCAGCTCAGATCATTTAGTTTCACCATGTTGGCCGGGCTGGTCTCAAACTCCTGACCTCATGATCTGCCTGCCTTGGCCTCCCAAAGTGCTGGGATTACAGACAGGCATGAGCCACTGCGCCTGGCCACGAAGGCATCTTAATCCTGTTTCAGCAATAAAGAATAGTACAAATGGTAGATTGCCCATACAGACTCCTTGTTAGAAGGGAAAGCTGCCATGTAGAATGTTACTTAGAAGAATTGTCCCACTTCTGCCACTGGAAACTGGAATTTCATGGAAACAGGCAATCCTGTGCATACCTCTTCATCGTCGGTTTCAGAAGTGAACTGCTTGCCTCTTAGGGTGAGCTGTGAGAAGCCATTTTAAGTCTTATGCTCTTTGAAGGAATGAGTTTATGGATCAGATCATTTTTGAAGAAATTTCACCATAAGCCAAAATCAAATCACGTCGTTTGTACCTTTGAAAGAACTTTCTTCCTTATGGGAATTACAGACCTGAAATTTTAGTATTCACGTAGTGGAGATATTTCTTTTCTCTTACCAAGTTGTGTGGTGTTTTTTTTTTTTAAGCCAAATAAGTTATCAGCTGCTGTTGCTGAACTTTTAGAATTCTAGAGTCCTAATTACTACAGTAACCTAACTATTGGAGCCTCTAAGTCTAAGGACATAATTTTGTGTTCTTTTTGCCTTTCAAGAAAATGCAGTGGAGGTGAATTTAGAAAATTGACAACCATCTGGACATTATGAAGGAATAGACCTCCTTCTGCCTACATGTAACAGAATGGCAATTAAGAGGTATAATAGCCCTAGTGAAGTATAGCTAAGACCGAAGGCTTGTGTGGGTTTTTTTTTTTTTTTTGTCTTTGAGGTATGTGTTGTGTGTAGAAAGAGACTTTTCTCCCTACATATCTATGTTTTAAGTTACTGTGCATTATTATTTACTAAAAGCAAGTAAATAGTCGAGAATTGATATATTCCTTTGTCCATTCACTGGCCAGATATTATGCACTTGTTCTGTTGTGGGAACTAAATCATGATATTCTTCTTTCCCAAGGAGCATACAGTTTTAATAGGATAAATGACATTTATGTCAGCAAACTACAATAAAGGGAAATATGTCATAAGTGCCATAGAAGTCTTTCAAAACATAAAGAGAAGTGAGAAATAACACAATTATTGTGTGTACATAAAGTATTTTCACATTTCTTAACTCTGGCTTATGGATAGGAAGGATAAATTCTATTAACCTCAGTTGGAAATTTTCTGGCACAGAAAGATAAGTTATTCGCCATAATATTCCTATTGATGGGAGCATAGCCTAGATTAGAATCAAAGCTTCCTAATTCTTATTCCTGAGTTTTCTAAATCAAAGCATATATTCACTCCTAAATTTCCAATGATGGATTTCTTGAACCGTAAACTTTTCCATTTGCTCAATAAAAGTTCCTACGAGCCCACTATGTGCCCAGCACAGTGCTGGGTGGTTAACTACTAAATGTGAAGTAATGCTTGCATTATTCTTTTATTCAGGTATTTTATTGCAAACTGTTGGAAGAAGCAAACCGAGGCTCATTTCCAGCAGAGATGGTGAATAAAATCTTTTCTAATATTTCATCAATAAATGCCTTCCATAGTAAATTCCTCTTGCCAGAGCTGGAGAAACGAATGCAAGAATGGTAAGAGGAGTAGATAGAAAATGGTATGTTTAAGGCAGTCATGTAAGATGCTGTATTTTTCAGCTTTTAAATTGAAATAAAAATGCCACACACAACTGTAGCTAGACATTTATGCTAAATGTTTGCATTGAAGACCACTGTTAGATGCTGTGGTACAAAGAACTTCATGTCTGCTCTCCAAACTATCATTTGACTAGTGAAGACAAAATATCGGGTAATGTGTAGCTTCAAGAATTCTAGAGCATCTCTCTTTGCTATGTCATTCCTATAGTCCCTTTAAAAAGGTGCTGAGTCGTTCTCTACCTGCCTCACAGTATGGTGAATGAGATAAAGCACAGGGTGTGATTACTTCCTCTCTAGTCCTGTCAATTTGCTCATTCCATAAGAAATCTTAATGTACCAGGCATGGTGGCTCATACCTGTAATCCCAGGACTTTAGGAGGCCAAGGCAGGTCACTTGAGCCCAGGAGTTCAAGACCAGCCTGGGTAACATGGTGAAACCCCATCTCTACAAAATATACAAAACACTAGCCAAGCGTGGTGGCATGCACCTGTAGTCCCAGCTACTAAGGGGGCTGAAGCTGGAGGATTGATTGACCCTGGGAGGTCGAGCTTGCAGTGACCTGTGATCATGCCACTGTACTATAGTCTGAATGACAGAATGAGACCCTGTCTCAAAAAGAAAAGAAAAAAAAAGAAATTTTAATGACTTGTTTTTCTATATTTGATACAGGGAAACTACCCCTAGAATTGGAGATATCCTTCAGAAATTGGCACCATTTCTTAAGATGTATGGAGAATATGTGAAAGGATTTGATAATGCAATGGAATTGGTTAAAAACATGACAGAACGTATTCCCCAGTTCAAATCATTGGTTGAAGAAATTCAGGTAATAGGACTGTTTCATTCAAAGCTATGAATTAATATTTCCATACAAATTATATAGTCTTCTAGATCTAAAATTGCGATCTAGAGATCTGTCCGAGATACCTAGCCAAAATGTATTCTACTCTGAATTATCGGAGATCATCTTTGCAAAACTGAAATGTATACCAGTCACATGCTGCATACTAAGCAATAACGTCTCCATTTGCTTTTGAGGCCAGCAGAGGATGATTTTTATTAGGGTCTACATAAATTTACAAAATGAGTTTTCTTTCAGGTCTGTGCCTCTTTTGCATTCTTTCTGAGGTTGAGTTATTGAAAGGAATATAAATGAATATAAAGAATGATTGCTGTAAACCCCAAGATTTTGGAAACTAACCATTCTTTTTTTTTGTCACTTGCTATCTATAGCCTCATTTTCTTCTGTTTCACCAAACCTAAATAATACACTTTAATAATACCATAATAATTTCCACTTGATTTTCTAGTCAAAATTATTAATATCATATTCTTTGATACAGTTTAAATATTGAAAAGGCATATTTTAGGTCATCTAAGATTCCTGGTGTGGGAATTCTTTTGTTCTTTGATTGTCTTCTTTTGTCTCATATGAATTTTTTTAATTGTACCATTTTAATTCCTCTAATTGTCAAATTATTTTTTGAGTTATTTTATAATGGTTGCATTTAGGATTATGGTATGCATCTTAATTTTTCAGATGTACTTCAGATTATACTCACTTTAATTCTTGTAAAATGTAGACACTTTGTTCCAGTATAGCTCTGTTCCCTCGTCTGTGCTCTGTGCTATTCGTGTCCTGTGTATTACGTTTTTGTATGTTGTGGGTCTATAATACAGTGCTATAATTGTTAAGGAAGGGTATGAGAAAAAAATATAAGTCTATTTTATGTTAACTTTTATATTTGCCCGTTTTGGAGTAACTTTCAGCATAAGTGATTGTTGTTTCTTATAAAGCAGGCCAACTAGCAATGAATTCTGTCAGTCTTTGTCTGGGACTATACTTATTTTTTCTTGACTTTTGAATGAATGAAGAATGAAATTCAGTTTTGCTAGATTCTGAATTCCTGGTATATGGGTTTTCCTTTTTTATTTTATATTTTGTTTTTATAATTTTTATTATTTTTTTAGAGACGAGGTCTTGCTCTTGTCACCCAAGCTAGAGTGCAGTGGCTCAGTCACAGCTCACTGCAGCCTTGAACATCTGGGCTCAAGCAATCCTCCCACCTCAGCCTCTCAAGTAAGCTGGGACTGCAGGCATGTGCCACCGCCCTTGGCTAAATTTTAGATTTTTTATAGAGACAGAGACTTGCTGTGTTGCCCAGGCTGGTCTTGAACACCTAGACTCAGCATCCCCAAGTGCTGAGATTGTAGGCATGAGCCACTGCACTCAGCCAGTATATGGGATTCTTCCCCAGGACTTTGAATATGTCATTCTCCTGCTTTCCATCCTCTGTGGTTTCAGACAAGAAACCAGCCATTGATTGTATTGATACTCCCATGCATGCGATGAGTCACTTTTTTCTTGATGCTTTCAAGATTTTCTGTTTTTGGCTTTCACCAGTTCGAATATGATGTATCTGGGTGTGGACCTTTTTGTATTTTTCCTAGTTAGGGTTGGTTGACCTTTTTTAAAAAAATCATTTTCAGAAGTTTTCAGCCATAATTTCTTCAAATATTTTCTGTCTTTTTCACTTTCTCTCTTTTTTTTTAATCTTTTGACTTCCATTACACAAATTTTGGTGGGTTCCTTCTGTTTGTTTTAGAGATGGTGTCTTGCTATGTTGCCTAGGCTGACCTTGAATTCCTAGATTCAAGTGATCCTCCCAATCTTTCTTCGGTTATTCAAATTCTTTAATTTCTACTAGTCTTTCTTCAAGTTCCCTGATTCTTCTGTCATCTCAAATCTGCTGTTGAATCTATAGTGAATTTTTCTTTTCAATTATTATATTTTTCACATCCACAACCACAACATCTAGCTAGTGGAGTTACTAGCTCTCACCGCCTACTCACTTCAGGGATCTTCACTTCTACTGATGTTGTTGGGTGTGTGTGGTGCCCACCACTCCAAATTGAATGAGCCCTTTTCAGCCTTAGCAGAAGAGCCACTCACCAGTCCTCATAGCCCATGCCACCCTGGAAGCCCCTTTGTAGTGACTGAGCTGGGAGAGGGACAGGAGCAGCCCCAGGCTAGAATGCCACAGATTCTCACCACTCTTACCCAAAGTTCAACAGTTTTTAAAGTGTAAACGCATTCCAGATTGTTGCATAGCTTTTAATCAATTTCTAAGATGCTTTTATTATTTTGTCAATTTTATCTAGCTTTATAGCGGCTTTTATTTTATTTTTTTCATTTTTTTGAAGGTAGAGTCTCGCTCTGTCACCCAAGCTGTAGTGCAGTGGCATGATCTTGACTCATTGCAACCTCTGCCTCCTGGGTTCAAGCAATTCTCAGGCATCAGCTTCCCAGATAGCTGGGATTACAGGTGTGTGCCACTACACCTAGCTAATTTTTGTACTTTTAGTAGAGACAAGGTTTTTCCATGTTGGCCGGGCTGGTCTCAAACTTCTGGCCTCAAATGATCCCCCCATCTCGGCCTTCCAAAGTGCTGATATTACAGGCATAGGTCACTGCACCCGGCCTATAACTGCTTTTAACAGGGAGGATTTGTCAGTCTCTTCATTCAGCTATAGCCAGAAGGCCTACCTCATACCCTTCATTCCTTTTTTTTTTTTTTTTAACATTCTTTTCTTTTGTAATTAAACACTCAACCTACCTTACTGAATACTGGGTTCCTCCTTTGATTTTTACCAGCTTCTTTTGCTAATACTGAAATGTGGGCAGAGCAAAAGAGCTTGCCTTCTACGATCTTCTTTCTTTTTCTACTTTTCATTCATGTCCTATTCCCACCTGCCTCTTTCTTGCCAGGCAGATTTCCTCTAGGGTCACTGTTCTAGTCTAGTTCTCTACTCCCAAACTCCAGGTACAAATGGCCAAGCATGTGAATGAACATCTTGTCATACAAATAAAGTCAACATTTTATTTTCCTATTTTTAGCTCCCAAGCATTTTTCCATCTGACTTTTTAGGTCTTGCACAGAGTAGATAATTATTCCGATATGTATTGGATTTAATAGGTGACACCATTATCCTATCATTCACCAGAGCTTGACAACTTGGCTTTGTCTTTGATTTGTTACATTTCTTCATTCTCTGTATGTGTTCATTTGCCTGTGAAATAAAGTATTCGAAGTGCTTAGCATAGTGCTTGTTGCATAGTAATTGCTCACTAAATGATGGTGATGATGGTAGTTACTGTCTTATCACATTCTGAATTCTGTCTCTGTAATGTCTATCTTCTCCATATTATGACGAAATGACATGGGTTGTGAGAAGAGTCATAGATTAGGAATCAACTAACCTAGTTTAGAATCCTGGTCTGCCACTTATAGTCACTTGACCTTAGAAAACTCTCCTAAATTATCGGAGCCACAGTTTCTTCATGTGAAATATTTGGGATCAGTAATACTTTCCTTGATGTACATAATAGATTAGGGGAAAATCAAATGAGATATTTAAATTTATAGAATGAATATCTTAAACCTAATGAAGGAAAGCCATTATTCTCTCAGTTTCTATGCCAATTTCAGGCCCTTATTACTTTCTTCCCGGTCTCTAATAACAACTTCCAAACTAGTTCCCCTGTCTCCCCAAAGCCACACTGCAGTAGGTTAATCTAATAGAGCTCAGATCTAATGATACAACTGTCATGCACAAAAATCTACATTAGATGAAAAAACTCTAAACTCACCTTGACATCATGACCTCATATTGCCTTTAGGTTACATCTTCCATTTCCTTCTACTTACCTTATTTGCCAAGAAAACCTCTCTGCTCCTTTCATTGAACATATTTCTTGCTTCATTACTGTGGGCCTGTTCTCAGGTTTCTCCTCCTGGGCTTGCTCCCTAGTCTGTCTTTCTCTCCAAAGCCTGCACTCATCAGAGGTTGTGTTAAATGTTCCCTTCTCTGTGAAGCCTTTATTTACTTGTTTGCTTCAAATACAAACACGTCTTAATATAGCTTTGATGCCCTGCAGTGCCCTGATCATGGTGTGAGTTCAGTATATATTTTAATGGGATTTCTGCTTTGTTTAACAGGAACAAGAACATTTCTTATTTTTTCCTCTCGTGTTAACAGCTTCTTGAGAGCAAGTGATACAGACTCAATTTTGCCCTAAGAAGTGGAGGTCTATTTACAAAATTTGGTTTCTAATGAAAAAGAATGCTTTGAACTAATGAAATAGTAAAATTTTCTGACAGATAAAAGATGCCCAGATCTTGTTCTTCTATATAGAGTCTTTTTTAAGTTCAAAGGAAATGACATTTATCATAGCCTTGTTATGAAATAGTTTCTGCTGAGTCCAAAGTCATTTAATACAGTTGTTCTTAGCAGACCTCATTAAATAGGCACATCTTTTAAAAAATCTCTATAGAATGGTTTAATAATGTGACTTCACAAACCCTTGTAGTGACTAATTGAAGTGGTTGTCAGCAATCTGGAATTTTCTTGCTCAAAATTCTGCTTGAATTTTTTCCCCTCCTTTCTGTGTGCTTTTTTTTTTTTTTTTTTTTTTTTTTCTGAGATGAACTCTCACTCTATCACCCAGGCTGGAGTGCAATGGCACGATCTCGGCTCACTACAACCTCTGCCTCCCAGGTTCAAGCAATTCTCCTTCCTCAGCCTTCCGAGTAGCTGGGATTACAGGTGCATATTACCATGCCTAGCTCATTTTCGCATTTTTAGTAAAGATGAGGTTTCACCATGTTAGCCAGGATGGTCTCGATCTCCTGACCTTGTGATCTACCAGTCTCAAACTTCCAAAGTGCTGGGATTACAGGTGTGAGCCACGGTGCCCAGCCCCCACCTTTCCTGTTCTTAAACCAGATAGTCCTCAACTTCAATGTTATAGAAATATCGGGTGTTTTTAAATGCATATTCTCTAGCTGAGCATAGTGTCACGTGCCTATAGTCCCAGCTACTTGGAAGGCTGAGGTGGGAGGACCACTTGGGTCAAGGAGGTCAAGGTTGCAGTGAGAGCATACCACTGTATGCCTGGGCAACCGAGTGAGACTGCATCTCAAAAAAAGAAGAAAAAAATGCATATTCTCCATCTCCTTCCCCAAATATTGTGATGTTGTAGATTGAGGTGGGGTTCAGCAATCTGCTTTTTTTTTTTTTTTTTTTTGAGACAGGGTCTTGCTCTGTCACCCAGGCTAAGTGGCAAAATCTCAGCTACTGAAACCTGTGCCTCCTGGGTTCAAGCAATTCTCCTGCCTCAGCCTCCTGTGTAGCTGGGACTTACAGGCACGTGCTACCATGCCTGGCTAATTTTTGTATTTTTGGTAGAGGTGGAGTTTTGCCATGTTGGCCAGGTTGGTCTCGAACTCCTGACCTCAAGTGATCCACCCGCTTCAGCCTCCTAAAGTGCTGGGATTACAGTTGTGAGACACTGCTCTCGGCCAAAAATCTGCATTCTAAACAGCAGCCCAGATACGTCTAATGCAGGTGATGGACAGTCACACTTTGTTGAAGAATACTGCCCTTGATGATAGTTCCGTTTTACAGTGAGTCTCTAGACTTGATAACCTAACCTAATTTTTAAATGTTTCTTAGAAAACCTTTCTCATTACAGAAACAAAAAATCTGTGGGAGCTTAACTTTGCAGCATCACATGCTAGAACCTGTTCAGCGGATTCCCCGGTATGAGATGCTCCTTAAGGACTATCTAAGGAAATTGCCTCCTGATTCCCTGGACTGGAATGATGCTAAAAGTAAATGCTATTTTTGTTTTCTCCCTATTATGGAATAATCAAGTGGCAAAGCAGCCTTATGGTTTCAAAGGGAAGTATATCTCACAGCTACTTTAGTCAAATGTTGCTATTAGAAGATAATTTCACTGGAAATTGTTATCAACACCTCAGTTAGGCAAGTCACTTTTGAGCCAAAATGACAAGTTTAGAGCAATCCAAATCACATTTCTTTTGCTGGTTTCATGTTAGTCACTGGCTCTGAAATATAAAATTACAGTCTTAAAGACATCTAGAATAGCAATACACAATTTCCTTCTCAGAGGAAGAATACAGCCATTCAGAATTACAAGTGCTGCTGTTTAATTAGACAGGTTGGTGCATGCCAAGAAAGCTAAGGTGACATTTACTATGTAAAAATAACCTAAGCAGAGTTGGCTCTACCTGCCCTAACATTCCTACCATAACAGGAAATGGTGATTTTTATTGTCCAATAACATTTTCTCCAAAAACTTTATTTCACTTCTGTTAGATTATCTTATTTTTTATTAGATTGTAATGAAAGGGTTTTGTTTTTGCTTTTGACGGAATCTTGCTCTGTTACCAGGCTGGAGTGCAATGGCATGATCTCTGCTCACTGCAACCTCCACCTCCCGGGTTTAAGGAATTCTCCTGCCTCAGCCTCCTGAATAGCTGGGTTTACAGGCGCACGCCACCACGCCCAGCTAATTTTTGTATTTTTAGTAGAGATGGGGCTTCACCGTGTTGGCCAGGATGGTCTCCATCTTTTGACCTCACGATCCACCAGCCTCGGCCTCCCAAAGTGCTGGGATTACAGGCGTGAGCCACTGTGCCCGGCTGAAAGGGCTTTTTTTTTTTTTTAAGGCTTATGAGTTTCAATAATACTTTGCTTTTTCATGCACTTTTGCAAATCAATCAACTGTAAAGTCATGAATGAAAATTTAAGAAATAAGAATGGCTTGATATTCAACAAACAGTAATGGTACTTGTGTATAACCTTAAAACATTGCTACTTTCCCTTATAATTTATTGTTTTCTGTCGTAAGTGAATCTTGATGAGAGATGAAGTACATAAAACGTTATTTTTTGTTGTGGATTGTTAGCCTTTTCTTTTTTGTTTTTACTTTGAGACTAAGTCTCTCTATGTTGTCCAGGCTGGAGTGCAGTGGCATGATCTCTGCACTCTGCAAAGATCATGCTCACTGCAACCTCCACCTCCCTGGCTCTCCCTAGTTCAAGCGATTCTCCTGCCTCAGCCTCCCGAGTAGCTGGCATTATAGGCACCTACCATCATGCCTGGCTAATTTTTTGTATTTTTAGTAGAGATGAGGTTTCACTGTGCTAGCCAGGACAGTCTCAATCTCCTGACCTCATGATCTGCCCACCTCATCCTCCCAAAGTGCTGGGATTACTGGCGTGAGCCACTGCGCCCAGCTAGCCTTCTCTTTTTTTAATTTTTACTTTTTTGAGAAAGAGTCTTACTTTATTGCTCAAGCTGGAGTGTAGTGGTGTGATCTTGGCTCACTGCAGCCTCCACCTTCTGTTTTCAAGCTATTCAGCTGATTTTTGTAATTTTAGTAGAAACGTGTTTTCACCATGTCACCTAGGCTTGTCTTGAACTCCTGACCTCAGATGATCCACCCACCTCAGCCTCACAAAGTGCTGGGATTACAGGCATGAGCCACCATGCGTGGCCCTGATCCTTAGCCTTTTCTTGAACACAAGCTGTTTCAGATAGGTCTCCCACCATTTGAGTGACTACCACAGAAACTTCTCTTCTCCATTCGCCCTTTCCATACTATAGAATGAACTTGACTTCCCATCTCAAACCAACTATTTCCTAGGAACTCTGCCCTAGCTCCATTTTCTACCTATCTTACCTGACTGTTTGATTTGAGTGGCAGATCTAGTGGTGGGGGTGGAAGTGGAAACAGCACTGCTCTTCCTCAAACTCATCTCTAGAGCCATGGCTTTATCCCATTTTATTTTGTCTTCCTGGATCCTGGATCTTGTATCAAGTGCCCAGCATTGCCCATTCAGAATAGTTCTTTAAAATGTAAATTAAAATTTGGTTTCTTCTGTGCTCAGACTTTGGTACCCCTTAGATGCCCATATCAAAAATGAGGTGGTTGGTGACATGGTATGGCATTTTATTACTTTTCTTATTTGTTTATTTTTCCATTGCTACTTTCACTAAAATTCTTTTTTTTTTGAGACGCAGTTTTCGTTCTTGTTACCCAGGCTGGAGTGCAATGGCGCGATCTCAGCTCACCGCAACCTCCGCCTCCTGGGTTCAGGCAATTCTCCTGCCTCAGCCTCCTGAGTAGCTGGGATTACAGGCACGCGCCACCATGCCCAGCTAATTTTTTGTATTTTTAGTAGAGACGGGGTTTCACCACGTTGACCAGGATGGTCTTGATCTCTTGACCTCGTGATCCACCCGCCTTGGCCTCCCAAAGTGCTGAGATTACAGGCCTGAGCCACCGCGCCTGGCCCTTACTTTCACTAAAATTCTAAGGAAATCACAGAAGAAGGGCCTTTGGTGACCTGAAAGTAGGAAGGAAAGCAACAAAAGTGCATTCTATCCAGCAGTGCAAGGAAGACAAAAAATGTCAGTGAAAAGTCTCAGGGTTGTTGTGGTAACAGAATTAGGCAGGCAAGTATTCACAAAACAGAAAAGAAAGGACGAAAACGGGGCATGATTTAGGATTGAGAGGTTTTCCCTGGGGTCAGTCCAGCAAGAGGCCTCTTCGCCAGCAGTCCCTGGAGCCCCTGTGATGTCCACACCAAAAAGTTCCCATTCCCACCTGCCCCAGCAACAAAACCCTCCAACACTGACCCCTTTCACCCAACCCAGGCTAGAACTGTGAATGTATTTTCCCAAAGAAAATAAGCTATGCTTAGTAGTTAATTTGCTCATACAATTAGTAAAATGCTTACTACTGCTAAAATATTTTAGAACTTTTGAGTCAGAAACCTGGGTTTAAGTACGGCCCTCCTATAGCATAGCTCTGTGACCTTACCCAAGTTGTATTACTTCCCCATTTCATTCACCTGCCAAATGGAGCTAAAATACTTAACAGTTTAAGGCTGTATAAGAATTGACACTGTAAAAAAAAAAAAAAAAAAAAAAGAATTGACACTGTAATAAAGTACCTAGTATGGAGTTAGTGTACACTGTAAGTTTCAAAAACTTTGAGCATAGAAGAAACTGAGTTTTTGTTTATGTTTTGGAAAACTATTCTGATTTGGGCAGTTCTGTGCCCTCAATACAGGATCCAGGATAGAGGGAGACAAAATAAGTTGGGCTGGGGTCACTGCTCAAGAGATGAACTAAGGAAGACCAGTGATGTTTCTCTCTCTCCTTATTATTTATGATGGTTCATTATCTATTAAACCTGTGAGCCTAACCTTCATATATAACTTTGTAAGGAAAGATGAAGTTTCAAGTAGTCTGCTTACAAATGGAACTTTAGAAAGTATCCAATTTATAAATGGAAAATGCTACTATTTTAGTTGTATCTTTGGTCTCAGACTTTTTAGTAAGTTATTCAGCTATGTAGAAGCACGGGAAGGACAAAGCATATTTATTTACTTTTCTTTTTTTCCCATGTAGAATCACTTGAAATTATATCTACAGCAGCAAGCCATTCTAATAGTGCAATAAGAAAAATGGTAAGTGGTGTTCAGAGGAGATAGGAACCTTCTGATTAGACAACTGTCAGTAATACTGCCCAGATCTCTGTAGATTTGGACCAAAGTGAATTGAAACAGATGAACCAAAAAGAATGTTTACAAAATGTTTAATGTTATCCGGAATAACTCTCTGAACTTGCTAATAACTGATGCAATTTATATCAAAATGTATGCTTACTCCCAATCCCGTCTGAATTACAAGCTCAGAGTATTATTAAAGCTACTCAGTTGAAACCTGCTTGTATGCGATCTTGCTGTTTTGTTTTCTCATTTCCTAGGAGAACCTAAAGAAACTCTTAGAGATTTATGAAATGTTGGGAGAAGAAGAAGACATTGTAAACCCTTCAAATGAACTAATAAAAGAAGGACAGATCCTCAAACTAGCTGCTCGGAACACATCAGCACAAGAACGCTACCTTTTCTTAGTGAGTATTATACTGTTGGCAAGTCATATAAGAATTATATATAAAAATGTGGCTGGGCATGGTGGCTCATGTCTGTAATCCCAGCATGGGAGGCCAAGGCAAGCGGATCACCTGAGATCAGGAGTTCGAGATCAGTCTGGCCAATATGGCAAAACCCTGTCTCTACTAAAAAATAGAAAAATCAGCTGAGTGTGGTGGTAGTTGCCTATAATCCCAGCTACTCAAGAGGCTGAGGCAGGAGAATTGCTTGAACCCGGGAGCTAGAGGTTGCAGTAAGCTGAGATCGTGCCACTGCACTGCAGTCTGAACAACAGAGTCAGACTCCATCTGAAAAAGAAGGAATTATATATAAAAATAGTTGTATACAGTTTGGAAAAGTAGAATGTTGCCTTATTCACCAAAGCAATTACATCTAACCTGGCTTAGTCAACAATGTCTAGATTCCATTTAGGGAAGTATTCTAAGTAACGTTTTTTTGTAATTTTTCTGTATACTTGGTATGGAAGGCAGGCAGCAGTGACCCATCTGGAGTGATTGCTGCAACAATGCTGGCTGCAGTGAGGGAGGCATGGCCAGGGCAGCTACCCAGCTGCAGCTGCCGACCCAGGTGTTCCTGTACTCTCAGGGTCCTGGGAAGCCCCCTGTACACCTGCAGGCTCAGAAGTGCCTGCTCCCATTGCCTGGCCTCTCCCCACTCCCAATACCTGTTTCAATTTCAGAGCAAAGTTGGGGCCTAGCCTAGGTGGTACTGCAAACTGGCAGGGTGGGCACACACTTGGGGCAGTGCTGATGCGCCAACCCCCTGGTGCCCCTCAGTCCCCTTCAGACTTTGAGTGCCAGCAAGCTCGGGAGGGAGGCCAAGGGGGTGCTGAGGGTGGCCCAGTGCAGGCCTACAGGCACCTTTCAGCACAAACAGCCTGGGCATTGAGGATGGCAGATTGATGGCAGCTGGAGGCAGACAGGCTCCTGGGTGGAAAGAGACAGGTCTGCAGTGCAGCCCGCCTTCAGCCCTGGGACAGCCTCAAGCCTGGGGTCCAGACTGCCAGTTCTGTGGACCAGAGTGAGAACTTACGGTGCAATTTCCAGGCCTGCCCATGGCTGCCCATAGACCAATCGGCATGCACTTCCTTTCTTGTGAAGCCAAAAAAACCCTGGACTCAGCCAGACTTGGGCAGACGTTGGGATGACCTGCCTGTGGAGAGGAGCTACCCACTGTAGGTCTCAGCTATCCACTTCAGGTCTCTGGAGAGTTGTGCTGTCGCTCAATAAACCACCTCTTCACCTTACCCCCCAGTTGTCCACATACCTCATTCTTCCTAGATGTGAGATGAGAACCCAGGACCCACTGAATGGCAGGACTGAAAGAGCCGTAACACAAACAGGGCTGAAATACTCCCCCACTCGCCATGTTGTAGGCAACAAGAAGGAGAGAAGAAACAAGGAGAGAAGAGAGAAGCAGAGCAGAGCTGCCACCCTTTGTGGAGCCCAGACCTAGGAACTCCCTGAGCCAGGGCTATATCACCCTATTTGGGGCTCTGTTTCCTGGTGTCTCCAAGCTTGCCAGGTGCCAGCAGTGGAAGCCACTTGCAATACACATGGTCCAACTACAGCTTTGCAGGGAGCTGGCACCTATGCTGGTGCCTGGAACTGCTCCCTTTAGCTGAGCATAATGTATGTACCTGTAGTCTCAGCTACTTGGGAGGCTGAGGCAGGGGAATTGCTTGAACCCAGGAGGCAGAGGTTGCAATGAGCCAAGATCACACCACTGCACTCCAGCCTGGTGATAGAGCAAGACTTTATCTAAAAATATAATAATAATAAATAAATAAATAAAGACATCAGTTTGAAAAGAGCCCCTGTCAAAGCTTAATAAACATTAGCTTTCATTCTGATTGTTATTAGAGAAGCAGACACATGGGTGAAAGGCTGCCTGGCGAATGGCACACAATACATTCTTAGGATGTTATTCATGTCTGACTTTTCTACTGTGAGGCAGTCATCTCACCCAATATAGCGTGAGTTGTCATGGGGGCCTAGAGGCTTCTGTGTCTGTTTTCAGCCTCCATTGAAAGGAAAACTTAAGAACTAATTGTTGAGCAGAGAGGGGTGTTCAGTACAAGGGGTCTTGAAAAGTTCATGGAAAATGCATATTATAAAAAACTATGTGTAGATTTGAAAGCTTTTTTGCAACAAAATAAACTCATACTAACTTGTTATAACATGTCTACAGTATCTGGTTTGAGGCACTAAGAAGAGTAAGACATCAGTTTGAGGCCTGGCACAGTGGCTCATACCTGTAATACCAGGACTTTGGAAGTCAAGATAGGAAGATGCCTTGAGCTTAGGAGTTCAAGACCAACCTGGGCAACATACAGAGACTACCCTGTCTCTACAAAACACTAAAAAATTAGCTGGGCATGGTAGCATGTACCTGTAATCCTAGCTGCTTGAGAGGCTGAGGCAGGAGAAGCTCTTGAGCCAAAGAGTTCCAAGGCTGCAGTGAGCTATGATCATACTACCCAGCCTGGGTGACAGAGCTAGACCCTGTCTCAGAAAAATAAATAAATAAATAAATAATAGGCTGGGCACAGTGGCTCATACCTGTAGTCTCAGCACTTTGGGAGGCCAAGGTGGGCGGGATCATAAGGTCAGGAGATCCAGACCATCCTGGCCAACATGGTGAAACCCCTTCTCTACTAAAATACAAAAAATTAGCCAGGTGTGGTGGTACGCACCTGTAGTCCCAGCTACTCAGGAGGCTGAGGCAGGGGAATCGTTTCAACCCAGGAGCCAGAGGTTGCAACGAGCCAAGATTGTGTCATTGTACTCCAGCCTGGTGACAGAGCAAGACTCCATCTGTAAATAAATAAATAAATAAATAAGTTTGAAGAGCCCCTGTCAAAGCAACATGAATTTGGTTAAAATTGAAGCAAGAACAAACATCAAACATATGGTGAAGCTTGGATGCAAAAATGGTGAAATAATTGATGCTTCTTGAAAAGTCTGTGGAGAAAATGCACAAAGAAATGAGCAGTTTACAAATGGGTAACTGATTTTAAGACGGGACAAGACACTGTTGAAGATGAAACCTGTAGCAGCAGACCATCCACATTCTTTCACTAAGAAAAAATTCATCTTGCTCCTGCCCTAATTGAAGAGGACTGACAGTTAACAGCAGAAGCAGTAGCCAATACCATAGACATCTCAATTGGGTTCATCTTGCACAATTCCGACTGAAAAATTAAAGTTGAGCAACTTTCCACTGGGTGCCAAAAATGTCGCACCCAGATCAGCTACAGGCAAGAGCAGAACTTTTGGTGGAAATTTCAAATAAGCGGCATCAAGCTTCTAAAGCATTTCTACAATTTCTTAATTGTAATAGGAGATGAAACATGGCTTTCCCAGTACAATCCTGAAGACAAAACACAATCAGATCAATGGTTACCAACAGGTACAAGTGATCCAGTCAAAACGAAAGAGGTCCAGTCAAGAGCAAAGGCCGTGGCAAGGGTTTTTTCGGATACTCAAGGCAATATACCTGTTGACTTTCTTGAGGATGAAAGAACAATAACATCTGCTTATTTTGAGAGTATTTTGAGAAAGCTAACCAAAGATTTTAGCAGAAAAACACCAAGGGGAACTTCTCCAAAGAGTCCTTCTAAACGATGACAATGTTCTTGCTCATTATTCTCATCAAACAAGGGCAATTTTTTTGAGAGTTTTGACACAGAATCGTTAGGCATACATCTTACTGTCCTGGTTTGGCTCCTTTTCTTTTTGTTTCGTGATCTTAAAGAATCTGTAAAGGACACCCATTTTTCTTCAGTTAATAGTGTAAAAACTGCATTACCATGGTAAAATTCTCAAAACCCAGGGCTGGGCACAGTGGCTCACACTTCTTTTTTTTTTTTTTGAGACGGAGTTTCGCTCTTGTTACCCAGACTGGAGTGCAATGGCGCGATCTTGGCTCACCGCAACCTCGGCCTCCTGGGTTCAGGCAATTCTCCTGCCTCAGCCTCCTGAGTAGCTGGGATTACAGGCACGCGCCACCGTGCCCAGCTAATTTTTTGTACTTTTAGTAGAGACGGCATTTCACCATGTTGACCAGGATGGTCTTGATCTCTTGACCTCGTGATCCACCTGCCTCGGCCTCCCAAAGTGCTGGGATTACAGGCTTGAGCCACCACGCCCGGCCGGCTCACACTTCTAATCCCAGCATATTTAGGGAGGCTGAGGCAGGCAGATCGCAAAGTCACGACCAGCCTGACCCAATATGGTGCAACCTTGTCTTTACTAAAAATACCAAAATTAGCCAGGTGTGATGGTATGCACCTGTAATCCCATCTACTCAGGAGGCTGAGGCAGGAGAATCGCTTGAACCCGGGAGGCAGAGAGGTTGCAGTGAGCTGAGATTGCACCACTGCACTCCAGCCTGGGCAACAGAGTGAGACTCCATTAAAAAAAAAAAAAAAAAATTCTCAGGACCCTCAGTTCTTTAGGATGGACTGAATGGCTGCTATCATTGATTACAGAATTGAACTTGGTAGAGCTTAGGTTGAAATAAAATATGTTTCTTTTAATTGCATTTCTCCACAAACTTTTTAAAGTTTTTTTGTATCAGTCATGTTTTTAAAATAACATTTGGTTGTTTTATGACCCAGCAGTTCTACTCCAAGTTTGTATAACTCAAGAAAATTGAAAACACATGTCTGCACAAAAACTTGCACGTTTGTCCAAAACAGCATTATTCATAATAGCCAAAAAGTTGAGACGACCTAAATGTCCATCAACTGAATAGGTAAACAAAACGTGGTATGTTCATGCAGTGAAATATTTTATGTCAAGAAAAAGGAATAAAAGCTTACATATGCTACATGGATTAACCTTAAAATGTTGTGTCAAGTGAAACGTGCCTGTTACAACAGATGGTGCTACTTATGCGAAGAGGCAAATGCAGAGACAGGATGTAATTAGTGGTTCCCTAAGACTAGTGGGGAATGGGAAATGGGTATGAGGTTTCCTTTCAGAGACATAAAATGTTCTGGAATTGGTGATAGTTGCCCAGTTTACAACTATCCTAAAAACCATGATTTGTACATTTTAAAAGAGTAAATTGGCCAGACGCGGTAATCCCAGCACTTTGGGAGGCCAAGGTGGGTGGATCACCTGAGGTCAGGAGTTCGAGACCAGCCTGTCCAATATGGTGAAACCCAATCTCTACTAAAAATATAAAAGGTTAGCCAGGCATGGTGGCTCAGGCCTATAATCCCAGCTACTCGGGAGGCTGAGGCGGGAGAATCGCTTGAATCCAGGAGGCGGAGGTTGCAGTGAGCTGAGATTGTGCCACGTGCCCCAGCCTGGGCAACAGAGCGAGACTGTCTCAAAAACAAAAAAAAGGTAAATTTTGTGGCCTATGAATATCTTCATAATTAAAAAATATGTATTTTTACCAGATTATAAAAATTCTCATTTGTGCTAAACAGAAGTACTTCTTTCAGAGGTAATACAGAAAGCTAAATAGAAAACAAAGAGGTGTCATGTTAGGGTTCAGAGTCCTCTTCAGAGGTCTATTATAAGAGATCAGATGATTGCCATCAGAAAGGCAAATCAGGGTGGGCGAGGGTATGGTATGTGAATTGAGAGGGCGGTGGGTAAGCACTAGCATCAGTCAGAAGGCAGAGGAGCATGCAGAAAACGTGGGTAAGAGCCTTTATTGTGGTTTCTGCAGGAAGGAATGGGCAAGACAGAGCACCCAGGTGAGGATTGACTAGTTCGAGTAATTTCTTAGGGCTTAGGGGCTGTTGTCCTGGCCATGAGGTGATTAGGGCAGGAGAATAGTGACCCAGAGAGTAAGTTCAATACAGGAGGTTACTGCGGGTGTGGGTCCTGAATTGGTTGGTTTCTACATGATAGGTGTGCTGCTCTCTCTAGGAATTGGCTAACCCTAACCCTGGGAGTAGTAGTCCTGTCAGGGTCAAAAAGGCCTTAAGATGCCCAAAACCAAAAATACATAATAAAAAGACATGCTTAATATACTGTTCTAGGTAACGTAACCAGGAGTCAATGTCTTTCCTCTGTCTTTGCCTTTTAGGTACTGGGATCAGTTTCCTTTCTCCTCTTCCTCATTAATGGACAGCCTCTGTAGTTAAACTTTGAGCTCTGGGTCTAACCAATTGCCTGGGCTTAATTCTCACATTTGGGAGTTATTTTGGAAAGAGGTTTATGTTGAATATGTTGATGCAGAGCTGAATTAAACAGCTCTTTGGAGGACGGGTGGCTAAGAACCTTGGGAAAAGTGGCAGTCAGTGGCTGAGGAAAAGACCCATCCTGTTTCAGTTACCTTTTTTTTCTTTTTTTTGAGACAAAGTCTCCCTCTTGTTCCCCAGGCTGGAGTGCAATGGCACAATCTCAGCCCACTACAACCTCCGCCTCCTGGGTTCAAGCCATTCTTCTGCCTCAGCCTCCCAAGGAGCTGGGATTACAGGCACCTGCCACCATGCTTGGCTAATTTTTGCATTTTTAGTAGAAACAGGTTTTCACCATGTTGGCCAGGCTGGTCTTGAACTCCTGACCTCAGGTGACCCACTCACCTCAGCCTCCCAAAGTGCTGGAATTACAGGCGTGAGCCACCTCGCTTGCCCGTTCCAGTTACTTTAGGCCATCAAACATAACATGCCATTGCCTCCCAAGAGAATGGGGTCACGTGGCAGGAATTTTAGGAAAGCCACATTTGTTCTTTGAAGACCATCTTAGAAACATTTCCAGTGTCACGTTGACTCTTTTCCTTCACCCTCTCCAGTGCTGTGCTTGTCACAGAATCCTATCTTGCCAGTGTACATTTATTCCCATGGAGCCTCTTGTTCTTTTACTTGTAGAAACTTCAGAAGCACCATTTTTCTTTTCTTTTCTCTCTGGAAGGGTAATGAGGGCTAGTTTTCTGTTTCCTACCCTTGGGATATTACATTTGTCTGGAAAACCAAACTATATTTAGAATCTGCTTTTAAATGATCTTCATGTGTTTGCATATTTGCTTGCCTCCACACCATACTTTTTCATTGTTAACGTTAAGTAGGATTCTGTTTAATGTAAGCCATTTCATGTTGCTATCATGGAACACCTGAGACTGGCTAATTTATAAAGAACAGGGATTTTATTTTCCGCAGTTCTGGAGGCTGGGAAGTTCAAGATTGAGGGGCTGGCATCTGGTGAGGGCCCTCTTACTGCGTCATGACATACAGAAGGCATCACATGGTGAGAGAGAGAGAGCAAGAAATCCAGCTCATGGCCTCAAGCCCTTTTTTCATCTGCATTAATCCATTCATAGATTAATTCATAGATTAGTGGAGCCCTCATGACCCAAACACTTACCATTAGGCCCCACCTCCCAACACTTCTGCATGAGGGATTAAGTTTCCAACACACACTTTTTATAGGACACATTCAAACTATAGCAGGTACTCTGTTGAAATAAACTATCTGACATCTGAAAGTTTAAAAAAAAAATAAAATCACCAAATTATCCCACAAAACAACCCAAGACTTTTTTATCCTTGGCCCTTTGGAGTTGTTGTGTTCCTTATTTCCTTGTAACTTGATAGATTCCGATTATTTTTCCCTTAACTTATTTAATCTTTGAACACAGAGCAGCAAGCACTAGAAATTTTCTCCACCAGTATCCCATTACCTTTGAAAGCAAACATGAATTGAAATTGTCACTGGTGAGAAAATGAAATTGAGTTATTTCAGTCAAATATATTTTTAGAGGCTTGAAATAAAAATACTTGAACAGTAGAGATCAAGAAAGAGGATCCTCCCTGTGTTTTTAATATTGAGGCCTGTGGTTTTTATCACAACCTAGGACTTCTAAATTGCTTTGCTAGTCCGAGATTGCTTCACTGATCACTATTTCTAAGCTATGGGCTTGAAATAAAAGGGAGTCTCCTACCCTCAAAAGGAAAGTCAATGTTCTTCATGCCATAGTTGCTGTAACTTCTTTTTCAATATCAAGGGAAACCCAGAGGGAAGTAATTATTTGTGGAAAAGTGGTTGGTGGCTTTTGCTACGAGCACAAGGTTCATGGAGGGAACAGGACTAGCTACTTGGTTTCTTCCTATATATGACCTCATAATCTTTGTAAGCAATGTTTATATTCTGCAAGAGCTCCCACCTTCACCTAAGCAAAAAGGAAAAGGATGTTCATTGACTAGCATTAGATTGTGATCAGAACTAATTAAGATGAACATAGAATTATTGGGCAGGGCATGGTGGCTCATGCCTGTAATCCCAGCACATTGGGAGCCCGAGGCAGGCAAATCATGAGGTCAGGAGTTCAAGGCCAGCCTGGCCAATATGGTGAAACCCCGACCCTACTAAAAATATAAAAAATTAGCCAGGCATTGTGGTGCACGCCTGTTGTTCCAGTTACTTAGGAGGCTGAGGCAGGAGAATCACTTGAACCTGGGAGGCAAAGGTTGCAGTGAGCCGAGGTCGTGCCACTGCACTCTAGCCTGGGTGACAAAGTAAGACTCCATCTCAAAAAAAAAAAACAAAGGTTAATATAGAATTATTGGCAGTTTAGAATGTGAAGTCCCATTTAGGGAGAATATAAAGGAGGGAATGTAGTCCTGAAAGCATGAACAGGAAGGAGAAGCATACACATTTATTAGATAATCTGTCATGTGAGCATAACTACAAATGGCAAATGCTAAGAACATCCATATTCATGGACTTGTTTCTGTAAAACAGCATGAGTGCTGAACTTTAGAAAGCCAGCTTGAGGACAAGTAGCAGATAACTCACAAATTTTATGCTATACCATTACATTTGTCACTCAGTTTGCAGGAACAATTTGGTTATTGTTGGTGGCTGGAATGTGTGATCTCTTTGCCTTGTGCTGGTGAGTCTGCAGCTCCTGCAACATTCACAGCTTCAACCAAATATCCTCTGAGAAAGCCTAGATAGAAGAGAGAAAAAAGTGTTAACCAGAACTTAGCGAGCAAGCTGTTGCCTTAATCAAACTAGGATATGGATGGTGATAAAAACCTTGTGGAACTTCTTTTCAGATCTCTAAAATCTATGTAAAATGCAGGTGTCATTGCCAGACTCAAACGACAGTAGACAGTTAATGATAAAGGCCTACGTCCCAAGAGGATATATTTGAGAGGCCGAGACGGAGGATCGCTTCAGCCTAGGAATTCAAGACCAACCTGGGCAGCATAGCAAGACCTCATATCTATTTAAGAAAAAAAGAAGGCTCTGTCTATTTTTTCCAGAATACAGGTTATATCTTGGGATATATCTATAATGTATTTAGTGATCATTTATTTCTACATTCTCCAGTGTGGAACTGAAATTTTTAACACTGGCCACAGGAAGTTACAAAATGCGAAAACAACTGGCAAGAAACAAACTTCCAGAGTGACTATTACATAACGTCACATAAACTTTTTGGAAGGTTTTACATACCCAGCGACCTTGTCTTCATAGCAATGTGGAGCTGAACAGAGGGCCTAGAAGGACAGATCTAGACTCAAGTCCCAAGGAGAATAAAATGAGAAGGCTTGTTGAATTTGAGCACTTAGTCTGTGCAAAGCACTGTTCTAAACATTTCACATTTGTTTCATTTAATCTCAGCAAACTGTGACTTTTACAGATAATGACCTTGAGGCATGAGGGTATGCACAGCTCATAAGGGGTAGAGTGGAGGCTTAGTGCTTCTAGTCTGGCTTCAGAGCCTCTGCTAATAATAGTACTGAGCTGAAAGTAAAATTTTAGAGAAAATTTGAAGAATTAGTAAATTGAGAAATCTTGATAAAGCAAGTAAAATAAAATCATGTTGAGTTTAGCCCACATGCTATTGGGAAAGTAAATTTTAAAACATAATTTTATTCTCTAATTGCTCTTGTCTTAAAATATATGTAACCCCAGAAAAAACTTGAGAAACACTAAATATGAAGAAAGAAGATAAGTATAGACCTTCTCTTAGGAATCTGCCCTCAAATTAACACAAATATTTAGGGCTTTATTTCTTTCCATGTTTTAAAATATTCAGAAATGAATTAAATGCTTTCATAAAGTCATCAAATGTGAATTTCTGTTGTATCAGCCTTCTAACATACCATTTTTCATGCAGTTAATAGCCCTTGCTTTTTGTGTGTGTGTGTGTGTGTGTGTGTGTGTGTGTGTGTGTGTTGCAGTCCACTCTGTTACCCAGTAGGAGTACAGTGGTGCGATCTTGGTTCAAGAAACCTCTGCCTCCCTGGCTCAAGGGATCCCGCCTTAGTCTCCTGAGTAGCTGGGACCATATGCACACACTACCACACCTGGCCAAGTTTTGTATTTTTTTGTAGAGATGGGGTTTCACCATTTCACCAGGCTGGTCTCAAACTCCTGGTCTCAAGTGATCCACTGTCTGGGCCTCCCAGAGTGCTGGGATTACAGGTGTGAGCCACCTCACCTGGCCAGCAAGGGGTGTTAATTGTTAACTAGAAATTAGGGACTGTACATAATTAGATTCAGTTTCAAAATGAGAGTCATTTTAAAAGTACATCTTGTAAAGAAGACGACTCTGTCTTTAAAGACCTCTAATAAAACTGATGGCTTTTCAGAAAATTCATATGTGGTAAATTCTTATGCAAGACTTAAGGATTCATGATACTGTTCAAGAGTACTGTGTGATCATACAGACCTTGGTCCTGTGGCTTGCTTTTTATGTAGGATTTAATGTCCAAACCCCGCATGTTCTAATGAGATTTGATCTAATAAATTGGCTATTTTTTAAAAGCTTAACATTAAACACTCTAGTAAAAAAAAAAAAATTGTTGACCAGGTGCTATGTCTCATACAATAATCCCAACATTTCAGGAGGCTGAGGTGGGATTATCATTTGAGGCCAGGAGTTAAAGACCAGTCTGGGCTATTGTAGTAAACAGTAGCCCAGGCTGGTCTTTAAAGCCCATCTATGATAGACTGGACAAGGAAAATATGGTACATATACACTGTGGAATACTATGCAGCCATAAAAAATGATGAGTTCATGTCCTTTGTAGGAACATGGATGAACCTGGAAACCATCATTCTCAGCAAAGTGACACAAGAACAGAAAGTCAAACACCACATGTTCTCACTCATAGGCAGGTGTTGAACAATGAGAACACATGGACACAGGGAGGGGAGCATCACACACTGGGGTCTGTTGGGGGAAGAGGGGAGGGACAGTGGGGGTGGGAAGGTTGGGGGAAGATAACATGGGGAGAAATGCCAGATATAGGTGACGGGGGGTGGAGGCAGCAAACCCCCCTGCCCTGTATGTATGTACCTATGCAACAATCCTGCATGATCTGCACATGTACCCCAGAACCTAAAGTAGAATTTTTTTTTAATTCATTTTCTTTAAATTAAAAAAAAAAGAAAAGACCAGCCTGAGCAACATAGCTAGACCCTATGTCTACAAAAAAAAATTTTTAATTCAGGCCAGGCGTGGTGGCTTACATCTGTAATTGCAGCATTTTGGGAGGCTGAGGCCGGGGGATTGCTTGAGTTCAGGAGTTCAAGACCAACCTGGGCAACACAGCAAGAGCTCATCTCAACTAAGAAAAACTAGCTGGGCATGGTTATGTGTTTCTAGAGTCCCACCTACTCAGAAGGCCGAGGTGGAAGGTTGACTTAAACGCAGATCATTGCACCACTGCATTGCAGCCTAGGTGATGGAGTGAAACCCTATCTCAAATATAATAATAATTGCTAAATATTACTTTCTTCTTCTAACACCTATTAGATTTTCCCTCTAAGATACATCAGTGAGAAATTCTTGTGTTTAAGAACTTACAAAGTTAAGAACTTAAGCTCCTGGTATATCAAACAAAGGTCCTTAGTAATTCGTTGTGAATTTATTGAACTAATTTACCTAGTGCAGTAGTATAAATTATTTATTACATAAATACCAATAAAATATGTCTGAGCCATGAGTGGGAAATACATTTTTCAAAATGTAAGAATATGATTTTTTATACATCATATAACCTCAATGTCTTAGTAAATAATTTTTCTCATGCAGGAAGTACTATGTTCTCTAGAAATTACTTGGAATTTTTATCTAGGGCTACTTTTAAAATTGGTCAGTTTCCCCTATTTATTTCCTTTACTGATATGTGTTCTCCTTCTTTGCAGTTCAATAACATGTTGCTGTACTGTGTGCCCAGATTCAGCTTGGTAGGCTCTAAATTCACAGTTCGAACCAGGGTTGGCATTGATGGAATGAAAATTGTGGAGACTCAAAATGAAGAATATCCACATACTTTCCAGGTATCTGGGAAAGAGAGAACACTGGAACTGCAGGCCAGGTGAGGCAACCATTTCTATCACACTGCTTTCCCAAAGCATCAGAATGAATCATTAGAATAGAATGGCTCTGAGGGGAGGGTTTTTCCCAAGTGAATGCTGCAGATCTCTGGGAATCTGGTTGGATGTAAACGCAGAGCTGTAAGTTCTTGAAAAGCAGGAGCCATGTCTCCTCTCTCTTGATTCCTTCCTTCATAGTGCCTAGGACAGTGGTTTGTAGACAGTAAGCATTGAGTACATTGATTAACTCTAATCCTTCCTCTAGCCCTCCTTTTGGTCCACAAATGTTTATTGATGTTTATTATTCCATGCTAAACTCTGAGTCTTTCAGAGTCTACATTTTAGGGGCTATGGGGCACTTGAATGGAAGGAAATGTTGGTAAGGGGCAAGGTGGTAAGGGTAAAACTTCTACCACTGTAGTTGCAGGATGCATGAAGGGAGCCATTAGGGGCTCAGGTGGTCTCTGGCAACCAGGACTTCTGGAGGATATGGCTCTTGTTGTATTTGTATTGATTTGCAGAGAAAGGGCTGGAGTTCTGGCTAACAGTCCGCTAACTCTAACCATTTTCTTTTTCTTTTTTTGAGACGGAGTTTTGCTCTTGTTGCCCAGACTGGAATGCAATGTCACCATCTTGGCTCACTGCAACCTCCGCCTCCTGGGTTCAAGCAATTCTCCTACTTCAGCCTCCTGAGTAGCTGGGATTACATTGCCTCCCACCACCCCCAGATAATTTTAGTATTTTTATTAGAGACGGGGTTTCACCATGTTGGCCAGGCTGGTCTCGAACTCCTGACCTTAGGTGATCTGCCTGCCTTAACCTCCCAAAGTGCTGGGATTACAGACATGAGCCGCCGTGCCTGGCCCATAAGCATTTTTTAAAGGATAAAAAAAACCCATGAGAGCCACTGCAGTTGATCATGGCTACCTCATGCATGAACCTCTGGAATATAGAGTGCTGTCAGGTTTTGAAATACCTGCTTTAGAAACAGTCATCCAGGCTGGGCACAGTGGTTAATGCTTGTAATCCCAGCACTTTAGGAGGCTGAAGTGGGAGGATCACTTGAGATCATCAGGAGTTCAAGACAGCCTGGCCAACATGGCAAAACCCCGTCTTTGCTAAAACTTCAAAAATTAGCCAGGCATGGTGGTGGATGCCTGTAATCCTGCTATTTGGGAGGCTGAGGCAGGAGAATCGTTTGAACCCAGGAGGCTGAGGTTGCAGTGAGCTGAGATCCCACCACTGCACTCCAGCCTGGGCAACAGAGCAAGACCTGTCTGAAAAAAATACGGTCATCTATTTATTCAAATGTCTAGCCTGGTAAAAATTTGGATGCTTTAGCAGGTCACAGAGCCGAGGGTTAAGAACCAGTCCTAGCTGTAGTGGTGTTAATACCCCAGAATCCATGAAGACTCAGAATGTTCTTCTGATCCTTTCCACCATTAGCTTATGTTTCTGGCTGCTCAGATGAATTTATTCTGGATATTTACATTTAGTAACTGCCAACGCTTAAATTTCAGATTTTAAAAAGAGAACAAATCATTTTAACAGGAATCTGTGCCCTCCAAGAATTGGTGAATTTATAGTTACGGAAGGTGGCAGGCTGGGAAAGTTTGAAGAAAGCCAGTTCTTTGATTTCCTACAGAGAATGTATACTGAACTTCCTTTTCCTTAGGGAGCAGGTAGCATTTCAGACTTGCCTTTGAATGTCATGGTTTTCCTATCTCCTCATGGTAGGATTGGGTCCCAGCCCCTTAAACCCAAGGGAAGAATATATGATGCTATGCTGAAGGCTCTTGACTGAGTCCTCACTCAGTGGTTGATTTACTAAGATACTGGTCCTGGCAACAGGGAACACTCATTAATAGTTTGCTTTTTGTATTTTTTGAGACACAGTCTTGCTCTGTTGCCCAGGCTGGAGTGCAGTGATGTGATCTTGGCTCACTGCAACCTCCACGCCACAGATTCAATGGATTCTCGTGCCTCAGCCTCCTGAGTAGCTGGCATCATAGGCGCCTGTCACCAAGCCCAGCTAACTTCTTTATTTTTGAGAAGAGACGGGGTTTCGCCATTTTGGCCAGGCTAGTCTCAAACTCCTGACCTCAGGCAGTCCACCCGCCTTGGCCTCCCATACTGCTGTGATTACAGGCGTGAGTCACTGCACCCAACCTCATCAATAGTTCTGATCATCACAGTTTTCATTGCAGAAGAATGAAGGCATTGCTGACTCTGAAATTTCAGCACACTTCTAATCTGCAAATCCAAGAGATGTGTCTAACCACAGGGAAGATACTTCTGAGGTTTCTTAGTTTGTCTAAATGGATACTTTCAGTCCTTCTTTAGCCGGTTGGGCTATTTTCTCATCAAGATGGGGCTAATTGGTGAGGAATTTTCTTAAGTACAGGCAGTCATCACTTTATAACATTCCAACACACAGTACTGGATACCTTCCAATTCGTGTTAGAAACATGGTTGTTCTGTCTTAAATTTCTTAGTTACCTAATCTCATTGCTCTAGTTGTATTTACTTTGGTATGGTGATTTTGAAGATCCGAATTAAGTTATTACTATCAGTATGATCTATCATGCTCTCTCTTTTATTTTATTTTATTTTTTTTTTTGAGACGAAGTTTTACTCTTGTAGTCCAGGCTGGAGTGCAATGGCACGATCTTGGCTCATTGCAACCTCTGCCTTCCGGATTCAAGCAATCCTCCTGCCTCAGCCTTCCAGAGTAGCAGGGATTACAGGCACGTGCCACCATACCTGGCTAATTTCTTATTTTTAGTAGAGACGGGGTTTCACCATGTTGGCCAGGCTGGTGTCAAACTCCCGAACTCCAGTGATCCACCCGCCTCGGCCTCTCAAAGTGCTGGGATTACAGGCATGAGCCACCGTGTTCAGCCTATCATGCTCTTTTCAGAATGGGACAAACACTGAAGTTCCAAGAAAGTCAGAGTGTCAGAGAAAGTATTAGAATCAAATATTGGGCATATATTTGGAGATATTTAAAGAGTATTTGATTCTGAAGCTAACTGGGGAAAAAAAATTTCACTTTTCTTGCTCAAGACTGAACTTATACATTTGTGTTTGTTCTTCTACTTTTAAAAAGTATTCTATTTTAGATACAGAATACTATTATAGTTTTCTATTGCTAAGTGGAAATAAAAGTATAGTAATAAGTAAACTAAAGAGGGAAGAAATCTACCTAAAACAAAAAGCAATAAGGAATTGTTGGGGTCTCTGCATTTGAAAGGCTAAAAGCAGCTGGCAAGTAACTGTGCTTCCAGGGCCATAGGGTTGTGGGGCAAGGCAGAGCAGTAGGGAGAAGTTTTTCATTTTTAATTTTGCAAAGCAAGATTGAAGCCCCAGCTGAACAATAAGCAGAAGCTTCCACTTGGCAGACACAGATTCCAGCAGCATTCCTGGCACATCATGGCGTTCAGTAATTTGCTGGAAAGATAGATTGTGACACAGAAACAGTCCTCCAGCCAGTCTCATGCATATTTCATACCTCTGGGAATCAGGCAGGTTACCTTCAGGCTGGAACTGAAACTGAGCCCCTCTACCAGGGACATGTAAACACACAGAGCACACTCTGATCCTCTTCAGAATTCTTCAATTTGGAGATTGTACCCAGTTTAGAGTCCACTAAAAAGGATCTTTCAAATGCGGTCTGTGACAGCAGCCAGCACTGTAAGCTACCTGCAAGAAAGAGGAAATGAAGTTCGGCTTATAGGAAAAGGGGAACCTGACTACAGTCAAGGAAATGTTTTTTCTGAACACTGGATCTATTAGTCTGTGAAACTTCCTTCCTCCAGGCATTTAAATTTTTTATATGCTTTTCTTTATCTAAAATGGGTTAGGTTTGATATTGCCTAAAGCCTCCTAAGAACTGGAAAATAAAATAAAATTCTTTATAAAGGAAATGTTAAATAGCTCCCTAAGGCTTTAAAGAGATACTTGAGATTGTCAAAGATAATTATTATCTGTTCTAAGATGGGCTGTGACTAGCAGCCTTTAGTCGCCTTCATGTGTTTTAGAAACTGGAAGATTAGCTGTTGTATATTCAGTATAATGCTATATATACAGTCACCTGATATATCTAACCAGATGATGGTTATTAAAATTTATGTCAGGACAGTATATTAATGGAAGCTAAACCTAACTAACCCCATCACATTTTATGTGTACCAAAGTCAGCAGATAGTCTGAATCCCTATTTAAGAAGAATTTCATTTGTTCAATTGCAAGAGATTAATTTTTACTGTAATTCCTTCCATAACATCCCTGAATTTTCCAGAAAGTTGGAATAACATGAAAGCATAGTTTCATTTACCAGATGTAAATAATCATTAATGTTCTTTGCATTCACTTTAATTTTGTTTTGTTTTAGTTCTGCACAAGACAAGGAAGAATGGATCAAGGTAAGTGTCATTTTTCTTTTCTTTTCTTTTTTTTTGAGACAGGATCTCATTCTCACCCAGTCTGGAGTGCAGTGGTGCAATCATGTCTCACTGCAGTCTCTGCCTGGGCTCAAGCAATCCTTGCATCTCAGCTTCCTGAGTATCTGGGACTGTAGACGTGCACCACCATGTCTAGTTAATGTTTTTGTGTATTTCATAGAGACGACGTTTTGCCATGTTGCCCAGGCTGGTGTTGAACTCCTGAGCTCAAGCAATCTGCCCGTCTCAAGTCTCCCAAAGTGCTGGAATTACAGGTGTGAGCCACTGCGCCCAGCTTATTTTCACTTTTGTTTTTTAATAACATCTCTGTGTACACCAATGTGCATATATTGTTGTGTATATTTTAATATATAGTCATCATTAAAGCAGGTTCACTTAATTTTCAAAGTGATTCCTATTATAGATATTTGTTTGATAAAGTATATTCATTGGTTTATATGAGACACTTGAATGTGTGCTTTGAATTTTACTTATAATTTAGGCCCTTCAAGAAACCATCGATGCTTTTCATCAAAGGCATGAAACCTTCAGAAATGCAATTGCAAAGGATAATGACATTCATTCAGAGGTTTCTGTGAGTTGAATTAAATTCTTAACTTCAAGCTCTTCTATATCTTTGCAGTTGCAGAATCATTTTGTTCTTCAACCTTTTCCCTTTACAATGTCAGATATGGCTGTTTAGACAGAATCTCATTCTTAGATGAACACAATAGTGAGTGCCCTTTCATTCTACTTGAACTTCTTTGAATTTTTCTTACTCTTTTTTTTTTTCTTAAGATGGAGGCTTGCTCTGTCGCCCAAGCTGAAGTGCAGTGGCACAATCTTGGCCCACTACAACCTCCACCTCCCAGGTTCAAGTGATTTTCCTGCCTTAGCCTCCCAAGTAGCTGGGATTACAGGTGCATGCCACCGTGCCTGGCTAATTTTTATATTTTTTGTAGAAAGAGGGTTTCACCATGTTGGCCAGGCTGGTCTTGAACTACTGACCTCAGGTGATCTGCCCGCCTCGGCCTCCCAAAGTGCTGGGATTACAGGTGTGAGCCACCGCACTGACCTTATTCTTGAGTTTCAGGACATGGTTTGAGCAATGCAGTTAAAGTTATTTCAAAAAATAATAACCATAAAAGGGAATTGTAGTTTTTTCCTATTAAAATTGAATCTTTCTTTCCTTTTTAGACTGCCGAGCTAGGGAAAAGAGCCCCAAGATGGATCCGAGATAATGAAGTGACAATGTGTATGAAATGTAAAGAACCTTTCAATGCACTGACGCGAAGGAGGCATCATTGTCGAGCATGTGGATATGTAAATGAGATTTCTTGATCATTAAGGTTGCTAGTAACTATACAAGTGATGTAAAGTCATCAACTTGGGACACACACACACACACACACACACAATAGCTTTCAATGTGTCACTGAATCAATACGTTTATTTTGGTGCCAGTTATGTGCAGAGCACTGTGCTGAGCTCTGGAGAAAAACTGTTAGACAAAATGTTCCCTGGCTTTACAGAGCTTACATTGTAATGGAGAAGACAGACAAATAAGAATTTCAGATTACTATAGATAGAATAAAAAAGCAATTGAAAAGTTAATGTTAAAAATGGACAGTATTAGTAATAGAGGAAGATTTGGAACCAATTTTAGTTGGGAAATAAAAGACCTGTCTAAGGGGTTGGTAGTTAAGTTGATGCTTAAAAGACTGAGAAAAAGGGGGCAGGCACAGGGGCTCACACCTGTAATCCTAGCACTTTGGGAGGCCGAGGTGGGCGGATCACCTGAGGTTAGGAGTTCAAGACCAGTCTGACCAAAATCCCGTCTCTACTAAAAATACGAAATTAGCCGAGCATGGTGGCTTGTGCTTGTAATCCCAGTTACTTGAGAGGCTAAGGCAGGAGGATTGCTTGAACCTGGGAGGTGGAGGGTACAGTGAGCCAAGATTGCAGCATTGCACTCCAGCCTGGGCAATAAGAATGAAACTCTTATTCAATACAAGAAAAAAAAAAGGTTGAGAAAGAGCTAATAATCAATAGAAATGGGAAAAAACTTCAGACAGTGGAAGTCTATATGCAGAGACCCGAGGTAGGAAGGAACTTGGTCTGTTAATGAGACTGCCAAAGGTCATGAGGCTGGAGCATGAAGGACGAGAAGTATTAGAGAAAAAGACGAGGAGTATTAGAGAAATAAATAATGGCCAACAATGACATTTTTCTATGAGAAACAAGAGTACAAGGAACCCACAGTACAAGTGGAAGTTCTGGCTTTGATGGGGAGAGGAAAACTTCCTCCATTATATCAGAAGGGAAAAAGAAAAGAATGGGTACAAATGTAGGTGAGTTGGCATTTTCGTTGTTTCTGATGATGAGAAATGAGGGAGTTTAGGTGCAACATCTATATGTTTACTGAAGAACAAAGCAGAATCATCAGTTGAAAGTGAAGTTGAAAAGAACAAAGTTGAATCATCAGTTAAAGGAAGGAGGAGGTGGGGAGATTCGAGAAAGAGGACTAAGTGTGAAAGTTTTCTCTGGGCAGAGAAAAGTGAGCCTGGCAGAGGAACAAAGATGGACTTGGTTACCTGTTAGAAGTTTATAGTTACAAATTTAAAGGGATGCTAGTCAGCTTAGTGGCAGTGATTTTTTTCTAATAAGATAAAGAAACTCAGGCCAGAGAAGGCAGATAGCAGGGTTTATCCAGAGTAAGTATAATGAGAAAAGCACTGGAAGAGCAGGGAAGCATTTGCATCCGAGAGTTAATAATGAATAAGAGGAGTCTCAATCAGATACAAAGAGCAGGAAAGCTAGGAGGCAGGGCTGATGGTTAATGTTCTCATTGTGGTGGGGTCGGTGGACAGAAGGATTTCGGTAAGTTCAGAAATGTATGGTAGCGGACATCTTGGGGTCAATGAATGAGAAATATGAGAGATGTTTGTGAAAAAAATGGGATATGTGAATCTGGCCTGCCAAATGTGGTTCACCCTCTGGTGACAAAGTCCTGGGGGTGACCATGAGATTGGATAGTAAGGTAGACTGCACAGCACTGGCCGCAGGGATATGAGGTGGTAGAGTTGGGCTTGTCACATGAATGCTGAAATCCATGGACATTGGGGTAGATCAGAGAACTATGTTCCATTAGTGAGAAATTCCTGAGTGAATGGGTGTGGGGCAGCTGATGAGGAGATGCTAACTCAGTAGGGGAGATGTGTAGAGCTGGACAATAACGGGCCTCAGAGGTGCTAGGGGTTTTGAAGCAAGAAAAGAGTCAGGGAATACAAGCCTCAGCTCTCAGCCCTGAGGTCTCAGAGGTGACAGAAGGTGAAATGGAGTGGGGGCGGTGGGGAACCTCCACTAGAGAAAAGAGCCTGAGGATATGGAAGAGGTTGATTCTAGAGTGAAAGTTCCAAAGGGCCCAATGGAAGGGCATGGAGGGGAAAGTAGGAGATGAACTAGGTTAAATTATGTACACAGGCCAGGCATGGTGGCCCACACCTGTAATCCCAGCACTTTGGGAGGCCGAGTGAGGTGGATCACAAGGGCAGGAGTTAGAGACCAGCCTGGCCAACATACTGGAACCCTGTCTCTACTTAAAAAAAATTAGCCGGACGTTGTGGTGGGCACCTGTAATACCAGCTCCTCAGGAGGCTGAGGTAGGAGAATCGCTTAGACCCAGGAGGCGGAGGTTGCAGTGAGCCGAGATCATGCCATTGCACTCCAGCTCAGGTGACAGTGCAAGACTCCGTCTCAAAAAAAAAAATTACGTACAGAGGAGTATGTTTGACGATGAGGCTGAGAAAATAGCCAGAGAGCTGGGCCTTTTCCTGGGACCTGAGAGACAGGAAAGTGGGCATGACATGGAGTGCATTCTGCTGGACTTTGAGATAAGGGTAGGCAGCCAGACCTATTGCTATGATCCCAAATGTTTCCCTTGGTGGCCTGGCAGCCTGAAGGATGGTGCTTCCTGAGAATCTTAGGAATAATGCTTCACACTGAAGATACACGTTAGGTATTGGTGGACACAAACTGCTTGGTATTAGAGTCAGCACTGCAAGACAGGGACTGGCAGAAAACGGGGGCTGGAATGGTGGGGGTAGGAATCAGGTCATTGAGAGCCAGAGATGCCATGGTAAGATGCTTAGATTTGATGATGCTTTAAAGGGAACTGGTTCAATGAAAAAAGAGTTGAGGAAGACAGGAAGTAAGTAGTCAGGAATGACTTTAATGTTAAGATTTGGGTGACTGGATAAATGGTAGTGTGCTATTAATTGACATAGAATAATGAAGTAAGGTGAAACGAAGGGGAGAGGAGCAGAAAGAAAAATAACAGCAGTTACCATTTATGATGTACAAGTGCCAGGGATTGTTTGAAGTGTGTTGTATACCGTTTATTTTTTTTATTTTTTATTTTTTTCAGATAGAGTCTTGCTCTGTCACCCAGGCTGGAGTGCAATGGCACAATCTCTGCTCACTGCAACCTCTGCCCCACGGGTTTAAGCAATTCTCCTGCCTCATCCTCCCGAGGAGCTGGGATTACAGGTGCACGCCACCATGCCCAGCTAATTTTTGTACTTTTAGTAGAGATGGGGTTTCACCATGTTGGCCAGGCTAGTGTCTAACTTCTGACTTTGTGATCCACCCCCCTCGGCCTCCCAAAGTGCTGGGATTATAGGCATGAGCCACCGTGTGCCCAGCCCTATACTGTTCTTACAGTTTCTCAATTCTCATGTGTGGAAGGTTCTATTTTCTCCATTATATGATTCAGAAATTAACTCTTAGAAAAGTTATAATATAGTCTTTCTGTTACGTATTTCTCTTTTTTCTTATTCTCTCCCTGTGGGATTCAGATGAGGTGTACATAAGATCACTTTGGCTGGGCACGGTGGCTCACGTGTATAATCCCAGCACTTTGGGAGGCCGAGGCTGGTGGATCACGAGGTCAAGAGATCGAGACCATCCTGGTCAACAAGGTGAAACACCGTCTCTACTAAAAATACAAAAATTAGCTGGTCATGGTGGCACGCGCCTGTAGTCCCAGCTACTCGGGAGGCTGAGACAGGAGAATTGCTTGAACCCAGGAGGCGGAGGTTGCGGTGAGCTGAGATGGCGCCATTGCACTCCAGCCTGTGTAACAAGAGTGAAACTCCGTCTCAAAAAAAAAAAAAGATCACTTCATTCCATCTTCCATTTCTCTTGTTTTTTCTATCTCTGTGTCTCTCTGGCATTTTATTCATCTCTGTCTCCTGTTTTGTTTATTTACTCTTCAGTTGTAGTGAATCTGCTATTTGGTTTTTTGTTTTGTTCGTTTTGTTCATTTTTTATTTTAATTATTTCCAAAAGTTATTTCCTTCCAAAATCTGCCTGATCATTTTTGATAGTTTTCGTTGTTTGCCACTTTGTTTTCAAACATTTCTAATGTAATTTTCACATTTGTATCTAATAATGCCAGTAGCTAAAGGCATTTTTTTTTTAAGACAGTATTTTTGCTCTTGTTGCCTGGGCTGAAGTGCAATGACGCAATCTCAGCTCACTGTAACCTCTACCTCCTGGGTTCAAGCGATTCTCCTGCCTCAGCCTCCTAAGTAGCTGGGATTACAGGCATGCACCACCACGCCCAGCTAATTTTGTATTTTTAGAAGAGACGAGGTTCCTCCATGTTGGTCAGGCTGGTTTTGAATTCCCAACCTCAGGTGATCTGCCCACCTCTACCTTCCAAAGTGCTGGGATCACAGGCATGAGCCACTGTGCCTGGCCTAGCTGAAGACATTTCAAGGGTTCCAAATCTGTTGTTTCTACTAAATTCTAGTTCCTGGAGGCTTGCTTTCTGCTATAATTAGTCTCTTCTCAGTGTGAGCTTGTATTTGGTTGATGCTTCATTATCTTCCCTTCTTTTTTAATTTTCTTTTTGAGACAGAGTTTCACTCCGTCACCAGGCGCCAGGCTGGAGTGCAGTGGCACAATCTCGGCTCACTGCAACCTCCGCCTCCCAGGTTTAAGCAATTCTCCTGCCTCAGCCTCCCGAGTAGCTGGGACTACAGGCATGCACCACCACGACCAGCTAATTTTTGTGTTTTTAGTAGAGATGAGGTTTCACCATGTTTGCCAGGATGGTCTCGATCTCTTGACCTCGTGATCTGCTTGCCTCGGCCTCCCAAAGTGCTGGGATTAGAGGCGTGAGCCACTGCGCCTGGCCACCATTATCTTCCTTTCATAAGTTTTGACATGACAGAGTCTCAGGGTCAGTTCTCCCATGGCCTTCAGGCCCCATGGACTGTCTCCTAATTCCAGCACTGCCCAGCCCAAGCCTCATTTGCTCTATTCATCCACCATTACAATTTCAGCTTACTGTATGTCTGTCTTTTTGTTGTTTTTTTGTTTGTTTGTTTTTGAGAAGGAGTTTCACTCTTGTTACCCAGACTGGAGTGCAATGGCACGATCTCAGCTCACCGCAACCTCCACCTCCTGGGTTCAAGCAATTCTCCTGCCTCAGCCTCCGAAGTAGCTGGGACTACAGGCGCACACCACCATGCCCAGCTAATTTTTGTATTTTTAGTAGAGACGGGGTTTCACCTTGTTGACCTGAAGGGTCTTGATCTCTTGACCTTGTGATCCACCCGCCTCGGCCTCCCAAAGTGCTGGGATTATAGGCGTGAGCCACTGCGCCCGGCCATGTCTGTTGTTTTTTTGTTCACTGGGTTTGGGGGCCTTGGTGAGTTCTCTTACTTTAGTGTGAAGATATAAAACATTACAATTACTTGCTGTATTTTGTCCAGGATCCAATTGTATTATAGCAAAATTCTTCTCAGAGTTATCTCTCATACCGACAGCAGCAGGAGTCAAAAACATATTTAATAATGGTTATATGTTTCATTATGACTGTTTGCATAGTCTTTCTATATCCTAAAGTTACATAAACGTCAGCTGAGCATGGTAGCTCACACCTATAATCCCAGCACTTTGAAGAGAGACTGAGGCAGGAGGATTGCTTGAGGCCAGGCATTTGAGACCAGCTAGGCAACATGGTGAAACTCTGTCTCTACAAAAAATACAAAAATTAGCCTGGATGGCGGCGTATGCCTGTAGTCCCAGCTACTCAGGAGGCTCAGGTGGGAGAATCGCTTGAGCTCAGGAGGTCAAGGCTGCAGTGAGCGAAGATCACACCTCTACACTCCAGGCTGGGTGACAGAGCAAGACGTCATCTCAAAAAAAAAGAAAAACAAAAAAACTATATGAACTTCTATAAAAACTTACAATTTTTCTGGTTTTTGTTTGTCTTTGATACTTTATAAATTCCCCTGCTGTTTATGAAGTTTCAAGTTCCTTATCCAAAAATATGTTTCTAAGTTAATAACAATATTTCCAATAATTAAATGTAATGATGCTACTTATTAACATGATTAGATCATGGTTTGGTCAGCTACTGAGCTGAGTTTCATACAGAAAAGTGAGGAACAAACTATGGAATGAAGCTGGAGAGAGGCAATTTTTGGAGGACTTTGTAAACCAAGTTAAAGATCATAGCCTTTCTCCTAAAAGGAATGGGAGACACAGAGAACAGTATCAAGTGATTCTCCTGCCTCAGACTCCCAGGTAGCTGGTATTACAGGCCTGTGCCACCATGCCCAGCTAATCGTTGTATTTTTAGTAGAGACGGGTTTTTTCTGTGTTGGCCAGGCTGGTCTCAAACTCTGGACCTGAGGTGATCTGAGGATTTTAAATAGAGGAGGAATAAGTTAAGAGTATGTGTATATATATGGACGGGGTTTCACCATCTTGGCCAGAATGGTCTCAATCTCTTGACCTCATGATCAGCCTGCATCAGCCTCCCAAAGTGCTGGGATAACAGGCATGAGCCACCGTACCTGGCAAGTAGCTTTTTTTGTTGTTTTTTGTTTTTTGAACCTGAGTCTGGCTCTGTCGCCCAGGCTGGGTGCAGTGGCTTGATCTTGGCTCACTGTAACCTCTACCTCCCAAGTTCTTGCAATTCTTCTGCCTCAGCCTCCTGAGTAGCTGGGACTATGGGTGCTCGCCGCCATGCCTGGCTAATTTTTTTTTTGTATTTTAGTAGAGACGGGGTTTCACTGTGTTGCCTGGGCTGGTCTCAAACTCCTGAGCTCAGGCAATCCGCCCACCTTGGCCTCCCAAAGTGCTGAGATTACAGGCATGAGCCACCGTGCCCGGCTGTAGCTTTTTTTTTTTTTTTTTTTTACAGTGTCATGAGCTAATATATAATTTGTGTGCTTAAGTGAAACAATTCTTATTGACAGTTTTTTTAAGCTTATTCCTATTTTCCTCCGACTTATTTTTGATTCAAGAAGGTAGTTTTGTGATCAAAATTAAATTGACAGCAAATAGTTTTTTTATCAGTATAAGACTTTTAAAAATCTATCATTAAGTTTGCTTGAAATGATTTCCGATATTGGCATACTTGCTTTCAGTAAACTAAATATGTGTTTGCATATGCATTGTCAAAATACTGTGCTATGATTTGAAAATAAATAAAATGGACGGTATGACTTTGCAGATACAAGTATGTCTAATTCAATCCCAGAGTAATTTCATTGTAATTATGAGCAAACAGTGGACCATTCTTATCTTGAATTTCAAATGCTATAAACCCACAACAAAAATTTAAATGATATATCTTCTTTAATACAATTTGTCTACTATAAATTGAGGGGGAAATGTACTTCTATAAAAGGAAGAAAATATTAAACTAGAAGATTTTAAACAAATCCTATAATAGAAAAAAGTGGCCGGAGGCAGTGGCTCACGCCTGTAATCCCAGCATTTTGGGAGGCCGAGGCGGGTGGCTCACAAGGTCAAGAGATCGAGACCATCCTGGTCAACATGGTGAAACCCTGTCTCTACTAAAATACAAAAAATTAGTTGGGCATGGTGGCGTGTGCCTGTAATCCCAGCTACTCAGGAGGCTGAGGCAGGAGAATTGCCTCAACCCGGGAGGCGGAGGTTGTGGTGAGCCGAGATCACGCCATTGCACTCCAGCCTGGGTACCAAGAGTGAAACTCCATCTCAAAAAAGAAAAAAGTGACCACTAAGAAATATACATTTGCGTTGTATTCATTCATTTGCAGTCTGTGAACGTTTATTATGTGTCTGTTGAGCAAAATAATCAAAGACAGTCTCTCTTGGAGCTTACAGCCCTGTAAGGGAAATAAACAATCAAATAATCATACAAGAATAAAATGAAAAACTGTAATCATTGCTATGAAAGAAAATGCAGGGAACACTGACAGGAGACATGCTGTCTTCCGGGATTTGGAGGAGTCCTCATTGAGGAGCTGGAATTTGAGCCAACATCTGAAGGGAAACCAAAAGTTAACTCAGTGAAGCAGAGAGGAGAAAGGCAGAGAGCATGGCCTTTGGGAACTATAAGAAGCCAGTGTCACTGAGGACACAGCCCAGAAAGACCAGAAAGAAGGCAAATTATGCAGGACTTTGTAGGCCATGATTAAAAATTGGTTCTTTAGCCAAGAGCAAAGGAAAGAGTGAAGGATTTTAAATAGAGGAGGAATAAATCAGAGTAGCTTTTTTTTTTGAGACTGGGTCTTACCCTGTCACCCAGGATAGAGTACAGTAGCACAAGCTCCACCTAGGCTGGTCTAGAACTCCTAGACTCAGGTAATCTGCCCTTCTTGGCCTCCCAAAGTGCTGGGATTACAGGAGCCACCACACTTGACCAGATTAGCATTCTTTTTTTTTTTTTTTTTATACAGAATCTTGTTCTGTCGCCCAGGCTGGACAGATGGGCCTACAGGCACATACCACCACACCTGGCTAAGTTTTGTACTTTTAGTAGAGATGGTGTTTCACCATGTTGGCCAGGATGGTCTCAATCTCCTGACCTTGTGATCCACCCACCTCCCAATGTGCTGGGATTACAGGTGTGAGCCATTGTGCCCAGCCCAGATTAGCATCTTTAAGAGGGGCATCACTCCACTGTTTAGAAGATATAGCTTGGAGGAGGTATAAGAGTGGAGGCCTGGAAATGGACTTGGGTGGTTATAAAGAAGTTGTGGAAAAATGGACTGAAGAAATATTTAGAAAGTAAAATCAGTGGGACATTGTAAAATAGAAAATCTATGGGTGAGATTGAAAGGTTTTGGAGATGACTCCTATGTGTCAGACACAGGACTAGTTGTATGACTGCCCCATTTCCTGCAATAGAAAGGACTGAGAGGAGACCGGGTTGGGAGGAGGGGGTTGGGTGGATTCAGAGCAGGGAAGGTCATGAGCAGTTTGGAGAGGATATTGACGAACATTCAGAAGTATGAAGAGTCAAAGTCTAGACTAAGCCTTTGAGGGTCTTCTACCTTTAGAGGCTAGGAAAAGAAGGATGAGTGAGCAGAGCTCCTTCCAAACACAGTTGAAACACCCTACGTCTATTGTTTATAGGGATGTTCCTTTTCTAACAAAAATCTGCCTTGGATGCTTAACACTTTCTCGTTCATTATTGCCTATAATTGATTATTGCTTAAATTGTGTCCTTTAAATATGATTACTGTTCGTTTTTCTCTTAAATTTAAGGTGGTTTGTTGGAAATGCTCGGACTACAAAGCTCAACTTGAATATGATGGTGGTAAATTGAACAAAGTTTGTAAAGACTGTTATCAAATCATAAGTGGATTCACAGACAGTGAAGAAAAGAAAAGGAAAGGAATTTTAGAGGTAAGAAATATCAAATATTGGATATTTTTTAGATTTTTTTTTTTTTGTGATGAAGTCTTGCTCTGTCACCCACGCTGGAGTGCAGTGACACGATCTCAGCTCACTGCAACCTCTGCCTCCGTGGTTCAAGCAATTCTCCTGCCTCAGCCTCCCAGGTAGCTGGGATTGCCAGCCTATGTCACCATGCCCAGCTAATTTTTGTATTTTTGGTACAGATGGCGTTTCACCATGTTGGCCAGGTTGGTCTCAAACTCCTGACCTCAGGTGATCTGCCCACCTCAGCCTCCCAAAGTGGTGGGATTATGGGCATGAGCCACCATACCCAGCCTAGATTTTTATAGAAGAAACAAAATCCTCTTAGCTATGTACAAATAGTATGTTTTGTTATTTCTTTGAGTATTTAACAATTTGTATAATGAGCAAGATTTATGCTTTTGTTGTAATATGCTGACTTTTAGGACTCCCACAGAAAAGAGGGACTGCTATTTAAACCAACATGCATTTAAGAATTAAATACATTGATTTTTGTGGCAGTAGCTGTAGCTAAATATTTCAGTATTAATTGGCATCTCTTCTAATACCCAGATTATTGTTGTATATTTTCTATAAAGGAAAGCTTTTACTCTCAGTTTCATCATATTGGCTTTATAAACCACTTTAGATAAAAGTACTATTACTGGACGGACTCTTCCAACTTATTATGGTAAAATATCTATTTATTATAGTCATTTAATAGCCAGTGACATATTCTGATAACTGCATTGAAATTTTATTGAAGTGTCTCCCAAGTTAATTTGACTCAGTTTCTAGAAAACATTCAGAAGCCTGGGAACTATAATGTAGCTTATCTGAATTAATAATATGGATCTACTAATAAAAATGGAATCCTTTGGGGGAAGATAACCTTTCACTTAATTAGAATCCGAAGTTAGTGTTCTCTATCATCAAATTGATTGTAAATTATTGTGTGTAAAAATGTTCCCTGGCTCATGGGCCATACAAAAACAAGTGGTGGGCTGGATTTGGCTTGTGGGCTATCATTTGCTAACAAGTGCTGCTTAGAAAACTGTAGCCAGGTGTGGTGGCTCATGCCTGTAATTGCAGCACCAAGGCCAAGGCGGGTGGATCACTTGGCGTCAGGAGTTAAAGACCAGCCTGACCAACATGGTGAAACCCCATTCTACTAAAAACACAAAAATTAGCCAGGCATGGTAGTGCCTACCTGTAATCCCAGCAACTGGGGAGACTGAGGCAGGAGAATTGCTTGAACCTGGGAGGCGGAGGTTGCAGTGGCCCAAGATTGTGCTGTAGCACTCCAGCCTGGGTGACGAGCTAAACTCCATCTCAAAAAAAAAAAAAAACACCTTTCTCTGATGAAGCATCAGGTTTTTTTTCCCCAGACTATCACAGATTAATGTTTTTGTAAAATACACAATAACGCACTTGGGTATCATCACAAATTCAAATTGTTATAAAAGTGTAATACTTTCTCCTACTTTGTGTGATTTCCTGAAACTGGTAAAAAAAAAAAACCATTTGCAGTCCTGGAGACCAGCATGGATAACACTGATCACACTACCTGAAGGGTTTCAGAGACAGAAAATAGATGCAAACCAGTTAGTTTCCATAAGGTATATAACAAAAACTATTATTTAGTTAAATGGTTTTGTTCCCTTTTTTAGCATTTTTTTTTTTTTTTTTTTTTTTTTTGACAGCTCGATCTGTCGCCCAGGCTGGAGTGCAGTGGTGCGATCTCGACTCACTTCAACCTGTGCCTCCGCAGTCCAAGCAATTCTCATGCCTCAGCCTCCTGAGAAGCTGGGATTACAGATGTATGCCACCACACCTGGCTAATCTTTTGTTTGTTCGTTTTTTTAAGTATAGATGGGGTTTCGCTCTGTTGCCTAGGCTAGTCTCGAACTCTTGACCTCAAGTGATCCACCTGCCTTTGCCTCCCAAAGTGCAGTGATTACATGTGTGAGCCACCGCACCTGGCCTTTTAACCAACAATTTTTATATTACGAGGCAAAGCAGAAAAATTAAATGGCTCTATGTATTAGTCTGTTCTCACACTGCTATAAAGACATAACCAAGACTGGGTAATTTATAAATAAAGGAGGTTTAATTGACTCACAGTTCCACATGGCTGGGGAGGCCTCAGGAAACTTAACAATCATGGCAAAAGGAGAAGAGGCACATCTTACAGGGTGGCAAATGAGAGTGAGCAAGTATATGAAGGAAGAACTGTCAGACACTTATAAAACCATCAGATCTCATGAGAACTCACGATCACGAGAACAACATGGAGGATACTGCCCCCCTTCCACCTCTCCCTTGACACATGGGGATTATGGGGATTACAATTCAAGATGAGATTTGGCTGGGGACACAAGGCCTAACCATACCACTCTACAAAAATTGATTGCACTGAAAAAGTTTTTAATTCAGTGTATTCAAAGATTGCTGGTTGCTGTTTTCCTTTTTGCTATTATATTCTTTCTTAGTTAAAGTAGGTATAGCATTGTTGTTACAAGTTCAGGCTCTGGTCTGGGCACAGTGACTCATACCTGTAATCCCGGCACTTTAGGAGGCCAAGGCAGGAGGATTGCTTGAGGCCAGGACTTCAAGACCAATGTGGGCAATATAGTAAGAGCCTGTCTCTACAAAAAAATGGAAAAATTATCTCGCAGCTACTTGGGAGGCTGAGGCAGAGGATCAGAGTTCAGGCTCTGGATCCAGACTCTCTAGGTTCAAATCCTAGCATGCCAGTGTGTGATCTTGGGAAAGCTATTTAAACTCTGAGCCTCAGAGAAAATGAAAGTACTAACTTCTTAGTGTTGATTGAGGATTAAATGAAATAATACATGTATTGAACTAAGAAAAGTGCTTACATAATAAGCAGTCAATAAATATATAACTCTTTAAATTCAAGATCTAGTTATACAAAGGTGCTAAAATTGGCTTAAATCTTTTCCATGCTAAAATGTTTTAACAATAATTGCACATGAATATTTTTTGGATAGTCCAGGGAGACATTTTATATAAACATGTACTTTGTGAATATTTCCCTTTAATTGAATGACTTCTTTATCTGGTTCGTTATGTGTTCATTCTCTCTCTTTCCATTATATTTATCTAGATTGAATCAGCAGAAGTATCTGGAAACAGTGTTGTATGCAGCTTTCTTCAGTATATGGAGAAGTCGAAACCTTGGCAGAAAGCTTGGTGTGTGATCCCCAAGCAAGACCCCCTTGTGCTGTACATGTATGGTGCCCCCCAGGTATCTAACCACATCTGTCTGCAGGGACAGATGCCCTTGAGGGCAGGGGGAAGCGAGTGGACAGTGGACTCAAAATCTGTAGAGCAAGAGCTTCACTGTTTCACTAAAATTGAAAAATAATGAGTAAAGTTTAAGTTTGTTTTTTAAGTTGATGGATTCATTTTATAGCCCATATTTTCTTCAGTCTGGATTGTCTCTCCCTTTCTTCAATGGGTTTGGGAAAAGATGAATTGAATTAGGAATGAGTATGAAGAGGAGGGAAAGCAAGATGGGGAAACAAGTCTTTTTAATGACAGGAAACATTAAGAAAAGACTCTTTGATTTTGTAGTTGTTTTTTTTTTGTTGTTGTGGTGGTGTGTGTGTGCGTGTGTGTTTGTGTGTGTGTGTGATGGATTTTCACTCATGTTGCCCAGGCTAGAGTGCAATGGCATCATCTCGGCTCAGCACCTTCCGTCTCCTGGGTTCAAGTGATTCTCCTGCCTCAGCCTTCTGAGTAGATGAAATTACAGGTGCTCGCCACCACATCTGCTAATTTTTATATTTTTAGTAGAGACGGGGTTTCGCCATGTTGATCAGGCTGCTCCCAAACTCCTGACGTCAGGTGATTCACCCACCTTGGCCTCCCAAAGTGCTGGGAATTCAGGCATCAGCCACCATGCTCAGCCAATTTTGTTTTTTTATTTTATTTGTTGCTTAATGGATAGATAGTTGAAAAGAAGTTCATCCAAGGACGGATAACTTAAAATCAATCTTGTATTATCATTCAGTAACAGCTTTTTTAAGAATCCCATGTATGTGGATCTGAGATAAATCTGTGGGGACAATGATATGCAGGTTTAGCTTCTAACAAGAGCAGCACCAGGTCCTATGATTGTGTTGTGCTTGAAGAATCAAATGTACAACACTTAAACCAGTTATGCATTTACTCTGAAAATATAAAAAATTTAAATATATCTGTCGTATTTTCTTCTATATATTAAGGGCTGGTAAAAATTATTTTATTTTGAAAATAGACTAAAAATGACAGTCTACATAGCTTATTCTTCTTTATTGCTTTTCCTATAAGCTTTCCATTTCCATAAGCTGATGAGGGAATGAACAAATCACCAGATAAAACTGCCTTTAGTAATGAGATTATCATTAATGTTTGCTGGTTTAATACAGTATGATGGTGATTGTTTTCTTCCCCTTTTCACTTAATGAAGAGTTGAACGGGCTCTTTCACAGAGAGGAGAGTTTAGTGTCTCTGAGTCTTAGTTGATTTGGGCGTCAGCTCTCATTCATTCAGCTAACATTATCAGTGGCCTCACATACAGTCTCTGTACTAAGCAATGGGATTATCCGCTGTGCCCGTGGAGAACTCTGTTTGAGTCTGTTTGGGACAGTGGTAGGAAGAAAGGTTTAGTAGCAACAAGGGACACACTTAGTAAGCAAATACATCTCCTGCTCTTAATGTCTGGTGTTTTTTTTTTAGGACGTCAGAGCCCAGGCCACCATTCCGCTTCTGGGCTATGTGGTAGATGACATGCCACGGAGTGCAGACCTGCCACACAGTTTCAAACTGACCCAGTCTAAGTCTGTGCACAGTTTTGCTGCAGACAGCGAGGAACTGAAGCATAAGTGGCTGAAAGTTATCCTTTTAGCTGTCACAGGTGAGACACCAGATGGTCCAAATGAGCATCCAGGCACCTTGGATGATCATCCTGAACCTAAGAAAAAATCAGAATGCTGAACTCATCCAGGACCAGCCACAGTGCGGAGGTCTCAAGACGTAAAGCTCAAGACATTCCCAGCTCTTCTTACTCATCTGCTAGCACTTTATGTTGAAGAATACAGGTTCATAAATGCATCATTTGAGGATTGTTTTTCTATGTTTATGTACTCCCAGTGAAAGCAGTGTACAGAGTCATTCTACCGATAAAGTTTTGAAATAATGTGAAAACTGGACCATTTTTGAGCTATTCCTTGAATACGTGCTTTTTTGTCTTGAAGAAAATGGTATCAATTGATTCTGTCACCGTCAGGTTAGAATGAGCACTTTGATTTAAGAAATCCTTTAATGTCTTCTTCTCTTTCATACGTAGGACCTGTAACAGTTTGAAAGATATACCTCCATGTTGCCAAAATAGATCCACGGTGAAAAATACAGGGACAGTTTAGGCTATTGTATTAACTTATTTAATTTAGTTTATAAATCTCTAGCTGCATAAATGATGTCTGTTCTTTTAAAACAAAAAGGACAATTGTTGGTGTTCAGATTTTCAATTTATGAAGAAAAGAACTTGTTTTATAGAAATACTTCTAAGAATATCTTAAGTATATAGTAATTATGTATATATAGTATTAAATATATATACACTATACATGCTTTTCTCTTTAGCTTTGGGTTCACATTCATTTCTAATTTATTTTTTAAATATAAAGCATGGTTTATCTTAGAATTGAGCAATGTTCTAAACTGAAGAAATGTTTTGGTGATTATGTTTAACTGATTGGCATTTGAGGGTATGGATATTTTTATAATAAGTGGTAATTTATGTGGCATGGGATACATTTGTGAATTCCAACAGTATGTTTAAAGCACCAGTTTTTGTTTCTGTGCCTATTTAAAACAGTGCCTCTCTTAGAAGGTGCTATTAATATAAGATGAGGGTTTAGTTATAAGCTTCAGTCTTGATTATTTTAAGATTAAAGTGCATTTCGGTCACTGGGACAGTCAGAGTCATATAGGTTGTTTTACCTTTTATGATCCTAAAATTGTTGCTGTAGTTAACATCAGCATGTACAGAAATTTTCATCAAAACCCGAACTTTAGGAGACACCCGGCCCTTTTACAGAACTAGGGTATGTGGAAACCACGTTCATTGTAATGTTTTTCTTTTACATAAGGTAGTCAAGCATGGTTAAATGAGGACTCTATATACACTGAACACTTAAGATCTGTGTGGGCCTATTCCTTTGTCAGAATGAAACAAAATCCACATGCGATAACCCATGTTTGGGACGGGCTGGTCACGTGATTCCTTGTCATGAAGGCTGCTCTACACTCTGTTGTACCTCTGATTAAAATCTCACACTAAGTTTACTATGTAACTTAATCCTTTTCTCAAATTAAACATGTTTTTTATGTTGTCAAACCCCAAACATTCTCACTTTTTAATGTACCAGTCTGCTAGAAATCTCTAAGAATGACCCCACTATCTTTAGTATGTAAGAATTACACCTTAGAGGTAGAATAGAATTTGAGACTGCCACACATTTATTCAGGCCTTGTTACTTTAAGATATTTCTTATTTTTTCCACCCCATAGGAGCAAGTGAACCAATTATTGCTGACGTAATTAGGTTCCCTTCCTCCATCAAAGGAATATCAGCCATGATCATTAACATTAAACCAAATACATGGAGCCAAAAAGAGATCAAAGTAGCTTCTTAGGCCCTATTAAATCAGAGAAAGGTTAAAGAAATTTTACATTGCTTCTTTTTTTTAATGGCCAATGGTGTGTGTGTTTGTGTGATATATACTCAGAGTGGTTTTTTAGAAAATTATAGCTATAAATGATGCTTAATCTCAAGAAAAGAGAAGCAATGGAAATACAGAATGATGAGCAGGGGAAGATGACTTTTGTAAGTGTGGATAGAACAATGGTAATGTGTGGGCCAGTGGGAAGATTTATTAGTCAAATTATTTTTGAAAACTATTTTTAAAAGCAAGAATACTAAACTTTCCCTACTGAAGTAATATAAACACACTTAAGTTTTGGCTCAATAAATATCAATGTTACTTAACTTAGATCATTGAAAGAATGAATATTCACGTAAAGATAATGTTTATTATCATGCTCTTAACAGTCATTATCTTTACTTTTGTTTTTCTTTTTGTTTTGTTTTGTTTGAGACAGAGTCTCACTTTGTCACCCAGGCTGGAGTGCAATGGCTCGATCTCGGCTCACTGCAACCGCTGCCTCCTGAGTTCAAGTGATTCTCCTGCCTCAGCCTCCTGAGTAGCTGGGACTACAGGCGTGTGCCCCCACGCCTGGCTAATTTTTTTATTATTATTATTTTTTTTTTTTTAGTAAAGATGGGGTTTCACTGTGTTAGCCAGGATGGTCTCGATCTCCTGACCTGATGATCCGCCCACCTTGGCCTTCCAAAGTGCTGGGATTAGAGGCGTGAGCAACCGCGCCCGGCTATCTTTAATTTTTTAAATGAGAATCGTTAGTACTAGAAGAGAATTTCTGGTTTTCCCATCACCATATTCAGTTTCCACCTCACATTCTTCAGCTAAACACAAAGAGAAGCAGTGAAACAGCCTTCCCCGCTTCTCTCTTATTAAAGCATCACTGATGTTTTTACTCAATGAAGGTTAAAGGAATACCCTTAGCCATTTATTAAACAATTCAACCAAAAGACCTCAAAATGTGATTGATGATGAGAATAATCAACACCTTTTCCTTTCCAAGATATTTGAGCAGCCATGACAAACTGAACCTAAACAAATCATTAGTTGCTTTCCCATTAAAACCAACATTCCCTGTGGGTCTTAATTCTTTATTTTCACTCATTCGGTGCTTGCCAAGTCATCTTTTCTTTAAAGTGCCCTTCCTCCAAACTTTAAAAAGTACTTCCTTGACAAAATTGCTGTTCATTACAAAACATTCCAATATTTTAAGCTTAAATTCTGCTTTTGTTGAAAGTCTACCATTTGGCATGTTAAGTGTGAAATATAGTGCAGACTTTTATCTCGGTTTTAAGTGGGGCTTGATAAGAAAAAACACCAGCCACTTTTGTAGTAATGGCATCCACAGTGTCATCATGTATGCAAGCAATAAAACTCTTCAGGGTATGGTTTTATACTGAAAATTTGATATGAAGGCCCCTTGCCACAAGGACATAGAGAATTACTAGCTTTCTAGTGTTACGGTAGTTCAAATTGTGGAATATAAAGAAGGGAAATGGGAAGGGGCATCATTCCTTGGATTTTAAGTAACTATCAAGAACATTTTTACTTTAACAAAGAACATGGATAGACAAAGCACATTTTGTTTTCCATGAAGTTTAATTTTCACATCAGGTTTGTGTACTTATCTTTACTAGGTGACTTCAATTTTTTAAAAAAATTATCAAACTTTTTACAGAAAGTCACCTTTTAAATGTACCCTTTCCCCATATATATATATACACACACATTTGGATTTTTTTTTAAGAGCACTTGTTCTAGTTATAAATGTATAAAGAAAACGATAGTTTGTGGTACTGCAGGGTTGTTAAAGATTCTTTGATGCCTTCTAAAAACTTTTATCAAAAATACTTTCATGAGTTCACAATTCTGTTTTACTTTTCCTTGTCCCTACTTTTTGGAAACAGGGTGGTTGCTTTTGTTTTCTGGTTATATTCAGAGCCTTAAGTTCTTAATCTGAGCATATTGTCTGTGATAAATTTCTGATGATCTTTCTGGACTAGATACATCCTGAGTAGCAAGCACCAACAGGAGCAAGTAAACTTCTAGGGAACAGACGTCTTAGTTTGTACAGGTATCTTTGCTCTGATGCAGAGTAGATTCATGAAGATTTCCTATATCACATGATGTTTATGTTTGTGGGTCTAAGATTAAGCACATATTTATAAGCTAAAATTAATTCAAAAGGCAAAAATGTCTTAATGCTTTCATTCTTAAATTGTGTATTCTCCAAGAATGTATTAGTATATGAACTGTGGCAAGCCAGTTCCTGTTCTTCGGACTGTGTTGACATCTGTAGTGGATCATGTTGCTTCCTCGTTCTTACCAATTTTATTAGAATCAAACTACTTGTTATTTTCATACTATTATGTACTATAGATTCTCAGCTTTAGAAAATGACTATGATACATAAAGACCACTAGGTCAACTTAAAAAACCCTTTCTGTGAATTTATACATATTTGTATATATGTAAAAACACTGTTGATTTGCAGTTCTGTCTTTCCATAGAAATGAATTTTTTCTTTCGAAATTGTTTAACTTAAATATTTTAACATAAATTATTTACATGGATCTTTATGTATAATTCATCCTTATCTATGCCCCTTAATCACATAGTCATGAGAAGATAACTTTGCTTTCATTACAGAGAGGGCAGAGAGGAATAAGATAAGAAACCGAAGGAAACAAGCAAGAATGAAGAGAGATGAGAAGAGAGACTGCTGGTCTCCAGACCACAGCAATGTATTTTAAGATAAGAGGAAATATTTTAACTGCAGAAGGGATATAAAATATAAATCTATGTAATTACATGCTGATGGGATCCATTGAGATAAGAGGAAATATTTTAACTGCAGAAGGGATATAAAATATAAATCTATGTGATTACATGCTGATGGGATCCATTGCACCCAGGTTTTTACCTTGGCCTGTAAATTATAGACTATGCTATCTCGTTACTCTTTTTGTCTTTTGGGCTTTTTTTATTTTTTTTACTCAACCAGAACTTTATTTTTTTTTTTAGTCTTTTGGACTTTTAAAAAGTAATTTCATTCTCAGATCATTTTCTGTACTGTTTACTAAGACAAAAAAAAAAAAAATCTGAAGTCAATCATGGTCTTCTTCCTGGACTGAGCATTTGGCAGAATGCAGTATCTTTTCGTGTGTTTTGAGATGAAATAGCACATGGCTTCTACAAGATAGTTTTTAACTTGTTGGGGTCACTGGGTATAATGGTCAACCCCTTTTCCTAAAATTCATTGTGGTAGTTTTAGTGGAAAAACGTAAGAAATCTCATATCGTATTTTAATAAGTGAATACCAAATACATAGTGAAATAGAGGTTTGGGAAGAAACTAGTCTGTGGGGACCATTATAAGAGAATCGCATTATGTGGATACTGGAATGTATCACTTGGGGGCGGGTTCTCTTCATGAGCAAAACAGTCATGTCTGTATATAAGACTTTTTTTTTTTTTTAAACCATACTAGCATTTCATTTTGTGAGTGACAATTGTCGTTTTAAAATAAGCATAGGCCAGGCATCGTGGCTCATGCCTATAATCCCAGCACTTGGGAGGCCAAGGGGGGGCAGATAGCTTGAGGTCAGGAGTTCGAGACCAGCCTGGCCAACATGGCGAAACCCTGTCTCTACTAAAAATAGAAAAACTAGCCCGGTGTGGTTGGTGGCACATGCCTGTAATCCTAGCTACTTGAGAGGCTGAGGCAGGAGAATCGCTTGAACCCGTGAGATGGAGGTTGCAGTGAGCTGAGATTGTGCCACTGCACTCCAGCCTGGGCAACAGAGCAAGACTTTGACTCAAAAAAATAAAATAAGCATATCTGGATTTTTCTTTTGAATTCTTGACTGCTAAGTTTGAGAATGTATGTTACTGGAATTTTACAGTTGACTAGTGTGAAAGTATACACAAATAGTTTTTCTTCTCTAGCTATATGAATGTAAAATACTTGCAGATAATGTATATATTGTGTAACATATGTATATTTGGTCATAAAAGCAGATAATTAGAAACATTGTAAAATTAAGCACTTTAATTCCTATTAAATATTAAACATTTGTATCTTGTAAATAAACACATCCTTAAAATAGTTCCAAAGCTTTACATGTTATTTCAGCTAGGATTATACATGTTTGATTCACAATGATTTCAGTTGTCTGCTCGGGAAAGTCACTGCAGGAGCGCACTGATGCTCCTACCTCCACCCTACCCTCTGCAAAAAAAACTATAAGCCCTTCAAGAATAAAGTTTAGGACAGACTCAAGGTTCTCCAAGTGTAGAAGTAGTGGCTTCTCTTTGTGATAACTCCAAGTGTAGATCTCTAAGAACCAACAATACAGTGCTACTCCATCTCTGGGAAACTATTGCTTTGCTCCATAGTTTATGGTATTTGCTACATTCTAAAGGCTTATACAGTTGGCCCACAGTGTCCACGGGAGATTGGTTCCAGGACCACAAGTCCCTGAGGAATTCTCTGGAACCAGCAGATACCGAGTCAAACCTCTGTATTTGTGGGTTTCGCATCCTGATGGAATACCGTGGGGTTTTTTTGTTGTTGTTTTTAAAGATGGGGTTTCACCATATTGGTCAGGCTGGTCTTGAACTCCCGACCTCAGGTGATCCACCCGCCTTGGCCTCCAAAGTGCTTTGATGACAGGTGTGAGCCACCACGCCCAGTGGAATACCGTGTTTTTATCCACATTTTGTTGTAAACGTGGAACCCATCAATGCAGAGGGCTGTTTATTGACAAAAACCCACAGGTAAGTGGATCCATGCTTCAATCCCTTGTTGTTCAAGGGTCAACTGTATAGTGAAACAAGCACGAAGGGAAGTCAAAAGAACTGTCGTAGTCCTGCTCTTACTGGTCATATGACTTTAGACAATTTACCTGAATCCCAATAATAAATTCTTGTGGTCATTACAGGAAATGTACTTGCTGACGATGAAACACTATGCAGGCCAGGCGTGGTGCCTCACGCCTGTAATCCCAGCACTTTGGGAGGCCGAGGCAGGCAGATCACCTGAGGTTGGGAGTTTGAAACCAGCCAGACCAATATGGAGAAACCCCATCTCTACTAAAAATACAAAAGTAGCTGGGTGTGTTGACATATACCTGTAATTGCAGCTACTTGGGAGGCTGAGGCAGGACAATCGCTTGAACCTGGGCGGCAGAGATTGCAGTGAGCCAAGTTGGCACGATTGCATTCTGGTCTGGGCAACAAGAGCAAAACTCTGTCTCAAAAACAACAACAAAAAAACACTATACAAATAGTATGTCATGGAACAGTTCTGAGTTTCATACAGTTACTGAATTGGCTTTAGATAAAGCCCTGAAAAGGAATCCCAATGACTTTCACATGATTTCATAACTAAAACATTTCCAGAGATGACCCTTTTTAGAAGCCTATGAGCTTTTTTAGGACAGAAAGCTAATTAGCATTTTTTAAATTGACACTTTAAAGCAATTGGCGTCAGCTGAAGGATTCTGTAAAGTAAGCCTTGCCCTTGGCTCACCAAGGGACCCAAATGTGGTTTGGGTCCACATTACATCAGAGTGGCATAATTCAAGGCTTCTCAAACTCTACTAATGAATCACCGGGGGATCTTGTTAAACTGCAGACTGACATAGTGGCCTGTGATGCAGTTCCTGAGTGCTGCTGCTGCTCCTCAAATCGTCACTAGAGTACCAAGCTTATGGCGGGAAGAACTTAGTGTCAGACCTCTGACTCTTTCCTTGGCTTGTAGAACCCCAAACCCTTGGCTTTTTTTTTCCTTTCTGTGTTTATTTTTGAGATGGGGAGTTCCCTCTATTTTGATCAGGCTGGTCTTGAACTCTGGGACTCAAGTGATCCTCCCATCTCTCAGCCTCCTAGAGTGCTGGGATTACAGGCATGCACCACCATGCCTGGCTATTTTTTGTATTTTTGGTAGAGATGGTATTTTAATATGTTGGTCAGGTTGGTCTCAAACGCCTGACCTCAAGTAATCCACCTTCCTTACTCTCCCAAAGTCCTGGGATTACAAGCATGAGCTACTGTACCCAGCGAGATTGGATAATTTATAATGAACAGATATTTCTTGGCCTAACAGTTTTGGAGGCTGGGAAGTCCAATATCAAGGTACCCACATCTGGCAAGGGCCTTCTTGCTGCACCATGGGAAAGCAGAAGGGCAAAAGCAGGGTGAGAGGGGGCCAAAGTCACCTTTTTTTTTTTTTGAGTCAGAGTTTTCACCCTTGTTGCCCAGGCTGGAGTGCAATGGTGCTATCTCGGCTCACTGCACCCTCCGTCTCCTGGGTTCAAGCAATTCTCCTGCCTCAGCCTCCCAAGTAGCTGGGATTATAGGCCATGCCACCATGCCCAGCTAATTTTGTATTTTTAGTAGAGACAGGGTTTCTCCATGTTGGTCAAGCTGGTCTGGAACCCCCAACCTTGGGTGATCTGCCCACCTTGGCTGATTATAGACGTGAACCACCATGCCCAGCCCAAAGTCACCTTTTTATGACAGCATCAACCTCACCCAGAAGGTTGGAGCTCTTTGGCTGATCACCTATTAAGGGCCCCCGTCTCTCAATACTGTTACAATGGCAAATTCCAACACGAGTTTTGGAGGGGACAAGAATTCAAACCACAGAATTCACCATTCTCAAATACACAGCTGGAGGAGTCTGTTAAAGCACAAGTCAGATCATGTCACTTCTGTACCCCCAATCCCTCCAGGTGCTCCCCATTTCATTCAGAATAAAAAAGGCCAGGTGTGCTGGTTCACGCCTATAATCCCAGCATTTTGGGAGGCTGAGGTGGTGGATCACCTGAGGTCAAGAGTTCGAGAACAGCCTGGCCAACATGGTGAAACCCCGTCTCTGCAAAAAATGCAAGAATTAGCTGGGGGGGACAGGTGGCAGGCACCCGTAATCTCACCTGCTCTGGAGGCTGAGGCAGAATTGCTTGAACCCAGGAAGCAGAGGTTGCAGTGAGCCGAGATCACACCATTGTACTCCAGCTTGGGCAACAAAAGCAAAACTCTGTCTCAAGGGAAAAAAAAAAAAAAGAACGGTCACAAGACCCTATATTGTCTCCCCACCACCCTTTGTTACCACAAGGTCCTTCTGAAAAAAAAAAAACAAAAAACAAAAAAAAAACAAGTCCGCATTCATTGGCTGTTTCCTCTTCCTGTAAAGCTGTTCCGCCAGATATCCACATAATTAACACCTTCACCAATTTAAAATCTTTGCTCAGATCTCACCTTCTCAAGAGACTGAACTTGATATGCTATTTTAAATTACAACTATCTCCACCACCAAAATAGTACCACCATTCCCCCAGTCTATTTTTCCCACTTCACTTAGCATCTTGTAACAAACTAAACAATTTAGCTACTTTTACATTTACTTTTTATTTCTCTGTACCTACTGGAACATAAATTCCACAAGGGTAATGCTTTTTTAACTCAGTTTTGATCACTAATGTCTCTATTAAAAGAAAAATGGGCAGGGCTCAGTGGTTCATGCCTGTAATCCCAGCACTTTGGGAGGCCGAGGCAGGCAGATCACTTGAGGTCAGGAGCTCAAGACCAGCCTGACCAACGTGGTGAAACTCTGTCTCTACTAAAAATATAAAACTAGCTGGGCATAGTGGCATGTGCCTGTAGTCCACGCTACTCAGGAGGTTGAGGCAGGAGAATCACTTGAACCTGGGAGGCGGAGGTTGCAGTGAGCCGAGATCATGCCTGCACTTCACGAGAGAGTGAGACTCTGTCTGTCTCAAAAAAAAAAAAAATTAGACAAATGTAAGCGTTTAACTGAGCAATAAATCAATTCATGAATCAGGCAGCCTCCAGAGCCAGAATAGTTTCCAAACAACTCTGGGGTTGCCACATGGCTGAATAACATTTATGGACAGAAAAAGGAAAGAGATGTACAGAAAACAGAAGTGAGGTAAGAAACAGCTGGATTGGTTCAGCTCAGTGTTCACCCTATTTGGGCACATTTTGTTTTGTTTTTGTTTTTTTTAATTGCATTTTAGGTTTTGGGGTACATGTGCAGAACATGCAAGGTAGTTGCATAGGTACACACATGGCAGTGTGTTCTGCTGCCTTCCTCCCCTTCACCCACATTTGGCATTTCTCCCCAGGCTATCCCTCCCCAGCTCCCCCACCCCGCACTGTCCCTCCCCTATTCCCCCCAATAGACTCCAGTGTGTAGTGCTCCCTTCCCTGTGTCCATGTGCTCTCACTGTTCATCACCCGCCTATGAGTGAGAACATGCGGTATTTCATTTTCTGCTCTTGTGTCAGTTTGCTGAGAATGATGTTCTCCAGATTCATCCATGTTCCTACAAAGGACACGAACTCATCGTTTTTGATTGCTGCATAATATTCCATGGTGTATATGTGCAACATTTTCCCAGTCCAGTCTATCATCGATGGGCATTTGGGTTGGTTCCTGGTCTTTGCTATTGTAAACAATGCTGCAATGAACATTCGTGTGCATGTGTCCTTATAGTAGAACGATTTATAGTCCTTTGGATATATACCCAGTAATGGGATTGCTGGGTCAAATGGAATTTCTATTTCTAAGGCCTTGAGGAATCGCCACACTGTCTTCCACAATGGTTGAACTAATTTACGCTCCCACCAGCAGTGTAAAAGTGTTCCTATTTCTCCACATCCTCTCCAGCATCTGTTGTCCCCAGATTTTTTAATGATCGCCATTCTAGCTGGCGTGAGATGGTATCTCAATGTGGTTTTGATTTGCATATCTCTAATGACCAGTGATGATGAGCATTTTTTCATATGTTTGTTGGCCTCATGTATGTCTTCTTTTGAAAAGTGTCTGTTCATATCCTTTGCCCACTTTTGAATGGGTTTGTTTGTTTTTTTTCCTGTAAATCTGTTTCAGTTCTTTGTAAATTCTGGATATCAGCCCTTTGTCAGATGGGTAAACTGCAACAATTTTTTCCCATTCTGTTGGTTGCCAATTCACTCTAGTGACTGTTTCTTTTGCCGTGCACAAGCTGTGGAGTTTCATTAGGTCCCATTTGTCTATTTTGGCTTTTGTTGCCAATGCTTTTGGTGCTTTGGTCATGAATTCCTTGCCTACTCCTATGTCCTGAATGGTTTTGCCTAGATTTTCTTCTAGGGTTTTTATGGTGCCGGGTCTTATGTTTAAGTCTTTAATCCATCTGGAGTTAATTTTAGTGTAAGGTGTCAGGAAGGGGTCCAGTTTCTGCTTTCTGCACATGGCTAGCCAGTTTTCCCAACGCCATTTATTAAACAGGGAATCCTTTCCCCATTGCTTTTTTGGGCACATTTTGAATAGCTGCCTGTGACTGGCTGAAACTCTGGTTGGTACAAGTGTAGGTTACAGTCTGTTTACATATCCAGTTAGGTGACAGCTCACAATGTGTGGAGAAACCTTGAGCTGACCTTATATGTTAGGAGGCATCTTTAGGTTAAACTTAATTGAACATCTCCAATCCCTAGTACAGTGCTTGGCACTTCGTAGGCATGCAATAAGTACTTATTAAATATCAAAGTTTATATAAAAGAAAAAATTGGTCAGGCGCTGTGGTTCATGCCTGAAATCTCAGCACTTCAGGAGCACGAGCTTGGTGGATCATGAGGTCAGAAGTTCGAGACCACCTTGGCCAACATGACAAAGCCCCGTCTCTACTAAAAACACAATAATGTGGCAGGTGTGTAATCCCAGATACTCGGGAGCCTGAGGCAGGAGAATCATTGGAACCCAGGAGGTGGAGGTTGCAGTGAGCCAAGATCATGCTATCACACTCCAGCCTGTGAGACAGAGCAAGACTCCGTCTCAAAAAGAAAAAAGAAAAAGAAAGAAATTAACAGAAACTTTTATCCAAAGTATCAGATGATTATGAGTGCAAACCCTTAAAATGGAGGTTGATAGGAAAGGAACTCTTTAATATTTTATTAAGCTACATTTTTTGGTTAATAACAGAGCTAGATTTCTGATTGTCTTAAACTTCAGGGCAGGTGTGGTGGCTCATGCCTGTAATCCCAACACTTTCAGAGGCAGATGCAGATGGATCACAAGGTCAGGAGATGGAGACCATCCTGGCCAACGTGGTGAAACCCCTTCTCTACTAAAAATACAAAAATTAGCTGAGCGTAGTGGCGCATGCCTGTAATCCCAGATACTCTGGAGGATAATTGCTTGAACCAGGGAGTCAGAGGTTGCACCACTGCACTCCAGCCAGCTACAGAGTGAAACTCTGCATAAAAAAAAAAAACTACAGTCAAGTTCTTCAAAATGGCAGGGCCTGGTGGCGCACACCTATAATCCGAGCACTTTGGGAGGCTGAGGCAGAAGGATCCCTTGAGCTCAGAAGATTGAGAGCAGCTTGGGCAACATAGGGATACCCCATTTCTACAAAAAAATTAAATTGTTTTAATTTTTAAAGTAAAAATTAATTTAATGGTGGCACACACCCGTGGTGAGTCTGGGAGGTTGAGGCTCTAGTAAGCTATAATCGTAGCACTGCACTCCAGCCTGAGTGACAGAGCAAGAACTTGTCTCAAAAAGAAAAGAATTAAAGAAAAAAAAAGAATAAGAAAAAAACAGTACTTCAAAATATAACAGTGAAAATCTTAGTCAACCTTTGCACAGTGGATTCTTGATTTTAAAATGTCAGTCTCAGAGCTAGGCATCATGCCTGTATTTCACTTGCGAGACTAAGGCTGGAAGATCACTTGAACCCAGAGTTGGAAACCAGCCTGGGCAACATAGCAAGACTTGTGTCTTAAAAAAAAAATTTTTTTTTAAATAAGGCCGTGTGGTGGCTCGCGCCTGTAATCTCAGCTCTTTGGGAGGCCAAGGTGGGCAGATCACCTGAGGTCGGGAGTTCAAGATCAGCCTGACCAACATGGAGAAACCCTGTCTCTACTAAAAACACAAAATTAGCCGGACGTGGTGGCACATTCCTGTAATCCCAGCTACTCAGGAGACTGAGGCAGGGGAATTGCTTGAACCTGGGAGGCGGAGGTTGTGGTGAGCTAAGATCGTGCCATTGGACTCCAGCCTGGGCAACAAGAGCAAAACTCCATCAATATATAAAAAAATATATATACACATATATAAATATATAAAATATGTGTATATATATGTATATAAATATATATGTATATAAAATATGTGTGTATATATATAGAGAGAGAGAGAGAGAAAGAGTCATATAGTCACAGCCCACTACCACCACCACCATTATCACAGCACCTGGACTGGGAGGAAATTAGGGGCAGCTGATCACTGTTCCAGAAGGAGCCAGAAGTGCGGAAAGACAGATGTCCTGAGGAAATGGGGATGGCTGAGTGGACCTGGCAAAGAGTTTGGGTAATGAGTGCCTAGGCTACAGTCGCTTACTTACAGAGGTAGTGATTCATGCTTTGTTTTGTCCTGCATGTAATTAAACCAGTTTGTTTACTCTTTCTTATTAAAGGAAACTCTGCTTTTATAGAATAAGATTGAGGCCTCATAGCCCACTGTGGCATTTTCACAAAAATTGCTATTTTTAGATGATCACTTAAATATGTCATTCTCGTACACTGAATAAAAATAATTACTGAACAAAAAATTAATTTAAAAAATCATTTCCACATAGAATCGTGTTATATTTAAACGTGAGAAAAACGTATGTCATCTGAAAGATCATCTTGTGGTTTTTCACTATCTGCTCAATGTATGTGTATGTCAGATATGTGCTTGAAGACTGGAGAACAGGCAGGCACAGAATGAACACAGGGTAAATGAACCAAGGTATCCAGGCCCACAGTTATTAAAAAAACAGGAGGAAAACCTTCAATAAAAAGAATTATTTGCCACTTTGGGAGGCCAAGGTAGAAGGATCACTTGAGGCCAGGAGTTAGAGACCAGATTGGGCAACATAGTGAGAGCCCCCCATCTCTAAAAAAAAAATAATTAGCTGGGCATGGTGGCATGTGCCTGTAGCCCCAGCTACTGAGAAGGGTGAGTCAGGTGGATTGCTTGAGCACAGGAGTTTGAGGCTCCAGTGAGCTATGATTGCGCCATTGTATTCCAGCCTGGGCGACAGAGTGAGATCCTGTCTAAAAAAAAAAAAAGAAAGAAAAAACTGAAAGGTTATTTGCTAAAAAAAAAGTCATTATGCTTTCCTGAGTGTACTTTTTGGGAGAGTTTTGACTTTTGAACCATCTCAGTGTTTTACAAACACACACACACACACACACACACACACACACAAAATGGTGAACACTCCCCTCCCATGGAAAACAAATATAAACAAAGGAAGATATTCACATATCAAAAGGTACCAAATGAAAAACATAACCACACTGAAGAGAAAAAAGAACTAACTCAAATTTTTGAATACAGTCTGAGGACTCAGAATGCAAACAAATATTGAACTCTAGTTCACTGGCTTGTTTTTCCCCGCCATAGAGCTTAGTGTTTCTAGCATGTGTTTGTTTCGCTGAGTTCTAGAACTCAGTAAATGTGGTAAGTTCATACTGAGTGTCCACTTGATTGGACCGAAGGATGCAAAGGATTGTTCCTGGATGTGTCTGTGAGAGTGTTGCCAAAGGAGTTCCCCTTTGAGTCAGTGGACGGGTAGAGGCAGATCCACCCTCAATCTGGGTGGGCACCATCTAATCAGCTGCAGCGCAGCTAGAATAAAGCAGGCAGGAGAAGATGGAATAGCAGACTTGCTGAGTCTCTGGCCTTCGTCTTTCTGCTGTGCTGGATGCTTCCTGCGCTTGAACATCAGACTCCAAGTTCTTCCGCTTTGGACTCTTGCACTTACACCAGTGGTTTGCTGGGGGCTCTCAGGCCTTTGGCGGCAGACTGAAGGCTGCACTGTTGGCTTCCCTACTTCTGAGGTTTTGGGACTCAGACTGGCTTCCTTGCTCCTCAGCTTGCAGATGGTCTATTGTGGGACTTCGCCTTGTGATCATGTGAGTCAATATTTCTTAATCAACTCCCCTTCATATACTCATCTATCCTGTCAGTTCTGTCTCTCTCGGGAACCATAACTAATCCAGTCAATAACTATGTTGGGGATAATGGG